>NC_045543.1:82716608-83432858 GCF_009769535.1 Thamnophis elegans | reverse complement strand
AATGGGAATTTTGCAATATCCTTCCCCTGCCACGCCCACCAAGCCATGACCATCAAGCCACACCACACTCACCAAGCCACGCCAACGGAACTGGTAATTTTGAAGCCCACCACTGGTGTGCTTGTATACTTTTTTCCGTTAGGGAAGAAAGGCTTCCCATGACAATCAGAAGAGAAAAGGTGAAGAGAGAAAGGATTAAGTATGTCTTTTCCCCAAGCAATTATTCAAATCCACTTTTTGTAAAAGAAGATAATGTATTATTTTCTACATTGAAATAAGTGGAACAGGCACCAAAACCAAGGTGGATTTTCTTCCTCAACTTTGGTGTTCTCTTCCCTTCCCTGCCTCTTTTGGAGAGCTTCAACTATCCAATTGAAGATAGCTCTTTGGTGTCCTGGTGCAGTCAATACAGCAACTCTCTCCAAGTCTCTTCATTTTCTCCTCAAATTAAAAAACAACTTTGCAATTGGTGGAGGTGTAACTTGGATCCTCTTCAGGCAGGAAGACCTTGGAAGGGGTTTGACCAGGATGGGCATGGCCACCTTGACATCATTTGTGTCAGGAGCATCTGTGGTAGCCTGAGTGCTCTGCCAACAAAAAATGGCCTCCCAATCTTCATTTTTGACTGGGACAGCCTCCTCAACCCATTGCCAGTGAAAACTGATCTTCTGAGCTCCTTTTTCACTGGCAGAGGGTTGCAAAAGATCATTCCAGCCAAAAACAGAGATTTTCACTGGCAGAAGCACCACGGGCCGGTCCTTCACTGTTTCCAGGATGGCCCCATGGGACAGATCTAAGCAACCTACAGGCCAGATCTAGCTCACAGGCCTTGAGTTTGACACCCCTGATCTATCTTCTCCATTCTCCTTTGCTGGTCAGAAGGTTGCAGAAGGTGATCACATGACCCTGGGAGACTGTAACCATTATAAATCCATCATCAGTTGTCAATTGTCCAAATTTTGGTCATGTGACCATGGGGATACTGTAATGGTCCTTAGTAATGGCCCTAAGTGTGAAAACAGTCTTAAGTTGCTAAACGAATTATTGTAAGTTGAGGACTTACATGCACTTTCTAGGTCGCAGCAATGTTCCCCCCCCCCCCATTTTCTCTCTGTTATTTCATGAGATCCAGAAGTGAGACTTGCCTAGGCTGAAAGAAGAGAGAAAAAGAAAGAGAAGAAAGTAAGCAATAAGCAATAGCAATAGCAGTAGACTTATATACCGCTTCATAGGCCTTTCAGGCCTCTCTAAGCGGTTTACAGAGAGTCAGCATATTGCCCCCAACAATCTGGGTCCTCATTTTACCCACCTTGGAAGGATGGAAGGCTGAGTCAACCCTGAGCCTGTGAGATTTGAACCGCTGACCTGCTGATCTAGCAGTAGCCTGCAGTGCTGCATTTAACCACTGCGCCACCTTGGCGCAGTGCCTTCAATTTAATTTCTCCTGCTAAACTTCCTTGCCAAAATGCTCTTGGCTCCTTCTGTGAGCTGTAGGACCGCTTCTTAAGGTAACCATTTAACAACATGAGCCGAATTACCCTTAACAGTGCAGTATTAGATTATGTTTCTTATAATTTGCTTTGCAAACATAAAGGATTCTTTTCACTTTTGAAGAAAAAGATAAAATATTTTCCTGGAGTTAAACATGAAATGTTGTTCCAGTGTTTTCTCTTCTAGATGTCAAAAGAAAGCAAGTTCCCATGACCACATATGTTTATCAAGCACTCCTGGGATTAGCTAATTAATTTTTCAGCTGTCAATTTCTGACTTCAGTTAATATTTTTAAACAGTTAAAGAAAAACATACCTTTTAAAGAATGGGAATCCAGTCAAGCCTAGAAGTTGAGGAAAGGCAACTAACTGTAAAACATGCAGATTTGACTATTTTAGTTGCTCTGGATTACGTAATAACATAGCAGCTGGTTTTTTTTAAAAAGTAGGAAAAAGAAACTTTATGAGGGAGGGAAAGATATTAAGCAATATTGAATTGGCTATTGCAAATGTCTCCATATCAAGACTTCATAGAATGCTTCTAAAAATATTTTTGTCCATTTGTGTTTAAGAGCATCACTGGTGGAGATAAGAGTTTATTTTTGTGCATGACTCAATAATGTTCATTATTGCAGCCCTACTGTAATGTACTACTTACCACTCCAGTTGCTTTAAAAGTTAAATCCAAAAAGCGTACCATGATGTGTTTATCCATATTTTCATTGCAGCTTCACGTGCGACAAGAGTTCCCATACTGTGCGTCATGATTGTGATTGGATATGAGAAGAGGAAGTTCACATTCTCATTTTACTTAATAGAGTCAGGTACGAAGACCATGCATTAAATTCTAGTTAAGATTATTTATTGCTCATATGTATACACAAGAATCCAGTCAACTAACAGCACTAAATTCGCTCTAGTGTTGTGGCCCGCCAGCTGCCAGCAGAGCTGGCAGCAGATTCGGACAGTGAGGGGGTTGGGGGGGAAACATGGGCCAGTCCTGGAGTCTGGGGAAGGCTCTGATGAAGGTTCTGTATCAGAGGCAGAGAGGGGAGCAGAGCTGTATACCAGTTATCAGCTGCCTTTAGTGTCCCAGAGAAAATAAAAGAGGAGTGAAAGGGGAGTGGAGTTTGCAGGAGACAATTAGTTTGCTTAATTGGTTCGTGACTCTCTGAGACACCTTGTCAAGTTTTGCAGATATTGGCCTGGCAGCTCTCCAAGCCAGATAAGATCTGTGACTGTAAATCCTCCCTTGAAACACTTTGCTGTATGTGAATGAGCAGAATTCATAGTAAATTAGTAAAAGGCTATTGTTAGCCTGCAATACTGCATTCTAACCGCTGCATCACCATGGCTCTTCTAGAAGATTAGAAAATAACTATCACTTTCTCTCAGCCCTACTCACCTCACAGGGTGGTTGTTATAGAGAAAATAGGATGAAGAAGGTGTGCTGAATATATTGTCTGTCTTGAGTTATTTATAAAACTAATAAAGGTGGATGCAAACAACTAAATAGTACCTACCTGTTACATGTTAATGAACTCAAATTAAATGTACAATTATTATTGTTTCAGAGGGTCAGGGTCACTGGGGGTTTCTATTATTTTTACTACCAGTTCTCTTGTGGATGTATGCACACTTGCAAGAGTGCGTGATGCTTCTGCACTTCTGGGCAGAGCCTCCCACTACCGCTACTACTGGTTCGCCCGATCTGGGCCGAACCAGCAGCAACCAACCTCTGGTCAGGGTGTTTGAAAAGGCTGAAAAGGGTTCTCAGTTCTTCTGTTTTATTATAAATGTAAATAAACGGTGACAGCATTTCCACTTCTTATGGTATCATGCCTACCTTGAAGGGTCAGCTGTCACAAAATGGAATAGGGTGAGATCAGAGTGGAATGAGAATGTTGTGAGATTCATCAGGGAGGTGTGGTTGTGGTGCCCAATTTTTCTGTTCTTAGTTTATTCATTCATTCATTCAATTTCTCTGATCACCCAATTCAACCAAATGATTCTGGGCAGCTTACAATTCTAAAAGTGCTAAAACAATTTAAACATTGTAAAAGACATCAAAACAATGAAATAATCCACAAACGAAATAAGTATAAACAGCAGCTGTGATGACTAATCAACTGATGGTAAAATTAAGTAACGAGGTCTTTTACACATTTATTCTTGTGCTGCAAGATGCCTGGAGTTTAGTTTTAAGATGGATGGCTAAACAAATGTTTTAAATAAATAAATACAATCCATTTTAACATAGTTTGACTTTGATTCTGTATTACCCTTTTCTTCCCTCCAGTTACAAAATGCAAATTGGGCACTGAAATTAAGAATTTCATTAACATTCAATTTTGGTTTCACAAAACCAAAATGAGCATTTATCAAGTCAAATAAGAATGGGAAATAAGTAATCACTACTCTCTAATTAAATATTAGGTTAAAAAAAACCTAGCAAAAAGTATTATAATAGGTTACTCTTTGAAGCAATAACATATTCTAAAGCTTTAAAAAGTGGAAAGGTTTGCAAAGGTCACTATATTCCCCTGCATCACTTGTTGTAAATTGCATGCTGAGGCTCACAGACTTTAGACTTTGATATAATGGCTTTTATAATAATGTTTCTCCAATAATGAAAGAACATACGTTCCAATTTCAACATCAAATATATAAAATAAGACCCCACATAAAAAGGAAACAGTTGACATTCATTAGGGAAAGTAACTCAGATAGGTGCATAGCATTAATTTAATGATGAGGTATTGAAAATGCCAATGTTGAGAATAAAATTTATACCTTGTCTAGAAAAGAAAACGTAGAGTGTTTTTGTCATTGTACTGAGAACGTGCTCCAATTATCAAATATTAAATTAATTATAGCTAGAAAGTGCATCACCATTGGCCAAATCTCAAATCTAGACCATTTGGAGAGACTTGGTGACTCTTTAAGATAAAGTAGAATTGTCTACACAGTGTTGGGTGTCTGCAAAATGATTTGGGCAGTTACAGCAATGCATCTGAAAATAATAATAATAATAATAATATTTTGCTTCTATTTTTCCACTAATGGAATTCTATAAAATGGGGAGTATAACTTTTTAGGCTATCCTTCCCAGCTGTTAAGTCCCTCTAAAATGATGTTTTTATAAATAGAATACAAAGAGAATAAAAACAGTTTTCATCCTGTTTTGTTTTTACACCCTGCCTTTATAATGACTGTAAACACCTTCAGGATATTTAAAATAGGAAGGAGGATATAAGGCATATAGATCAGTTGAGCTTGTCTTGTGACTAATGGTGATAATTTAGCAATATATTTGCTTTCATCCAGGGTTGAAATCAACTCACCATCACTACCGGTTCACAAATGTGAGCGTGCAGGCGCCACCTCCACATATGTGGAGGACCTTCCGCACATGCGCAGAGCATCAAAAATGGGTTCAGGCAGGTGGGTGGCACCTCCTGCCACCACCGCTACCAGTTCGCCTGAACTGGTTAGAATGTGGCACGACAAAACCGCGCTACGCAAATTAGCGGAGATTAAATCGCGTCGCTAAAGCCGCGATGTCATCACCGCGCGTCATCACTGCTGCGACAACAGCGCGGTGACAGAAGGGCGTTCTACATGCTTTGTTCTTTGCCTCCAAAGGTAGCCCTCCTCCTCCAGCTGACAGCGGCAGCGGGCACGGGGCAAAGCGACGGGGCAAAGCGGGCTGCCCAGCAGCAGCAGCCCACGGGAAGGGTCCAGCACAGCCGCGGGGGGCAGCAGGAAGCCTGTGGGGGGCCCGAGCGGGGCCACCGACGCCGGCGGAGGAGGACGCAGTGGCGGCGGCTGAGGCTTTCCCGGGGCCGGCGAAGCGGGCTTGTCCGGTGGAGGCAAGCCGCCCTCTTCTTCCTCAACAACATCTCCTTGGACGGGTGGCCGCCACCGCCGGGCAAGCCCGCTTTGCCGGCCCCGGGAGAGCCTCAGCCGCCGCCCGCCCTGCCTCTTCCTCCGGGGGAGGCGCCGGCGGCAGAGGCCACCCATCCAAGGAGATGTTGTTGAGGAAGAAGAGGGCGGCCTGCCTCCGCCGGGCAAGCCTGCTTCGCCGGTCCTGGGAGAGCCTCAGCCGCCGCCGCTGCGGCGTCTTCCTCCGCCGCCAGCGTCGGCGGCCCCGCTCGGGGGCCCCGCGGGCTTCCTGCTGCCCCCCGCTGCTGTGCTGGACCCTTCCTGCGGGCTGCTGCTGCTGGGCAGCCCGCTTTGCCCCGTGCCCGCTGCCGCTGTCAGCTGGAGGAGGAGGGCTACCTTTGGAGGCAAAGAACAAAGCATGTAGAACGCCCTTCTGTCACCGCGCTGTTGTCGCGGCGGTAGGGTCATTTTTTTCTTAGCGCTTCGGACGCCGCGGATTTGCCTCCGCACTTATGTCGGCGTGGATAAGGGCATCGTGGTTTTGTGGTGGAACCGGTTAGAACCGGCTGAATTGCACCAATGCTTTTTTCCATGTTTTCCTTTTAATTATTTCCCATTCACAGTAACAGAGTTGGAAGTGATCTCAGAGGTCCAGTCTTTTCTTAAAAGCTTCCAGTGATGTGGCACCCACAACTTCTAAAGGCAATTTGTTCTACTGCTTAATTGTTCTCACTGTTAGAATTTTTCTCCTTAGTTCTAGGTTGCTTCTCTTCTTGGTTAGACTATAATCCTGGAAATTTCTTGGTAATTCCCCATGCAAATAATGATCAGATTCCACCTGTCTTTTTTTTTTTTAGATTGAGCAAGATAAGCTAAGAACAACCAGCAAACAAACAAATAGGACCTGAATAACGTTTACTTTCCAGTCAATATTTCTTCAAGCTCTCCAAATCATTGAATTTTGTAGAACAGTAAGTCTACTTGCTTGCGTCTGTTTGATATTCTTCATTAATTCTATTTTAATAAAGCTGGGATATTTTTAAAAATCAGGGAAGTAGTCAAAGAGGACTACTTGCTTTAAAAAATAATTTCTGATTCTAACAGTATTCCAAGTAGTATTTTATTGAATTCCGTGGGTTTTTTCATTGCCTCTTGTGATTCAAATTTAGGATTCTTTCTTAATCCCCTTCTTTCACACAGACACAATCACACATGCAAAATTGTATCTGCAGGGTTAACCCTGTCTTTTTACAAATTCAAGCAGGTTTCAGAATAGCCCTTTATATTATTCCTATTCACAGTTCATACTCTTGTCAAACTCTTTCTTTTTCCATTGTAATTTATTCAGTAAATAAATAAGTATGTGTGCATATGTTGCATTTCATTCATTGGATGGACCATCAGAGGATGCACTGATTTACCAATTTTATCTTCCTCATGCAAATTGTATGGATTATCTATGCTGTTCTCAAGATCCAGGAAAAATTCAGAGAACTGCTGAAGACAGAAAGTGGTTTTTTAAAGAAAATCTTAGTAAAATATCCAGGCAGTGATTCATTAAGCCTCCAGGTAGTAATGAAACACCATTGGATGCAATCTAACGCCTCTAGATATATTTTGCATACACAATTACCCAGCTCTGTTTAATAACCTTTTAAGCTCATCATTTCCCTGTCAGTCTAGATTCACTTTCCCCAGTTAAAAGCTGAAGTCTGTCCTGGGTTTGGCCAGTCCCAAATATTTCCTAATCCTAAAGAAATTATTCTCAAGAAGTTTACTGCCAACTCCCCGACCAATGGGGAATCTCTAAGGCAGGAATGGGGAATGATGGCCTGCATGTCTAGCTGGGGAATTCTGGAAGTTGAAGTCTACAAGTCTTAAAGTTGCCACAGTTGGATACCCCAGTCTAAAATCAGTCTCTTATATATGTTTCTAACCTAGCCTGCTCCCTCCCAAACTAGCATCCTTTCTTTCATTTTATCTTCCCTTCCTTTGACTAACTTTCAGAGTTAGGGCTAGTTAAACAATATGTCAGCATGATTGTGGAAAATCTTCCTACCTTTTCCCAAAACCTGTACTTCTGTTTAATGTATACACTAACCCATCTGACAAGATCCTGCCTCCTGAAAGTTGGTTGTTTAATTTATAATTTCAAACTTTCCCAGCTTCCCAGGCAAGCATTGAGTTACATATTGGGAAATGTATGATTTGTTGAATCAATTTCAATGACCTGCATTCACCCAAACATATACCATGAATACCATGAATACAATGTATCAAATAGTTTATACCATGGATAACAGTCCTGATCCCCCAACATGCTAAGGCAAAATCAAATAAACTATAAAGAATTAAAACATTTTTATAGTTCTTAAATGTGTTCTCTGTCCTTTTCTCTCTAAATTTCAGTACCATAAAGTTTGTTGTGAGGAAAACCCTATGCTACGCATTTGCTCTATGTAGATTCCCAATTTCTTATACACTTTTGAAGCATTTAACTATTCAACTGGAGCCTGAAAATATTCTGGGAAATGTTATTGCCAATGAACTGATATTAAGAATATTAAACTGCCTGGTTATAAAGTAGCCATTTGTGGTTAGTGGGATAACAATTAAAACCAGCAATGCTAGTCCTAATGCAATGAGCCATTAATTGCAATCTTTTGTTTACTGTGAAGTAATCCTTTACCACAACTGTTTCAATTCCTCCAGTTTAACTACCTTAACTTTCAGAAAAATCCTAAATTAGTCATTAAAAAAAACAGTTTGACAGAAGAAGAATGGTGCTAATGGGCAAAGTTGTTTAACCACTTTGGGAATAAAGATAAACTTTTGAAAGTAGAAAAGTCAAATTAGCTTTGGCATGGTTTGGTCATTTTATTGTTAAAACTAGGATATATTGTTAATAACAAGAATTAATATTAAGGTGCAAGTAGAATAGAATATTTATTCCAAAAGATATGGACAAAATTGGAAATGATCATTAATAGAAAACATCCTGGTTTATACATACATACATACATACATACATACATACATATGTTTGTGTGTGTGTGTATATATATATGTATATATGTTAGGATGTTTTCTATTAATGATCATTTCCAATACACACACACAAACACACACACACACACACACACATATATATATCTTACACCGGGGTAAAATCCAGCAGGTTCTGACAGGTTCTGAAGAACTGGTAGCGGAAATTTTGAGTAGTTCGGAGAACTGGCAAATACCACCTCTGGCTGCTGGCCAGAGTGGGGTGGGAATGGAGATTTTGCAATATCCTTCCGCCAGGAGTGGAGAGGGAATGCAGGTTTTGCAGTATCCTTCCCCTGGAGTGGGGTAGGAATGGAGATTTTGCAGTGTTCTTTCTCTGCCACTCCACCAAACCACACATACAGAACTAGTAGTAAAAAAAATTGAATTTCATGACTGCCTTACACTGTTTTTCTTTTGGGGCGAAGCAACCTGCAAAGAAACAAAAAAGGAGTAAGAAATAATAAACTAATTAAATTTAAGGCATGAGATAAGGAAAGGGAACATAGCCAAACATAAATGAGAAAAACACCATTTGTGAGGGTTGCAGCTGGCAACACAGGAAATGAGCCTGAGATCAGGCAGGATTATTTTGTAAATATGAGAAATGGACTACAAAAATCCATTATATTAAAATAACAGGAAAAACAAACTCTTGATACTACCACATGAACTTTCATCATAAGCAGCTAAGTCTTCATGCCATTATGTTCATTCTGTTGCCATTTCTGCACATGAATAGGCTTAACCCTATACTTGGGGTGGAAAAAAGAGTTTTTTATAAGCACAGATGATCAACCAATGACCATTCTCATTCATTCCTAGATTGCCAAATGACTTTCTGTAATGAGCCATTTTGTTCACATCCATCCATTAATGATACCCATTAGAATTCTAAAAGGAAAAGAGGAAAAAACTGATTTTTAAATTTATCAATTCATTAATTTTACTGATTTTAATTAACCAATATGAAAGAAAAAATTCTGGATAATAGATATTATAATACCTGGAGATAGAAGAAGAGAAGAGAAAAAAACCGGAGAAGAATCGCAAAATTGCAAAGATCTGCAAATCGAAGAATTGTGTCAAAAGAAAACAAAGGTTGTAACCAATAGTAATAGTTGCCTTGCGTGCAGTTCCAAAACATCTGGACAGCCTCACAAACACCAACAGCATCAGCATTAATAAAATCACCATCAATCAAAGGACAGTTTACATCAGGCCTGTCAAACTAGCAGCTTGCAAGCCGATGCATCATGTGCAGGCCACACCCACAAAGGTTCTGCAAAGGCAAAAAAACATCATGAGAAGTCATGCGATTGAGTTTGACACCCATGGTTACGTCTGTTTATGATACCTTTAACATCATCAGACAACAACTGCTTATCTCAGGTCCTTGAGATTAAAAAAATACCAACGCCAGTCTAAATCTGGCTCATTGGATGATCAGTTTATTTATATGACACCCCTAATCCCAAGGACAATTGTAATCACATTCATTCCAAACACTGCATACATTTTTGTTTGTAATTATTATTAATTATTTTATTATAATAGAAACATCCAATGCAATCTTAAAGAAAGGAAAGAAAACAGAAAGGAGTAAAAGGTGAAGAAAGTCACTGAGTGATAGGAGAAGGATGAAAGCATCATTCCCATCCTGCCCAATATATATTAGCAACAGACAAATCAAAGAAGCAAGTTAATGTGAATATTTGTTTAGAATGAATGTGAAGCCTTCCAATTAGAACATGGGGGTCAAACTCACAGCATCACATTGCCGTCACATGATGTTTTGTGATGTTTTTCTGATTCACGGACCTGGGGTGGGTGTGGCCTGTGCGTGACACATCCAGCCACCACTTTAACACCCTTGAAGAACATCCTGCCCTCAGCACAACTCTTATTTGACTAACACTTGGATCCAGTATTGTGTCCTTGTTACTAGCTTCACCTATGAAGTAAAGATCAGTAGGAGAGACACTGATTCTGTGAAGACCAAATGAAACTAAAATTGTTGAATAAAGAATCATAGAGAAATCCATGCTCTTTGCACACAACTCAATAGAGTTGTAAGGAGAAAACACAAGGGCATTTTGCTATTTCACTGATTTGAAAGTGGAATTCCTGCCATGGTAAATTCATTCGCATCTGTTTTGAACATACTACTAAACACCATCACTTGACAATATTCATTTAATATATCGGTACCATAGGTCTGGTCTCAATTTAAATTTCATTCATACCAATGCTTAGCTCTTTTCATTTTATTCATTTTACTTGGTTTGTATTTCTATTACCTTATCATATACTTTTGAGTGACAGAAATAATGGTAAGTATCACTTTTTATTATCATTTGAGGAAAAACTGGGGACAAAGTAGAACAGATAATTGCATAAAACAATCATGCCCTGCATAATGTAAGCAAAGAAATCCACATACACAAATCTTTTAATTGTGAAAAACGATGTAGAGGAAATGTATCATATACAAGCAGCCTTTTCAATAAATTCCAGTAAAGCCAGTGGAAAGGAATATATTTACACACAGCTAAACATCTAATTTTTCACTGTGCATAATTTAGAAGGACGAAGCGACCATGGAATAACATCAGTTTCATAGTTGCTTTCAATGTTGGTTTCATAATTCTTCAAATATTGGCAACATAGTTTAGTCATAGCTCTTTTGTTAAAAGGTACAAGGCTAGAGTCCAATAAGCTCCTATTAGACAAGTGCTCATAATGTTCCAGCTGATCTCCTTATCTCGCTGAAATATTCCTCTCTGCTCCCTTGAAACATTCAGCAATAAATTAATCATTTATGGGATGTGAAGTTATGCTGCTGAACACCCAGCTGATCAAAATAATGAGGTCACTGAGCTTCATGAAAGTACAGATCTGAATAGTTAGGTAATAATGGAAATAGTTGGGAGCATAGTTAAAAAGAATGCTTCTGTGAAGCAACAAAAATGGTTTTTTTCCATATCTCAAATCATAGGTTTCTCTGCAATTAAAGTTTAATGTAATCAAGATCCCCCCCGCCTAGCTAAACACGGTGCAGGATCTAGCAAAAGCTTCCATCATCAAACAGCAAATAGGGTCACTTTTGTTGATTTTTTTTCTTCAGCTCTCTGATTTTGCACCCTACTTTGATCTGGCATCATTCTGAGGATGGAGGAATGCCAAAATTGTCTTCTTCCATGTGCCTCTGAATGATGTTCTAATGGATCTTCCATCAGAGAAGCTTCAGATTAGATGCAACCTTCACTACAAGATGCTACCTTTTGTACCTGCCCAACAGGGGTAGTATACACTTACCTTCCCTACCAGTTCGCAAATGTGAGCGTGCATGCACTTTTAGCAAAAAAATTGTCTAAATGGGATGCTGTATAACTGGGCATGGATGGACAAAGCCACCCACAATTTCCGCTACCGGTTCAGGCGAGCTGGTCCGAACCAGTAGAATACCACCTCTACTGCCCAATCAACTTCAATCGAATGGAATGGCCTTTGGGAGAATAACTTATTCCAAGGATTTGTTCTATGGCAACCTTAGAGGAGGAATTTCCTTCCATCATCATATTCAAATACAATGCTGCTCAAGTTGCTAAATATTTGATATCGGTGTAATATATATGTTTGCTCAAACATTTGGTTAAATAGAATCTGCTGTGTCTCCTGATTTGCTTCAGAATTGTCCTTTATTATAGTACAGTAAAAGCTTATTATACAAATTTTATAATCATTTTAAGTATGCACTGTTTGATATATTAAATTATGGTTTACTTTGCTAACAACCTGGTTCCTGCATTGATGTTTATATTTAACCTTTAAAAAGGTTAAAACTGTTAGAACTCAATATCAATACATAATGGAGGCTTTGGATGAAGACAGTGATGAGAACTGGACTGAGAATGTTGGGTCTATTTTGTCTTTTCCCACTTCCATTGACTACTGAAGCAAAGCATATATATTAAGATTGGCAGTAACATATTTATTCTGACTATCTTCAGTGTGAAATATGCTATTGCAGCAGATTTCCTACATTTGCTCCAAAGACGCTGCATTAGCAGGTTTTCTACCTCTTTCTGAGTTTAATTCTCAACTGATTTCGGTGTCTATTACCTCTTATTACACAAAGTTGTTTTTCTCTACGGGACATAGAGCTGCAAATTCATATATAAGATGAGCTATTTCAAATCATTACTCTTAAAATGTTACAATTTCTATAGGGCAGCTTTACTCAATACAAAGATTAGATGAATAGGGGTTAAAACATGTGAAGAAGGGTTGCAGGAATTGGGTTTGTTTAGTCTAGTCAAAAGCCACTAGGGGGTGATGTGATAGCAGTGTTCAAATATTTGAGGGGCTGTCACAAAGAAGGGGGAGTCAATCCAGAGGTGTTGCTCCCGGTTCAGACTGTTTCAGGAGAACTGGTAGTGGTACTTGGGTGTGGGTCACTGAACCGGTAGTGATGGCTGTCTGGCCAGGTTCCCGAACTAGCACGCTCCGACGCTCGCACTGCCTCGTCTTCACCATGTGCATCCACACAACTGCCTCCTAGTGCCTACATACAGGTAAGCAGCATGGGCTGCTCAGAGAGCCCCGAGGCTTCGCAACCACTGCCTCCTGAGTGGGATTGAGCCTCCCCGCCTCCTCGATGCACAAAGGCAGGAGGTGGCAGTTTCATTTGTTGCCTGTGAGCTCCGGGGGGGGGGGGGTGAACAGCCAAGCAAGCATGCCAGGATCTGCCGGGTGCGCTAATTTGTAGTTTCCTCATGAGCAACTTTACTCATGAGCAGGGTGCTCATGAGTAAACTGCAGATTAGAGGCAGCCGGCAGGTTGCTGCTTGCTTGCTTGGCTGCCTCTAATCTATAGTTTACTCGTGAGCAAGTTTACTCATGAGCAGGGTGCTCAGCAGCTGCCCTGCCCCTGGAACTCACAGGCAGAGAACAAAACCACACACTCTTCAGCCCCTCCAACTCTCCTGCATTCAACTCGGCGCAGCTCGGGTTGCTGCTTTCTTTGGCCTTTTTTTAAAGTTTTACAGCATATTTTATTTCCCATGTCTAATCTGAAATATATATTTGCCAAGCCATGCCCACAAAATAAACCATGCCCACAGAACTGGTAGTAAAAAATTTTGAAACCCACCTCTGAGTCAATCTATTCTCCAAATCACTAGAAGGCAAGACAAGAAACAATGCAAACTAATCAGAGACAGAAGCAATCTAGAACTAAGGAGAAGTTTCCTAATAGTGAGAACAATTAACCAGTGTAATGGATTGCCTTCAAAAGTTGTGGGTAGTCCATCACTGGAAGCTTTTAAGAAGAGACTGAACGGCCACTTGTCTGGAATAGTATAGGGTCTCCTGCTTGAGCAGGGGGATGGACTAAAACATGGATGTCAAACTTGTGACGTTGCATTGCTATCATGATGTTTTTCCCTTTGCAAAGCTGGGGGGGCATGAGCTACGTGTGATGCATCCGGCCCATGGGCCACCAGTTTGACACCCCTGAACTAGAAAATCTCCAACATGCCCTCCAATTCTGTTATTCTGTTTTCTTCTGTCTCTTAATATTTGAATGACATTGTTATATTTCTGAGATATCTGTAAGGTACCAAATTGTGGAAATGCAATGCAGTGAATATACCAGAAGCATTGTAACATCATTTGAGAAAGCACTGCATTTAAAATGTCCAAAAAATGACAAACATATATACAATATATAATGCAAAAGTGATATGCTAGCAAGCAGAATCTTCTTATCCTCCACAGGATAGGACCCCCCTACAGCAGGGGTCCCCAATTCGTGGTACATAAACCAGCACTTGTCCGTGGCACACTAGAAACCAGGCTGTACAAACAAGCAAGGCCCCATCCATGGGATGCAGGCAGCATGCAAAACAATACCTCCTCTAGTCCATGGAAAGAAAAGTCCATGGAAAAATCCATGGAACCGGTCTCTGGTGCCCAAAGGCTTGGGGGCCACTGAGCTACATGATGTTCCCAAATCAACACTGTTCCCTTTTGCTGAGCCAAACTTAAATTCTATATGCTTTGAAAAGATTCCCACTGACATTGCGGTCTGCGGAGCTGAAATATGGGCCAAAGGAAAAGCTTATTAAATTTTATTTTACCGTAAAATGCAAAGTATTAACAAAATACCTAAACATGTAAATAAAACAATCCTTAAACTAAATAAAACAATCCTTAAACTAAAAGCAAAATGGGGGGAAAAAGAAATACCAAAGAAAAAAAAATGATTTCATATTTTAAAATTATCAATAGTTGTTAGTTTATTAGTAATTACTATGGAGAACTATGGTGTAATTTACAACAAAATATTATTGTAAAATATCCTCCAAACTCTGCCAAAGTAGTACATATTGCTTCATTTTTTGCTCTGTAGAAAACACTGACTTTTCCAAGAGGGATAAATCACACATTTCCAAAAGCCATTCATTACATCTGGAATAAACAATTTTTCACATCTTTGGTGTAATTGTTTTACCCCGCTCTCCCCTCCAGACTTGATACAACCGTATTATCTATTAAATAGTCAGCTTCCAAAGTTTTAGTGTACGGTCGAACATCAGATCAACATCTTTTAACATTTTAGATTTTTAGGAAAATCACATCTTTAATTCCCGTAAAACTACTTACAGCATATGCATGAAACTATAATTCCAAAAGGACATCAAATCATTTATCTGTGACCATGAATCCTTACAATGTTATACTTCTAAGAAAGAAAATCTGGTGTCCATCCGTTCAAGGAAAGACTTGAGTTCAACAACAGTGACAAAGAGAAAAGACAAATGTCAATTATCTGCTTCAAAGCTGAAATTATATACAGAAGTAAGTTGTAAGACCATAGTCTAAAATAACTGAGCTGCATCACCGCACATCTATTAAAGGTTCCAGAAATCTGTCCTGTTTTGATTCTGGGCATTATAGAATGCCTATTATCATGTATCTTAATTGATTTGAAATTCCTAATTCTGTCCCACCGATACAAAAATCAAGCAAGAAACTTTTAAAGTGTTCCACAATTACCATGTTTCCCCAAAAATAAGATAGGGTCTTATTTTATTTTGACCCCCGAAATAAGCGCTTGGCCTTATTTTCGGGGAGGTCTTATTATTTTTGATGTGCAGGAGGCAGCGAGCATGGTCACCTCGCGGCTACAGCTGTGTTGCAATATTTTGGGGGAGGGCTTATTTTTGGGGTTAGGGCTTATTTTAGTGCATGCGCTCAAAAGCCCGATTGGGATTATTATCCAGGGAGGTCTTATTTTGGGGAAAACATGTTATTATTATTATTATTATTATTATTATTATTATTATTATTATTATTATTATTATTATTTAATTTAGATTCTAAAAGGCTTAATGCTCCAATTCTGCCTGAGTGGAAAATTAGGATAGAGCTGCTCCTGTCCCGTCTGTTGACAGGATCACAGCAAGAGGAGGCCCACCCTTTCAAAGCTCCTTATTGTGGGTTCTGTCTATGTGCTCTGGCAGAGATAATGGCAAATTTAGGGGTTTTGCACAAACAGATTGAGGGCAGATGGGAAGTTTTGGATCTTCTGGGTCTTGGTTAAAGGTATTTTTGAGCCATTTCTTTCACAAAAATGAATTTGTTCCAGATTCTTCATTCCATGTCACAGAAGGACTTGTTTTTTCCATTGTGCTGTGACTGCAACAAGTTCATCCAAATTATTACGGTTGCTTCCAGACAGTGGGATTGTAGTGCTAACAATTAAAAACCATTGTGCAATCGTTTCTTCTTTTTTGTCCTCTTAGCATCTTTTCTCTGGAAATTAAAATGGTGCCAGGAATTGGAAAAGATGGGCAAATTACAGATAAAGTAATGTTGTTGGCTGAGGTTCACATAAAATTTTTAAATAAAGCAGGGCATGTGTGTCACAAAAGCCTCAGTTGGAAGCACCTTCAGATCCTGCTACGTAAGTTGGTCATTGTTTGGAAAGGGCCTGCACAATTCCCTTGCTTATCATTATATTTAATTATAGAAATAGTAATGAATATTACACTAAGGCAGGGCCTATGTGGTGGATCCAAGAAATTTAAAACTCAAGTATGCATAGATGTAAAAAGAAGGGAATGGCTTTAACCCACCTGGTTGCATCTTCCATTTTCATACTATTGACACTGACCCCTCCCCCGTTGCTCCTGCACTAAAGTTCTCAGGCATATTTAAATGATATATTTTTACACGTGAATTCATTATTCCTCCTGAGGTTTAACTTGGAGATTCAGAACTCACTAGATCATCTGTTTACTAAGCAATAGTTTCCTCCCATATCATTACCATTCCAACTTCTTGAAGAATTGGCTTAAAGAAGACATAAATGGACTTCCTGGGGGCGTGGCCTGTTGCCGAGGAGGGCTCCACCGAGCTCCTCAGAGATCTGGTCTGTATATCTAAATAAGATCATAGATAGCACCCCTTTTTGGCTAAGAAAGGGGCAGGGAGGATAGCTCCGTAGGCTAGGGTCTATTCGTAAGCCACAGCCTTTTTCTTTTTTCGGGCTGTGGAAAGAGATTAGATCCAGCCGGAGCGGAGCTCTTATCTCCAGCCATTTCTTCTCAGCTGCCTTTTTTTTTTCTAGGCAGCCCCAGACAGGCTAGCCCCCCCCCAGGACAAAACAAAGTTTTTTCAAGCTAGAATTGATACGGGCGGGTCCCACCCCTGTGAGATTTATGCTTTTATTACTATCTTAAATACCAGCACCATTTGTCTTAGAGACTTCTTTGTTCTTTGTCTAAATGGACTTCAAAATGGCGATTTCTCTCCGTGGATGATTGATACTGGATGTACTTAGCCGGTTTTATCTTCCTGCAGACCGCTCCTTAACAAAATAAACTCTTCTTCTTTGGAAATAGAGGGGAGCGAAGCGCTGCTTACTTGTTTATTTATTATGGCACCCAGGTCAAAGAAGCGTCTTGCTACAAATGTGTCTAAAGAATTTAAAGAATCTTTACTGGAAACACAGCCTTTGTCTCCTATGCCCTCTACTGGAGAATTTTTAACACAGGAATATCTCTTTAAAATGTTTAATGCCTTTAAACAAGAAATTAAGGATTTTGTATTGGAACTATATGATGATTTAAAGTCTAAAGTTAATCAGATGAAGGCGAATACGTTTGCAGCCGTGTCTGCCCTGTCAGATTACTCTGCTGAAATAGAGAACAAATTGGGAAGTCTGGAGAAGGCTAATTTTAATTTGACTACCAATATTCAAATTTTACAACAAAAAATTAGAGACACTGAACAACAGCTTATGATGATAAATTTTAATAGGAAGGCATTTGCAATAAGAGTCAGAGGACTCCGTGAAAAGGAGCAAGAGAATTTGAAACAGACCTTTGCTGAAGCCTTCAGCCATGCGCTGGGAAGCCCGGGACTTAACTTTGATTGGCAGATTCGGAAAATCTATCGCCAGAACTCATTGATAGCGGAACAGCGACAGCTCCCGAGGGACATAATTATACATTTCTCTACAAAAGAATCTAGAAATGCGATTGTACAAAAGTTTCATAATAACAGTTTCCGAGTTGACGGCCAGGACCTGATTGTTTTCAAAGATATTCCTTTTCAGATGCTGAAAGCAAGAAGGGACTACACCTTTTTAACTAAGGAGCTTAGGAGTCAACAGATTCGATACAGATGGGAGGCCCCTGCCGGTATCACGGTTACATTTGAGAATCAAAGATTTCGTCTTAACTCTGTTTCGGAGGCTCAAGATTTCTATTGTAGGACTCCGTGAAAAGGAGCAAGAGGATTTGAAACAGACCTTTGCTGAAGCCTTCAGCCATGCGCTGGGAAGCCCGGGACTTAACTTTGATTGGCAGATTCGGAAAATCTATCGCCAGAACTCATTGATAGCGGAACAGCGACAGCTCCCGAGGGACATAATTATACATTTCTCTACAAAAGAATCTAGAAATGCGATTGTACAAAAGTTTCATAATAACAGTTTCCGAGTTGACGGCCAGGACCTGATTGTTTTCAAAGATATTCCTTTTCAGATGCTGAAAGCAAGAAGGGACTACACCTTTTTAACTAAGGAGCTTAGGAGTCAACAGATTCGATACAGATGGGAGGCCCCTGCCGGTATCACGGTTACATTTGAGAATCAAAGATTTCGTCTTAACTCTGTTTCGGAGGCTCAAGATTTCTATTGTAGGACTCTGAAGGCGGGACTTCCTGACGCGCTTGGAAGAGAGGAGAGACAAGCGGAAGGAGAAGGCAAGCGGCCGGCCATGTGGCTGCAAGATGGAGGGGGTAGCCCCTCCTCCCTCGGAGAAGCAGAAAAATGGAGATCGAGAATTTAGACATTTTAAAATGCTTGCTAAAGTTGAGGACTGAATGGGGGTTTGAGACCCCTCTCCGGTAGAAAAAGCGGACTAATTTTTATCAGAAGGGAAAGCTGGGTGAAACTACTTTGAGCTAGATTTTAAATTAACGTTAGCATAAATTTGATAGTGGTAAACATCAGACAAGCAAGGGATGAGGGTAAAATTTACGTTGTTTAAAGCTTATTAGAACAGAAAGCTGGTTGGGATTATCTTAAGATAAGTGTAAAAAGAATGCGGAATGATTTATGTTGTTTAAACTTTGTTAGAAGGGACTACTTTAAAATAGAAGGTTAACTGACTCTTGCTGAAAGTATTATTTGAATATGTGGAATGATCCATGCTATTTAACTTTTATTTGAAGGGAAAGTTGGTTGAAATCGCTCTGAGTTACATTTTAAACAAATGTTAGTATAAATTTGATAGTGGTAAATATCAGACAAGTAAGGGATGAGGGTAAAATGCATGTGGAATGAACTACGTTATTTAAATCCTATTAGAAGAGGAAGTCGGTTGGAATTACCTTAAGATAGAAATTGATTCCTGTGTAAAGTAATATTTGATCTACGCTGCTTGATCCATGCTATTTAACTTTTATTTGAAGGGAAAGTTGGTTGAAATCGCTCTGAGTTATATTTTAAACAAATGCTAGTATAAATTTGATAGTGGTAAATATCAGACAAGTAAGGGATGAGGGTAAAATGCATGTGGAATGAACTACGTTATTTAAATCCTATTAGAAGAGGAAGTCGGTTGGAATTATCTTAAGATAGAAATTGATTCCTGTGTAAAGTAATATTTGATCTACGCTGCTTAATTTTACTAAGAAGGGGAAGCTTGGCTAGATTATTTTGAACTACTGTTTGAAAAGGGGGTTAAGAAAGATCATTTACGCTGTTCAAATTTTACTAGAAGGGAAAGTTTGATTACTCGTCTGTAAAGTTATATTTGAATATATGGCATGAACCACGTTGCTTAAATTTTATCGGAAGGGATCACGAGGTTTAGGAAGAGGAACGGGAGAATCTACAGAAGGTTGGGGTAAATAGCAAAGAAGTAAGAGATGAGAATAAAATATAGATAGAATGATTTATACTATTTAAGCATAGATAAAGATGGGGGGCTGAGATCAACACAAAGAGTGGTTTCTTATTTTTTTTTCTCTTTTTTTTTCTTTTCTCTTTTCTTTTCTCTCTTCTTTTTTTTTCTGTTTTTCCTCTTTTGATATATTACTTTTATTTTTTTTA
This sequence comes from Thamnophis elegans, assembly GCF_009769535.1. Lineage (NCBI taxonomy): Eukaryota > Metazoa > Chordata > Lepidosauria > Squamata > Natricidae > Thamnophis > Thamnophis elegans. Next base: position 83,412,806 of record NC_045543.1, on the reverse strand, counting down.
ATCCATATGTATACAAGATATTTTAGATAGAAGGTAGTGCCAGGTGTGGGCCCTGGGAAGTCGGGAGGATTAGGGATGGGGATTTGTGGGGGGTGGGGTGGGGGGTGGTAACATAGTCTTAATAAGAACAAGAATGTATTTATATACGGCGGTTCTTTTTTTTTTTATTTTTTTCTCTATTTTTTTTTTCCCTTGGTTCATTTTATCAGATCAAACAACACTCGAATAAAGGCATACACCGAGGGAGGTAGAGGGAAAGAAGAGGGAGGAGTAAGGAAGGAGTAAGGGGAATGTAAGGAGGGTGTCCGGGGAGTAAGGGGAGAAGGAAGGTTTGAGGGGAAAGGGAAGTAGGAGGGGAGTGTTAGAGGGAGAAAGGAAAGTTGGAGGGGGTAGATGGGGTGTATGGAGGATGGAAGGGTTAGGTGGGGTTGTGAATGATGAGTTGTGTTTCCTTTTTATTTGTTCGTTTTATTCCCTTTTTCTTTTTCTTTTTTTTTCTTTTCCTATAGTAAATACCCTGTATATAAGTGATTGTAAATGGAATGTGAAAAATGAATAAAATATATTTAAAAAAAAAAAAAAAAACAAGAAGAAGACATAAATGAAGAAAGGAATTAACAAGAATCCAAGAGAGTGTTATCTGATTTGATATCTTTAAACTCTGGATTTAATGATAGGTACCAATGGATATTTATTTATTTGTTTATAGAATTTTATATGGCCATCCAGCTCATTTTCAGTGATTCCAGGAAGCTTACAAAGAGATGTTTTGGATAAGGCATCCACAAGCCTTTAGAGAAAAAGAAGCATGCATTAAGTGCAGAAGAAGAATGCATTAAGTTGGAGTGAGAGATGTAATGGGAGGGGAGGAAAATATTAGACGAAGACTCAGATTGGCTCCCCTCTAACTCTTGGGGATGGTGGGGAAAAGAAGGAGAAACACAAGCATATACGTGCAAGATTCTATTATTGCACATTTCTTAGTAAAGTGTAGTTCTAATTATTCTGTGGAAACATTATTATTATCTCATTATTCATTAAACATGAAACTGAACATTAAAAAAATGCATCACAAATACCATTGACTGGTGCTAATGGTTGATATGGGTTGCTGCCAGTGTCCTAGGTATCAACCAGTGGTGGGTTTACTACCTGTTCGCTGAGAGGGTGTTGTGTGCTTCCAGCCGGTTCCAGCAACCCAGGCCGCCATCCCAGTACTGGTTCAGCCGAACCGGTCCGAACCGGTAGGAACCCACCGCTGGTATCAACCAAGTATCTTCTTAAAATATATGATGTTCCGAGTAATGCAGTTTTTTCAGTTCTGCTGGTGTTATTGCAGGAAGCTGCAATTTCTTGATATATTTTATAAAATTCTTGGACATAGTACCAAGTGCCCCGATGACAATGTGTATCACTGTTACATGTTTCATCTATGATCACGTAGTTTTGATGGCCAGGTCACGATTTTTCCATTTTTTTCCAGTTCTTTTTCTTCGACACTGCCATCTCCTGGTACCACAATATCAATAAATTGTACATTTTGGTTTTCAACAATTGTGATATCTGTTGTGTTGTGTTTCAAATGATGATCCATCCTTATTGTTGTTGTTGTTGTTGTTGTTGTTGTTGTTATGTTAATCTTATTTATTTATTTCCCTTTATTTGTATGCCGCCCTTTTCCCTGAGGGGACTCAGGGCGGCTCACAGTTCAAAAAAGGGGGGGGGAGGACAAACAATTTCTAACATACAGACAATACATCATTATTAAAAAACGCAACAGTCACACAATTCGAGTGGGGTTAGAATCTTAACCCCAGGCCAGCCGGGACAGCCAGATCTTTAGGGCGGCGCGGAAGGACTGGAGGGTGGTGAGGGTCCGAATCTCCACGGGGAGTTCGTTCCAGAGGGTCGGAGCAGCCACCAAGAAGGCTCTCCTCCGGGTAGTTGCCAGTCTACACTGGCTAGATGATGGAATTCGGAGGAGGCCTAATCTATGCGATCGTATCAGTCTAGTGGAGGTAATTGGCAGTAGGCGGTCTCTCAAGTACCCAGGTCCAATACCATGAAGGGCTTTATAGGTGATAAGTAGCACCTTGAATCGCACCCGGAGATCAACAGGCAGCCAGTGCAGCTCGCGGAGGATAGGTGTTACGTGGGTGAAGCGAGGTGCACCCACGATTGCTCGCGCGGCCGCATTCTGGACTAGCTGAAGTCGCCGAATGCTCTTCAAGGGCAGCCCCATGTAGAGCACATTGCAGTATTCCAGCCTAGAGGTCACAAGGGCACAAGTGACTGTTGTAAGGGCCTCCCGGTTCAGGTAGGGACACAACTGGTGCACCAGGCGAACCTGGGCAAATGCCCCCCTGGTCACAGCTGACAAGTGATGTTCAAAGGTCAGCTGTGGGTCCAGGACGACTCCCAAGTTGCGAACCCTGTCTGAGGGGCGTACAGTTTGACCTCCCAGCCTGAGAGATGGAACACTTGGCCAATTCGTGGGAGGGAAACACAACAGCCACTCGGTCTTTTCTGGATTGAGCACAAGTTTGTTGACCCCCATCCAGTCTTTAACAGCCTCAAGACCCTGGCTCATCACATCCATCGCTTCGTTGAGTTGGCACGGGGCGGACAGATACAACTGAGTATCGTCCGCATACTGGTGGTATTTTATCCCGTGCCGTCGAATGATCTCACCCAGCGGTTTCATGTAGATGTTGAAAAGAAGGGGGGACAGGACCGAACCCTGCGGCACCCCATACGTTAGGGGCCTAGGGGTCGATCTCTGCCCCCCAACTAACACCGACTGCGACCTGTCCGAGAGGTAAGAGGAGAACCACTGTAAAACAGCGCCTCCCACCCCCACCTCCCTCAGTCGTTGCAGAAGGATACCATGGTCGATGGTATCGAAAGCTGCCGAGAGGTCAAGGAGCACCAGGATGGAAGCATGGCCTCCATCCCTGGCTCTCCAGAGATCATCGGTCAACGCGACCAAAGCGGTTTCTGTGCTGCAGCCAGGTCTGAAGCCTGACTGGAAAGGATTGAGATAGCTGGCTTCCTCCAAGGACCGCTGGAGCTGAAAGACCATCACTTTCTCAACAACCTTCCCCACAAAGGGGAGGTTGGAGACCGGACGATAGTTATTTAAAACAGCTGGATCCAAGGATGGTTTCTTCAGGAGGGGTCTCACCACCGCCGCCTTTAAAGCGGGGGGAAAGACCCCCTCCCGTAAAGAGGCGGTAACAATCGCCTGGATCCAGCCTCGTGTCACCTCTCTGCTGTTTACAACCAGCCAGGAGGGGCACGGGTCCAGCACACATGTGGAGGCTCCTACAGCTCTCATCGCCTTGTCCACATCCTCAGGGGTAACAGCTTGAAACTCAACCCAGCGATGGCTTACCAGATCATCCCCTAGTGCCTTGGCTGGTTCTGCAGAATTGGAGTCTAGGTCCGCCCGGAACCGAGCAACCTTGTCTGCGAGGAATTGGATGTAATCCTCAGCCCTGCCCTGCAGCGGATCGCCCGTATCCCTCCTATTTAGGGAGATTCACAGCCTTTGGGGCTGGTTGGTAGTTCAACAGCTCGAGTCCTAACCAAGGACCTAGGAACTCGTAAGGTAATGTCGGAGGATATAAGCTGTTCAAGTAGGGTAGATTTTTTTTAGAATCAGAATGTTCAAGTCTGATAAATTTAAAATTTCCAAATAGCGAGGTAGCCCTTTAGGTATTGCTCCAAGGGCTCCAATTACAATCGGGACAACAAATGATTTCTTTCTCAGTCGCTCAACTTCAATTTGCAAGTCCTGATACTTTGTGATTTTTTCTTGCTGTTTATCTTCAATTCGTGCATCTCCAGGTATTGCAATGTCGATGAACCATACTTTTCTCTTTTCAACTATTGTTATGTCAGGTGTGTTGTGGGCCAAGTGCCTGTCAGTCTGAATTCTGAAGTCCCACAAGATTTTGACTTTCTCATTCTCTAAAACCTTCTGAACCTGATGTTCCCAGTGGTTTTTGCTGTACTCAAATCCAAACTTTTGGCACAATTTCCAGTGAATGGTCTTAGCAACACGGTCAAGGTAGTCAGTTTGTGAAATTTTGCTGCACCCACTGATCAAGTGGTCGACCGTCTCCTCTTTCTCATTATAGAGGCGACATTTGCTGTTGGTGGTAACATGTTGAATTTTTGCCTTCATGCAGTTTGTGGCTAAGGCTTGTTCTTGAGCTGCCAAAATAAAGTCTTCTGTTTCTTTTTTCAGTGCTCCTGATCTTAACCAGTTTCAAGTTAGCTTTTGGTCAGCTTTGCCTTCAATACTTTTCAAGTATTGGCTATGCATAGCTTTGTTTTTCCAATTTTCAACTCGCTTCTCAATTACTTCTTTCTTATATTTAGCTTTTGACTTAGTTGTCTTTAAAGGGCCTCCTTTATTTACTTCCTTAATCATTGGTTCTTCACTTTTCTGGATGTAATCATTCAAGCTGTGTTTTTCTTCTTCTGCAGTCTGTTTTACTCATAGGAGTCCTCGATCACCCTCTGCTCTTGGTAGATATAATCGGTCAACATAACTTTTAGGGTGCAAAGCATGATTCATTGTCATAAGCTTCCTTGTTTTTCTGTCCAAATTGTCCAACTCCATCTGGGTCCAGTCAATTATTCCTGCAGAGTATCGAATCACAGGTATAGCCCAGGTATTTATGGATTTTATGAGGTTTCCTCCACTCAATTTGGACTTTAATATCTTGCGAATTCATTGCATGTACTTGGCTGAAGTTAATTCCTTGACTTTATTATGCATTAAGTCAGAGGCCTCTAAAATCCCCAAGTACTTGTAGCCTTCTGGTTTTACTGCCTTTCTCATTTCTTCATTCTCAAGTTCTATTCCATCATCTTCTAGGACCTTGCCTGCTTTGGTTGCCATTGTTGCACATTTGTCAATTCCAAACTGCATACCAAGGTCTTGGCTAAATTCTTTTGTGCTTTCAATTAATAAATTCAGTCCAGCTTTTGTTTTACCAAACAACTTCAAATCATCCATGTACACCAAGTGCGAAATTTTCAGTTCTTTCTTTGCAAGTTCATATCCATAGTTCATCTTCTTCAAAATGATTGTCAGTGGTAGCATTGAGATTATAAAAAGTAGGGGTGAAAGGGAATCACCCTGGAAAATGCCTCATTTAATTTCAACTTCACCCAGTACTTCTTCATTAGCTATAAGCTTCATTTTCCAGAGGTTCATTGAAGTTTCCATGAATTTTTCTATGTTGCTGCTGATGCCAAAGATTTTCAGGCATTTCTTGATCCAGCTATGAGGAACTGAAGCAGATGCTTTCTTGTGGTCTATCCAAGCCATGAACAGGTTGGTTCATCTTTTCTTTGAATTCTTTAGGATTAGTTTGTCAATCAGCAGTTGGTCCTTTGTTCCTCTTGAATTTTTGCAGCATCCTTTCTGTTCTACAGGAAGCAAGTCATTTCTTTCCAAGTATCCATAAATTTGGTTTGCAAAGATACCAGTAAGGAGCTTGTATGTTGTTGGCAAACAGGTGATTGGCCTATAGTTTCCAATTATTATTATTATGCATTTTTATCCACCTATCAAGTCCTTCCCAAGGACCTAGGATAGGCAGATGTTGTTTGATGGTGTTAAAGATATCATCCCAGGATATAAGCTGTTCTAAGTAAAACGGCCTTTTGCAACTGACTGATGTGATTTTGCCAATGCCAATGGTGCTCAAGTTGTTTTGAGATTGTACCCAAGGTCCTGATTACCATTGATACTATTTTCCTTTATTTTGCCACAGCCATTTCACTTCTATTTGCAGAGCTTTGTATTTTGTGATTCTTCTCCAGCCCTTTCTCTTCTATTCTGCTGTCTTCAGGGAATTACTATTACCTTGCTTTAAAATATGATGTTAATCTGGCTCTTAATAGAGAGAGGGCCCTTGAGTCTTTGCTTTAAAGTTCTGCACTTATGCAGAAAGATGCCTTTTTGTTTTACATTCACTCCAATCGAGAGCAGTCATCAAATCAATTTCCATTATTTCCCCAGCCATTAGCTTTGGGGGGGAACTGGGAAATGTCCTTTTTAGCTTTTTAAATCTCATTTTCTACTCTCTTCCTTAACTGGTTGTTTGGATAGGATCCTGCTGGTGTGATAGCTTTCTTCTTCCCTCCCTTCTTCCAGCTTAAATATGTGAGCAACAGAGATTTTCTTGCAACAAGGAGTAACAATTCCACCCTGAGTATGAGTTTTCCATCATTCATACTCGATTACACATTTTTATCTTTCCTCTCTACACAGCCAATTTACTTCTGGCAAATTGTTCATTGAAACAAATATGCTTAAACCTAAACATTTAAATAAAACTCTTATTGTAATTACAAAACATGGTCAGTCTGATTTCTGCTGATAACTATATTTACTTTTCAAAGATTAAGATCTTTAACATATGTACACCCACCAATATATTACTTTGTGTATATTTTTTTAGAAAGTCAAATAGTTTGTGTTTCTTTAGCCTTTATAGGTTAGCAATTCTTATAAATGTTATGTGTGCATCTGTTTTCAAAATGTTAGGAGTAATGTGAGAAATCTATATTTGTGACTGCAGGTAAGGCAAGTATCTATTTGTAAATTGTGTGGGAAGGAATGGTGGAACCTGGGGACAGAGTTAAAAGAAGATTAGCCTAGAACCACTACATAGCCAAAAGCAGACTACGTCCAACTTCCCTTGAATTCTGTGGACCATTATCTAACTCCAACCAGGTGCTAACCATTAATTGAGAAGATTCCAATGCATAGGAGGTTTAGCAATAAATCAGTTTAATTGGAACTTTGCACATGAATGTGGTCTTTTGACTAACAGAATAACAGAGTTGGAAAGGACATTGGAGATCTTCTAGTTCAACCTGCTGCTCAAGCAGGAGACCCTATACAAGTTCAGACAAATGGCTGTCCTTAAAAATCTCCAGTGACAGAGCACTCTCAACTGCTGACAGCAAGCCATTCTACTAGTGGATTGTTCTAATTGTCAGAAAATGTCTACTAAGGTTAGATCTCTCCTTGATTAGTTTCTAGCCATTGCTTGTCCTGCCTTCAGGTGTTTTGGGAAATAGTCGATTCCCTCTTCTTGGTGGTAGCCCCTCAATTATTAGAAAACTGCTATCATGGTACCTGTTGTGTATTGAAGAAAGTCCTCGCTGTTACGAATGACAGCTCGGAAGCAGCCAGGCGCGTCTTAGCCAATCAGACGCGCCTGTCAGTTGCCGAGCTGTCATCAGCGCGAGCTGTAACACGAGCCAGGTGATTGCAGTATAAAAGGCAAGCCGTTTAAACAGTTAACTGTCTTGTTAGAGCAACAACCTTGTTGATTGCTATATTGTTTCAGCTGTTCCTGCAGCCGCCTAGCCGGCTTCATTTAATACATTGTTGCGAGTTTTGTTACACTACTTCAGCTACTGAATAAAAGGTTACAGAGTTTTAAAGGACCTGCCTGGTTTTTTCAGTTATAATACTGGCGACGAAGACTGGGGACCTGTAACCTGAAGAAAATCAACTGCAATTTTCTTCTCTCAGTTGTTTAGAGTTCTCCTCACCGTCATGGCTGGTATGCCTACTTTTGCACCTTTTGGAGTCGGAGGTGAGACTTGGGAAGCATTCCTGGAAAGGTTTGAGTGCTTTCTGATCGCAAATAACCGCCAGGGTTATTCTCAAGCGCGAAAGTGCGGATTTTTTCTTACAGCTTGCGGTCCGGAAATGTTTGCCACCGCAAGGTCTTTTGCCGCCCCAAGAGCGGTTTATGACCTCTCGTGGCAAGAGCTCACAGATGGGCTTCAGGCTTACTATGCCCCTACCCCCTCCCAAATAGCAAGACGTTTTGCTTACCGCAGGCGCGTCCAAAAGCCTGCAGAGAATGTCAATCAGTTTTTGCAAGCTTTAAGAGTTGCTGCAGCACAGTGCGATTTTCCTGACTTAGAGGCTAATCTTGCAGAACAATTTGTCTGTGGATTAAAAGACATTTTCCTCAGACGCCGGCTTTTGGGCAAGCCTAAAGTCACGTTAGTTTATGCCATAGATGAGGCTCGCGCTGCGGAGTTGGCAGATTCGTCATCCAGCGAGATAGAACGTTACCTCGCGCAGATGACAGTTGCTGGCAGTTTACCAACGGGTCAAGCCTCAACTGCCTTGGTTCCTCCTCCACTACAACAGCCAACGTACATCACCAATTTAATTGATGAGCTTGCCCCTCTTCCAGACTATTTACTTAATTTACAGGTGGACAGGATTGGGGCACAGCCCCGCAGACAGCAACCGCGTCAGCAGCAGTCTATCAGCCGTCCGCTTTCTAATTCAAATGCCTGTTTTAGCTGCGGTGGTCCGCATGCCAGGGCTTCCTGCCCCTTTAAGGCTGCAGAGTGCCGCCGTTGCGGAAAAAAAGGACATTTGGCCAAAGTTTGTAGAGCTGCTCAGCCTGCTACAGCTGCAACGTCTGCTCCTCCACCTCCTTATGGGACAGCTGCTTCAAACAGAAGTCCTCAGCCCCGTGCGTCTGCTCAGCGACAGGATAATTGCTTCAACGTCAAGCAAGCTGGCCTGCCGTTTCCTGATGTCTCCATCAATTCTTCCTCAGAGGGTACGGACAAGATAATTGTCACTCCATTGATCGAAGGTCAACCTTGCAACATGGAAGTAGACTCTGGAGCTTCCAAATCCTTGTTATCTTGGGACAAATTTTCTCTTTTGTGCCCCCATGTTAAACGCTGTCACCTTTCTCCTCCTGACTCTATCTTAAAGGACTATCAGGGGTCTAGCATTTCTATTGTTGGTTCCTATAATGTCAGAGTTTCTTATGGGCAGCATTGTACAACTTTGCCTGTTTTAATTGTGCTTAAGCCCTTGCCATCCATTCTAGGTTTGGATTGGTTCAGCCCGCTGGGTCTCTCAATACATGGAATTCATTCCATGACAGACACTTCTGCTGATGTGGCATTAGTTTTGTCAGATTACGCTGACATTTTTGATGGCCAGCTGGGCCGGTACAAGGGTAACCCTATCTCTCTCAACTTGGATCCCCAGGTTGCTCCCATCAGACTGAAGGCCCGCAGGGTGCCTTTTGCTTTAAGGCCCAAGGTTGAAGCCGAGCTCGACAAGCTCGTGGCACAGGGCATACTGGAGCCAGTCGACCATTCACCGTGGGAGACCCCAATTGTCATTCCAGTGAAGCCCGACGGCTCCATTAGGGTCTGTGCCGACTACAAATCCACCATCAACCTCGCCTTGCAAGCAAACCCATATCCAGTCCCTGTTGTACAACATCTGCTCCATTCCCTGGGGCAGGGTTGTATTTTTGCCAAACTGGATATGGCGCAAGCCTACCAGCAGCTTCCTGTGGATGACGATGCGGCGGCTGCCCAAACCATCGTCACCCACCGGGGGGCTTTCCGTTGTCGCCGCCTACAATTTGGCGTATCCGTTGCCCCGGGGATTTTCCAGAGTCTCATGGAGCGGTTGCTCCATGGGCTTCCAGGAGTGGTACCATATTTTGATGACGTCCTGATCGCTGCAAACAGCCGATCAGACCTCATCAAAGTTCTAAGGAAAGTCCTCGACCGTTTCAGGGGCGCGGGACTTAAATTGAAACGCAGCAAGTGTTTCTTTGCTGTTCCCCAAGTGGAATTTCTGGGCTTCACAATTGACGCCCAGGGAATTCACCCTACCCCTTCAAAATTGGCAGCTATCAGGGACGCACCTGCTCCAACTTCCAAGGCGCAGTTACAATCGTTCCTGGGGCTTTTAAATTTTTATGCACCTTTCATTCCACACAAGGCATCACTGGCCGAGCCCCTGCATCGGTTGCTGGACCGATCAGCGCCTTGGCAATGGGGCAGTCGCGAAGCACAAGCGTTCGCAGCTGTCAAATCCCTGCTGACGTCAGATGCAGTCTTAGTCCAATACAGTGACAAGATGCCTCTGACTCTAGCATGTGATGCCTCACCCGTGGGTTTGGGAGCCGTTCTGAGCCATGTCCTGCCCAATGGTTCAGAAGCTCCCATAGCTTTTTACTCCCGGACACTGTCATCAGCAGAAAGGAATTACAGCCAAATTGACAAGGAGGCTCTAGCTGCAGTGTCAGGAATTAAAAAATTCCACGATTACTTATACGGGCGGCATTTCACCTTGTTTACAGACCATAAGCCACTCCTTGGGCTTTTGGCAGGTGATAAGCCGACCCCTCCTATTCTATCCCCAAGAATGACACGATGGACGGAATTCTTAGCGGCGTACTCCTACGCCTTACGATACCGTCCAGGCAAGCAGATAGGGCATGCAGATGCCCTGAGTCGCTGCCCACTTCCATTGAAGGAAGTTAAACCAGTTCCTTGCCTTTCAGTTTTGGCAATTGCAGAGCTAGAATTGCCTTTGTCTGCTACAGACATAGCAGCCCACTCTCGGTCTGACCCTACTTTGGCAAAACTTCTTAATTGGGTCCTGAGAGGTTGGCCTTCTGGTACATTACCACCTCAATTCAAACATTTTAAAAACAGACAAGCAGAGCTTTCAATTCATTCCGGCTGCCTGTTGTGGGGCGACCGTGTGGTCATCCCAACGGTCCTGCAACAACAGATTTTGCAACGCCTTCATGAAAGTCATCCTGGGGTCAGTAGAATGAAAGCTCTTGCTCGCAGTTTTGTTTGGTGGCCAGGGTTAGATGCCGACATTGAAGACTGGGTTGCCAAATGTGAGACATGCCAACAGTCCCGGCCTTCTCCTCCTTCCTCTCCCTCCCGGGAATGGGAGATGCCTCGAGGGCCTTGGTCTAGGTTACATATTGATTTCGCTGGTCCATTCCATGGGCAGGTTTTCCTTATAGTTGTGGATGCGTACTCTCGATGGGTGGAAGTATTGCTAATGCACTCCACCACATCTGACAGCACGGTGCGAGCTTTGCGACGGTTGTTCGCAACCCATGGGTTGCCAGACACAGTGGTGTCTGACAACGGCCCGCAATTTACAGCCACAACTTTTCAAACTTTCCTGGCCGAACTAGGGATACGACATGCGCTGGTTGCCCCTTACCACCCGGCAAGCAATGGCCGAGCAGAAAGGGCGGTTAGATCGGCCAAGGAGGCTTTGGGCCGGCTAAACCGTGGTGACTGGCAGGCTAGGGTGGATGCTTACTTACTGGCACAGCATTCCACACCTTGCCCTCTGACACAGAAGAGCCCCACGGAGATGTTGATGGGCAGGCGCCTGCGGACCACCCTGGATAGATTGCATCCCGTCTATTCAGGAATTCAGTCTGGCAACCTGGGGCCTCCAACCCCATCCCGTTCTTTCCAACTGGGGGATCTAGTTTGGGCTAGAAATTATGGAGGGGACTTGAGATGGGTTCCAGCAGTTATATCACAAATAACAGGACCCGTTTCCTATAGGGTTGACTTATCCGATGGATCCTCATGGCGAAGACACCTGGATCAATTGAGGAAACGGAAGACAGCAGCCGTAGCTTCTCAAGCGGATGTTCAAGGGTTTCAACTGCAAGTTCAACAAAATCTAGCCGGTGTAAATGCTCCTCCCATTCCAAGGGTTCCAGATCCTTATATACATAGCCCAAACCCCTCAGAGGCAGACTACCAGCCTCATGCCCCTCCAGCATCATCTGCCACCATGTCTCATCCACACACTTCACCTTTTAGTTATGCAATTCCTCCACAATTACCACAAGGACATCGTTGCCAGGATCCGCCTGCAATAGAATTAAGGCGGTCTGAGCGAATCCGTCGTTCCCCTGCTTATTTAAAAGACTACGCGTGCTTGCGCACAGCTGGGGGGGAAGAAGTGTTGTGTATTGAAGAAAGTCCTCGCTGTTACGAATGACAGCTCGGAAGCAGCCAGGCGCGTCTTAGCCAATCAGACGCGCCTGTCAGTTGCCGAGCTGTCATCAGCGCGAGCTGTAACACGAGCCAGGTGATTGCAGTATAAAAGGCAAGCCGTTTAAACAGTTAACTGTCTTGTTAGAGCAACAACCTTGTTGATTGCTATATTGTTTCAGCTGTTCCTGCAGCCGCCTAGCCGGCTTCATTTAATACATTGTTGCGAGTTTTGTTACACTACTTCAGCTACTGAATAAAAGGTTACAGAGTTTTAAAGGACCTGCCTGGTTTTTTCAGTTATAATAGTACCCATGGTCCTTCTTTTCAAAAATAGATCTAAATAGTTTATGTCGTACTCTTAAATCTTCAAAGGTACAACTTCTTAAAACCAAAATAGATAAACAATTAAACTGGAATTTGAATATGACTTAATACTGGTGCCTGCCAAGATTTGGCTCTTTTCAGTGGCAATAAAATGGTGAAGAATGTACTTTTCCACTTTAACTGTATCCATTGGCTCCTTTCAACATCCCATTTGGATGCTCTGGACCTGTTGGAAGAAGGATGAATAGAATAAGATGCTTGCAGTCCACCCAGATGTTTTTGTGGGTTTCTTTGCACATAAAATTGTTCACATTCATTTGGAAGTGAGTGCCAACTGGACAGAGCCCCATTAAGCAAGGAAATCAACTCTTTGCAATGTTTCCAGGGTTTGTTTGTAGTTTGTGGAAGCTGTAGGGGCTCTGAATGAATTTTGCCATTGGTGGGTTGGATCAATACCTCAACTGGATCCTTGTATGTTTGGCAGAATTTAAGAAATTTAAGAACTGGTTAATTCATGGTTACTTGAGGAATGGCAAGAAGCCTTTGCCTTAAAGCAGTGAACATACGCCCTATTTGAAAAGACCCTTTCAATTTAATTTAACTTGATGTATTCAATTTAGATACTGCTTGACTCCAAAGTGACTCTGGGTGCTATATAATAAAACCAAACAAAATACAAGAATTCAAAGAACAAAAACAAAGGAAGAAGGAGGAGAAAAGAAAAAGAACAGATAGTGAATCTGGCTAACAGCACCCACACCCAAACATGGAATCCTAATCCAAGTCCTGGGAGAACATCCAGATCATCAAGGCTTCCCAGAATGATATCAGGGTGGGAGCCACATAAATATCAGGGGCCAATTCATTATCTTGATTCAGCCATGTTAAAAACTTTCAACATGATGGAGTGTCAGTCATCACTTGGCAGCTAGGCAAGAATAAACTTTCCAGGATACCAAATATCTGATAAGTAGATTCATTGAATCAAAGTTAATGAAGCCATTTAAAAAGAATTCCACTGACCTGAAATGCAAGTCTGCTGATTTTGCATTAAATACAAGTCCAATTTATAGTACAATGAAGGTTCTTGTTCTTGTGCTTCATTATCTTGCCTGTGCAATTGAGAAGACATTTTCTCTGGTACAAAAGTGGACTGTTTCTTGTTTGGTAACAAACTGACTTGGTTCAAGCTTTACCTGTCATTATGTCAGAACGTGTTGTCACAATAATGGCAGACAATAAAATGGTAGAGAATTGGAGCTTCCAGGTGAGGCAATGGTGAGCTGGGAATCTTCCGAACAGAAGAGTTAACATTATCAACAAAGATCAAAGAACTGACAATAAGCCTAGTCTGATGGAACTTCTCTAGACAAGGATGAGAGATTGTCCACTTGTACTCCAAACCATTTCTCTTCATGTGGAGGCTGTAGGATGGGTTCAACATATGGGTCTGAAAACTGGGTGACAAGGAAAACCCACAACCAGGGCAGAGCCTTTAAGGCAGTGTTTCATACTGCTTTAAAGAGATTGGGTTTATTAGCCTCAATCTGTAAAATGTTTTAGATTTACAATTATTTCAATGTTAAAGGACGTCTGCCAAGCAAAAAGTTTTTAAAAATTATCTGGTGAGTAAAACTACATCTCCAAATAGAGGAAAAAGTAACTAAAAGTGCAAGAACTTAAAAAAATATTTGAATGGGTAAAAAATTAAATAAGAATTTTAACATGGAAGTTTTAAACAAATCAAGGGACCAGAAGATTTTGGAAAGTTGGAACCTTTGTTAAGATTTTTTAAGTAACTGTTGCCAAGACTTTTGAAATAATAAGATAAATAAAATAATATCTTCATGTAATACTAAATTATTTAACCTACCAGGAAAGAGTTGAAATTTGAATATATATATAAAAAAAGAAACCTGAGACTCTATAGAAATTGGACAGTAGAGGGGGCTAAATTTCCAGGAAGCAGACAAAAAAGACAAACCTGTTTTTTATCTTGGATTTGAAAAAAACAACAGTAAAATTTATAAAACAATACATTCAGAAATGGCACTTAAGATATTTCAAAGGACCATTGAAGAACTGGAAGAGAAACTTATAATTAAATTGACAGCAATAATTACTAGGCTAGTGCATTTCTTCAAGATCTTTAGGAAAGAGGAAATGAAAAAGGAAATAATATACAGGAATTTACAGATGATAGAATGAAGAGGTGAAACAAGTTTCAGATGATATAGAAACATTAAGATGTAGATTATAAAGTAGATTATAAGAGATGACAGTTAAAGTGGAAATATAAATGATAAGCCAAGGGATGAAAAAAATGTCCTGAACAAAGTCTTATCAGTTGATTTATAAACTGGGTTTTTTTAAGTTTTGAAGAAATATTTAAGGCTGGAGGAAGAAGGTTAGGATGGAGGCTCAATCCCACAACAGCAAATTGATGAATTAAATAGTGTTACCCCTCCCCCAAAAAAGAAATATAAAGTTGCCATGTTTGATAAGGGTTAAAATAAAAAATAGTATCATACAATGCTGGAAAACCTTTATGGACTTTTCTTGATATCTGCAATTAAATGACAACAATTTTGGGATTTGCAAATGGAAAAGGGGGATTATGGGAAGAAGTGGATTAGATATATCCAATTCTGCAGATGGTAGAGAAATATCCCAATGCTTGCACTCATTGATCAGGAGTCATTTCTTTAAATATTCTTTTTTTCTTGTTCTTATTTGTTTCTTATTTCATTCTTTATTTTCTTTCTTTTTCTTTTGACACTTCGTATTTCTTTTCTTTTTACATTTTTTTCTTTTTGTATTTTCTTGTACTGTAGTATAGACTACAAGCATTACTACAATATGTTAAAATAAAAGATTTTTCTTTAACAAAAATAGAGAAAATGGTGAAGAGTCAGCTACATGAGTCTGTAGGAAAAAGCAAATGGTATAAATCTCCTTCAAAGAGGATTAAGACAGGCTGTGGGAAGGAGGCAGCATTGGTTCCATTGGTGGATGGTTCATTAGGAATCAATTGGACCAGTGTATGCCTGTTAATCCTATAAGTCCTCTTGGTGATGTTGTGAACCATGATCAACTTCCTGACTCCCTCAGCACTTAGAGAGAAATCTGCTCCAAACCTGAGCAGAGAATTCCAAATATTAGTCATTGCAGAGAAGCAGTGCTCCAATACAGAGTATCACTGAGCAGAATCCTCTCCCCGACCCCTAATATTTAACATCTGTATCAACAGGGGTGGGCTGCTGAGGATTCGCACAGGTTCAGGAGATCCTCTAGCTAAGGATCTGCCCAGTTCAGTGAACCTGCAACTCCTACCCCTGGCTGGCCTCGCCCACCCTCCCCTCCTGGGAGTCTGCATGTGGCCCGTTTGGGTTGCCAGGTAAGTACAGGATCCACACGGAGGCTCAGGGAGGGCAAAAAATGGCCCTCCCGGAAGTTCCACAAGACTAGAAATGGGCCCATTTCCCCCCACTGGGGGGCCTCCAGACCACAGCACACCATTTTTGCCCTCCTGGAGGGTCCAGAGCCTGGGGGGGCAGATACCCACCCACCCCGTGGTGCAGGAGGCCAACTAGGTCACACCCATAATGGCCATGCCCACCCAGCAAACAGGCAGAGAGCCCGTTGCTAAAACTTTTGAAGCCCACCCCTGTGTATCAAACTTCTGATAAAGTTCACCTGTTGATTTGTGCTGGGGCATTATCAGCAGGTTGAGCTGCAGGTGCTGTCAAATGGTTATCATGTAGAGTATCATAGGTCATTTGACAGCATTGGGTTGGTAACCACATTGTCCTATATGGTTCAGGACATCTAGATAAGGTCTACTTAAGATCAAATGTCTGCAAAAAAGTGAAAGGGTTATGGGCGGAGGTGTCATCTCAGTGATTGTCCCTACATTACGGGTATATGCTCTTATGAGATGCATTTGGGTTCCGTTTATTCTTGGCATTCAGGAAGGAATTGAAAATCTTCCTTTTTATATCAGAATTTTGCCAGCCTTGTGTGGTAGTCAAAATAGGAAGCATGCCCAATTAAACTAATTCTACTTTATTGTAAGGTTACACTAACAGGATCTAAATCTTGTTGTCTTAGGTTTTGAAATATATCAAATATTTCACTGTTAATGTGGAGCTCAACTTATTAATGTTGCATTTCTTTTTAAAATATAGTTTTAATAATTGGAAACACCTGAGAGACCGCCTGCTGCCAATCACCTCCAATAGACCGATCAGATCCCACAGATTAGGCCTCCTCCGAATTCCATCCGCCGGCCAATGCCGACTGGCGACTACCCGGAGGAGAGCCTTCTCTGTGGCTGCTCCGACCCTCTGGAACGAACTCCCCGTGGAGATTCGAACCCTCACCACCCTCCAGGCCTTCCGCAAAGCCCTTAAAACCTAGCTATTTCGGCAGGCCTGGGGCTAAAGAGCTTCTGCCCCCCCTTCTCAAATGGTATGGTTGTTGTTGTTTTAAATTTTGTATTGTTTGTTTGTCTTTTTTATCCCCTGTTTGTACCTCCTTTCCCTTGACTGAGTTGTGAGACGCCCTGAGTCCCCTTCGGGGAAAAGGGCGGCATATAAATGAAATAAATACTAATCCTAATCCTACCTATAGAATAAATTCCTATTTTAAAAAAATTACTGTTATTATTACTATTTTGCCTCTGCATTGTGAAAAATGAATGAATGCAAGTGAATGCTGCCATCATGTGTTTAATACCTGTCATTGTGCTAAGAGAAAATTGTATTAGCTTATAAAATCAGAATGCTTCCTACAAAAACAGAGAAGCTCAGGTTCTGTTCAGAGGTTCAATCATTTTGCTTTGAGGTTTTTCATGGTTTATAAAGTTTCTCTCTTCCTCGCTGCTCTTGGTGCCCATCACATATCTTGGAATTCTATCTATTTTAATATTATCTGGGTTTTGACATTGCTTCTTATGAAATTTGAATATTTTGTGTTTAACCAGACCAGAAATAAAAACCAATCATCTCAACACTCTAGGATTGGAATCCAAAAATCTCAGAGGGCACCAGTTGATCTGTTTTTTTAGCACTGGCTACTTTCCTTGCTTCACCTGATTTTTAATATTATTTTAGAAGTCTTTTAATTCAAGAAAATGGCAAGTTGGATTCTGTAAAGCAACAGACCAGACTCAGGTACCATCGTCATTCCCAAGAATAGAATAGAGTAGAGTAGAGTAGAGTAGAGTAGAGTAGAGTAGAGTAGAGTAGAGTAGAGTAGAGTAGAATAGAATAGAATAGAATAGAATAGAATAGAATAGAATAGAATAACAGAGTTGGAAGGGATCTTGGAGGTCCAAGAAGGGAGGATATTAACTTTTTCAAGTTCAATTCTTACCAGGCTCAAGGTTGACTCAGCCTTCCATATATCCTAGGTTGGTAAAATAAGGATCCCAGATTGTTGGGGGGCAATGTGCTGACTCTGTAAACTTCTTAAAGTGGGATGTAAAGCACTGCAAAGTGCTATATAAGTCTATTGCTATTTTTCACAAGTAAAAAAATGGTAGTTAAGGACAGAAATGAAGCCACAGGCCTAGAAAACAGCAACCGTGTAATATCTAAACAGAGCTTCTGGGGCTCAAAATAAATGAGACATTTATTGTAAGACTCTTCCTCAAATCTCTGCACAGAATTCTATACAATAGCTAAGGATCGTCCTTAAGAATTAAACTATAGTCTTCAATAATACCAATATAGCATATCCCATTGCATGGTGTTAGATTTCACACTGTGAATATATAGTGCTCAGTATGAGCCTCTTTCTAAATGCTTTGAGAAATTCCACCCCATCATCTTAAAACAATATCTGCAGTTAGGTTTGGGAGAGAGAACCGTAATGCCACATCAGTCATTAATTTGGCTCCTGTATGTTTCCCATCTATTCTAGCTTGATGCCGACAGTTCATCTTTGCTTTAACTGCTTTAGGCAGCTTTTAAAGGTATTTCACTTCCTGTTTCCATTTGGAATTATGACAGATATTTTAAGTGCTTAAGAGTAAAACAGCGTGAAATGAATACTCGATTGTATGTAATTAGACCTGTCCCAAAACAAATTACTAAGTCAGAAACAAAATGATTTTGAATATTTCTTCAGCCCTTTGTGGGACTTGTAATAGAAGGAAGGGAAACATATTTCTTCATTTAAATCAATGCACTAGTACAAGTGTAACATAGGGATTCCTAGTAATAAGCAAACTAAGAAAAAGTATGTCAGGTATATTATGAATTTTTCTTCTAATGACACTTTTTCAGTGTTTGCATCCACACATATATACTGCACAAATACATTACAACATCTTGAGAAGAATTTGATATATATGAAGACCAACACCAGCTAATAAAAATGGCAACTGTGGCTTCACATTAAGATATAGATATACATATAACAGTTCATTTAGGGTTTTCTCAAAGTTACAACAGCACTGGGGGAAAAAGTGATTTATGACCATTTTTCACACTCTTGGCCTTAGTAGCATCCCCATGATCCTGTGATCAAAATTCAGATGCTTGGCAACTGGCTCATACTTATGACCATTGCAGTGTCCCAAGGCTTTGACAAGCAAAATCAATGGGGAAGCCAGATTCACTTAACAACCGTGTTACTAATTTAACAACTGCAGGGATTCACTTTAACAACCTTTCTGTGGCAAGAAAAGTTGTAAAATGTGGGGAAACTCACTTAACAAATGTCTCACTGAAATTCTGAAGAACTGAAATTTTGGGAACAATTGTAGTCCTAAGTAGAGGATATTTATGTATCCTCTACTAGGATATGTGTGTGTGTGTGTACACACACACACACACACACACACACATATCCAATACATACATTCATATATATATATATGAATACTGATAATGAAGGACAGCCTGTGGCTTAGTGGTTAATACATCTGCCTAACATGTAATACAGCCCAGGTTCGAATCCCAGTAAGGGTATGGCTAGCTGATGAGAGCTAAATAGCTTGAAATACATCTATACTAGTCTCCCTTTATTTATTTGAGCCGAGGTGGCGCAGTGGTTAAATGTAGCACTGCAGGCTACTGCTAGATCAGCAGTTTAGCGGTTCAAATCTCACCGGCTCAGGGTTGACTCAGCCTTCCATCCTTCCGAGGTGGGTAAAATGAGGACCCGGATTGTTGGGGGCAATATGCTGACTCTCTGTAAACCGCTTAGAGAGGGCTGAAAGCCCTATGAAGCGGTATATAAGTCTACTGCTATTGCTATTGCTATTTTTCAGCACAAACACAACACACACACACACACACACACACATATATATATATACACACACACATACATACATACACACATACATACACACATACATACATACACACATACATATATACACACACACATACATACATACACATATACATACAATACATACACAAGTGGATTATCTGTAGGATATATACACATACATACACACAAATACATACATGTTCCATGTGTGTGTACTTATGCTAATGTATGATGTTGAAACTTAATAAATATATAATCTTATAGATGATAGATAGATGATTGATAGATAGATAGATAGATAGATAGATAGATAGATAGATAGATAGAAATCTTTATTAAGTTTCAACATCATACAGTATACTAAAATACAAACTAACCCCCGCAAAAAGGGAAAGTATCCTTATAGAAATTTATTACTTTCATTCACTTATTTATTTTATTTATATCCCACCTTTATTATTTTTATAAATAACTTGATGGAAAATATATCTCATACTCCTTTCTTCCTCCTATTTGCCCCACAACAGCAATTCTAGGAGTGGGGGGAAGGGCAGAAAGAGATGGACTGGTCCAGCTGGTTTTCATGGCTAAGGTAGGACTGGAACTCGGGGACTTCTGGTTTCTAGGGTGATACCTTAACCTTAACCTCTAGGGCCTAGGCTAAACTGGATATGTTGAAGTAATATGTCATTCAGTTTTATGAAATGTGAATAAATACAATTTGCTGTTACCTTTTTAGGATAAAAATCCATTTTTGTTTTGTTGGTTTTCCATGCACCTTAGAATCATAGCCTTGAAAAATAGCACCACCTATTGGCCTTATTTAATCTGACATCTTCTTGTCAGAAATTCTGAGAACTGCAAGTCAAATAAATTTAGACAGCACTGAACCAGGGAAGTCCCTACTAACTACTACATGCTCCACACGCACACACATTACACGTACACATACAACAGCCTACCACATGAAAATATTATATATTGCACAATTTCCATATCTGTCTAATTCCCCAGATAAATTTCTTGTTGAGGAATTTGCGTTATGACTAATTTGATCTATTCATATACTGGCACAGCATTCTTTTGTAAGGCAATTTGCATTTTGTTGAGACAAATGCAGTAGGACACTTGCTGGTTTTATTGCTGATCGTAATCAGTTCCAGATCCCGATGCAACTGGTATGGTGCAACGAGGCCAGGCATCCACTACATGAATGTGTGCAGTGCGCGTGCACACATGTGCAATGCATGCATACATATTTACCACCCATGATGCCTCCGCGACGCTCCAGCTGCTCAGTGGAGCATCGCACAGGGGCCATAAGCTCCGTGCACCTGCAAGGAAGCCCCAAAAACTTCAAATATTGGTAAGGGGTGCGGGCAGGCAGGTGGGCCCTCTGAAGCACTGTACCAGAACAGTATCTGGTGCTCCCGGCAGGCACCGGTATGCCCATACTGGGGCATACCGGTCGTAACCCACCACTGATCGTAATGCTGATTGTAATGTAACAGTATTTTTTTTTTGTAAACATTACAGCAAATTCCAAATCATCTACTTCTCAAGAGACATTTAAAATCAAACTATAAATGTAAGGTGGAATGTAATATCTAGGCTTCTTTTCAATTGTAATATTTCACTGTAACTAAATTAATAACTTTGGATTTTGTCACATTGTCTGCTAATGAAGGTTTCTAGCAACAGAAAGTATCCCTCAAATTTGCTCAGAATTTGTTCCAAAGAGATGGAAAATGTTCACAAAGTGAGAAATGAGCTGGTATTGTACAACAAATTTAAGGGGCACTGAAGGAGCAATCAATCAAGAAATGCATCAGAGACCAGCACTTGGCAGAAAAGCCACAAAGGCCTTGGAAAAGAGATTTATGTGTTTATTTATTAAGAAAACCTAGCTGGCCTCAGAGTATCACAAGGAATACCTTAGCTTGCATGATTCTGATATTTACAGGTAATTGCACCATTTATTTGGATAAAAATATTGTGAAAAGGATGGTTTTATTTACTTTCCAATGAACGTCTAGATTGGGGTGTCAAATTCACGTCGTCATGGCAGCATCACGAGGCGTATAGGAATATTTTTCCCTTCGCTAAACTGGGCATGGGTGTGGCAGTTTGACAGTCCTGCTCTAGATGGTAATATTATTTTCACAATGCACAAATCCCAGAATGGCACAACAAACACTGCCATCATATGGTGCATATATATGTGATATTATAACATTTTCCCCTCAAAAACATTATTTTACCTTGCTAACATTTTGTTACTTTCCCCTACTTGTAGATATCTTCTGAAGTTCTGCAGACTCAACTTTTGTTTAACCATTTAAAATACTCTGGTGCCTTTAATATAATTATTAACTTAGACCATTTGTACACACATTTTTAAAAGTCAGTTCTAAAAAGATATTTGTGAAATCTAGATCTATCCATTGTAAGGACATAGTATTTTAGATATTTTTATTGCAAGAGTGAGTTTGGAGGGGACCCACTTCTTACATGTGTTATTAAAAGATGCATCTTCTTTAGCGCTTATTCTGTGTTTTCTTAGTTTACTTTGGTATACATTTTGATTAAAGAACATGCAAAAAATACCTCTCATAAGCATGCCAATTGGCACCCTCAAGGAACTTAGATCTTTGCAGAAAGTACAGTATCTGGTTTGTTAATATCTCTCCTGTTATATAACTTATAATTTTGTACCTAATAATATTTACCTCCCATTTACCCAACCTGTTTTCTATGAACTTCCTTTGTCTTTTCTGAAATATTGCACTGCATTTTTCTATTTACTGTAGGGGCCAGTTCTACAGATAACGTGCATATTTTTATTCAAAGATCAACGCGTTCACATTAGAGTTCCTTAAGATCTCTCAGCTGGGCTGCCTACTCATTGCCAATGCTGTCAGCAATCATATCTCCTTTACATAAAAGGTAACTAATGATTAATTAATCTTGGTTGGTCAGTTTTTAACAAGCTCCATAAAAGTTCAGGTAGAATCAGCTAGTAATATACAGATTAATAAAAGGCTTATGTGCCTTCTAAACTACCCTTCCTGTGCTGTTTCTTGAGTAATTGACTTGTTGCTTGTTCACATGATACTAACATGAGAAGAATAGTTACATAATTATGAAGTGTTTTTCATTCATGTTATTATTAAACAGCAGGAACACAATCAAAAAAAGAGTGGGATTATTTGTTTGTGAAATTAACTTCCTATAGCATAGTTGCATTTCCCTGGTTGTGTGTAATTGCTTTTAGGTCTATAAGTGACATTCTGACATTCCCCCTATCTTCAGCCATTAAAAAAAAAAACAGACAATATTCCTCAAAATAAACAGTGGCCTTTCCCTTGAAGTTCAGAAATATGCTTCATTGTTAAGGTTTGCAACTGGCCATCTCTGCTTTTTCCTTCAAAAAGCCATACCATATATTGAATGATCATGGTTTGTTTAAACATACTTTATTGAATAAATTATGATTGGCTAGGTTTGCCCAACATGCACTACAAACCATTGTTTAAGAATAAGCAATAGACTAAGCAATAGACTAAGTCTAATTCATACAAACCACAATGTGACTTAATGTTATGTTATTCTATTTACACTTTAAATAGAGATACCTAAGGGAGTCAAAAAAGTCAAGGTGGCAGGCTCAACTGTACAATGGAAGCCCCATCTCCTTTTTGATATGTGTGCGATGACATACATACAGTATAAGATGGCTGACACTTCCCTGATTCTGATTTATTGTTTTACTTTATGGTATTCTGCTAATACCATAAAATCAAGCTTTTAGTGTATTAAATTTAAATTTTTTCTATCTCTATTTCTACAGAAAAATAATGTATTTAACAATTACAGTTATCCAAAGGAAATATGAAAAAGATACATTTATATATGTGTGAAAGTCAGTTTGGCTTACTGGTTAGAACAGCAGGCTAGAAACCAAGAGACTTGGAGTTCCAGTTCCACCTTATGAATGAAAGCCCATTGGATGACTTTGAGCCAGTCACACACCCTAATCCCATAACATCAGGCTCAGGCCTCAAGCCATTGGGTCAATTTTTGTTGCAACCAATGGATTGGTACTTGATTAGGGTGACCAGACGTCCCGCATTTGGCGGGACAGGCACGCCTTTTCATAAATTTTCCCGCGTCACGCGCCGTTCTTAAAAAAACATGCTTTTTTGGCACTCGCAGCTCCCTCCCTCCCCCGCCCATCAGCTGCTAGCTCGCTGGGCTGGCTCATCATTCCGTTCTATCCTACAAATTTAAGCGAGCCCAGCCTGCCGCTCACTGATTGGATTGGCCTGGACTCTAGCCAATCAGTGAGCTGGCTGGGATGGAAAATCTTCAGCACGCCGCGTGCTGAAAATTTTCCATCCCAACCAGCTCACTGATTGGCTGGACTCCGCTTAGCTTAGCACGCCTGCGCGAGTCTCCATTTCATTTCATCTTTTGTTTTGGTTGCAGCTGCGCTTACTCACTGGTGAGTAATCATGGAATGGATTGGTACCGGTGGGAATCAGGAGGCACTGGGGGGAGGAGACAGCCCTCCTCTCCTCCTTCTCCCCCTTTGCGGAGTTCATTTCACCTCCTCGTGTCACAGCCAGCCCCTGTGCTACGCCGCCACGGGTGGCAGAAGCTCCGGAACCGAGTGGAAGTTCTCTGCACGAGTGAAACAGCCCCCGCCGCTCGCGCAGAGAACTTCCACTCGGTCACGGACTCACGGAGCTTCTGCCGGTGTGGCGGTGCCTGTGCTGCGCGGTTCCCAGTGACCACGCCGCGGGTCCACAAGGTGTGGTCGCGTCCTGCCGCCCTCCCCTGAGGCTCTCCTGCGGCGGCATCCATTTCAGTCGTGCAGAGAACTTCCACTCGGTTCCGGGGCTTCTGACCGGCGGCAGAAGCCCCGGAACCAAGTGGAAGTTCTCTGAGCAAGGTGAAACGGCCGGCAGCCGCCTCGCTCTCCTGCGGCCGGCGGCCGTTTCAGTCGCTTCCCTCGTTCATCTCGATTGCTGGAAGCAGTAACAAATGGGGTGTCCACTCCGCCGTCAGCACCCCAGCCACCCCAGTCGGCGGCTACCGGACCTTGCTAGAGTCAATTGCAAAACAGCGTTCAGCGCTTTGAGGACCTGAGGCATCTTGGGAAATGCAGTTCCCTATCGGAAAGAATGGAGTAGCTGCGAATTTGTAACAACAACAGAAGATAATAACTTGGTGCTTCGCAGCTTACGAAAATCTTGTTTGATTTGCACACTGTTTTTTAAAAGTTAGATAAAGAAATTATGCTGTGAAAGCGACTAGAAAGCCCCCCTCCCCTTCCTGTGTGCGAGAAAGGGAAGGAGAGGAAGGAAGGAGGGAGGGGGGAAGGAAAAGAAGAAGGGAGGGGGAGAAGCTGGAAGGAGAAAAGATGGATGGAAGGAGAAAGAATGGAAGGAGAAGGAGGAGGATGGAAGAAGAAAGGAAGAAAAAGAGGAAGGGAGGGAGAAAAGAGGGAAGGAGGTAGGAAGAAAAGGGGAAGAGAAGGAAAGAGCAGAAAGACATAGAGGATGAAGTTGATAGGCAAGAGGAAGGAGGAAGGAAGGAAAAAAGAAAAAGGGAGGGAGAGAGGAAAGAAGAAAAGATGGAACTAGAAAGGAAAGAAGGGAGGGAGGGAGGAAAGGGGAAGACAGTGAAAGAGCAGAAAGACAGAGAAGGTGAAGGTAGATAGGCAGAACGAAGGAAGAAGGAAGAAATAGGAAAGGAGGGAAGGAGGAAGGAACAGAAGCGAAGAGGAAGAGAGAAATGGAAAGAGCAGAAAGACAGAGAAGGTAGATAGGCAAAAGAAATGAAGCTGAAAGAATGGAAGGAGGAAGGAAGAGAAAAGGAGGAAGGGAGTGAGTGAGGAAAGAAGAGAGGATGGAAGGAGAAAGGAAGGAAGAGAGGGAAAGAGCAGAATACGGATAAGGTGAAGGTAGATAAGCAAGAGGAATGAAGGAAGAAGTGAGGTGTCTCGGGGAAAACATTTAGTGACCAAAGTTACAATGGCATTGAAAAAAGTGACTGATGACCATTTTTCACACCTAGCGACCGTTGCAACCATTTTTCACACTTAGCGACCGTTGCAGCATCCTCATGGTCACGGGATCAAAATTTTGTTTGGCAACAGATTCGTATTTATGCTGGTTTCAGTGTCCTGGGGTGACCTTTTGACAAAAAAATTAAAATTTTAATCAAGCCCCCTCCCCCCCCCCCCCCCGGTCAATGGTGTCCCTCTTTATCAATCTGAAAATCTGGTCACTTTATACTTGATTGATTCTGAGGGTGGGAATGCAGACATTCCATTTGTGGGAAAATGTTGGATGTTTGGATGTTTATTATACTTGTATGCCGCCCTATTCCCGAGGGACTCAGGGCGCTAACAAACAAGTGGGGAAGGGGAAAATACAAAAAACAAACAAGACAGAAACAAGATACACAAAACAGATTAAAAACAACACAACAGTCACAGCAATTCAAGTGGGGCTGGGAACTCATCAGCCCCAGGCCTGCCGGAATAGCCAGGTCTTCACGGCTTTGCGGAAAGCCAGAAGGGTGGTGAGGGTCCGAATCTCCACGGGAAGATTGTTCCAAAGGGCCGGAGCAGCCACAGAGAAGCCCCTCCCCCGAGGGGCCGACAGTCGACATTGGCTAGCTGATGGAATTTGGAGGAGGCCTAATCTGTGGGATATAATTGGTTGTAGGGAGATAATTGGCAGGAGGCGGTCTCTCAAGTACCCAGGTCCGACACCAAAACACTAGGAAGGGGGAAAATATGTTTATGTTTATGCCTTATTTTCATTAATCCTTATTTCTTTACTTGTCCTGAACATGCATGAACCTGAGCATACATAGAATTGTGCTGACTGATATATGAGAAGTGTAAATTTGTTCTAAATTTGCTCTAAATATTAGAATTGAACAGAGGCTAAGAATATAGTTAACAATTCAAGATAGGTGAGATTCAGGGGTGGGTTGCTGCCGGCATTACTGCATTTGCACCTAAAAAGTTCTGTGCATGCGCACAACATTAGAAAAGGGGAAAAAAATGTAATGAAGATTGTTCTGCTCATGCATAGAACCAAAAATCAAGATGGCGCCCCTGCAGTTAGTACCGGTTCAGGGGCATGGCTGGCCAAGTTACTACCTATTCGGCCGGACCAGACCGAACCAATCCGAACCGGTAGGAACCCACCTTTGGTGAGATTTTACATCATGTTTTTTATTAAGCCATATTGATTTGTTACATTCAGCCATAAATAGGTTTACACATCATGCTGGGTACAAACAACATGCTAAATCAAAATTGAATAAACTACATTGTAACACTGTAGTTTACTACATTGAAGTACACTATCAAACCATGCTACCATTCTTGGTCATGAATCATTACCTAGCTCTGCAAAGCTCTAGATCTACGTTCTGCCTATTTCTTCCCCAGGACACTCCCAGACATAAATCCAAGTCTACAGTTCTTTCAGAAGTTCTTAAATCATTATGAAACAATATCCTTTCACATTCATTTATAACAATGTGTAGAAATGTGGGCTGCCTCCCCAAATTGTAGAATGGGTGGTTTCATTGTTCCACAAGCTCTTGATGCTCATAGGTAAGTGTTAATCGTCATCTGTCAAATTTCACAAGCTTGGAGTTTTACAGTTTTGAGTTGGAGAATGACTGCTCAGAGAGACACAGGAAAGTGGAGCAATGATCTTAGTGTAAGGACTGTCGGTGTGAGTCAGATAAACATCAAGAGAGAACACCCAGCTTAACTGGATGTTGCTGCTGACTGGGTAGGACCCTAGTTACAGCTCTGCCAGCAGGAAAGGTGTCTGTTTCTTTAAATACTTTTGTGGGATTAAGTCTACAGCTATGTCCACGGTTAACCGTACTTCTTCCAATAGCTACAAGAATCCAGGATTTGAGGTAAGTCTAAAATGTTTTTGTTGTTGTGGTGGTTCTAGAAAGAGTTTAAATATGTTAACACAGTTTCTGGGAAGCATACGGTCACCTGTTTCTTAACAAGCAACTATTATTTACCGTAATAACAAATAAAGTTGCTAAGAAAAACCCTGTCAGTGCAAGTTTTCTCTTTTCTCAAAGACTGGATACAATTACGCCATTGTGAAGAGATTTGCCATTTACTGTTTGTTTTTTTCCGCCTTCCTGGATTATTATATCAGTAGAACAAATTAATCCTACACCTGTTTGACTTGGGAATTGAATTAGTTGCAAGTACAACTTTTAGATACATTCTGAACTTATTTAACCTATTTGGGGGATCAGACTGCCAGTCTAGATCACATTGCACAGATTGTAATGATTGTGGTAGCAGTGTTTGTTGCACAGCGCGATTGTTTTGCAACACGTATTTATGTGTAATTGCATATTTAAGCATCATGTGCCATTGCAGCAATGTTATCAACACTAATTAGTATTTCCTACAATAGTACCCGTAGGGACAGAAAATATTTACATCTAAAATAGTGAGGAATAGTGAGGTTGAGGAAGTAGTGTAACTTCCTCAACCTGGCACTTTCCAGGTTGGTTAAGATTACAACACCCCAAATTTCCCAAATAGCACAATCAAAAGAATTCTTTGAGTTGCAGCTCATCACATTTGGATGACACCTGAATGGGAGAGTCTGATTGATTAAATAACTCCAATAGGTTAAAAAAAAACAGTCTTCCTTACTTTGAAGGCACACTGTCATAGCTGAGGACATTATTTTAGATTTAGCATATCTACAACATACACACAGTTGGGGGGAAACCTACATAGGAATTTCAGTTAAATATTTGTATCTATATTTGCTACCATCTAATGGTTACCTGGAGTTTTGCAACTCAGATATACTAGCTCAACTTTTTTTTTTTACTCTATAAATTTCAGACTTGAGTTGTCAAAAGCTGGCTGCTATGGGTTATAAAATGCTCTGTTATTTTATATAGTACTTTATAACCCACAACAGTTCAACTTTTTGAATTAATTCACACATGCACCCAATCCTTGGTTTTTCCTCCAACAGAAAGGCAACCTTTATGAGAAAGTCCTTCTCTGTGTTAATTTTTCCTCTTTAAAATGCATTCTTAGTGCATCCATAAAGATCAGTGTTCAGTCTCAACATTTAATCTCAACTCGATCTTGATAGATTTAATCAATCTATGTGTGATTTTAAATGAATATTCAAGTTGTATGAATGCTTCTCAAAATTATTAGCAGCTCTAGAAGGGCCATCGTAGTCAGCACTGTAGCTTGCAGGTGTAAAGGTTCATTCACAGTTTTAGCAAACTGATACTTGATTTGGGGCAGAAGCTCTCAGGGGTTTCTTAAGACCAACTATTGTCCTGAGTGTGAAAAATTGGCACATGCACGTTCCCACCCATGTACCATATGCAGAGAAATTTTCTTTGGCTACAATGAACCTATAGGTCCTCACTTTATACATGATTGCTTTCTAAGTGGCTGTCAGTACTTTATAATTGTTACTTAATTATCTGTAGCAACTTGCAGTTAAATCTTGGGAAGCTCTCACACTATGTATCTCCATGCCAATATTTTCTTATATATCATTATTTTAACCAAAAAAAAAAGTTTGATTCAAAACCCAGTTTATACTTACCATTTCTTAGAATAACTTCAAATATTTTTTAACTTTTTTTGTCAATGGAAAGAAAGAAAAAGTAGCGCACACTAGACACTATTGAAATTGTAAAATAATTGTGATTTGAAAATACTCCTAAAGTATAGCCTGATGAATTAACTAGAATATATGTCAAAATTAATTTTTAAACAACTTGTAGAAAATCAAGAGGCTCAGATTTTGATGGGAACAAGTGCATTTAGGAAGGAAGTTTTCTCCTGAAATCTCATTCAAATCTAAATTGCCTCCCCCCCCCACTCCCCACTCTTCACTCCCAGCCTGACTGGTTCCTACATCTAGTAAGAGTTTGGAGTTAGGATACTTCCTAAATGTTTCGACTGCAATTCCAATCAGCTAGAATTCTGGCTGTTTTATTTCACAATATCTGGAAGAGATGAGGCCAGATGGGAGAAGACTGAAATAACCCCATCATAAGAAAGTGGGGGGGGAGAGAAGCAAAGATACCCATATTATGCTTCAATTTAAATCATGCTCGTTAAAAAGAAGAAAAATAATAGGTTAGCATCCCAGCTTGATAGAACCTTTACTCTGAAGTAAGGGAAAATGTTTTCCTTAGATCTCCCATATCCTTTTGGCACCAAGTTAATTTCTTTGATTTTCAGAGACGCATAGATTAATCATTAAACTTAAAACAAAGAACACAAATATAAATGTCTTCCAATTTATTTATTTATTCTAAAAAATAAGTAAAAGATTTCTCAATCTATATCAATCATCCAGTGGCACTTAGCTGTTTTCTCGTGGTCAAAATATCATATTAACAGCCCCTGGCAGAGGTGGTATTCTACCAGTTTGGACCGGTTCACCCAAACCCATAGTGGAGGCAATTGCGAGGGGCACATCCACCTGCCCTGGCTCTACGGCATCCCATTAAGGCCCCGTTTTTGCCAAAAGTGCATGCACTAAAGCTGTGCACAAGTGCTCTTTAGCAATATTTATAAACTGAGCCAGCCTACAATACCCCAAAAGCAAGATTGGGAGGTTTCCTTGGGAGGAAAATCTTGTTGAAAGAGCAGGCTGTATTTGTTTATGAAATAGCAGCAGGGTTGAGGTCACACTCAGGGAGAGTCTGTTGCAAAGAGAAGGTGCTTTCACAAGGAACATGTTTTTGATGGGCCCTCCTTAGATGATTAATAGGATGATGTTGTACGTGGCAAGATGTTGCTTGATATATTCATTTTCTTCTTTTTTTAGTATTTTGAGTAAAATGTATGTCATCCTTAGGTTCCTCCATGTTCTGATATATTCCTTTTCTGTGCTGTAAATGTATTTAAAGATGATTTCAGCTTTAGGTAGCCCAACACAGAATACCCTGCAACCAGACAGAGGTAATCAAAAGTATGAGTCATGGTAAAGAGCCCTGGTGGTGCAGTGGTTAGAATGCAGTATTGCAAGCTAACTCTGCCCACGGCCCTGACAGGGATCACAGTTGACTCAGCCTTCCATCCTTCCGAGATTGGTAAATGAGAACCCAGATTGTTAGGAGCAATATGCTGACATTTGTATATAAGTGCTATAATTATTGCTCTTGCTCACCACTCTTGCTCTTGCTATGAGCGGCTGATATCATGGCATCCTGGTCCAGCTATAGTTATTCTTTTTTTAAAGCAGCGTCTAATAGGATGACCCTCATTTTATCTTCACAACCCTGTTGAAATATGCCTAAAGGTAAACTGAGAGGTCCACAGTGAAATGATTACTTAACCTGACCTCATTCCATTTCTCTAACCATTACACCACAGTGCAATTTCTATAGCACCCTTGGATGGTACCCAGGTGGGATACATCATTCTCTGCCTAATTGACCTGTTTCCAAATGTAGAACCTAACTTTAAGATAAAGCTATTATAGAAAGCACTCACATATGCATATATCACTTAAATCAAATAACCAACAACACAGCAAACTAGATATGAGTCTTCAGCCCTCATGTCATAACTTTTAACTAAGAGAGAATGCTTTAAAAAAAGTATTTACTAACGCGAGCACAAGATTGGAATAAAACTCTTACGATTTTCTAAGAGGCACTTTTGTGGCAAACAAAACTTTGATGGGATAATGGGAACAAACCATCTATTAACAAAAAAAAAATCTCCTCCCATTCTGCTCAGTAAGGTCAGATGAGGATAAGAAAGTAGAAAAGATCATGAGGAAGCAGCAGAATTTTCCTCAGAATGCAAGAGGAAAACGCTCTTTGCAATCTCTTTTGCAAGATGTCCAATTTCACCTCTTTCCTCTGCAAGATTTGTAGGAAGTCTTTCACTTGTAGGAAGCTTTTTTTAAAAAAAGGAAAAAGAAACTCTTTTACAACAAAAACCTAAGAGCTTGCATCTTTGTTGCGAAACCAGCTACTGGAGGAACCAAACAAGGGTTTTTCTTACTTACCTTTAGCAAATTACGGTACCTCAGAGGAGAAAATGCCAGAGGAAGAAAGTAAGGAGAATAATTTATGCGCCTTGCAAAAATACAGTTCCTGCATTTTATAGTTGCACGGCTGAAGTTTGGAGGGTGCAATTGCATCTTAAAGTTTGTGGCATATTGAACAGGTGAGTAAAAGTGCAGCGCTTACAGTTTGACCTCTTATTTGGCAGAATCAGGACAGGCAGACAACAGGTGTTGTTTAAACGAACAAAATGAAAACTTTATGGAATTAAGGAATTGAAAGAGGCTTTGCCTCTTTCTTCTATTCCTTCAGGAAGCAGAATTTGTGTTTGTGTGTGTTTAGATCTCTATTTATGTATCTCCTGCATTTTGTCTTCACATTATCCTCCCTGAAATGAGTTGCATGAGTATCCAAGGACCAGTGGTGGGTTTCAAAAATTGTTTGAACCTACTCTGTGGGTGTGGCCTCCTTTGTGGGAGTGGCTTGTCGCTCATGTGACCGGATGGGAGTGGCTTGCCACCCATGTGACCGGATATGAAGATGCCGACGACACTTGTCAGAACCACCTTAAGTTACCTCACACACAGCACTGGCATGCATAAGAATATGATGTAAACTTATTTTTTAAAAGGCATCTTTGGTTTGCGTTAAAACAACTTCAACACACGCAATGTTCTGATTGCACCACAAACGCAGTAGTCATCCTTACCTTTCACAGAGGCACTGAGTTTTATAAATATGAGCGTGATAGTGTAGAATAATCATATCCAAGGACCAGTGGTGGGTTTCAAAATTTTTGGAACCTCTTCTGTAGGTGTGGCCTGCTTTCCGGGTCCACTGGTGGAACCTCTTCTAACCGGTTCGGTAGATTTGACAAACCGGTTCTACCGAATAGGTGCGAACTAGTAGGAACCCAACTCTGCCAAGGACACTCAAAAACCTTCATGCCTTTGCAGACATTTGAATCTGGATTTCCCTCAATGCTTAAATAATATATGTATATCAAGAAGTTAAATATTTGACTGAGACTGAGAGTGAATAATTGGCCCAAAGTCATATAGATGGGTTCATAAGACAGGGCTGGAACGAATGGTGGTATTCAGCCAGTTTGGATCGGTTCAGGCGAACCGGTAGTGGCGACCTTCAGGTGGACCTGCCCACCTGCCATGGCTCTATGACATCCTATTTAGCCATGTTTTCTAAGCTTCCTGCAAGTGTGCGTTGTGATACACCGGCAGCCTATGGAGCTGGCAGCAGAGTCAGACAGTGAGGAGTTTGGGGAGGAATATGGCCCAGTCCTGGAGTCAGGGGAAGGTTCTGATGAGGGTTCTACATTGGAAGCAGAGATGGGGCCAAGGCCATCTGGTAGTTATGTGCTGCCTCAGAAGCCTTCAAAGTCTGACATCAGTAAGGCAGAAGAACAGCAGGAGCCTGTTCCCAGGGTGTGCATGCGCAGAGATGCCAAAAGGCAAGAACAATTAAGAAAACAGAGTAATAGGGTCGACTCGGAAGTAAGGCTTGGATTGGCCCCTCCCATAAGACAAATGGGATGTGAGCTTTTGCAGGAAGCAATTAGTTCATCTGGTCGGTTCACACTTTGAAAAGTTCTGTTTGACTCTGTGCTAAGTTTGGCCTTGCTCTGCGTTTGGCAATTAGATCTCTGGCAGCATTCTAAGGGAGATAAGGTGGGTGTTTATCAACGTGCCCCTGAAAGACTGTGGCAACTCAAGCGGACATCTGTTGGAATCTTCACAGACTGTTTGTGAAGCTTTGTGGCCTGGGAATGACTATAATTCACAGCCGTTTAAATAAAAGTTGGTTTTTGGGACTAAGATTGTGATTTCTGCTTTCTCAGGAAGCCTAGGTCAGAACAGAGTGCAAGCCACACAGGCAAGCAAAGCACATGCAGAGAAGTGTGCATTCGTGGAAGGTGCACATGATCACATTTTTGGTGCATAGTGAACTGGTGGTAAAATTATGTGAAACCCACCTCTGACTAGAACTCATGGTTTCTTCATTTCTGACCTTTTACTTTAACCACTACACCAAACTGGTTCTCCTTATTATATTACTAAGATTTAAATTTGTCCATTTGTTGTTTGAGAAGTAAGTTTAACAAAGGACTATCATTATCAGATGGAAGATAAATTTACAGTCCACAAGATTTCTCACATTTTAATACTCTTACATAAAGATACTTGATTCTATTTAATACAGATACAAAAAAATGTGGCTTTTAATAGCTTTAAAATGTGCCTCTTTGGATTTAGCTAAATAATTTATTAAGCTTAAAAGCCATCCTTTTTTAAAATTTTAAAATGCCAATGGGACCATTTGTAGTCAGTAGAGGTCAGCTAAAAAGCAGCATGTGGCCTCCAGTTTTAGCAGAAGCTCCCAACACATCTTAAAGTGGAAGAAGCACCCTACAATCCTCATAGCACCCCAAGATCCCATTACAAATATTCAGTGGCAAAATGGCCAAATGTCAACCCCTAATCACAGATGTCAAAGTTGTACGCACTGTGGGCCGGATCATGACATATCACGACTTCTTTGCCTTTGCGGAGCCTGGGTGGGTGTGGCCTGCATGTGACGTATCCGGCCCCATGAGCCACCAGTTTGACCTGCGTGAGATCATCTTTTGGATCAAATGTTGGATTCTTTAGGGAAGAAATAAAGGGTGGGAATGGAGAAGGAAGATTCTGGAAGGCAAGGTATTTCCAATTCCACTTC
Organism: Thamnophis elegans; assembly: GCF_009769535.1. Classification (NCBI taxonomy): domain Eukaryota; kingdom Metazoa; phylum Chordata; class Lepidosauria; order Squamata; family Natricidae; genus Thamnophis; species Thamnophis elegans. The sequence goes on along the minus strand of NC_045543.1, from coordinate 83,378,516 downwards.
TAAAATTCCAAAGAATCTACTACCAAGGCCCCAAACCAGTTGTGGGTTGCAGGTGGTTCACCCTGGTCCATAATTATTATATGACTCAATGACTAAGACACTGAGCTTGTCAATCAGAAAGGTTGGCAGTTTGGTGGTTCAAATCCCTAGTGCTGTGTAAGTGAGTGAGCTCCTGTTATTTGTCCCAGCTTTTGCCAACCTAACAGTTTGAAAGCACGTAAAATGCAAATAGAAAAAATAGGAACCACCTTTGGTGGGAAGGTAACAGCATTCCGTGCCCCTTCAGCATTTAGTCATGGCGGTCACATGACCACAGAGATGTCTTAGGACAGCGCTGGCTCTTCGGCTTTAAAACGGAGATGAGCACCGCCGCCTAGAGTCGGGAACAACTAGCACAAATGTGCAAGAAGAACCTTTACCTTTTCCCTTATTATGCATTTCTCTACAGTTTCCAGGGGATGAAAAAAATCTAAAGTCCAGGACAATGAGATAACATTCAGAAATGGCTCAGGCAAAGATGCCTGCCTAATTCGCTAAATGATAAGGAAGATGAGCTCAATCAGATTTGCAAGATTTTGGTATTACAGGCAGTCTCAGGAAAAGTATTTGTAACCTGCAGGTGGAATTTTCTTTATTGGATTGATCTACCTAGTGGGCAGCAGGATGAACATCACCCCTGTTGTCCCATGTGCTAACTAAAGTCTATTCATCTCAAGTCATGTCATCTTCAACTGTTGTGCCTTGCAGGAAGATACTGATATTTCAAAGACAAGCGGTACTGCATTACGAAACAGGAACTTAGAAAGAAGTAACTCCCTTCCACATGATGAGGTAAGAGGAAAATGGGTAGGTTCATAGGTCGCACTCAGTCATGATAAGTTTTGTTTATGTTGGCTTTGTGTGCTGATTTAATACACTGTGGTTTACTCTGGCTGGTAGTGTTCATGCCACAGGTGTTTTAAATAAGCAGTTTTGGGAACTGGGAAGAAGCCAGAATATGATTATGGCATGGGGAAGTAAAGTTATAAGCTTTGGGTAACAATACCCCACCCTTTCAATTAAACATACTTAAAGATTATTAAGATAACTGAGGTAATGTTAGTTGGTTAATAAAGAACAGACAGCTTGAGAGTCACTGAGAACTAGAAGGAGAGTTTTCTTTGTACCTGGCCTTTGAAAGAGAATCAAGGAAATAAAAACAGAGGATTAATAACCCATTTTGCTTTATTTTGTCCTAGCATGAGACAAACATTGATATTGACAGCGAGCCACATGGAAGCCAACCTGAATCAGAAGAAAATAAGAATCTTGGGTGCAAGGGGTAATAATTTCATTTGGAATTCTCCACCAATTAATTTCTCCATCAAGTGAAATTTTAGTGCATTCAGAAACACTGAGTTCAGTTTTTGGTTACAGGGTTCTTTTCAATACATAAATAGCAAAGACTTGCTCTTCAGGTCACTCTGTCATACTTCGCTCCTTTTCTAATAAAAGAGCAGGGGTCTCCAAACTTGGCAACTTTAACACTTGTGGAATTCAACTCCCAGAGTGTGGGAGTTAAAGTTCACAAGTCTTAAAGTTGCCAAGGTTGGAGACCCCTGCTATAGACCCCTGTTCTAACTTATTGGCATTTAATTATTATTGAAATCATATCCCATTTTTCTTCTAAGAACTCAAGTTGTCTTACATAAGATTCTCTCCCCTATTCTTTTCCCATAGCAACAGCCTTTTGGGGTAGTTTGGATTAAGAGATACCTTTTAGAACATCTAATCCCTCCAGGGTAAAATCTCCTCCTATCCTCCTGACCTTCTGAAAACCTGATTCTGCCACTTGGCTTGTGGCCCCAGTGGGGGAGTGTCACCCTGGAGGTAGTTGATGGACTAAAATCAGATCCCATCACATCCCCTGCACACCTTGTTCCCACTCGCCCCACATTTTTACCATAACGTATGGTTTCATTATATATATATATATATATATATATATATATATATATATATATATATATATATATATATATATGTGTGTGTGTGGTGTGTGTGTGTGTGTGTGTGTGTGTGTGTGTGTGTGTTGTTGATTGCTTTTAACTTTGTAAGCCACCTAGATTCACCTGGAGATGAGATTAATTAATTAATTAAATTGGCCCAAAACTTACTCACTTAGGTAGCCAAGGATGCACTAGAACCTGGGTCTCCTTGATTTCCAACTACTACACAAAGTCTAATCACATCACATTGAATCTTAGGCTTGCTTCACACATGTCACTAAGATACTACAGATACTGCAGTACTACAGGCTAATTCACTGCTAGGAATTCAGTTCTGACCTGCACAGGGTTGACTCAGCCTTCCATTCTTCTGGGGTTGGTAAACTGAGGACCCAGATTGTTGGGATCCATAACTCTGTAAAATGCTTAGAGAGGACCGTAAAACACTGTGAAGTGGTATATACCACTAATAAGTCTCAGTGCTATTGCTATCATGAGGATTGTTTGCTATTTGGCTTCATATGATATCTAAAATAAAATTACTATAGTTTGCTCCTTTAAACATGATTGTAAAAATCTTTATTGACATGAGGAAGACATGTGAAAACAATCTTAAATTCTTGTATAATTAACATGTACTGTTCATTTTAATTATAATATGTTGGATAATGCATACTTATCTACTTACACTACAAAATAGTCTGTTTTTAAATTATCCTGTTTATTTATTTATCCTTCTAGGAAACTTGCAAGGAAATATGATATGGTCCTTCAATTTTGCAGGCAACATAAAACTACAATACAATACATAATTTATGGAATACTAATTACAGGTATGTATTATACATTCTGAAAAATAGCAATTTTATGTAGAATTTGGGGTCTATAAGTGTGAGACTAATAGCATAAAATAAAATCCATCTCTTGGTTATATTCCAGTCTAATTACTGCAATCTTCTCCTGCCATAAGGCTATCTTTGCAAAAAGCCTGTAAGCTCTAATTTATGTAAAACATGTCCGCTAAGGAGTAGAACAGTAGAACAGATATTGGAATTATGCAGTGGCTATTTTGAAAGTTCTGTTCAACAAATTGCTTCTTGGGACAATTTAATATGTTAGTGTTCAAGTTCTTAAATGAATTACAACCTGACTACCTGAATATACAGCCAATGTTAATGTGCTTACCTCCAGTCTTATGTTAATAGAAAAGTAAGGCTGCATAAATTGTACTGTCCTGACTGCTGAGCCTTATGTTGTCTCTGGAATGGAGCTCAAAAAGCTGTACTCTTCTTATAGTTTTAACTAGCTGATAACCCGCTGTTGCCCGGGTATTTATTTATAGGGGGGAAATGTCTGGACCAAACATAATTTCTAATGTTGGATTTTCCTCCTTACCAGAGGGAGACCCATTGTGGAGTACTGGGAAGCCATTACAATGGCAACTCCACTACATAGAAGTCATTTTATGGCAGTACAGTAGAAACCATTTTAAGGCACAACAGGCTGTATCTTAACAGAACACCCCACAAGGGGTTTTAGGGGTGCCTTACCCTCACAGTATTTGTTTCCAGAAAGAAGGTCATCTGTGTACCAAGTTTGGTTGAAATTGCTTCATTCATTTCATTTTCATTTTATTTGTCTTGTATGACGCCCATTCCCGGAGGACTCCGGGCGGCTCACAACAGACAAGAGAAAGGGGATAAATAGACAAGACAACACTTTAAAAAAAGGTGCAACATTCACAATTTCCATGGGGCTGGGTGTTTCACAAGCCCCCCGGCCTGCTGGAGCAGCCAGGACTTGGTGGCTTTGCGGAAGGCCAGGAGGGTAGTAAGGGTCCGGATCTCCACGGGGAGGTCATTCCAGAGGGCTGGAGCTGCAACAGAGAAGGCTCTCCCCCGGGGAGTCGCCAGCCAACATTGGCTGGCAGATGGAATCCGGAGGAGACCTAACCTGTGAGATCTTATCGGTCTGAGGGAGGTAATCGGCAGGAGGCGGTCTCTCAGGTGCCCAGGTCCGATGCCATGTAGGGCTTTATAGGTAGCGACCAGCACCTTGAAGCGGATTCGGAGACTAATGGGTAGCCAGTGCAGCTTGCGGAGGATAGGTGAGACGTGGGTGTACCTAGGTGCACCCACAATCGCTCGCGCGGCTGCATTCTGGACTAACTGAAGTCTTCGAACACTCTTCAAGGGCAGCCCCATGTAGAGTGTGTTACAATAATCCAGTCTTGAGGTCACAAGGGCGTGAGTGACTGTCTGAAGAGCCTCCCGATCCAGGTAGGGTCGCAATTGGTGCACCAGGCAAACCTGGGCAAAGGTCCCCCTGGTCACAGCCGACAGATGGTGTTCTAAAGTCAGCTGGGGATCCAGGGGGACTCCCAAATTGCGAACCCTCTCTGAGGGGCGTATAATTTCACCCCCCAGCCTGAGAGATGGAATAGTTGGACAATCTTTGGGAGGGAACATCAGAAGCCACTCGGTCTTGTCTGGATTGAGTGCCAACTGGTTTGCTCCCATCCAGATCCTAACAGCCTCCAGGCACTCGCACATCACTTCTACTGCTTCGCTGAGTTGGCACGGGATGGACAGATACAGCTGCGTATCGTCCACGTATTGGTGGTATTTAATCCCGTGCCGGCGTATGATCTCACCCAGTGGCTTCATGTAGATGTTAAATAGGAGGGGGGACAGGACCAAACCCTGCGGCACCCCATAATTGAGGGGCCTTAGGGTCGACCTCTGCCCTCCGACCAACACCGACTGCGACCTGCCCAAGAGGTAGGAGGAGAACCACCAGAGGACGGTGCCTCCCACTCCCACCTCTCGCATCCGTTGCAGAAGGATACCATGGTCGATGGTATCGAAGGCCGCTGAGAGGTCAAGGAGCACAAGGATAGAGGGGTGACCCCTATCCCTGGCTCGCCAGAGATCATCGATCAGCGCGACCAAAGCAGTTTCCATGCTGTAACCAGGCCTGAAACCCGACTGATAGGAATCTAGATAATCGGTTTCATCCAAGGACCGTCAGAGTTGAGAGGCCACCACTTTCTCAACAACCTTCCCAACGAAGGGAAGGTTGGAGACTGGATGATAGTTGCTCAAAATGGCTGGGTCCAGAGATGGTTTCTTCAGGAGGGGTCTCATCACCGCATCCTTTAGGAGGGGCGGGAAGATTCCCTCCCGGAGAGAGGTGTTAACTATCATCTGGATCCAGCCGCGTGTCACCTCTCTGCTGGTCGAGACCAGCCAGGAGGGGCACGGGTCCAGTATACAAGTGGAGGCACTCACCGCTCCCATGGCCATGTCCACTTCCTCAGGAGAAGCAAGTTGAAACTAAATCCATAAAGTATGCTCAAGACCTTCCCCCGGTACCTCGGCTGGTACCGTGCAATTGGAGTCCAGCTCTGTCCGAATCCGAGCGACTTTATCCGTTAAATACTGAACAAATTCCTCAGCTCTACCTTGTAAAGGGTCATCCACATCCCTCCCTTTCAAGAGGGAGCGGGTTATTCTAAACAAGGTGGCTGGGCGCGATTCAGCGGATGCAATAAGGGCGGCAAAATGTGAACATTTCGCCGCCCGTATTGCCACAAGATAGGCTATGATAAAGGCTCTCATCAGTGCTCGGTCTGACTCAGATTTACTGGCCCTCCAGCGGCGCTCTAGGCGTCTCTTTTGGCGCTTCATCTCCCGGAGTTCCTCGGTGAACCAAGGGGCCCTCCTGGATCCGCTGCCTCGGAGAGGTCGCAAAGGCGCAATCCAGTTTAGAGCCCCCGCCACCGCTGCATTCCAGGCAGCGACTAAGGACTCCACCGGATTGTGGACGATAGTGTCAGGTATTTCCCCAAGCGCCGTCTGAAATCCCATAGGGTCCATCAGGCGCCTGGGGCGGAACCACCTAATCGGTTCCCCCTCCCTACAGTGGGGGATTGGTGTCTGAAAGTCGAGCCTCAGTAGGAAGTGATCAGACCATGACAAGGGCAAGGTTTTAATGCCCTTCAACTCTAGATCACATCTCCACTGCTCCGAAAGGAATACGAGGTCAAGCGTGTGACCTGCTGAATGAGTCGAACCCCGAATTACTTGGGTCAAGTCCATGGCTGTCATGGAAGCCATGAACTCCTGTGCCCCGTCAGAGCGTTCGCCAAGTGTAGGCAGGTTGAAATCCCCCAGAACCATAAGCCTGGGAAACTCTACCGCCAACTCGGCTACTGACTCGAGGAGCGAGGGGAGGGCTGTTGCAACGCTGTTGGGAGGTAGGTATGTTAGCAACAAACCCACTTGACCACCAAGGTCCAACTTCATCAACAGGGACTCACACCCGACAAGCTCCGGAGCAGGGATCCTATGAGGAACTAAAGACCTTCGAACGATGACAGCCACTCCCCCACCCCTTCTCTGGGGTCGCGGCTGATGAAGCACCTGAAATCCTTCTGGGCACATTTCAGTGAGGGGGACTCCTCCCTCCGGGCCCAGCCAGGTTTCAGTAATACATGCCAGGTCTGCCCCCTCATCTAAAATTAGATCCCGGACAAGGGGAGCTTTGTGAACCACAGACCTTGCATTTAGCAACAACAACCTGAGACCAGGGCCCTGACAGTTCTTGCCATCTGGCCCTGGAGTGGAACTAGTGGGGCCGGAAGAAGGGATCTCTGTGATGAAGCGAACCCTCCTTCCCCGGTATTTGCTTGCTTGCATTTTACATGCTTTCGAACTGTTAGGTTGGCAAAAGCTGGGACACACACACACACACACACACACTCATGACATATTAAGAAAAGTGGTTGATAGATTCCAGATAGATAGATAGATAGATAGATAGATAGATAGATGATAGATAGATAGATAGATAGATAGATAGATAGATAGATAGATAGATAGATGACATATTAAGAAAAGTGATTGATAGATTCCTCTGCTTTGGTTTCTCTTCCCATTGATCATCACTTGCTAGCAGATAAAATAATGTTTGTTCTCCTAAGCATGTGGTGGGACAGGGTTAGACAAGTTACAAAGAGTTACTGTGGAAGAACTTGTCTCCTGGAGACAAGGATACTCATTAGAGGTTTCCAAGCAAAGTTTGGGCAGCATTTTTTGCCTGGATATTATGGAGATTCTTACCTCGGACAAAGAATTGAATTAGAAGACTTCCAAGATCAAGAGACACCTTCTTGTTTCAACTTTGAATCTCTCTCTGTAAAGCTTCCATGACAAATATTAAGAAAAGAAGGGAAACATTATTTTAAAACTGGAAAAATTAGACAAACGTCTCTGCTATGGGATGGGAATGAGACAATGGTAATGTCATGAGGGCATCTTTACTTGTGATTTGAGGGACAGGTGGATAAGATCTGAGGGACCATCTCTTCTTTTAATACTCTCTCCCGCTATTACTATTGAGTGAAATCTTTGCACTTTTATTATTTACTTCTTTGATGGTTTTTTTGTTTTTTGTTGATTCAAATAATTAGATTGCATTGAAATAACTGACTCTGTCTTGGAATAGGTGGTGATATCAAAATTGCTTTGACCTAGTTGTGCTTAGCTTCCTGTAGCAATTATAATTTTCCCAAGGCAAAAGTAAGATTAAGTAGTCACCATATCAGTTTCATTAACCGCTGTTATGTCTGCTTGGGTAAAACATAATAATTTGCATCTTGCCCCTCCCTCTTCCAGCAGGGAGCATATAGGTATTCCGTGACTTACGACCACAGCCAAGCTCAACATTTCCACACAGGAGATGGAGATATGGGGTATGCAGTGTGGGCAGCTGACATGATCTTGCTTTTTCTCCATTACAGCTTATCTGGCAGTGGTGATTGCCGCCTGCATCTTGAATTTTCACAGAGCCTTAGCGCTCTTCATCCTCACTCTCCTCGCCATTTTTTTCATCTGTTGGGACTTTTTCATAGCCAGATATGAGAATAAAATTGCAGAGTTGCTGTCTCCTTTGGGAACATTTCTGAAAGCTCAATGGTTTTGGCTGAAATGGTAATTAATCAGGATTCCTTTTTAAAAAAGTAAAAATGAGAGTATGCAGTTGTGATTTTCAGTACTGTATAAATGCTATAAAATATGTTACATTTCCTCCTAGCTATTAAAAAAATAACGGGACTTTGGGATATTAACTCAGGATAAAATTTCAGTTTTCTGTGTCCTAAAGAAGTGCTTTTCAGTCTCTTCTTAAGGGATGTACTAGTAAAACATCAAATATTGCCAGTTATTAAAGTAGTTCCCATGGCTATGTTTTTAACAAGAGTTTGGTAACAATTAGCAGATGAAAAGTTTAGCCTAATGTTAGTTAATACATCATCGAACTGATCATATAGGTATACTACCAAAGCCATCTGGTTTAATTATAGCTATTAGCCTTTGTAAGGAAGGGGAGATTGAGTAGTTTTAAACATTTATTGGAGCTAAATTAACCCGATAATATATAATCATATATTATTGAAAGCTTGTCTTCAGACAAAAATCCCAGTGGTCATTTGATATGATCATACACTTGCATATTTGGGAGTAGAGCCCTAACATCTTTCAGACTTAAACAACTTAAATTGTATCAGGTTTGACTAGTTATAAGAGCCCAAAATATTGACTCTACTCTTTTAATGATATTTTAAGGACATTTGCTTGGTTCTTTAACTTTGGGGGGTGAGGGGTGGGAATGCCTTGAAATTAAAAACTTTACAACAGAGTAATCTAATCCAAATACCAGAATTGACATATATATTTGGTAAACTTCATACCTTTTCTTGCAGAATGTTTATACCTGGTGATCCAACTTTCTTGTCACACCCACATACAGGCAGTCTTCACATAATGACAGGTCATTTAATGACTGTTCAAGATTATGACTAATCTGCCCTGAGCTACTTTTGAAGTTCCAATGACTGTAGCCTACCCCTCACCACTCCTCACTGTCATGGGATTCTATTTTGGGCACTGGCAATTGGCTTGCACTGATGGCTGTTTGCAGTGTCCCATGGTCACACTTTTAATATTTTTTTGCCATTTCTGGTGTTTACTTTCAGTTTTTGGCAAACACCCATCGGAGAAAACCGACTCACTTAATGACCATGGTATTCACTCAATATGTGGCATTCACTAAACAGTGGTTTTTGTCTAACAAGTGTTACAAAATATTGAGTGCACAATATGTGTCAAGAAAAGAACTGTTCTATGTCTTTCTGGCTACCTCCCCCACACCGCCATTCATTTTAGTATTTGAAAATTAAGTTTAATCAAACTCTTGTAAAGCAGTCTCTTAATTTACATTTAATAACAATTAGATATAGAAGTAAATTCAGAAGGTTGGGTTCTCTCCATTAATGGAAGTCAAGTGATTTTCTTTTCTTTTTTTTCTTCCTTCCTTCCTTCCTTCTTTCTCTCAAGCAAAACACAATAAAAAAGAAAGAGAAAGAAAACCCGTTATTATTTGTCAGATTTATACAGCCACATTTTTGTTAAGGATACACACAAAAAGAAACAATCCAAAAATTCAAGGAAGTAGAGATTACTTAACTCTCTAATGGCTTTTACCAGAAATCATTTTTCATCATCAATTGCTGCCGCTGACAACTTCTCCAATTGAAGTCAGTACTTCCAGTTTGACAACTAAGAGTTTGACAAATGTTCTCTTTTTACAGTCCAAGGCCAACAGAAGAAGGTTATGACTTATCCAAAGGGAAGCAATATGTGGCCAGTGTGTTTTTAGCAATAAATAGATGTGAGGATGTGTGTATTGAATAGTCTGTGTGGGCAGGGGGGGGGACAAAGATACAGCCTAAAATAATGGGATGATCTTTCCCATAAGTCATTCACTGCAATGTTTGAATACCTTTTCTCTAGGGTAGTGTGGGTCATCTTAATAGTCGCTGTTCTATGTTGGTTAATTTTCGATACTGCCAAGCAAGGGACCAATCAGCTTATTTCCTTTGGTGGGCTTCTTATGTATATTCTCTTGATGCTGATCTTCTCCAAGTACCCAACTAAAGTGAGTGTGTTTACAATCTTTCATTTATATATTTTCTGACATTTAACGTCTATTTGCAACAAATTGAAGAGATGTCCGATAACATAGCTTATTCACTGTCTTGTATTAGTATATTTGTTTTACCTGATTCAGCCATTTATTTGTTTGTTTGTTTGTTTGTTGGTATCCTGCCTTTAATATTTTTATAAATAACTCATGGTGATGAACATATCCAATGAACTGTTCCCCTCCAATTTCCTCCACAACAACAATCCTGCCAGATGAATTGGGCAGAGAGAGTGACTGGCCTAAGGTCATCCAGTTGTCTTTCATGGCTAAGGCAGGACGTGAATGCATCAGGGTTGTACTTGACCTTGGGGGGACACGGGGGACATGGCCAGCTCAATGTCACTCATGTTGGGAGCATCTGTGGTGGCCCAAGCACTCTGCCAGTAAAAACAGGCTTCCAAATTCCATTTTTGTCTGCGACTCTCTCCTCCAACCCTCTGCCAGTGAAAACATGTGGCCCTCCCAAGTTCCTTTTGTGCAGGCAGTGGCACCATGGGCCAGTCCTTCACTTTTTCTAGGGTGGGCCCGCAGATGAGATCTAAGCACCCCACGGGCTAAATCTGGCCTGTTTGACACCCCTGTTATAAACTATAATTTAACCTCTCCATCCTTTCCAGAAGTATGGATCAGTTCCCACTATTCCTTAACCAGCCTGGTCTTTATCAATAATTTTGATATTGAACCTTGCTTGAAAATCAACCAGATTGGGGAAGGTTACTGGAAGAAATCAAACATGCATAATTTTTCTGTCTTAGTTTTAAATTTAGTGCATTATTAAAAAAAAACCCTTCCCTTCTTTTGTAAACATTTACATACTTGGAAGAAATATGCAAATATATTTCCCACTCATTTCAGGGAAACTTATTTGGAATCACCATCTGCATTTACTACAGTATTTAGTGCAATATTGTCAAATTCGAGCTGATTTTAAATCTGATAGTTTTGTTTTTCTTTACGTACGCATAGGTTGTATGGAGGCCAGTAATCTGGGGTGTTGCAATGCAGTTTGTTCTTGGACTTATAACCTTGAGGACCAAAGTAGGATTTGATGCATTCAACTGGCTTGGTAATCAAGTGCAGGTAAGGGTTAAATAAAGGAGATCCTATTTATAATCTTTGTGACAGGTGATCTATTTATACCTGTTGGAATCAAGGAGGGGTGCCTTGGTGATGCATTTTTTAACTCGGTCATTCATGCCTCTGCTTAAAGCATCATTTAGTAAGTAGTGTTTCTTGAAACGTTGATGAATTTTGTCAGAGGTCAAGATAATTTTAAACTAGACAGATAATTGAACTCACTGAGTAAAATAGCAGCTATAATATTTTGCTAATACCTCATTCCTGTGCATGTTCACTTAACAATTAAATTTTGAATTCTGATTTCATATGGAATCACTCTCAAGAACAGCTAAGACTGCTTGTCTGCTTCAAAAAATATCAGAGAAATAGTCAGATGTCCTCACTTGTGATGAAGTTTCACTAAATTGAATGGATTTGCTTATAATTAGCCTGCAATAGGCAATTTGATTTACCTGTGCATCTTAAATTATAAAATGTTCAGGCTGCATGTAGAAAATCACTTATAAAGCAAAAAATGTGATTTTTAAAACAATCTTTTTTAATCTTAAAAAGGATAGAGATGAGCAGACTTTATCTTCATAAAGGAATACCTTAAAAGTGCAGTCCCCTTCTTTAATCAACTTAAAGCCATACAGTTTGTAAATAGCACTTTCAATCACCACTTACAGCTCAGCTTGCCTTCTAGGTAAGTGGTGGTTTACTTAAGAAACCATATTTGGCTGGGTTCACAGATAGCATTAAACTAAAAGAACATAATGCAATTCTGGCAAACCAAAGAAGTACGAATCACACAGATTATATAAATGCATTCATAATATGGGTTGACAACTGTAAGAGGATATTTGCTTCCCATGGCTCTTATATCCAGACTGTGTTATCCTTCCTATGGTTTCTCACAACTAAACTGATTGATTGGGCCACATTCACTTGAAAAAATGCACAATGTTATTATCCAAACATTGTTCTGTTTAATATTTAAAAGTCCAACCCAATGCTATTGGATTACAGTGTGATCCTCCAGTCAGTAGAAAAATATTCCAACATAAATTGTACTTCCCACATTGTTGATCTGCCACAGAAACACAGCCAGAAATTGTGCTAGTCTTAGTATTTCAAGGTGGGACATGTTAAGGAAGTCTCCCAGTTTGATATCCCCTCTTGCTAATCATTGCTAGTCAATGGGTAAACAGTCACCTATTACTTTACCTTCAGTGGGATAGGGAATGGATGAACAAATATAGGTACATGATTGGAACTGTGTGTTGAACTGCTTGTCAAGATTCCCCATCAGCAGGTCTTCAGGGCATAGTTCATAGTTCAGCTTTTTCTAAACACAGATTTGGTATTCTTCTAGTGCGGAGGTGGGGGAGGTAAATCCCTATTCAAAGAAAGCCTGGTTGATAGATAACAGGTCCATACCTGTTATAGAGGGACGTGTGATGAAGCAGGAAGGAGCAATTGATAACAGATGAGCTCTATGACTTCATGGTTGATCACACCCATTGAGACCAGCAGTTTTGTTTGACTTGCACATAATAACAGCAATCCTCTTCATGGCAACCAATGCATCAACACTGGAATGGAATAGAGGAGATGGCACTGCTCCCATCAACCACCATTGCCAAAGTAATAAAAAAAACAATATTGCTAAGCAAAACACCTGGTCAATAGAAGCAGCAGGCATCTCTAACAATAGAGCAATAGAATTATTTTCAAACATAAGTCTAGCACTCCTTCTGTTTTAAAAACCCTTCCTAAGACCTAACAATCGGCTTTCATAGGTGCCAGTCAAGCATTACTTGGACAAACGCCTCTATAGAAATAGGTCTTTCCTACAGCACAAAACAAAATAGCCAAGAGAGTTCCCAGTGACCAGAGAGAAGGTGTTCCTTGCAATCATATAAAATTGCTGAAATTGCTTAGCAGATCTTAAACCTTGATTCTGTCAATGGCTGCATCATCGTGAGGTGTGCTATATTTCAACCATGTCAGAAGTTGAACTGGGGTAAAAGGAAAAACTAGAAAAGCTATTGAAAACTTTAAATTGCATCAGCTGGCAATGATAGAGCGTCACACAGTCACGGAAGAATATAAAGCAGTTATTGGAAGCTATTCATGCCAAGAGTGGAGGGTGTGTGGATGAACACCAAGAGCAGAAAAATGTTCTCTTTCATGCCAATTAACAAGGAAATATTGTTGATGGTAGAAGCAGCAAAAAACTCTTGTCTTAATCATACCTAAAGCAAAACCAGAGGATTACAAAACCATATTGATTGAGCCTTAATCTAAGTCTTGCATCCTTTGAAATCATGATTCAGTCATTGTCTTCCTCTTCCCCATGTCAATACAAGTAGCAGCTGTAACTGTCAGTGAAGAATTTTTAAATACAGCCTTTTCTTTTAAATATTCTTCTACTACCATTGCTACAATGCCTAAAGTCCCTCTCTGAGGGGAGAGCGGTGGGGTGTTAAGAAATGTGATTGACAAATAAGTAAATAAATAAATTTCCCAATTCTTTCCTTATAGAAGTGTCCTTTATTTCTAAATAATCCCATAATGTTTCCTTTGCAAGTTTGCATTGATCTGCACAAATTATAAAATAATTTTGCCATTAACATGTGCAAAGCAGAGGTGGGTTTCTCCCTGATCCGATGAACCAGTAGTGGTGGCAGGAGGCTCCACCCACCCACCCAGATGCTTCTGCACATGCCCAGAAGTATCGCACATACACATGGCTTTGCACATGAGCATGAGCAAACTGGTAGTGCCGGGATTTGCAACCCACCTCTGGTGCAAAGGACAGAGTTATAAGGTCCCCCAATTTTATTTCACTCAGGTCATTATTAAAATGGCACATTTCCTTGTTAGTTTTGGTTTTTGAAATTCAGAATCAGTCTGAAGGGTCCCATTTTTATTATAGAAGAACCTTGAGTTCCCAAAGGTGCTTTTTCAGGAGGCAACTGGACTTTCTTGTTTTTTCTTTAGAAGATGTTTTGCTTCTCATCCAAGAAACATCTTCAAAAGAACAGAAAAAAGTCCAGTTGCCTCTGTATGAAAAAGCACTTTTGGGACAATCATGACCTGGATAACTGAGACTCTCCATAGTCTTTTAAGAATGCTGCAGCATTTATATGCCCCCCCCCAACCTAGCTTTTTTTTAAGTCCCAGAAATAATTGTCCTCTTTTTGTAGAACAATATATTGGTTTTTTCCCTCATGAAATTGCAGAAAACACCAACTGTGACCACTGATCAGTCACAATCATGAATCTCTCAATTACCTTGAGACATTTCTTTTTTTTTTTTTCTGTAAAATATTTTATTCAATTTTCAATTTTCACATTCCATTTGCAATCATTTATACACAGGGTATTTACTATAAGAAAAGAAGAAAAAAAAAAAGGAAAAAAGGAATAAAACGAACAAATAAAAAGGAAACACAACTCATCATTCCCAACCCCACCTAACCCTTGCATCCTCCATACACCCCATCTACCCCCTCCAACTTTCCTTTCTCCCTCTAACACTCCCCTCCTACTTCCCTTTCCCCTCAAACCTTCCTTCTCCCCTTACTCCCCAGACACCCTCCTTACATACTCCTTACATTCCCCTTACTCCTTCCTTACTCCTCCCTCTTCCTTCCCTCTACCTCCCTCCTTGGTGTATGCCTTTATTCGAGTGTTGTTTGATCTAATAAATGTAAAATGAACCAAGGAAAAAAAAAGATAATAATAATAATAAAAAAAAAAGGAACCACCGTATATAAATACATTCTTGTTCTTATTAAGATTATGTTAACCCCCCCCCACCCCACCCCCCACAATCCCCATCCCTAATCCTCCCGGCTTCCCAGGGCCCACACCTGGCACTACCTTCTATCTAAGATATCTTGTATACATATGGATTAAAAAATAAAAGTAATATATAAAAAAGAAAAAAAAAGAAACCATTCTTTGTGTTGATCTCAGCCCCCCATCTTTATCTATGCTTAAGTAGTATAAATCATTCTATCTATATTTTATTCTCGTCTCTTACTTCTTTGCTATTTACCCCGATCTTCTGTAGACTCTCCCGTTCCCTTCCTAAACCTCATGATCCCTTCCAATAAGATTTAAGCAGCATAGTTCCTGCCATATATTCAAATATAACTTTACAGACAAGTAATCAAACTTTCCCTTCTAGTAAAATTTAAACAACGTGAATGATCTTTCTTTACCCCTTTTTCAAACCGTAATTCAAAATAATCTAACCAGATTTCCCCTTCTTAGTAAAGTTAAGCAACATAGATCAGATATTACTTTACACAGGAATCAATTTCTATCTTAAGATAATTCCAACCGACTTCCCCTTCTAGTAGAATTTAAATAACTTAGTTCATTCCACATGCATTTTACTCTCATCCCCCACTTGTCTGATATTTACCACTATCAAATTTATACTAACATTTGTTTAAAATATAGCTCAGAGCGATTTGTAGCATGAATCATTCCACATATTCCAGTAATACTTTCAACAAGAGTCAGTTAACCTTCTATTTTAAGGTAGTCGCTTCTAACAAAGTTTAAACAACATAAATCATTCCGCATTCTTTTTACAGTTATCTTAAGATAATCCCAAGCGGCTTCCTGTTCTAATAAGCTTTAAACAACGTAAATTTTGCCCTCTTCCCTTGCTTGTCTGGTATTTACCACAAATAACATAATTCATTCCACATACATTTTACCCTCATCTCTTGCTTGTCTAATGTTTACCACTATCAAATTTATACTAGCGTTTATTTAAAAAGTAACTATAACAACCAACTTTCCCTTCAAATAAAAGTTAAATAGCATGGATCATTTTCAAATAATACTTTCAGCAAGAGTCAGTTAACCTTCTATTTTAAAATAGTCCCATCTAACAAAGTTTAAACAACATAAATCATTCCGCATTCTTTTAACCACTATCAAATTTGTGCTAACGTTACTTTAGAATCTAGCTCAAAGTAGTTTCGTCCAGCTTTCCCTTCTGATAAAAATTAGTCCACTTTTTCTACCGGAGAGAGGTCTCAAACCCCCATTCAGTCCTCAACTTTAGGAAGTCTTTTGAAGTATCTAAATTCTCGATCTGCGTTCTTCTGCTTCTCCGAGGGAGGAGGGGCTACCCCCTCCATCTTGCAGCCGCATGGCCAGCCGTTTGCTTTCTCCTTCCGCTTGTCTCTCCTCTCTTCCGAGCACGTCAGGAAGTCCCGCCTTCAGAATCCTACAATAGAAATCTTGAGCCTCCGAAATAGAGTTAAGACGAAATCTTTGATTCTCAAATGTAACCGTGATGCCGGCAGGGGCCTCCCATCTGTATCGAATCTGTTGACTCCTAAGCTCTTTAGTTAAAAAGGCGTAGTCCCTTCTTGCTCTCAATATCTGGAAAGGAATCTCTTTGAAGACAATCAGGTCCTGGTCATCAATTCGGAGCCTGTTATTATAAAAATTTTGCACAATCGCGTTTCTAGATTCTTTTGTAGAGAAATATATAATTATGTCCCTCGGGAGCTGTCGCTGTTCCGCTATCAATGAGTTCTGGCGATAGATTTTCCGAATCTGCCAATCAAAGTTAAGTCCCGGGCTTCCCAGCGCGTGGCTGAAGGCTTCAGCAAAGGTCTGTTTTAAATTCTCTTGCTTCTTTTCACGGAATCCTCTGACTCTAATTGCAAATGCCTTCCTATTAAAATTTAGTATCATAAGCTGTTCTTCGTTATTTCTGATTTTTTCTTGTAAAATTTGAATATTGTTAGTCAAATTAAAATTAGCCTTCTCCAGACTTTCCAATTTGTTTTCTATTTCAGCAGAGTAATCTGACAGGGCAGACACAGCTGCAAAAGTATTCGCCTTCATTTGATTAACTTTAGATTGTAAATCATCAAATAATTCCAATACAAATTCCCTGATTTCTTTCTTAAAAGCGTTAAGCATTTTAAGGAGATATTCCTGTGTTAAAAGTTCCTCAACAGAAGACATAGGAGACAAAGGCTGTGTTTCCAATGAAAATTCTTTAAATTCTTTTGTAGCAAGACGCTTCTTTGATTTGGATGGCATAATAAATAAGCAAGTAAGCAGAGCTTCGCTCCCCTCTATTTCCAAAAAAAAAAAATTTATTTTCTTAAGGAGCAGTCTGCAGGAAGATAACACCGGCTAAGTATATCAATCATCCACGGAGAGAAATCGCCATTTTGAGGTCTAATTAGACAAAGAAGTCTCTAAGACGAATGGTGCTGGTATTTACGATAGTACTGAAAACATAAATCTCACAGGGGTGGGACCCGCCCGTATCAATTCTAGCTTGAAAAAAAACTTTGTCTTGTCCTGGGGGGGGGCTAGCCTGTCTGGGGCTGCCAAAAAAAAAGGCAGCTGAGAAGAAATGGCTGGAGATAAGAGCTCCGCTTCGGCCGGAACTAATCTCTTTCCACAGCCAAAAAAGAAAAAAGGCTGTGGTTTACGATTAGATCCTAACCTACGGGGCTATTCTCCCTGCCCCTTTCTTAGCCAGAAAGGGGTGCTATCTATGATCTTATTTAGATATACAGACCAGATCTCTGAGGAGCTCGGTGGAGCCCTCCTCGGCAACAGGCCACGCCCCCCGGAAGAATCTACCTTGAGACATTTCATTTACCTATTATCTTGGGTTAGGCAGGAGGAAGCAATTACAGTTCCTTGTAGCATTAAAAGTGTGGGACATTAATCCTGTGTGATGACAAATAAAACTAGATCAGCAGCTAAGAACCAGGAAGAAGAAAGATAACTGCCACTCCCACATAGCTTATTCTTTTGCTTAACTTGAAGCACTGAAAAGTTTGTCTTTCGCTCCTGGGAAATCTATTTATGCAGTGAGTGGTCTGTATGAAAATAAAACCAAGGCAGCAATCTTAATTTCCATTTAATGAAAAAAAAAGTTGCCTGTGTCATGGGGAAAAAAAGAAAAAAAAAGATGCCTCACATCCAGTTTTTGACAATGTCCTAAATCAGAGAGGAACGTGTATTTTTTTAATCAAAGGACTTCCCCTTGATTCACGAGTTCATGATTCACTAGTTCTTATTTTCAATTGACCTCATCATACTTGAACTACTTGAACATTGAATGTGTAGGACTCATTGAATATTTGAGAAATAAGTGTCTTCAAAAATTTGGATTAGAATAATTGAGATGGTGGGGGTTTCCCCTTGAAACAACTTATTTTTCCTCTTTCTCTTCTCTTTAAGATTTTCTTAGGATACACTGATGCTGGTGCTAAATTTGTGTTTGGTGAAAAGTATACCGATCACTTCTTTGCCTTCAAGGTAAATAGCCATTGTTTTTGTTGTCCGTGGCTTACACTGACCAAATTATAGTGGGTAAGTTTACAAAATAAATCAGTAAAGCACAGAACATTTCGTATGTACAATATTCTCCTAAAAGACATATTCTTGTTTAAAGTATCAGTCAGTTTCAGCCAGTTCTTTGATGGGAAAAGTATTATTTGGCACTGTCTGAAATACTATAATATACTGACTAGTCTCTTTTATCTTTTTCTTTCTTTCTTTCTTTCTTTCTTTCTTTCTTTCTTTCTTTCTTATTTTTCAAAAAAAATCATTTTCTTGTACTTTTTACCTTCTCTTTTATTTCTTCCTCTTTTTCTTCCTTACTTCATATAAATTTTGATTAGTTTGTATCTTTTTCTTTAAAACTTTCTATAAAATCATGTTTTTTTAAGAAATAAAGGATAGATGCTCTTTCTTTGGTGGTACTCAGGCTTTAAAATTCCTTCTCCAGGCATCTTTGATATACAAGAATGCTTCTGGAATTATTTTAATTTATTTCAGCTTATGAATGCTGGCAAACTGTAGGTCTTTGATTTCAGGATTGATGTACAGTATTTCAGGGTTGATCTGTTTGAAATTTATAACATAGGAAAGCATTTAGATAACTTGGAAATAATTATTGACAATAGCTGTTTTGTCTTCAACTAGGTGCTGCCTATTATCATTTTCTTCAGTACAGTGATGTCTGTGCTATACTATGTTGGATTCATGCAGTGGCTTATTAAAAAGGTAACAATGCCCTGGGTACTTTGAGAAATGGGATGGGATGGGACGGGATGGGACGGAATAGAATAGAATACTTTATTGGTCAAGTGTGATGGGACACACAAGGACTTTGTCTCTGTTTATAAAATTATAATTGGTCTCTGGCCATAAAATTATAATTATAAAAGCATATGCAGTATATGGAACAGACGATTCTTCTTAATTTTCTTTTTTTTAAAGTATATAGCATTTTTCTTTCCTAAGTCTGATGCATCTTGCAAACTATCATAAACTAGCTTTATTTAACCTGAAGCATTCTACATGCCTTGAGTTCGTGACTCCCAATCCACTGAGTTTAAGTGGGTATAAGGGATAATGCTAGCAAAGGTGGGAACAGAGGTCCTCAGATCACATAGAACTAGTGTGTAAATCTGAGTAGGTACCTTCCAATTGGCTGAGCAGAGAATTATCATTTATTGAGAAAGGTCAGAGGGACTTAGAATTTAAAACCTGAGACTCACAGTGTGTGAGTGTATGAATGTATGCATGGGTGCATGTATAAGAGGGAGAATTATTTCACAGTGATGAGTCTATGAAGCTTCTTCCATTAACTAGACATTAAATGTGGGATTAAGTTTATGGAAGAGTAGATGTATTGCCTATGAAACCTGATAATAAGTAAAATTCCATTTTCCATACTGGCTGGCATGCTAACTGGAAGTTGTAATCCACACATCTCAAAGTTGAGAAACACTGGTCAGAAGAACGTTTCAGGGAAGCTCTGAATATAAAAACAAAGCCTATCACTAACCGTCACTTCTAGAATATAATTTCTTCCTTCCACCTGACACAAAAGTTGATCAGAACTTCAAACTGCAATAAAACTAGAATAAGATGTGCAAAGTAAGAGAGCATGGACCAGGTGCTTTATGAATAAATATCAATCTTCATAGGATATCACCATCTCTTTATCAGTTTCTAGAAGCAGTACTAGGATATCATCTTGTTATATGGCCTTAGCCCTGAATTACAAAATTTCAACCCATGGCCTGGATCTAGGTCTCCTCTTCTGAATAAAAGTTGAATTATTCTCATGGAAGGGAATTGGAAATGATTACATCCTTTGTATGTACTCTGTCACTCTTCTCACTGGAAGAAACATTGCTGGAAGTTTGTAGAAAGAATTTGGGGAGACAAAGGGGCTTCCCATCTCTCAAATCTTACCTTGATAGTATCAAGTCATTGGTTCAACTTTGAGTTGATTCTGTTTTAAGTGCTGCCTTAGCTCTATACTTTACAATTATCCAAATTATTATTATTATTATTATTATTATTATTATTATTGTCATTATCATTATCATTATTGATTAGCCTATAGGCCATATCAAAGCACAAGGTTCAAACACATATCACCAATAAAATCCTATACAAACAATTTAAAATAAGAGTAGGGTAAAATACAATAATTGTAGGATATGATACGATATAATTTAATACATAAATATGTGAAATACAATAAAATGACATAAAATTATATTTTGGTGTCACCCTTACAATCTACCCCAATCGGTCCCACGTATGCAGATCTCAACTGAACCATTTCGTTTAAGTACTGTGCTGTGTTAAATGTTATTTTCAGGTTCTGGCTGCACATAAAGTAAGTTGTTTTGATATGGGGATCCCAATGGGTCCTTCGTTTGGTATATAGACCAAGGTACCTGTCTCTCACCCCCTTTTACCGGCAACAATCAAATAGGATGTGAGCCAGGTCTTCCACTGCTGCTGTTCTGCAAATGCAAAGATGCTCATTATAGGATATAGAATGGAATCTCCCATATCTGACCATTATTCAAATTAAAAAAAACTACTAGATAGTCCAAATGTTTTAATTTCATTCCCGCACTAAAAACTTCCCTGATCTACTATTTCTTTGCCTTCTGTTCTCCGAAATTCTTCCAATTGACAAACATCTATCTAAACTGTTCAACAGATTTAGGAAGATTGTGGTTATTAAAAGTTGCATCTCTATGTTTAGTAAGTTACAATTTTGGACAAGTTGGCGGGGAAAAAACCCAGGCATGGTAGAATTACATTAACTTGATGCTGCAATGGAGCTATGGTTAAATTCCTGGTTTCTGGAGGGACTGGAAGATGTAGGTCCCTGTAATTTTGCCAAAGTATTCATAAACTGTACAATTTACACTATCCAAGCTCTGTTAGTCTTATGCAAATTCTGCAATTTAGAGTTTATGTAGCCGATAAGGCAGATTAAACTGATCTATTCATAGATTTGTTATGAAAGCTCAAAGCAACTTGATATGTTCCAGTTTATAACATTTTGTCTAAATCAAGATACGCATCGATGTTTCTGGCAGTGATTCTACACTGGCAGACCTGACTGAGTTAGGGATTCACGTATTGTAATAAATTGGCATATACAATTGATATATTCCAAAGAGCTTCCTAAAGAAAATTGCTGACATGGGAGAAGTCTTTGAGGAGTTTACACATATACTTTAACTCAATTAAGATGTTTGTTGAATTCTATGTACACGAAACAGCTGGAATGTGTCCAAAAAATTAATTTTGTGCATTGTAACTTTCATAGGTTGGATGGATCATGCAAATTACCTTACAGACAAGTCCAGTTGAATCTTTAGTTGCAGCTGGCAATATATTTGTGGGAATGGTAAGTTTCTGAAGCAGAGAAGTAAGCTACTAGGCTAAGGACAAATCTTTTTGACAGAAAATAGTCCATCAGGCAAGACAAGAACATGTACTTGAATGCTGAGTGAAGAGCCAAGGTGGCGCAGTGGTTAGAATGCAGTATTGCAAGCTACTTCAGCTGACTGCTAGCTGCAGTTCAGCAGTTCAAATCCCACCAGGCTCAAGATTGACTCAGCCTTCCATCCTTCTGAGGTGGATAAAATGAAGACCCACATTGTTGGGGGCAATATGCTGACTCTGTAAAATGCTTAGAGAGAGCTGTAAAGGCATTATGAAGCGGTATGTAAGTCTAAGTGCTATTGCTACTTTAACTAAGCTTCCATAATATTTTTCTTACATTTTACTGTGTAAATACTAATAGCCATGAAATCTTCTACTTAAAATGCCATTGCACAACTCAGTACCATTCCCAAGACACAAAGCAATACAAATATTTAGTTTCCAGGCATGAAGAAAGATCCAGCATTTCTAATAATAGGTTGGTCAACAATTGTACTGCCTTAGCAGAGTAGACATTCTTACATGGGGAGTAAAGTTTAACAATTATCTCATTCTTTTTTTCTTTTCTTGTTTGTTTGTTTTTCATGGTTCTAGACAACTCAGAAGTAAGATAAATTGGTTATGGATTCCACCTAGAGCAGAGATTCTGTCTGATATACTGTATGAGAACATTGCAGGCTCATGCTTTTGCAGTAGTCTAATATTCAGATCTGGATTTGCATTAGATTATATGAGAAAGGGCATCAAAAATCCATGCAACAATATCCAAAATAGGCAGATGCTTTCTGTCAAGAGTTCCTCCTAAAACAGAAACCTATACTATTCTATTTTTTGACCATTTTTTACCAGAAGAATAACCTCGTTCAAACTGCAAAAAGCCAAGGAAGAAGTTATTCAAAATGTTCATAAAGGCTCTTCTTTTACAAGCTCACTAATAAATGAGGAATGGAGGATTCTGTTAAGTTTCAGAGATTCTGATCTTTATCCCTAATTCTTTGCATCAAAACTCCTTGCTGTAGTCTATATGATTTTTGCTTCCTGAATAAGGGGTCCCAAATCTCTGGTCTGTGGACAGCTGCCGAGCCTCAGCCCTTTGGCAACTGGGCCACACAAATGGTGGGTGAGCACAGGAAGCTCCATTTGCACAAGGGGTATGTGCATGTGCAACACCATCCCCTCTGCCCCTCACTGCCAGTCCACAGGGCCAGAAACTTTGGGGACCAATGGTGTATTAACCATTAAGCAGACTAAGCACATGCTTAAGGCACCAAGCCCAAGGGGACACCACAAAGTTGAGAAATAAAAAAAACCAATGAAGATTTGTACAATATGTACAAAGGAGGGGGCACCAAGATTTGTCAGTGCTTAGAGCACCAGTGAGCCTTAATCAGCCACTGTAGGGGACCGCTGTCCTGGATCATATCTGTAGGTAAAGAATAGGCAGAGCTTGGGGAGGGAGTTAAACGCATCATCATTTAAGAGTCCTTACATTGCCACAAGTGACCCAAGTCTACCTCCCCCTTTTGAATTTGTTGATCTTTATCTAGCTCCAATTTAGTGCTGACCATTTCTTGACCAGATTCTTGTTCATAGGCTTAAATAATAAATCTTCTGTGTTGCAACTTAGCATGTGATCCTTTGCGCCTGGCAATACCCTATGGCACGGTGCTTGATGGATCATTCTAACGTAGAAGAGGAATATATCACTAAAATCCACTTACTTTATTTCTCTTCCTTGCAGTCGGAGTCTCCTCTCATGGTAAAGCCGTATCTGCCCTATGTTACCAAGTCTGAACTCCATGCTATCATGACCGCTGGATTTGCCACCATTGCTGGAAGTGTTTTAGGAGCATATATTTCCTTTGGGGTAAGAATGGAAGCACAGTAATTGATGGTGATTACTTGATCTTGCTTGTACTCAGGAGTTTGCGCTGTTAAACATGATCGGTTTTCAATAGGCAGTTTTGCCTCATTAGGGAGTGTGTGTGTGTGTTTCCTCATTCCTTGAAGCTATCCTAACACTAATGATACCACTCTCTTCTGTCAGGTTGTCTTTTCCCTACTGAGAGTTAGCTCTGTGGCCATTGAATTTGCTCCTGTTGTCTATGATTTCCAGAGCTTTTCTAGACTTCTTTCTCTAGTTAAAATTCCCCTTTCTCGTACAAAATTCTGCCTGTCCTTTAAAGTCCTGTTGGCCTCCATTTTTACATGGACCTATATAGAGGTAAGTGAGAAGAAGAAGAGATACATTCATATTATTCCAATATTCCAATAAATATTTTATTACAGCTCGTAAAACAACATTTTTTTCAACTGTTCCCTAAAGAATGCTGACTGGGAAATTCTGAGTAGTAAAACCCACACTGACTTCAAGCCGCTGAAGTTGGAATACATTGTCCTAATGTAAAAAAAAATGTTTTCATTTGTCAGGTTTCAGCTTCTCATTTATTAACTGCTTCCGTGATGTCAGCACCAGCAGCTTTAGCTATTGCTAAACTCTTCTGGCCTGAGACTGAAAATCCCCAGATAAATGCCCAAGAGGATACAAAAATGGAAAAAGGGTAAGCAATGTATATGTTTGTATTATATTTTCATGGCTGCTGGACTTAGTAATGCTTTGAAAAACCAGAGAAATAGATGCTCATCTATGGACGATTCAGTTAACTGAAACTTGAGGAAACATACCTGGGGAACACAAAGTTGCTTTTGATTGATTTGAGCAAAGTCATCTGTAATGAAAAGGACTTACTGAGGTAATATTGCCATCATTCCCATGCCAATGAGACCCTGCCGCCTCAGACAGAAGCTCAAATTTCAACTGAAATTTATTCCCATTAGTGCTTGACTGTAAGAAGAAAAAAGAGCAGCTGCTGAATTGCTAGTTTTCACGTAGCCATTTGAAAACACAAAGCATCAGTCAGAAAGAATTAAAGCTCATATCTCTCATAATCTGAGCACTTTTAAAGAAGGAAAAATGTAACTGGCCATTTCAGCTCTCTGGTAGCGGTAAGCTCCCTTAGCACAAATGTGATTCACCTCCTAATTCACAGGCAATGAGTATGATTAAATAATTCATCAACATCTAATAATTAATGATATTCAATTATTAATTAACATTAAATTAGTTAACAGCTGCTTGAGGTTATTTATTCTGTTCCCTTCACTGTAGGATCAACAGACACTAAAGATCAGCATTCTTGTTTAATGCCCTCATAAGGGCTTTTTACATTCACAAAAACATTATTCTGGTTGCTGGCCCTCCTGATATTTTAAAAAGGATGAATACTGTTATTGTAAGGCAGTGGTTCCCAAACTTGGCAACTTTAAGACTTGTGGAGCTCTGCTGGCTGGAGAATTCTGGGAGTTGAAGTCCACAAGTCTTAATGTTGCCAAGTTTGGGAACCACTGTTGTAAGGGAAAGATTGTTTTGACTGTTTGGTTGTTTAAGTTTGTACTTTGATCCATAGAAATATCATATTAATGTGCACTTTTTCTTTTGCTGCTGAAGAGAAGCTAGGAACCTGCTGGAAGCTGCTAGCCAAGGTGCCAGTGCTGCCATCCCGCTGGTAGCCAACATTGCTGTGAATCTGATTGCCTTCCTTGCTTTGCTGGCCTTCTTTAATGCAGTCCTGTCTTGGCTGGGGAATATGTTTGACTACCCACAACTGAGCTTTGAGGTATTGTTCTGTTAGCTGTTAGCTCAAGCTGCCAACTTGTAAAGCGTTTCCATGACTATTATCAAGTTGACATAAAAAAGAGAGAAAAGGGAAGAGAATGCCATGCATACCTTTGGCCAGAGTCAGGTCTCATATTTCTACGCCTAGTGTGTGAAATGCGCACATTCATACCCTGCCGCAGCACCTTGTTGGTGGATGTGATTTATGACACAGACCGAAGGGAGGGGATACAGGGGTAAAGCCATAAAGCAGAAATCAGTTTCGGCTCCGCAGAAGAACATGCCAAAATGCTGATCCTAATAAATGAATGGATTTCTTTTGAACTTTGTTTCGAGGCTCGTAAATTAATTAGGTCATCTTTTGGAAACTTCACACAAGCAAGAGGCATGGGCGATGCAGCCTAGATCTCACTTCAGCCTACTATTGGAATGGAATGGAATGGAATGGAATGGAATGGAATGGAATGGAATGGAATGGAATGGAATAGAATAGAATAGAATAGAATAGACCAAGTATGATTGGACACACAAGGAATTTGTCTTTGGTGCATAAGCTCTCGGTATATACAAGATATAAGTGATAAATCATGATCATAGTCATCATAAATACATTCATCGTGAATCATAAGATACAAGCATCCAAATTTTGATCATTTGACCATGGGGATGATACAACAGTTGTAAGTTTGAAAAAAAAGTCATAAGTCACTTTTTTCAGTGCCATTATGACTTAGAATAGTCACTAAACAAATAGTTGTAAGTCGAAGACTACCTGTACACCTTAAAGAAAAAAAATTCTGCTTGTGTCCAGGTGGTCATGACAAATAAGTCACACAAATGCTATATCCTGCAGTTTACAGATAAAGGCACTACTTCTATGATATTGTCTGTTTGAATAATATCCTCAGATCATTTGTATGAAAATTGGGTGCACAACTTGAGGCTTCAAAGTCACAGCCCGAGTAACCTTCACAGGTTTTTTCTACAATCATTTGATGTAATCATTATTATGATTAAGCTTACAGACACATATGACTAAAGCTGTTGCCAAACTTAGCTTTTCTAAGCCACATAAGGATACTAATTTTAAATATATAAGTAGAATGGAATTATATTATTAAAACATATATTTAATTAAATTTGCACCTACATGAAATAAAACCTGACTCCACCTTTGATCCCCAACTATAACCGCTCAAAACCATGAAAAATCTGCTACAAGCCTAGAAAAAAAGGTTCCCACTTCAGTTAAAAACGGCTGATTAATCTAAACAATCAGTTAACATATTCACAATGAGCAAGAAATGATCAGATGGAAAGCAAGGGAAAAGAACGGGATGACTGTCCCTGCTTTAACTGTGCACTATGAGTAGATGGATCTAAAATGCAAGTATAAATAAATAAAAAAGGGAAATGATCACATGGAAGAAAAAGGCAGAATTAATTCATTACAGGTTGAGCCAATTATTTATGTCTTATTAGGGCATGCATGAATGCAGAAGCTTCTGCATTAAAGTGCTTCCGCTTAATGTAGCATATGGTACCGTGGAAATGATAAATGGGTGGGAAAAACAATATTTAGAATGGCAAAAAAGGAAAGAAGGGGTTCAATTCCCGTCGAGAGCAAAAAGAATATCACTTTAAGCATAGAAGAAAAATATGGCAAGCTACGTGCAGATGCTTACCTTGGAAGCAGCCGCAGTCCTGATGCAGTTAAAGAAAAGAGTAATGGATTGCTTAACAATCTAATGATGCTTCATCTATCTAGCTACAAGGGACCATTTATAAAAGCACTCAGTGAGGAGGTTATTAAGGCAGTAAACAAAAGGGATACAGCTGGCCTGAACAGTTTCCCAAGAGAAATTTTTTTCCTGCTTTCTAATGGAGCATAAAGGGAACAAAAATACTTTTTGAGCACAATATTCAACCTAGTTGAGAGTAGGCACAATGGCAAAGATATCCTAATTAGTTAAAACATGGCTCCTTCCTGCCTTTCTGCTTCACTTTGAATATTCATTTGAAAAAAGGATGTTCGACTGCAATTCACAGACTCCAGGTAGGGTAGAAAGAGAATTGAGCCTGTATCTCATGTCCCAAGCGATGTTACAGAGTTTATTCTCCTGCGTAAGTTTTTAATGCTTATTTAACAGCCCAGATTAATTTTATTTTCCAGTGGCTCAGAAATATCAAATCATTTTACCTTTGAGCAAAAGGCTATGAATGAATTCAGTGGGTATTTGCTATTTGCCAATCTGAAGGAAAATAATGCCTTCAAATCTACTGAAGCAGATTTTGAGGTTTCGAAAATGTGGTGAGTTAAGCAATGCTGTGACCGCCCTTTCTCAGTGCTTGGAGATCTGGTTAGGGAGGAATATGCTAAAATTGAGCCCTGGCAAGATAGAGTGGCTTTGAGTGCCACTTTGGGTGGTATTTTTGGTACCATCTTTGGTCATGAATGAGGTTGCACTGCCCCTGGCAGTTGTACGTCCCATCTGTTAGTCTAATGCCATCCTATCAATAGGATAAAAGTTCAACAGTATATGCTCTGAGAGCTGCACCTACCATTAACACTTATCTGGTATCTTT
Source organism: Thamnophis elegans (assembly GCF_009769535.1). NCBI lineage: Eukaryota > Metazoa > Chordata > Lepidosauria > Squamata > Natricidae > Thamnophis > Thamnophis elegans. The sequence goes on along the minus strand of NC_045543.1, from coordinate 83,350,379 downwards.
TTCTCAAATGTCTCAGGCCAGAAAGAAAAGACTTTAGCATAGGAATCATCATCATCTTCTTTAAAACGACCCCATCTTTAAAACGAATCCCTTGCATAGAGGAATCTGGGCAGCTGAAGGGAGCTGGAAAAGTGTTTTACTGGCCGGATGCCCTTCCTGTTGCCAATGCCGAGTGTTCTTCAATATTCTCATTGTGCCCAGACAGAGAAATATCTGCCTCTACCTAGGATCGAACTCACAGTCTCCTGATTGTGGGACGAGAGCTCCACCTCTAGGCCACCACGCCACTCTACTTTAGCATAGTACTGACTAAATTAAATTAAACTAAACTAAATTGGCAGGACAGAATTAAGGTTTTTTTCCCTCTAAATTAGGATCTCTTTCACTTTTTTTGACAAAACAGCTGAGTTTGAGATGTAGAATTCCACAGTGTGGTTTGACTTTCTGGAAATCCATTTTATTTTATAATCTTGCGAGTAGTATTCTTGTGATATATTATTGATGTAATAATGTTTTGCTATTCATTTTCTCCACTCAATGTACAATTTTGCCAATTCAATCATCAATCTCCTGAAAATAGGGGACAGTTTTATGTTATTCTTGGATCTAAACCAATTCCTAGGGCCATTTAAAAGGTTTTTTTTTTATTTCAGTTATATTTTTTCTCTTTCTGGACTAAAGATGTAGTGTCCATAATAAATAGGCTGTTTAACCTTGAGACTACATTGCTAGATAAAAGTTTTAGCTGATAATAATACATTTTAGGCATACTGTATTTATTGTCTCTACTACCCTGCTCCAAGAAACTGCTTGTGTGATCAGTAAGTCAGTAGGTACTTAATATGGTTTATGGTTCATATTTCTCTTTGTTCTTGTTTTTTCCCTTATAGATAATCTGTTCATATCTGTTCATGCCATTATCTTTTATGATGGGAGTAGATTGGGAAGACAGCTTTATTGTTGGTAGGCTCCTTGGTTATAAGACTTTCTTCAATGAATTTGTGGCTTATGAACATCTTGCAAACTTTATTAAACTACGAAAGAAAGGCGGACAAATGTACGTCAATGGTATGAAACAGTACTTGAGTGTAAGTATTCCTGTACAACTCTGTTTCATTAGCTCTAATGCTTCATAGATTTTTGTCCAGTGGACTTTCCTAGAACATATTTCTGAATTAAAGTGACTATGTCAGGCATGTGTTCCTACAGATGTGAAGCCACAATTGGTGTAAATACTTTTGTAATGCTATTTTCTTGTGGTTCATAATCCAAATTATGATGGTATTTAATAATGTTGCCTATCAACCAAATGAACATTTGGGGGTGTATGACTGTGTATGACTTTAGCACTTGGGTTGCTTGGGGCTAAAGAGCTGTTGCCCCCGTCTCGAATGGTATGACTGTTGTGAGTTTTTAAATTATATATTGTTATCTTGTTGCTTTTAAATCTTTTTGTCTGTATTCCCCTCCCCGGTTCGAGTTGTGCGCCGCCCTGAGTCCCCTTCGAGGGAAAAGGGCGGCATATAAATTTAATAAATTGAATTGAATTGAATTGAAGTCAAAGAGAAGGAGAATTCTGATTTATCAGTAATTTGCTACAGACACAACATTGGACGTAACGTAAAGGGTTTTTTTTTTTTTTTTTTGAGAACCATTGTAAAGAAGGAATGGAATAAAACAGCATCACCTTAGTCCTATTTTTTTTTTTACATTACTTTAAAAGGACCTTTGGCACAGATGGGGAAATTTTCATATTTGGTTTGAGGGCATCAAAATAGACTTTTCTGGGAATTTACATGTGACGTCTTCAACAGTTATGGATAAAATTGTAACTTCAGTTCTTGGACCTGTGTTGTGGCAAAACAGGAGACCAAGGACACGTTTTTTCAGTAATATTTCCTAATTCAAAGATAGAAAAAAAAGATCTTTGGAATTTAAACTAGGTTTAAACGTAAATCTAGCTATTTGTAGTCACATTCTGCTGCATTCAGCATGAAGCACAAGTTGCAAATGTGTTTTCCTGATAATATATAATGTGTTATAAATTGGTGATCAGGGGCTGAAGGTGGGGAGGGGGGAATTGTTGGTAGATTTTTTTTTCAGACACTGTTGCAAAGCTGCAAATATAATCAGGAATTCATGCTCATACAATCTCACGTCATCAATTCATCAGCTAAGCTAATTAATTTCCATTGCATCTAAAGTTCAAGAAGAGAACACATTGAAATCAGTTTTGTAGAATAATCTCTGTTGCTCTGAAGTATTAGGAACAGGCAGTTTTACCATTGGTTTTAGTTTTTAGTTTTCAGTCAGTTCCTAGGCCCTCCTATTCCCTTATCAAGTTTTAAGTCCTTTTAATTAATAGAAGAGACCCAAGCTCATTGTGAATAACACCCCTAAAAAGCCCTAGTTATATGTCAGTTTGTGCATCCTGTTATAATCAGTTGGGAGGGTACACTGCTATGAATGACATCTCTGTGGTTTAAGTTCAAGCAAAGTGCAGATCATGGGTCAGCTTAAAACTTTCTGGGGTAATGATGGAAGTATGAAAGGACCAAATTGCTAAGGCTGCAGTTCTACTGTGTATTTAGCTAACATATTGAGAACAGCAGGGAAGAGAAGTGAGAATTTGCTCTCATGCATTTGCTGTCCTTGAATTAAGATGATACTATTAGATGAATTCATTGATGGGGGAAGCAAATTTGCTACTAGTAATACAGCTTTTGTAATATGGATTTTATATTAGGTTTTGGGGAAAATAATGAAACTAAAATATTTATTATGTTTACAAAACAAAACCTGGCTACTATATTAACTCATTTTTTGGATTCACACAGTTTGTTGAATCAGACACTTAGTAAACCGTCTGGGATACAACATACAAACACACACACCCAATCTTAACCAAGTTTAATACTTTGTAGAAATACAACTGCTAGGCCATTAAACCTACATTGATTAATCTAAATTCTAATCCATTAGGAATTTTGTTCCTAATAATTTAGCCCTAATCATGAGAGTTGTGTGGTGTAATTGGAGGAAACGTTCAGGAAAATATTTTGCATTTTATTGTTTGAAAAACATGCAAGATCTTTTTACACATGACCACAGGATAATGCAAATCTATTCACTAAGGGAAGCTGTGCTTCTCTCAGACAATTTCATTTTTTAAATATTTTTTCTTTAAGATATCATATATACTACTAAGCCTACTCATTCTTTTGAAAACCATATGCAGAATGACATCGATGTGCATAACATTCAAATGTGTGCATGTTCCATTTTCTACTAAGAAATGTTTTTGATGCAAAATAGCTGGCACGTCTGAAATAGCCCTTGGCAATTAAGTATTACATGTGTTTGCTAATGGATTAAGACATGCCAGTGTTGAAATTAGCTACATTCTGAGAAATTCTAGTCACTCTCAGGAAACCATCAACATGGCTACAAAAAAAAATGAAATTTGATTTTTTTTTTTTACTGGAAGTTCAAGTTCTCTATTTCAGCACTTTGGGTGTGGGTGTGGGTGTGGGTGTGTATCAGATAAAACATCTCATTCCCATGACTAGATTCTCTCTCTCTCTCTCTCTCTCTCTCTCTCTCTCACACACACACACACACACACACACACACACACACACATATCTAGTCATGGGAACCAAATGTTCTATCTGATAAATATATAAAGGGTATAAAAATATTCTATTTCTGTTTTTTTCTAATATGCAATTCTTTGTAGCGGGGAAGGGAGGGGTGTGGAGAAAGTTCAAATTTATTCTCATTCCAAAACCATGCATTGACATTATATCCTTATTGTATGTTCAAATGCCATTAGCCAGAAACTAAAAACTATTTTATTTCTCAAACAAAGAGGAAGTAATTGGTCTTCTATTTGCTTTATTTCAGATACGATCTGAAACAATTGCCACTTACGCGCTTTGTGGATTTGCAAATTTTGGTTCAGTGGGAATGGTACTTGGAGCACTATGTAAGAATCATGTATACCTCATATATTATAGAGAAGAGCAGCTGTGGGTGGCATTAAGCACAAAATTAGCTTAGAGTAATTGCCTTGCCACAAATGGTCTAAATCCAACCACTCTTGAATTCTGTTGACCTCTATCTGGTGCCAATATAGTATTGAACTTTAGCTGACTAGAGAGTTGTGTATAGCAATAAATCTTTTTGAACTTCAACTTAATGTATGATCCTGATCCTTTGCACCTGCTATACACACAGCAATTTGAAAGACTAATGACTATTTTTAAAACAATGTATTCTGCTGGGATGAGCAATTGCTCAACCCTCACTTTTGGAGATTGTAGAATGATCAAAATTACTGACATTTTTTGGCACTGCAAAAGCGTTCCAAGCATTCTGCAACTCATCAGTTGTTGGAAAGAGCTGTTGATACACACTGATTTTTTTTAACTATGTTTCCCCTGTCTTATTTTGTTTTGACTCCTGAAATAAACACTTGGCCTTATTTTTGGGGAGGTCTTATTATTTTTTAGGTGCAGGAGGCTCATGGCTGCTGCTGTTTTGCAATATTTTCAGGGAGGGTTGATTTTTGGGGAGGACTTATTTTAGCGCATGCGCTCAAAAGCCAAATTGGGCTTATTATCCAGGGAGGTCTTATTTTGGGGGAAACAGGGTAAATAACAGAGCCATTCAAACATTTCAATGCACAAAAACTTATTAATCTGCCTCTAGTGCTTCATGTAAACTTGGGCAAACCTCTCATCACAGAATTAATGCAAAAATAGCAGATCTGCTCAGGAATTAAGCAGGCTTTTCCTGTTTGTATGTAATTGTATCCATGAAATAAACATGGAAATGGTTTCAGTGAAATGGTTTCAGTATGGATAACATTCCAAATATTCTGTTTTATATGCTATGAAGCAGAATTAAATGATTCCTGGATTAACATTTAATGTAATTATGTTTCAAGATTATCACTTAATCTAATATTAGTGCTTTGAGGCTGAGGAACTCTTACTAAAATGCACTTCAATCTTTAAAAAATAATTTAGTCTTAAGCCTGTGTTTTTAGCCTCTGTTGGGCTCAATCCATATTTGGTAAATTCAGCATCTAAAGCACTTCAGATCTGCAAAGCAGCAACAGCCCTTGCCTAGATAATATTGGACACTGAGAAACAGTGTCCATGCTTATCTAGAGTTGATATTATTTGGAATTATACTTCATAATATTTTGAATTGTTTTACAAGAATGAGATGTGTCCTGTTTCAGCAGCAAATCTGCTGCCTCATATGAGCTCCTCCAAGTCAATTCAAAGTTTTTGAGTATTCTCTCAAAACTGTAGTTTTGCCCAACCTATGCAGATCTTCATTACCCTTATCTGTGCTGGGGGCAAAGATCTGTATTGTGTCTTCACTTTCTGATAGTTCAGGATGTTCAAAAGACTGTTCTATTGCCTTTCTCTGTGTTTCTTCCACGTGAAGTTTCACTTTGTATTCTCCCAAAACATAGATAGTAGAATAGATTCAAACTGATGCCCTCAAACAAAACTGTAGATATTCATACTAGCTTCAGTGAACTAAAAAAGGGAAGTGTTAAGAAAATAAAACAGAAATTCCATACAGTTTCATCAAAAACTTAGTATAAACAATAGCTTGTTAGTAAATAAAGAATACCATATCATCTTTAAAGAAGATGAATGGAAGGCAATTGCACAGACTTTGAAGAGGCTATACTATAGGAACACAGAAAGAAATGTACTTTCTATTATGTCAATATACTATACAATATTTATGTGAATGTATGTGAACTTGACTAATTATTGTATTAATTTGGAGATGGAAATTAAAGACAAGGAAAACCTTTGTAGATTCAGGGACAGAGAATTGGTTTAAATTCTGTACAATTTTATTGAGCGAACTTACTTTTGAAAAGATATTGCCAATATTATTTATGGTTATCTAACCGTATCTATCCTAGGTAGAAAGAATCTTTACTGAAGCTGCTCCAGAGATTATAAAAGTGTTAGAAAAGCACTGAACAGATGTCTCAACATTGCATATTGCTCATGTGTTTCTTTTCTTCTATTCATGTCTTCAGCATCCTTGGCTCCCTCCAGGAAGAGAGACATTGCAGGAGGAGCCTTCAGGGCCATGATTGCTGGTACTGTGGCCTGCTTCATGACAGCTTGCGTTGCAGGTATTGTAACTTTACACACCACCCTTTACATTTGACATGATCCAGATCCTTTATACTGCATGGGGAAAATTGAACTTTCCTATTGAAATCAGTGGGGTTTCTGTTGTTGTTAGTTCATTTATTTTGTCAAATATGTATGAGATAACAGGCATAAGTATAAGCATGGACATGAACACAGGAAATGGGTACAAATAAATGGGGACAGTAGAACAGGGATGATAGGCACACAGGTGCCCTTATCCAAAGTCGTGTCTGACCCATCGCGACCCCATGGACAATGTTTTTCCATGGACCAGAGGGGGCATGGTTTCATGTGCTGCCTGCATCCCATGGATGAGACTTTGCTTGTTTGGGCAGTCCTGTTTCTGACATGCCACAGACTGGGAGTTGGGGATCTCTGATCTAATATGCAATGGGTCTTGCCTTTGAGATATTTTTCAATTCTGTAAAAAAACATTACAGACTTCTGGTGAGTCGCGTTTGCACACAAGGATTCTGTCTGAATGAGACAAAAATATAGGTGGTATGCAGTGGTGGGATTCAATTTTTTTACTACCAGTTCTGTGGGTATGGCTTGGTGGGTGTGGCATGGTTTGGTGGGCGTGGCTTGGTGACCATGGTGGGGAAGGATACTGTAAAATCTCCATTCCCACCCCACTCCAGGGGAAGGTTACTGCAAAATCTCCATTTCCTTCTGATCAGCTGGAACTCGGGACAATAGATGGGGGTGGGGCCAGTCAGAAGTGGTATTTACCAGTTCCCCAAACTACTCAAAATTTCCGCTACCGGTTCTCCAGAACTGGTCAGAATCTGCTGAATACCACCTGTGGTGGTATGATAGATTATGCACAGTCCCTGAGATGGATTCTGAAAATCACAATCCAGCTCCTGTGCAAACCAATCCATTCAATGTCAGTTTAACTAAAATCAAAAAAACCTTATGAAAAGCAAAAATGAAGTACAAGGCAGTGTCTCAGTGAATTTGTTTCCATAACCCAGAGTTACTATTTCTTAATACAAATATCTGTTCTGATCCTTTTTCAGGTATACTATCTGAAAATCCATGTACAACGTTATTACAAGGTGACTTCAGTGTGAATGACAATAGCACAGAAATAGTTGCCTGCTGTTTAAACCTCTTTAACAGGTAACTACAGTAGATCAGAATCTTGTGTCATAGAGATCATACGTGAAGTCAAACTGCTTATTGCCAGTAAATACTCCAAGAATATCGTATGTGAAATGAACTATAATATATAAAGGTATGACATAATAATATTTCAGAAGTTCCTAGAGAGTTCCTAATTAAACGGCTATAAAAGGCTGGTTTTTTCATACTTCTCTGCTGTTCAAGACAGCACAGTAATTTATATTTGAATACTTGTTTAGTTTGACTGTACACTTTTTGAAGATTTATGGTAATTTTTTTATCTTCAGTGATGCATTTGCAATACATTAAGAGTTCTCTTACCTGATGTATATATTTGGAAATCTTATAGATGTATGATCAGGAGCAGAAATATTAGTGAGAAATGCAGTTTACATCTTTTCTTTTTTCCAGTTAATATCCTTACTCTAAGCAGGATGCTAATATACCAGTGGTTACTCCAAGCAGAATGCTAATACACCAGTGGTAGTCAACCTTGTCCCTACTGCCCACTAGTGTGCATTACAGCTTTGTATTTGTATTTGTATTTGTATTTTATTATTTGTATGCCGCCGTTCTCTGGGAGGACTCAGGGCGGCGAACAATTCAAGGGGGGAAAAAAGGGGGGAACATAAAAGACAAAATACAAATAATAAAAGTAGGCAACAGTCACACAACTATACATGTCGAGAGGGGAAGGAACTCATCACCCCCAGGCCTGCCGGCAAAGCCAGGTTTTGACGGCTTTTTGGAAGGCCTGGAGAGAGGTGAGGGTCCGAATCCCTGTGGGGAGTTCATTCCAGAGGGCCGGAGCTGCCACAGAGAAGGCCCTCCCCCGGGTAATAGCCAGGTGGCATTGGCTGGTAGATGGCACCCGGAGGAGGCCAACCCTGTGAGATCTAATGGGTCTGTGGGAGGTAATTGGCAGCAGGCGGTCTCTCAAGTACCCAGATCAGCCCAGCTTTCATGGTGGGCGGTAGGGATTTGCTGTAACTCTGCTTTATAAATTTTATAAAGTAAAGTTACTTCCCTACTTTATAAATTACCATTACTGTGGAACCGGTGGGCAGTTAGAAAATTTTACTACTATCAGAGATACAAAAATGGGCGGTAGGTATAAAAAGGTTGGCTACCCTGTAATACACAAACAAAGACTCCTGCATACACAGAATTTTTCCCACTGGCCAAATGCTAATTTAGGGAGAATGGGAACCTCTCAAAAAATCTGGGGAGTTTTGTTACATTTGCTAAATTTATTATTCTGTGCTAGCTAGTCTGAAATAATCATACCGATTCATTGCCAATGACACAATCTGTTGGTTGCGCAAGAACATTTTGAAAATATTATTCATAATGGACATTTTATCCATTGTATTTTCTGTTTTACAGTTTATAATAATGTTGTAATCCACTGATGAAATGTTAAGTATGATAAGTAACTTTATTATTCTTTCTTATTCTTATTTTGTAAATCATTTTCTATTTTTATCAAACAGTGGCAACAGTTCTGCAGAGTTTTTCCCAAAGTCTAACAGCGGTTTAAAATCCTTGCACCAATGCTGTCAACTTCTGGGCCCATCCAAGGTTAATTGCAGCTCGGTTGCGCCATTATCTTAAGCTGCTGTATAGAATTCAAATTCATGGTGGATGAACAAAATGAAGACAAAATGAAAATGGGGTGATCTTGTTGCTAACGTAGACAGAAAAAAAACTATTTTAACTTAAACTGGAGTGTTAGCTATCTGCACCCTCTATTTTCATAATGTTGCTGATGAAGGGCATATTGATATATTTGTAAGGAAAAAAACTTGCACACACATATATCACAATACACATTTAAAGTTTAGAATGACATTGGAATCTGAAATGGCTTCCATCTTGGATTTATGGAAATAACTTGACAACACATTGTAGATTAAAGGTCTGGTTTGCACCCCATTCCCAGTAATGCCTATTTGGATCACGTTGATGCAATAAACTACTAACCTTGGTTAAAATGCAGCCTGTGATGGGGACACATTCAGTCGCATGAATTCAATTTGAACCAATCAGAAAAATATTGAACAATTATTTAAAATGACTCTAAATTTGCTTGATTTACACCTTTCAATTTCTGTTTAGATACCTATCAAAACCCCTGTTTTGTTCTACTGAGAGAAGATTGTTATTTTAATGTGATCCTAAGTATGTCTGCTCAGAATTAAGCTGCTTCTTTTTCCCATATGGAGCTTCTTTCCAAATCCAAGTCAGAAACCAGGAAACTCACAAACTTACGGAACTCCGCTTTGGTATTATAGGGTATAATAATGAAATCCTGCCAGAGTTTCCCTCTTGGCCATCTTCTGCCAAACAAAATCAAAGGGCTGTCTTTTCTACACCTTCTTCTTTCTCAGAACTGAGTTGTTGTTTACTTTAACAGTTACATACTGTATATCAGTTGATGTAAGAACAAATTGTTATAAGATGGGAATATTTTCATTCACTAATCAAGGAAAACCAGTTCCACTTGAAAATCAGTTTCCCATCATCACCACCATCCAAAAATATATAGAAAAGCTTTTGTTCTTACAATGCAGAGTCATGGGTATAAATTAATAAAATTTATAGGCACATAGGCACTTTTGTTGCTAGAATGTTCACAAAATATCAATTTAAGTACTTTTATATGATCTATAAAAGAAAACATTCTACTATTAGAATTTGTTCTACCAGATTCTTAATGAGCTGAGTGGGTAATATTAACAGGTATAATGCCAAATAATTAAATAAATATGCTCTGTTTTAATTACTTTTATATATTTATCAATTTGTATTGCTGCCAATCTTACAAAAAAGCAAGGATAGATGCACAACCCCCATCATACCCGCTAGAGATCATCCAAAAGTACAATCAATGCCATTACCATCCTATTACCGGATTTGAATCCTGACTGAAAAGGATCCAAATAATCCATTTCATCCATGGTCCACTGAAACGACAATCTAACTAACCACCTTCTCAATCACCTTCCCCAAAAGGGGGAGGTTAAATATTGAATGAAAGTTGTCCAGCATGGAGGGATCTAATAAGGCAAAGAGAGGGCAAACCAAGGCTTATTTAAGAGATAAAAAGACAATCCCCTCATTCAAAGAAGTACTTTAAATTGTGAAGACTTGAATTCCCAGGATTCCAGACCCAGCATGCATGTTGGCTGGGGAATTCTGGGAGCTGAAGTCCACATAATTTCAAGTTGTTGAATTTGAAAAACATTGCAATGGAGATTTTGATAGATCATAGTATCTATCCTGTTATTTCATGAATAAATACATGGGAATTGCCACACATCAATAGATATCTTTGAGCCTTTATTTTCCTTTTTTTAATGAAGAAGAAAAAAGAGAAAAAGAAAAGAATTATTAATAGAAAAGAACAGAGAGAGAGAAATGTTTTTAAATAAAAGTCTGGGTTTTTTTAATTATGGGGTGTTGCAATAGAGCTTTATCAAATTTCTGTGTTTTAAAAAAATGATAAATGATAATAATATTTAAGCAGTCATTTTTTTTACTTTCAAAATATTTTCCAAGGGTATTTTGTACATTATTTCTGGAAAACATGTTTATAAAATATATCATTCTGAAATTTGTATATATTCTAATGGTAACATTTAATTTTTAATAAAATGAATAAACTCTTTTCTACATGCATAGTTCTTTCTGGTCATATAAAATTGCTGATCTCATTCTTCAAAAAAAATCTAACAGAATTATTGTGTGTTTTTAAAATGTAAGTTTAAGCTCCTGTAGTTTAGTTGTGTAACACAAAAATATGCTGTATATGAGTTCGTGTGTGTGTGAGAAAGGGGGAGGAGTTCTTGTGGGATCAGAATATATATATTTTCTACTCGGATAATCACAAGAACATGATGGCAATAGAATTTGCTGTTCTGCAGCTGCTGATATGTTGTTTCTGATCCTGGAAATGTATAATAATTATTCCAGAACCAAGGTGGCGCAGTGGTTAGAGTGCAGTACTGCAGGCTATTTCAGCTGACCGCTAGCTGCAGTTCGGTTCAAATCCCACCAGGCTCAAGGTTGACTCAGCCTTCCATCCTTCTGAGATGGGTAAAATGAGGACCCAGATTGTTGGGGGCAATATGCTGACTCTGTAAACTGCTTAAAGAGGGCTGAAAAGCACTATGAAGCAGTATATAAGTCTAATATATTATATATAATATGTAACATTGATATTCTTGACATTCTGGTATTTGTCTGATCTCAGTGCAGTACTCTCCAGGTATGATAAACTTCAGTTCTAGTAATTTTAAAATCTATGCTGCATTGTGGAAGTAGAACTTCAGTACATCTAGAAAACATGTAGAAGGAAAGGTCGTCTAATCTTGGTAAATATAAGTTTAGCACATGTCAATCCTTCAAGGTAGGCCAGGTCAAGAAAGAGACTTCACAAGAACTACTGTTATAGAGTATAGTAAAAGAAGCATGAAAGCCTGACAATTTTCTTTCTCTTCCCCTTCCCGTTTTATACTATAAAGAGAATCAAGATGGTGCAGTCTTGAGCTTCTTCCTTACCCCACACTCCCATTCGAGGCTTTTTTGTGGCTGGATGTTGTTGTTGTGTTGTTGTTGTAGTTAAATGTAATGACCAGGATTGTACACGATTGCAGAAATGGAGGCACTTTAGATTTCCTTAAAGTTATTACAAATTCATTTGTTTAATTTTCCTGATGTTTCCTAACATGGAATTTGCCTTTTTCAAATCTAATAAAGAAGTGAACCATGAACTGAATTCACCAAAATTGTATTTTTATACAGGTGAAGGGAATTTTCCCAACCAACAAAACTTTTTATCAGTCAAATTTTTGAAATGTTTTTCTACCCAGGGCTGCAATATGAAAGCATAGATGAAATGTTACCTTAGTAATGAATACTAAGAAAATATCATAGTTTATATGGGGAATGAACTAGTTTTAATTAAAATTAATGCTCAACTTTCAAGTACAGCTACATGATGTTTTTCAATTTCTCACTGGTTTTGGAAAGATCTGAGCAATATTGTTAGAAACCTGGACTTTAAAACCATTGTCTGATACATGTTACACTTCCTCACAACAAAATAATTCATTATATCAACAAAAATGCATATCATTCTATGCATATTCCCTCAATAAATACAAAACCAAATAATCTTGCCACTTATTTTACGGCAAGTAACTAAAGATACGTAAGGAAGAACGGTCCATAATTACAGTGCAGGTGGCTAGATTCTCCACAGCAGTACTGGGGATTCATCGGAAACACATGTCTAATCTACAATAGTTATGTTGTATAACAAATGTGGCAAACCTTTTGCACTGCTTATTCCTTTCCCTTTTAGTATTAAGCTGACAACGGGCCACACAGTTTATGGATAAGGTGACCAGACGTCCTGCATCTGGTGGGACAGGCATGCCTTTTCATAATTTTTCCCGCGTCCCGGGCCGTTCTAGAAAAACCCCGCTTTATTTTGGGGCTCGCTTGCTCCCCCGCCCATCAGCTGCCGCTAGCTCGCTCATTCGTTCCCCCATCTATTTCTAAAAATCTAAGCCAGCCCAGCTTAAAGTTTTCCATCCCAGCCAGCTCACTGATTGGCTGGAGTCCGCTTAGCACGCTGCGTGAGTCGCAGTAGTCTCCATTTCATTTCGCCTTCGCTTCGCGGCCATTTGCTTTGTTTTGCTGCTTCAGCTTCACTGGTGAGTAACCGGTGGGAATTAGTAACCTGTGCGGGGTTAGTGAAACAGCTGCCGCCGCCATCCTCCCCTTCCCTGTGTGCGAGAAAGGCGCCCACTCGCCAGCCCGCCCACCCTTGGGCTCCGGGGGCAGCACCTTCCCAGTGCCACCGCTGCCACGCTGGTTCCTTTCCGCCCCTCCCACCCCTCTGCCTCCTCAGACCTCCACACAAGAGTGGTGGAGCGAACGAGCGGCCACGGCTGTCATTGCTTTTAAACGAGGCTCCGCTCGCTGCTCATCCCGCTCCTTCAGGGCCGGCAAGCGCCAAAATAAAGCCGAATCCTTTTGAGAGGGGACGGGCGCGATTGGCAATGTCGGAGGCTGTGCCGACGCTTCCCAGGTCGTGCTCTCCACCGCTTCCTCCTCTTCTTCCTCCTCCTCCTCCTCCCCGTCCAAGGCCCTCGTGCAGCGGTCCTTGGGGGCGCTGCGGAAGCCCTGCCAAAGCGCCCCTTTCCCAGCTCAGCAGCTGCAGGGGACCGCGCCGCCGCTTCTTCTTCCTCCTCCTCCTCCTGCCCGTCCAAGACCCTCAGCAGAAGCAGCAGCCGCCGCTGACCTCGCATAGCGGTCTTTGGGGGCGCTGTGGAAGCCTTGCCAAAGCGCCCCTTTCCCAGCTCGGCGGCTGCAGGGGACCACACCGCTGCTTCTTCTTCCTCCTCCTCCTCCTGCCCATCCAGGGCCCTCAGCAGCAGCAGCAGCAGCAGCAGCCACTGACCTCGCATGGTGGTCTTTGGGGACGCTGCGGAAGCCCTGCCAAAGCACCCCTTTCCCGGCTAAGCGGCTGCAGGGGACCACGCCACCGCTTCTTCTTCCTCCTCCTCCTCCTGCCCACCCAAGGCCCTCAGCAGCAGCAGCCGCCACCGCTGACCTCACGCGGCGGTCCTTGGGGGCACTGCGGAAGCCCTGCCAAAGGGCCCCTTTCCCGGCTCGTGCGGCGATCCTTGGGGGCGCTGCGGAAGCCCTGCCAAAGCGCCCCTTTCCCAGCTCGGCGGCTGCAGGGGACCGCGCCGCCGCTTCTTCTTCCTCCTCCTCCTCCTGCCCATCCAAGGCCTTCAGCAGCAGCAGCAGCAGCAGCAGCAGCAGCAGCCGACCTCGCGCGGCGGTCCTTGGGGGCGCTGCGGAAGCCCTGCCAAAGCGCCCCTTTCCCGGCTCAGCGGCTGCAGGGGACCGCGCCGCCACTTCTTCTTCCTCCTCCTCCTCCTGCCCATCCAAGGCCCTCAGCAGCAGCAGCAGCAGCCGACCTCGCGCGGCGGTCCTTGGGGGTGCTGCGGCTCGGTGCCTGCAGGGTACCACACCACTGCTTCTTTTTCTTCCCCGCCCTTCCCAGTTAGCTTGCTTGAAGCTCTGAGGAGGCGGGAGGAGGGTCACGGGAGTAGAAGTGGGGGGAGGTCTCCCAGGCCGGGAAGGGCTGAGAGGCTGCTGGCCACTTTCGCAGGAAAGTTAACTTTTCTTGGCGAAATCCTGCCCCCCCCCCCCCGCGTGGGTGAGTGGTCGGCTGTCCTCTTCACGTAAGCCGCCTGGAGTTACCTGTGTGTGAGGTGGGCTGCCCTATGCATTTGCGTGTGTGCGCTGGAGAGAGTGTGAAAAAGAGAGGGAGAAATAATTATATTAATTAGATATATCAGTGTTTCTCCACCTTGGAGACTTGAAAGTGTGTGGACTTCAACTCCCAGAAAGGGAGTTGGGAGAAAGGGAGAAAGGAGGAGAGAATGAAAGGAAGATGGGGGAAAGAAGAAAGAGGTAAGGAGAGGAGGATGGAAAGGAGAGAAAGAGGAGGAGAGAGGGTAGAAAGGGGAAGAGGAAGAGCAGGAGTAGGAGAAAGCTACGGGAAGAAGGAAGGGGAAGGAGAGGAGGAAGGAGGAAAGTAGAGAAGGGAGGGAGGAGAAAGGAAAGGGCAAGGAAACGAAGATGGAAGGGAGAGAAAAGGAAGGAGAGAGGGTAGGAAGGGAAAGAGGAAGAATAGGAGTAAATGAGAGGTAAGGGAAGAAGGAAGGGGAAGGAGAGGAGGAAGGAAGAAAGTAGAGAAGGGAGAGAGGGTGAAAAAAAAGAGGTAAGGAGAAGAGGATGGAAAGGAGAGAAAGAGGAGGAGAGAGGGTAGGAAGGGGATGAGGAAGAGCAGGAGTAGGAGAAAGGTACAGGAAGAAGGAAGGGAAAGGAGAGCAGGAAGGAAGAAAGTAGAGAAGGGAGAAAAGAAAGGGAAAATAAGGTGGTGTTATAACAGGAGGAAGGGATGGTAAACAAAGCAACCCAAACTGTATATTATAACCTATTAAATGAAATAATAAATGTATAAGAATGATAAATGTTAAAACACTTGTAACCAAACGACATGCTATATGTGATGATGGGTTTTTTTTTAATTGTTGTGGATATGTGTCGTCTATGTAACAAAAAAAATAAATACAAATTATTTTTTTTAAAAAGGTAGAGAAACACTGAGATAGATGATAATGAGATGAGGGAGGGAGAGGGAAAGGGGGGGAGAGAGAGAGAGAGAGAGAGAGAGAGACCATAACTAGATAGACAGATAGGCAGGCAGATAGACGGATGGAGAGAGAGAGAGAGAGAGAGAGAGAGAGAGAGAGATAGGCAAGCAGATAGATGGATGGAGAAAGAGAGGGGGAAAGAGGGAGAGGGATACCATAACTAGATAGGCAGGCATATAGACAGAGGGATGGATGGATAGAGAGAGAGGGGGGATGTGTATAATTAAGGTGACCTGACGTCCCTAGCAAGGCTGGTAGTAACCGCCGCGGCCTAGCTCCCCCCCCCCCCCCGTTCAATGGTGTCCCTCTTTACCAATATGAAAATCTGGTCACCTTATTTATGGATTGTAATTTTAGTATAGTTAGGCCATGTTAGAACAGATTGGATTTTATCATAGATTTTAATTGTTATTTATTATTTTATCCTAGAATTTTTACTTGTATATTCACTGGGTGTTTCTATTTGTTCCAGTCTCTGGACTATGACTTCAATAACTAAATTGAATTGACACGGATAAAGAACATATGACATGAATGAGCTCAGTTTGTTCTACTCATTTTCCCTGTTTAGAAAAAAAAAACAATAAGAAGCTGCCAATTTGATAAAGGAAATAGAGGTATGGTTTTTAATTATAAATGTAATGACTTGAACGAGGAAAATAAAATTACTTAGATTGGAACAATAGTTCATGAACCAAGGATTCCTCTGTTTACTTAATCTCCAGGTATTTTTTTAAAAAAGACTTTGGATGATCCAAAGTGATTCCACAAAGGTTTTCTGGGACAAGAAGTAATTTCTCTCTACTACGAGGAAATCCAAAATAAAGCTTCCCCTGTTTGCGTATAACTTCCAACTAAATCACAGCAGATGCCTCTCTTTTTTTGCCCATCTGTGTTCAAATTTCACTTTGTTCAAATGTTAATTTGGAGAGATCTTTTTCAGTGTGTATTTTGCCAAGACATAGAGCTGTAAACAGAAACCTGTAAGTAAATAAGAATTTTTATAGGAAAAACTGATCTAACAGCTTTTCTTTTTTAAGGTCTCAATCAAAAACTTTCTTGTTTTGTTAAAGAACAGAAATGTTGACACAAGATTGATTTTTATTTTTGCACAATGTAATGTAAATAATTTTATTAACTAGCTTAGGGAAAAGAGAGCTACAAGTCAAATTTATTTATTAATCAAATTTATATAGGTACCTATTTTACCAAAAGCAACTCTGGGTGGCACACAACAATAGATTAAAAATAATTAAACACTGAGTAAAATGTAAAAAAAAAATAGTAGTAAATGTCCTGCTTGAAGAAATAACCATCTGGTTCAGTTTCAAGTGGGGAGAAAGACACTGGAAACATGAAGGCTGATTGGAAAGATGGTTTATTGATGGACAGGACCACGTGGGTTTGAAGTCCTGAGCAGCTGAACACATGGAGGAGAGAGAAAGAGGTATTTATACCCTCTATTGGGCTTTGAACTTGAGCTTCCTGGTCCTGTGCAAGAAATGTATTATATTGGTTGTCAGACTCAAAGGGAGCTATGCAGGGGTCATAGCTGAGGTCTGAGATACATTTGGTTGAACTTTGCTGGGTGATGCAATGAAGGGGCTTGTTGTGCCATGTGGTGAGTTCTGTTGATAGATAATCCTATTATATTCTGGAAGGTCATGTCTTAATCCTATCGTCCTGGAGCTGAAGATCTAATTGTAGGTAGGCTGGCCCAGTCCTGCTTGATGGTACCAAATATCTGCTGGGGTAGGGAGCTTCAGGGAGCTGCTCTTTAAAAACATGTTTCTCCATTTCCCATCCAGGGAAATATAATATTCTGCCTTTTTAATATTTCCTGGAATATTTCATTCTTCTAGGAGAGGGGTGGGTGCCAACTTTCTACAGTCCTCAAAGTACAATCAAAGTGAGGGGAAATTTTATGCCCCCCCCCCCGCCAATAGTGGAGTCATCTAGTCAAGTCTCCAGTTGACCAGGCCTGGTCACATAACTAGATCTTGAAATCCCCGAGGTGCTTTTTCAGAAGGCAACTGGGCTTTCTTGTTATTCTTTGAAGATGTTTTGCTTCTCATCCAAAAAGCTTCTTGGATGAGAAGTGCAACATCTTCAAAGAGTAACAAGAAAGCCCAGTTGACTCCTAAAAAGCACTTTTAGAATGCCCTCAGACCCATGACTGAGAATCTCCAATGACATCCAGATCTTCAGGTTTTGGAGAATGACTAAAGGGATGGGGCCTATCTGTTTTTGGTGGGAAGGATGTTCCATAAGGCAGATGCTAAAGCAGAGAAGGCACATCTCTGGAATCCACCAAATTTAGGTCCCTGGTCAGTGATACTCACGGCATGCCTTCCCTGCAAGATCTGATGGGACAGGTTGATGTAAGTGGGGAAAACAGTCCCTCTGATAGCCTGGTCCCACGCCATACAGGGTTTTAAAAGTTAATACTAGTACCTTCAATTGGACCCAGAAACAATCTGGCAACCAGGCAGGTTGTAGAGCAGAATTGTAACATGTGCTGTTCATGAAGAATGCATTGCAGTCGTCAAACTTGAAGGTGGCCAAGGCACAAGTGAGTGTAAACAGGACCCACTAATCCAAGAACTAATACAGCTGGTACACAAAACAAAATTGTGGAATGGCCCTCCAGCCATGACTGTCAGGGGTCAAGCAGGAGTCATAAGTCCAGGACGACCTCCAGATTGCACAGGCAAATAATTAAGTGCATACATTTTTTGGTCTTACGTAGAATATAAAAGTAGCCATGGCATATCAATTACTTGCAACCTAGATACAACAATCTGAGTAGGGTTTTTTGAGGGTTTTTTTGATACTAACAAATCTACAATGAGATAATCTGAAAGAAAAAAACGGTGTCTAAAAGATCACTTGTGAGGTCCATATTTTAAGTGTGGAAAACATTGCATTATATTCGTTGTTTTAAAAAATTGTTGTTAAACATGGGAGACCACATGATTTTGGCTAGCAGCTGGCTCTTTTACCATCCTAATCGGGGGTGGGTTCCTGCTTCTGCTACTGCCGGTTCACTCAAGGATGTTCTTCGGGTGTGCGTGTGCTTGATGCGCGCTATGCATGCATGCACAGTAGTAAAAGAATGCTTCTGCACATGCCTTCCCTGCAAGATCTTTTACTACTGCATGTGCAATAGTAAAAGAATGCTTCTGCGCAAGCAAAAAACAAGATGGTGGCGCCTATGGCGCCCCTGATAGAAATGGTTTAGAGGCATAGCAGGCTGAGTTACTACCTACTACCTACCTCCCACCGGTCTGAATGGTAGGAACCCACCTCCAATCCTAATCCTTTAAAAATTACTCATCTATCCTTGTCAAATGCCTATGCCCAAAGAATTCATAGCTACTTTTCTTAATGTTTTGAGATGGAAACTGATTTCCTGTCAAATATAGTAGTCAGGGTAGTAATAATATCAGAGGGGAAATCCAGGCTGAGTTTTGTAACATAGAGACCTAATTCGGAACTGTGTGTCTGTTCCCTTACCTCCCACCCTTCATCTGCTGCAATGCTTTGTTCTTTTGAGAGAGAGATAAAAGAAATCATACAGCATCCTTGTTGCAAATCCAGAGTTGTTAAATATTAGGCTGATGAAGCACAATGATGAGTTTTAAGAAACTCAGTTTCTGTTTGGGTAAAATAAAGCACATCACTGTTTCTTCTTTTCTAATTCTTGAAAAAGTAACACTAGATGGCAGGGTTTCATCAGGGAAGTTCTTTTTAAAAAAAAATCACATTCTTCCTCCCTTCATGGTTCATGTATTGTTGAATCCAGGATGCAACCTACACATTTTAAAAGAAAGTTTCTATCCAAGATTAATCGACACATGTACATTTATTAGGACCTCTAAGAAGAAGCCAGGTATATTGTATATGCTGTTTGAGGGTGATACTGGCACTTGGACAAATTAGCTGAATATCATTTAGAAGCCGTTTTCCTTGTCTCTTTGTGAGGGAAAAAAATGGAAAAAGTTGAAAACAATACAAATTAGGGAGAGAGTGTTCCTTCCTTTGTAATATGTTTTATGATAAAACCCTCAATTCTGGATTCCAAATTCTATACAATGTAGCCCCGAAAAAGACTATTTATTTCAATCCAGAATGTGACAATAATATATCTTATCCAAAATGAGCAAATGTTCCAGTTTCTAAGTTCCATTCTCATCAGCATGTCAACTGCAACCATCTTAAACATTCCCTAAGGTGTCCAATATATTTAAAACAAAATTTTAAATTAACCTAATTTTAATGCCATAGAATTTCATGCTATTTTAAACAATCTTCCACTAGTTGAGAGAATTGGAACATGTAAATGCATCATTGTAGAAATTATGTGACTAACTAGTATTGGTTTCATCAGCTTCATTTCACTTTGTGTAAAAGAGAATTACTGCCTTAGGAGTTACATTTTGAGGAATTAAGAGTTAATTCCTCAAGCACTTCCCATGATGCAGACTTTCAGAAACAACAATAATATCTGAACTAAGATTCTGAAATTCTTTTTTTAAGAATTATAACAGAAGAAACAAAATAGTGTGTTTTATTTTACACAAATACAAATGCTTAAATTGAATCACCTACCCAAAAATATTCTGAGGAACTTCAGATTCGTTTCTTAATTCTTCAATGTTTTAGAAATATGTTTTTAAAGCTGAAGAAGCTTCTTGGATGAGAAGCGGAATGTCTTCAAAGAAAAATCAGGAAGTCCAGTTGCCTCTTGAAAAAGCACCTTTGGGATGTTTTTAAAATTTTAATTGACCCAAAGTAATAATAAGCGAACTTATATTGTTAAAAGGATACCAAGTAGGAACTGTAAACATAAGAGGAATGTGATCTCTAGAAAAAAAACTGAATCATTATAATTCACTCAAAAATATTAGCCCAACTTTGTCAAATTAAAATATTGAGAAATGCTAACAGGATGGAAAACTTATCATTTGCCAAAGGGATATACTCTTTTATTAAATGAAGCATTGAAAGGTTCCATTAATTGAAAAGTTCTACTTATCACTTAAGTCAACTTTCTATGGAAAATGACAGCCTCAGGCTACATACTATAAGCAAACTACTATAAGCAAACAGTGGCCATTCCTCAGGATGCCTATTTACAAGCATCCTAGTACTGAAACATAGAGGACATCTTCATTGCATTTTAATTGCTAGTGAAATAATCCCATTTGTGATTACATGTACAGAAGCATTAAGATAATACAGATAGTCCTTGATTTATGAACACAATTGAGTCCAAAATTTTTGTTGCTCAGTGATACAATTGTTAAGGGAGTTTTGTTTCATTTTATGACCTTTCTTCCCACAGTTGAATCACTGCAGTTGTTAAGTTAGTAACATGGTTGTTAAGTGAATCTGGCTTCCCCATTGACTTTGCTCGTCAGAAGGTCACAAAAGGTGATCACATGACCCTGGGACATTGCTACCATCATAAATATGAGTCAGTTACCTAGTGTTTGAATATTGGCCATCGGTCACTTATTTCAGTGTTGTTGTAACTTTGAACAGTCACTAAATGAATTATCATGTCAAGAACTACCTATACATGATAATCCATTAAATGAAATATATTAGAAATACAAACTTTTGGAATGATTGAACAAAGAACTCCGATTCTGCAGATCCAGCCGAGGCACAAGGGAATAATCTGATAGACCATCGCTGGGTTGAGTTTCAGGATGTTGCCCCGGGGGATGTGGACAAGGCCATGAGAGCTGTGAGTGCCTCCACTTGTGTACTGGACCCGTGCCCCTCCTGGCTGGTTGTTAACAGCAGGGAGGTGACACGGGGCTGGATCCAGGCGGTTGTTACCGCCTCCCTTCGGGAGGGGGTCTTTCCCTCCGCACTTAAAGCGGCGGTGGTGAGACCCCTCCTGAAGAAACCATCCTTGGATCCAGCCGTTCTTAACAATTATCGTCCAGTCTCCAACCTCCCCTTTGTGGAGAAGGTTGTTGAGAAGGTGGTGGCCTTCCAGCTCCAGCGGTCCTTGGAGGAAGCTAGTTATCTCGACCCATTCCAGTCCGGCTTCAGGCCTGGTTACAGCACAGAAACCGCTTTGGTCGCATTGACCGATGACCTCTGGAGAGCCAGGGACGGAGGCCACGCCTCCATCCTGGTTCTCCTTGACCTCTCAGCGGCTTTCGATACCATCGACCATGGTATCCTTCTGCGACGACTGCGGGAGGTGGGGGTGGGAGGCACTGTTTTGCAGTGGTTCTCCTCTTACCTCTCGGACAGGTCGCAGCCGGTGTTAGTTGGAGGGCAGAGATCGACCCCTAGGCCCCTAACATATGGGGTGCCGCAGGGTTCGGTCTTATCCCCCCTACTATTCAACATCTACATGAAACCGCTGGGCGAGATCATTCGGCGGCACGGGATAAGATACCATCAATATGCGGACGATACCCAGTTGTATCTGTCCGCCCCATGCCAACTCAATGAAGTGGTGGACGTGATGAACCGGGGCCTTGAAGCTGTTAGGGACTGGATGAGGGCTAACAAGCTTGTGCTCAACCCGGATAAGACCGAGTGGCTGTTGTGTTTCCCTCCCACTAATTTGGCAAGTGTTCCATCTCTCAGGCTGGGGGGGTCAAACATTACACCCCTCAGACAGGGTTCGCAACTTGGGAGTCCTCCTGGACCCACAGCTGACCTTTGACCACCATTTGTCAGCTGTGACCAGGGGGGCATTTGCCCAGGTTCGCCTGGTGCACCAGTTGCGACCCTACCTGAACCAGGAGGCCCTCACAACAGTCACTCATGCCCTTGTGACCTCTAGGCTGGAGTACTGCAACATGCTCTACATGGGGCTGCCCTTGAAGAGCATCCGGCGACTTCAGCTAGTCCAGAATGCGGCCGCGCGAGCGATTGTGGGTGCACCTCGGTTCACCCACATAACACCTATCCTCCGCGAGCTGCACTGGCTACCTGTCGATCTCCGGGTGCGCTTCAAGGTGCTACTTGCCACCCATAAAGCCCTTCATGGTAGTGGATCTGGATACTTGAGAGACCGCCTCCTGCCAATTACCTCCTCGCGACCACATAGATTAGGCCTCCTCCGGATTCCATCTGCCAGTCAGTGTCGACTGGCAACCACGCGGAGGAGAGACTTCTCGGTTGTAGCTCCGACCCTTTGGAACGATCTCCCCGTGGAGATTCGTACCCTCACCACCCTCCAGACCTTCCGCACAGCCCTTAAAATCTGGCTATCCCGCCAGGCCTGGGGCTAAAGATTGTAATCCACCCCCACCCGAATGGTATGAATGTTGTGTTCTTTTTAATTATGTATTGTTCTTATGTGTCATTGTTTGTATCCCCTTTCCCTATGAGTTGTAAGCCGCCCTGAGTCCCCCCAGGGAAAAGGGCGGCCTATAAATAAACTTTCCAATTTCCAATTTGAACCACATCAAAAGCTTTTTCCACAAAATAACCTGATTGGCTTGTGGTTATTAAAATTTTAAAAATAAAGATGAGTCTATTATCCAAAAATGATGCACCAACATGGACCAAGATTGTGCTGGATCAGTTATTGCAATACTTTGATCATCATCTTAACAATGTAATTATTAAAATATTACTATCATCACAGTAAGATTGTTACTGTACATATGCTGCCTTAAGATTGTTACCTGTAAAAGAGAGACTGGGTGATAAATTGTAGATACTTGATATCTCCCAACCTTCAAAGTGATTCAAGCTTCATTGTTTGAAGGTAGCAGGGTTTATTTTCATAAGACACCTGAAAAAAATACCCAATGGTATAGGAGTTATTTCCATCTTTAAAAGTTTATTTCATTCTATAGTTAGTTACTTCAGCATCTAATATCATAGATTTCTTGTAAGGTTAGGGTACAGTCAAATCATTCTACATCTAATATTTCTGGAATAATTGTTACCATTTAAAAAGCATTTTTCTGTTTACTAGAATATCCACGTGTGGAATACAATCTTCATTGTTAAAAAAATAAAAAATAAATTGTAATGACTATAATTGTTCCTGAGGAATATTTCATTTGTTTATTTGTCCATTAATTATTGGGTTTATATGATGCTCCCAATTACAAGCCATTGAGCAGCAAGTATTAGTCTACAGAAAATGAAAAGCCAATAATTTATTGGGTTATTCTCCTATTCCCTTTTTCTATAGTAAAAATAAAACTAATACAACCTTTAAAGAAAAGAAAAGAAAAAAAGAAAAAAGATGATGAAAACAAACACAAAAAACAAAAAATAAAGTGAGAAGAAATAAAAATATAGTAAAGAAAAAGAAAAGAAACATAAAGAAGACTTCTCACATTTATCATGAGTATGAACAATTTTAGTAACTTATCACCTTCTCTTAAAATGAAAAAATTGATCTTTGTTAGATACCAGAAACATTGGTAATGGTTTACACCAAGGTCCTCTGTTCCGGTGGGAACAGAGATTCAATCTGATTGGTTGAAGGGTCTGACAGCTCCCTATAAAAGGGCTGCTGTCAGACTGAACCTTCGCTGGATTGTACATAGTTGACTTGTAGTAATAAAGAGCTGTTTGCTACTCTGAAGCCTGAGTGTGCCTTCATTCACTCGATCTAACACTGGCGATGAGGATGAGATCGGAAGGCAACTAGGCAGGCAAAAAGAGCACGACAATCCAGCAAGTCAATCCAGCCTGGAGCACAGCGCGGCATTGAGCAACCATCTTTGAGTGGCAAATTCAAACGCGCTCATGAACACAAGATGACAACGCATGCCCGACCAACTCCATACAACCCAGCCACTGAACACTGGGAATCCTACATGATGAGGTTCGATTGCTACCTCGAAGCCAACGACCCCATGGGCCTTTCTGAAGGCCAGAAAAAGAATGTGTTCCTGAGCTACTGCAGACCAGAGGTGTTTGAGATGGCAAAAGATTTGTCCGAGCCAATGCCACTCCAATCGGTCGCTTGGTCGGTTCTACAACAGGCATTGAGGACACACTACGCTCCCAGATGGTCTAAATATGTCTGGAGGCACAAATTTAATATCCGTAACCAAAAAGAAGGGGAATCCATCAACGAATACGTTGCAGCACTCAGAAAGGCTGCGGCGTACTGCGAGTTTAGATATCTTGATGAACTACTACTTGACCGTATCACATGTGGTGTTAGTGACATTAGCCTGCAGAGGAGGTTATTAGCAAAAACTAATCTTACTCTCCAAATTGCTCTAGACGAAGCCACAGCTACTGAGTCTTCAATTAAATCAATGGAAACCCTGCAGCGCCAAAATAGTCCAAAGAGCGCACGGAAAAACGCAGGTGTGCATCGTGAAGTCACAGAGCCTGAAGGCTCGGAGAGCGAAGATGACAGCTACCGCATGCGCAGTGATCGCACCAAGCTGGCATGAAAATTTGAACCGCGTTTCCCACCTTGCGCCAGCTGCAGAGAAAACCACCTCAGAACACATTGCCGTTTCTGCAATGACATCTTTCAATGCTGCGAACTCAAGGGGCACATCATCAAGGTCTGCAGAAGCGATCACCCCGCTACAACCTGGAAGCCCAGAAACATACCTAACTCCAGCAGAGGCCCAACCAAGGGGCATGGCAGCTGCCACCACAGCGAACAGAAGGCAATATCAGAGTCACCTACCACACTCCCATAGGCCAAGTCCACACGAAGCGGCCAAGTCACAGTCCTTATTCACTCAATCTAACAATCTTATTCTGATATCCATCTTTATCTATAAATAAGTCCATTAAGCATCATTATTTCAGTCTTGATGTCACCAAAAGTCACTTAAAGTTTATCAGCAATAACAATATATCTGTGTTAACACTGAACAAATAAACTCCTAGTGTCCAAAAATTTTTTTATAAAATACTTTTTTTATTTTCCATTTTCATAACATATAATCACATATATACTATTACATAGCCAATATCATATTGTATTAATTAATAATTACATCAGTTCATCTTGCCATCAACTCCCAGAAAAAAAAAACTAAAAAAGATAGAAACCAATTATTGGCTCTTCTGCTCTAGTGTCCAAATTTTAAAGTCTTGTCTTTTTTTATCAAAATTAATAATTTATTATTTTGAATTAAATAAAAATATTTTAAAAGTTAAAAAAATTCCAACATGGATTCTTTATAAATAATTCCAAAATCTTATTTCAGCTCTATCTGGAGCCTTAATCTGTTTGTAGCTTTCTAAAATTGAAGTTTTAATCACCTTTTTTCTGTTTATTAAAAAATGTTTTTTTTTAGTTCTAAAAATTATAATTAAAACTTTTATTACAGATTGAAGGAAACTCACTTAATGCTACTAAACTTGTTCATCTAAAGGTTCCTAATAGCTGAAAAACAGTTAAGTAATTTATGAAGGTGGTTAAGGAAATATGAAAACCTATTGTCCTTTTAAAGGCACTGACCATAATTTGAGCAAGATGGCTATACCCTCATCTTTCAGAGTGTGAAACCTGTCAGAGACAAGTTATCTCTGATGAACAGCTGGCTGGAGCACTTGTGAATGATCTCAAGTCCTTTCCTTGTTCAATTTTTTTAAATTATGTATCTTTGGTACAGGATGCCAGGGAAATTATATAGAATGTATAAAAACGCTTCAAAGTCATATTAGCAGGAAGATGAGTAGCATATAAATTTAATGAATCCAAGGCCTTGTGAAGCTGCTGCATAACCAATTTCTAAATCACTTTCTCCAAAAAGTGGAAATTGTATACTGGATGAAAATTATCCAGTATTGTGAGGTCCAGAAATGGCTTCTTGGGTAGCAGGCAGATCAAATCCTCCTTAAAAGGTAAAGGAACAATCTTGTGACTCAAGGAATTCACCAAACCTAGAGTCTACTCAAATGCCAATCCTGGATTTGTCTTAAAAAGTCAGGAGAGGCATGGTTGTAAAGAGAAGGATGAGCTAGCAGTCCTCAGGACCCTGTCCACTTCCTTAGGCTCAACAGGTTCAAACCATTCTCAGATATCTGGGGCTAATCTTCACCCCAGGCAGTTCCCTCAGAACTACAAGACCATAGTCAACTGTGAGCGAATGCAAGTGACTAACTTATTATTATGACTTGATTCCTAAGATTAATAAAACAATACAACTTACAAGAAATAAATATAAAATAACTACTAATAAACTCTAATAAACAATGTTTATAGAAATATACCTCATTCTAATTTACAATAACATTATATTATTCCCATTTCCATTTGTGCTTTTTCTCTCTCAGGAATTAAGTGCCAGTTCCATTTGCAATATCTCAAGGACCATATCATGGTTTTATATATATATATAGAAACTACAAGAAAATATACTCTCTAAAGATTATAGGAATTATAATAATTCTCCAGTTTTACCTCATACAGGGGCTCAGTAATTTGTTTGGGCCATTCAAAAATAAGAAGAGAATAACAGGTTTTTTAGAGCAAAAACTTGTTTTAATTAAATTGACCACATGGAGTACTTTGTTTATTATTGTAAACATTTTTAGCTATGCTTTTCAATTGATAAATCCCACAGGAAGCTTTCATAAGAACATACTGGGAAGCTGCAACAGGCAATTCAAAGAATTAGTAATAATACACATTTATTTATTCATCTTCTACACACAGGACAGTTAGATTTGATTATCTAGATTTGATTATCTCAAAAAGAAGAAACAGTAAGTGCCAAATACATTAATAGCTATGAATTTGTTTTTCTTTTCTTTTTTTCTATCAGCCATATTTGCCTGACTGAGATATTTCTAAATTGTTCCAAATTTAAAGAACCTGTATTTTTTCTGAAATTCTTTGAGGAAATAAAATTAGGCTAATTCACGATCAGAAAATAATGTACAAACCTTTTATGACAAAGTGAGAGTAAATGTAGGGTTTGTGAATGTTGAACTTGAAAATAAATATGAAAAACCATTATTGTATATTGTAACTATGGCAAGATTATTGTAAGCATAAAAATAGAAGAATAACAAAATACCCACAGTAGAGAATTGGATTTAAAAATTTACACAGCTTGCAGAAATGGCGAAATCAGAGAAAAACAATTATAAAGACTAGAAGCCTTATATGGACTTTTTGCTAAAACAAGAAAAGACAAAACTGATTATTTATGGATTGGAGATTAGAAAGGGTTAACGAAGAAGGAGAAAAAGTAAGATGCCAATAACTTAATAGAAAGAAGAGTTGAAGTCAAACTTCAATGTTTTCTTTCTTTTCTTTACTTATTTTCTTTTTTCTAATATTTCTTTTTCTTTTCATTGTTATTTCTTTTCATTCTTTTTCACTTCGTTGTACTTTGACATTCTAACAAAATATTTCTTAAAAAGAAAGGAAATAATTTGTGAATGTTGGAACTCTTCACTAAGCGGGTTAACATGGACAATAAAAGAAGCGGGGAAATGCTACCTTTTGAGCACTTTGTAAGTGCCTAAAATGGAATGGGAGAAGAGAGGACAAGATCCTGTGGCCATTTCTGTTTGCAAACAGAACTGAACTATTAGATTTGCAGGCAGCAATTGGGGCTTTGCATCTTTAATAAGTATAAATCCAGCTGTAACTTAAAACTACCTACATTGTTGGATGAAACATGCAACATCCAAGGGAGTTTTAAAAAAATAAAAGCAAAGGGACTTGAAGCCTGGAACAAAGCAGCCTCAGTCATTGCACTGTGTATCGAACCTTTTTTAAAGAAATTGGTTTCTGCCCAAGTTGAAATTTTAAAAAAATATTGTGCTTGCATTCCCCTCATATTTTGGAGCAAAATCAAATGGAAAGTATTTGATACTCAAATCAATCTTCAAAAGTTTCCACCTCAGCAGGAACAGCCCAAACCCAGATGGGCTGGGTTTTGTGGATTCCAAAGAGCAAACAAACATCAACCTAAAAAGGGAAAAACATAAAATTGAATATATTTTGCACTGAACACTTGTTTGTTTTAGAATCGTCCACATGATAATTTTCTTCTAAAACTTAATGACCCTTTATTGTTGTGACTTGACTGAGGCTTAAATTTCATTAATATTATAAATCTGACTTTTATCTATGTCCTAGAAAATTAAAAATGGGGTAATATGGTCATTTACCATCTGAATAATATATATTTTTTCCTAGGGATTGAAAGTAATCAATCCATTCCAGTTGCTTAGGCTTATCCTTGTTTGTGTGATAAAAATTGCACAGTTTAATATTTAAAGTGAACTTGTGTTACACTGACACATATATGTTGCAAAAATAAGATACACGGGCTTTGCATATGAATTCCTTTTTAGCTCTACACTAATACTGCATGTTTTTTTTTTATTTATTTATTTATTTATTTATTTATTTATTTATTTATTTATTTATTTATTTATCTATCTACCCAATACTTTTCCGCCAATCTCACTGCTGGATGGCTAAAACCATAAAAGCATAGGACAAATAAGCACCCAAAGTGGGTGGATTGAAAGAAAAACACTGAAGTAAATTTTGTTTCTTTCAAATTTCACCTTGTGCTTGGTGTCACTTACAGGTAGTCCTCAACTTACGGGTACAATTAAGCCCAAAATTTATGTTGCTAAGTGAGACAGTTGTTAAATGAATTTTCTCCATTTTACAACCTTTCTTGCCATAGTTGTTAACTGAATCACTGCAGTTAAGTTAGTAACACGGTTGTTAAGTGAATCTGGCTTCCCCATTGACTTTCCTTGTCAGAAGGTAGCAAAAGGTAAACACATGACCCCAGGGCACTGCAACCATCATAAATGAATCAGTAGCCAAATATCTGGATTTTGATCATGTGACCATGGGCAGAGGAGGTTTTCAGCAGGTTCTGACCAGTTCTGGAAAATGGGTAGCGGAAATGTTAAGTAGTTCAGAGAACCGATAAATACCACCTCTGACTGGCCCCATCTATTTTCTGCCTCCCAAGTCCTAGCTGATCAGGAGGAAATGGGGATTTTGCAGTAACCTTCCCCTAGAGTGGGGAAGGAATGGAGAGTTTACAGTATCCTTCCCCTGCCATGCCCACCAAGCCACGCCCACCAAGCCACACCACAGTGACCAAGCCACGCCCACAGAACCGGTAGTAAATAATTTTGAATCCCACCACTGACCATGGGAATGCTACAACGATCGTAAGTTTTTCCCATTGTAACTTTGTATATTCACTAAATGAACTGTTGTAAGTTAAGGACTGTCTGTATTTAAAAGCTTGGGACAAGGCAGTCTATGGGACATTCCCTAAGAACAAAAACATCTTTGTTGGGATCGAAAGCAGAGAGTAAGGAGAACTCTCATCAAATGGGATTGATACTATCAATTTATTATCCTTTATCAATGCAAATTTGATTTCATGAAAAGCTCACAAGGAGAATGTGAGTAGATAAAATAACAGTTGTCAAAAAGATATTACATTAAGTGTATTCCAGTTTAGATGATGCTAGCAGCCATTAAGGCTCATTTTTTGTTATAACTTTTTCTTAAACCTAAGCATCATCCCAAGTGCTGCATAAGTGAAGCCTTTTCTGTAATTTTATCAGATGTGCACGTAACATCATTTTAAAGTTCAATTGATTCCAAGAGAATTTAGCTTTTGCAGTGGAAAATAGACTAGTGTTTTTTAAACGAGTACCGATATCTAACCTTCAAGCCAAAATACATTTACTCACAAATAAGTCTTCCTTTGTTCACTTGAGTTTATTCCCAAGTAAAATGTGTCGTATTGGTATTTCTCTTCTTAAGATCCTTTTGTCTTAGACTGATCAATTAAATCACTCAATGGAGCAGACTAAAAAGTTTCCTTGTATGGGCAAAATGGAAAGGACTAGAAACCTTACGGTCGTATTTTGATGTTTTTTAAACATATAAAATTAAAACATTGAACTGGGGGAGTGGACCCCTACTTGTTAAACAGCAAGAACAGACTTTTCTTTTCATATGGAGTGATCACATTAATATTGGAGTAAGTATTTGCATTATGCAAAAGTCACAATTTCATATTGAAACACAATCTACCCGAAGAACCCACAATTATGGCTAGAAAATGCTAGCCATTCGCCCTTCATATATAATTTTCTGATCTTCAGAACACCCAAAACTATATTTCGGTCACAAAGTACATAAAAATGGCATTTTTCAGAAGAAACATGATTTTTATAGGGTAACTCATTTTTTAAAGCATTTAAGCCTTTTTAAGATTTGCAAATCCCAGAATATCATTTTAAACCCACTACAAAGAAATTCTCACCCCTTCTACTCTACTCCATCACAATAGATCTCAGCCTCCACCAAAAATTAAGAAGTATGTTTTCCCAGATATTGAAAGTATGTCATTTCCTAATGCTCACCGCAGTGATGTAATATTAACAGTATAACAGAATTGGAAGGGACCTTGGGGGGCTTATAGTCCAACACTCTGCTCAAGCAGAAGACCCTATACCATTCTGGACAAATAACTGTCCAATCTCTTCTTAAAACCCTCCAGTGATGGAACACCCACAACTTCTGGAGACAAGCATTTCCAGGGATTAATTTTTCTCACTGATTAATTCTTCTCTAAGGAAATGTCTCCTTAGTTCTAGGTTGAATCTCTATTTGTTAAGTTTCATCTGTTACTTCTTGTCTTCAGGTGCTTTAGAGGGGAGATCAAACCCCCCCTTCTCTGTGACAGCGCCTCAAATATTGGAAGACTCCATGTCATCCCTAGTCCTTCTCTTTTCTACACTCGACATACCCAGTTCCTACAACCGTTCATCCTATGTTTTATCCTCCAGTCTCCTACTAATCTTTGTTGTCTTCTCTGCACTCTTTTTAGAGTCTCAACACCTTTTTTGTAGAGGCGCAGTGGCTTAATGACACTGGAGGTGATTTCTGCTCCAGTGGTTCGAGTCCTAGCACTGTGTGTCCGGGTGAGCTCCCATCACTTGCCTCAGCTTCTGTCCACCTAACAGTTCAAAAGCATGTTCTATGCAAGTAAATAAAATAGATACCACTTTGGTGGGGGAAAGGAACTGGTATTTCATGCAGACAGTCAGATTCTTGCCCTCCGAACCTATCCCAGTTGTGGCGCCTGTTTGTGAGGTGGTTCCGGGGAGGGAGAGGTCTTGAATGATGCTTCAGGAAGAGCAGCTTGTGTTTCTTTGTGGTGCGAAGTCAGCTTGCCCTCTTGTGGTGCACCATGGTAAGCACACAAGCATTTCCTACAACACAGCTGGTACCTGGGCAGCCAATCTACTATTCTGCAATTGTCTCCTATAATTATATAGCAACATATATATATTTTGTTTTTTATATCCTGATGGCCAGAACTCAACCCAGTATTCCAAATATGATCTTACTAGTGCAGTATAATTTTCATTTGAAGAGATAAAATATTTTCCCTTTTTACATCATGTCCAGAATTTGTGAGTAGCAGAGGAGAGGACTGTTCAATGTGTGCTAATTTAAAAATAGTTCATTAGAAAAATATCAGAATAGAGCTATTCCTGGCCTACTGGTTGCTCCATTTGAATTTACAATAGTTGAGAAAAAGCTATTAATCCTCACAGTCACACAGAGGTGGTATTCAGCTGTTCTGACCAGTTCTGGAGAATCAGTAGCGGAAATTTTGAGTAGTTCGGAGAATCAGTAAATACCACCTCTGACTGGCCCCACCCCCATCTATTCTCTGCCTCCCGAGTCCCAGCTGATCATGAGGGAATGTGGATTTCACAGTATCTTTCCCCTGCCACACCCACCAAACCACATCCACCAAGCCACGCCACGCAGAGGTGAGTTGCTGCAGGTTCAGCCCAATTCAGCCAAACCAGTAGTGCAATTCAGGCCTGGGTTGCAGAACCAGCAGTGACCCAGGCCTGACACATCCCCGAACCGGTTCTCTGATGTTTTTTGCCATTGCCGGCATGGTTCTGCACATGTGCAGGGCAATTTTAGTCAAATGTGCATGCACAAGCAAAGTGTGCACACAATGAACTGGTACTAACTGGTTCAGGAATCCACCCCTGACACTACGCCCACTAAGCCACAGCCACAGAACCGGTAGTAAAAAAATTTGAATCCCACCACTGCAGTCACCTGATTGCCTTTTGCAAGCTTCACAGCCAGCTTCCAACAAGCTGAATTAACAGCAAACACAGAAGTGAAACTGTAGCTCACACTCATGTAATGTCTCACTTGGTGACCATGATGTTTTACTTAACGGCAGTAGAGGTGGCATATGTCTGGTATAGGCACAAGATTTTTCACTTAGAGACTGTGGAGCTTAGCAACAGCAATGCCAATTCCAATTGTGGTTGGTAAGTAAAGATTTAAGATATAAAAAGATATAACTTCATTATTTTCAAAACTCTTTCAATTATTAAACCACATCTTGAATCTATACCAGGAGTCTCCAAATCTGGCAACTTTAAGACTTGTGGACTTCAACTCCCAATATTTTCCAGGCAGCTATCAGTAAGCAAGGACAAAGCAATCCCCAGGTGAACACTTCCTGTATTCTGCTTTGCTGGCTGGGGAATTCTGAGAGTTGAAGTCCAAAGCTCTTAAACTTTGCAGGTTTGGAGATCTGATCTGTACCACCCAGTTATATTTTTTTGCAAAAAAATAATTGCAAAACCCACCACTGCCTCCAGAGCACAGAAAATGGGCTAGGTCCTGCAACCCACTTATAATTTAAACTATAATGATAATTTATGTTGCTTTTCTCTGATAAAATGAGATATCCCTCTAAGCTGCTATATTTTGTTTGCCCATTTTAACTCCTTTCTCTCCCTCCCTTCCCTCCTTCTCTCTCCCTCATTAAGATGCTTAACATCCAAAAGGAAAGCTATTAGAGGCTGACCTTCTATAAGTCCCCTGCTGCCATTTCTAATAAGCACAACACTAACACATTATTTTTTAAAAAAATAAAATGTTTTCCTAAGGATCACAGTAGCCTTCTAAACAAGATCCTCTTTTGCCTGAGAACACACGTACATGTTTAATTGTGAAATAGGGATATTGGTGTTTGGCAAAAGAGGGAAGAAGAAATTCTGCAGCCAAACAACTGAGTGACACAGAAGTGGTTGACAAATTGTTTAGGCCAAATTATTGATGTGAAAACAATACGGCTCTGTGTTGCTTTTTCCAATGCATATATTAACAGCCATACATGGGAAACAAATGCTGCTTTGTGGCAAATGAATTATGTAAATGCAATTTATAGCATTAATTTGGACGCGTAAATTTAATCCACGCAAACATAAAAAGGGTTTTCGTGCAATGAATATTTCAAAGGCAGTTTAATATATTTAAAATAAATATTGAGCAGCTGAGGGGAGGGGCAACCATGCTCTCAACATTACAAAAGCTGCTTTAAAGCAATCATTTAAGGGCCTAATGAACATTTACTACCTTGGGATCTTAACTCCTAAGTAAATGTGGCTTTTAGGAGATTCATTGTGTAGTCTATACAGGTGCCAGATATTGGAAGCCGCACATCACAAAAGTACATTGTAAATTGTATTTAAGGAAGTTTGACTAGATTTAAAAGGTTCTTTTAATAAAGCATGAACTAAACATCATAAATCTTTTAGTGTTGAAGCACATTTAATACGGTAGGTAATTGTTCAATAGCAACATTTTAATTCAGTGAGTTTTATTGTTTATGTCACAGATTTTTATTTAATTTATCAATAAGAATTCTGTCTCTCCAATTTTTTAGCAGTCATGCTTTTATTCAATACACACACACACAAACACACACACACACATATACACTCTCCAAACAAGGTATGACATTGTATGTATGTATGTATGTATGTGTGTGTGTGTGTGTGTATATATATATATGTGTGTGTGTGTGTGTGTTTTATTTGTGCTGATAAATAAATAAAGCCGATTGACAGGTGATGGAAGCAGTTAGCTTCCTCCCATAATTGGGGCTTACCAGGGGTTGTGACACTAAATATATACCTTCTTCCCTGGCTTCAGCTGATAAGGAGGAGACCTGTGGCATAATGGCTAAGACGTTTGCCTAAGATGCAATACAGCACAGGTTCAAATCCCAGTAAGGGTATGGCTAGCTGATGAGAGCTAAATAGCTTGAAATAGATCTATACTAGTCTCCCTTTATTTATTTATCAGCACAAATAAAACACAAATATAACAAAGGCAACAATAAAAATATTGGATTTCTGTCGTGATGGACTCTTGTCACGAGCCGATTGACAGATGATGGAAGCAGTTAGCTTCCTCCCATAATTGGGGCTTACCAGGGGTTGTGACACTAAATAAATAAATATATATATATATATATATACATACATACACACACACACACACACACACACATATATACATACACATACATACATACATACACACTC
This sequence comes from Thamnophis elegans, assembly GCF_009769535.1. Taxonomy (NCBI): domain Eukaryota; kingdom Metazoa; phylum Chordata; class Lepidosauria; order Squamata; family Natricidae; genus Thamnophis; species Thamnophis elegans. The sequence continues at coordinate 83,315,440 of NC_045543.1, read as the reverse complement.
TCCATTAGTGTTAACTCCCAGAGACTACTTCATTCATTGCCAATAAACTATGCAGGATTTTTTTATTAAATATTTTTTTCAAAAGAGAAAAGAAAAAAGAAAAAAAAAGAAAGTTCAAAAACAAAAACAAAAAAGAGAGGGAAACAAACTAAAGAAATTAAAGTAGACTTCTTCTAACCTTTTAATTACAGATATTAATAAATCCATCATCTCCTCTCCCCCTAACACTTACAGGAATTCCTTCATCCCAATATTTATTTCTCCTCATTTTCAATCCTTAAATCCATAAATCATGATTATACTTTTTTTCTTATTGTAGCAAAAAGTCTGGTCTTTTTTTTTTAATTCTTTCTGGGCTGAACAGATCAATTTTGTCATTTCCAACAATGCTAAGCATCCATTGTGAGAAATTCACTCCTCTTCCATCTTTGTCCTGGAAGACAATAATCTTGCTGCCATTACCGTAAAGTGTACAAGATCAATCTCCCATAAGTCTTTTCTAATTGGTTGCCCATAAGTCCTGATTTAAACTATGGAGTAGAAATTTCCTGAACTGGAAGTTACTCCAAATTTGTGATTACCATGGGGTTGTTGTATAGCTGAAACAACAATAATACAAAGGGTCATGCATATTGTTTATTAAAGGGTGAAGGTAGAATTCCTCCTGGACTAATTACTCTATCAAAAAACTACTGTCTTGCAAAATACTGCTTCAGTTTAACAGCTCCTGTAAAGAAAAACGGACTCAATGTTCATTTTAATGATCTCTTTAGTGTTATCCTTGGAGATATTTTCAGATTTTTACTTTTGAAGAGCATTTGTCCATCTGGTTTGGGGCAAGACACACAGTCATCCAATGTACTTTTATAATGGTTATTTTTAAGAGATATTCAATCAGAACATAGTATTCCAGGCAGGTAAGATTAATTCTACTAAGTTTTTTCTTGCTGAGGCAAAAAAAACACCCCACGACATATTGATGTTTTGTGTAGCCTGTGCTATTCACTCCAATTGATCAAGGTCATTTATTCTTGATTTGCCTTTCAGAATTGCAATTCTGAAGTCTTTTTTCTCTCTTAAATGTATGTATGTTCTTATTTAATATGCTGCCTGACCATAATCAATATCAAAAACATATTTCAATGATCTCAATGTGGTCTTTCCTACTACAAAAAATAGCTTCTTTCAGATGTTAATATTTAGGGTGCTGATGAGTTCTCTCTCTCTCCCTCTCCGTCTCCCTCTCTCTCTCTCTTTTCCATCCATCCATCCATCCATGCATCCAGCTATCTCTATCTATTGTCTGTCTGTCTGTCTGTCTGTCTGTCTGTCTGTCTGCCTGCCTGCCTGCCTGCCTGCCTGCCTGCCTGCCTGCCTGCCTATCTATCTATCTATCTATCTATCTATCTATCTATCTATCTATCTATCTATCTATCTATCTACCTACCTACCTACCTACCTACCTACCTATCTAGAGATAGATGATAGATAGATAGATAGATAGATAGATAGATAGATAGATAGATAGATAGATAGTGTGTGAGAGAGAGGGGGAGGGAGGGAGAGAGAGGGGGGAGGGAGGGATCTTCTGTTCAATTGCCTTGATCTTGGAGACTACCTGGACAAGTCCCTGCAATATTTTTGGCAAGATTTTTTTAGAAGTGGTCCTTCTTATGGCTAAAAGACTGGCTCAAAGTCAAGCAGATGGCCTTGTGCCTAAAACAGGACTAGAACTCAGAGTCTAGCCTGAGACCCAATAATGCTCAGTACCAGTTTTGAGGTCCCCAAAGCATCCTTAATGTTTGTGGGCTGAATTTTTCTATTATTGTCTGGGGGAGGTGCAGTTTCAGGAGTGAAATGGCTATCTTAAACTGGCAATCTCCCACCAGCCAGGCTGTTTTTCTATTGGCAGAAGGCTGGGAAGGGATGTTAATGAATTTAACACATCAATTTCATCCACTTAAAATACACCCAAGTGCTGAAAGATTTGTTCCACCCACTCTAGTGACATTTAGTCATGATGTCATTGGTCAAGTCCCTTAATCAAAATAATTAAGAAATTTTGGGTAAAATGTTTTACTATAAGTCTTAATTGCTAAAATGATTACATTATTTTCCCCAAATATTCATTCATTCAATTTGTACGGCTGTCCATCTCATCAAAGTGAGACTGGACAAGTTACAATTAAAAGTAGCAATCCCGTTTTTAAAAAGTTAAAAACCAGTATAGAAACGTATAGAACATCAGAAATCATGGAAAAACAAAAATAACCATGGTCAATGGCTAAAGTTCATCCTTGGGTCAATCACAACAAAGCCAGTGTAAAAATTCCCAGTCAATGTCAGACTCCCAAGCATGGTGGCAGAACCAGGTCTTCAGGGCTTTCTGAAAGGCCAGCAGGGTTGGGGCCAATCTAAGATATGGTGGGCAGAGAGGTGGTATTCAGCAGGTTCTGACCAGTTCTGAAGAACCGTAGCGTAAATTTTGAGTAGTTTGGAGAACCGGTAAATACCACCTCTGGCTGACACCACCGCATCTATTCTTTGCTTCCTGAGTCCCAGCTGATAGGGAGGAAATGGGGATTTTGCAGTAACCTTCCCCTGGAGTGGGTTGGGAATGGAGATTTTATAGTATCCTTCCCCTGCCATGCCCACCAAGCCATGCCCACAGAATCAGTAGTAAAAATATTTGAATCCCAACACTGGTGGGCACCATGGCAAAAAAGGTTGTCTTCATGGGACCTGCCATTCTTTCATAGACGGGACCTGTAATATGCCTTTCCTGCCAATCTTGATGGGGTCAGATGAATAGATGAAACCAGGAAGAGCCAGTCCCTCCAATAACCTCACACAGTATCCGACTTTCTAGATCATTACCAGCACATTGAGTTGCGTTTGGAAGCAAACTGGCAATCCATGCAGTCCACAGAGCAAAAGGTTTAATGTGCACTGGTCAAGGAATGTGCTTAAATGCCCACACCTCTGCACTTGGTGACAGCTGCAGTTTCTAAATGCTCTTTAAGGACTGAACCATGTAGAACACATTACAGTAATCCATTCAAGAGGTGTCTAGAGCCATGATGACGAACCTATGGCATGCGTGCCACAGGTGGTACATGGAGCCATATCTCCCGACACGCAAGCCGTCAGCTCCAGCACGCATGCGCACACCAGCCAGCTGATTTTCAGCCTTCTGGAGGGGCAGGGAAGGCTGTTTTCACCCTCCCCAGGCTCTAGGAAAGTCTCCGGAGCCTGGGGAGGTTGAAAAACGTGCCTAATGGGCCTACTGGAAGTTCGGAAATGAAGTAAAATAGTCTACAATGTATAAATAAAAATAAAAGAAATAATATTTTTTCCAATAACATGAATAAGATATTTCATTTTCTTCTTTTGTGGGAGTTGGAGTTTGGTGAAATCCAGTTTCAGGTGCTGATAGAGCAATGTTTACAACTTGAGACTAAGGCTTAATGGTGATTTGTGACTTGTAAAAGTTTGCTTCGATTGTACTGATCAGTGAGATGTCTGTAGAATTATCATATTTGAATGGCCATTAGGGGATAGCAAAGAGATACATATTAGCCTCATTTTTTGCTATCATCTAGGGGTCCTCTGAATTTTTGCATCCCAAATCTAGTAGTCCTAATGCCTACAACATGGGTCCTCAAACTACGGCCCATGGCCCACTTGCAGCCCACCAAAGCCATTAATCCAGCCCGTGCAGGACCATGAGACTGCCACACCCACATTGCCCCGCCAACCCTTCGGCCAAGCGCAGGACTTATCTTTGAGAGCCCTGCAGGCTGGAACTAAAAGGTAAGGCCAATAATTTTGGCCTGCACGAAAGGCCCAGGAGCCCAAAAAAATGGTCAAAAGTGGTCCATTTTTTACCTTCCCCACCTCCAGGAGAGAGGGAGAGATGGAGAGAGAGAGACAGAAAGAGAGAAAGAGAAAGAGACAGAGAGACATTTCTCAAGCTCCTTGGGGCTGAGAAGAATTGTTGCAAAATTGTGTTTCCTGAACTGGACCACTAGACTATTAAACAACTGAAAAAATGATCTAGTAAAAAGAGAAGGCAACCAAAAGAGAAACATACAAACAAAAGCAAATAAAATACCCTAGGAGCAAAACAAATTAAACTTTAATTTGTGTGAATTGTTCAATGGACTGCTAAATTGGCCACACGCACCTAGTCGCATGACCTAGCCATGCCCACCCAGTCACATGACCACCTAGCCACACCCACCCATCCCCCAACAGTCTGAGGGGCCTTGAATTGGCCCTAAAAAGTTTGAGGATCCTGGTCTACAACATGCCAAAATTTTCCATAGTTATGTAGTTAAATCTCATAATTCCTATTAGAAAGTATTGGAATCATAGTGGTACAGAATCCCAAAACACCAAGAACTTAAGTCTCTGATGTTCTATATTACTGGGGTTCATTCCTTGTAAATTATTTGCAAATTGCCATTTGGTGCATATACATTTAGGCTAAGTTAAGATCTAATCATGGCTAGAGAGTATATCAACATCTCATTTGTGTCTTGAGTTTCATGATGGGAAGAAAAGCTGAACTATAAATGAATACAAATGTCCAATACAAACCTTGCATAAATTGGAGAGTGGGTTTTATAAGTAAACAAGTTGCAAGAACTTGGCCCGAAAAACATTTTTAAAAGTGGAGCACACACCATAAGACTGAATGGTCCACTAACACTTTCCCTTCTAAGAATTCATTCTTTCTGCTATCCTGCTCGTTGTTTCCCAAAGTATCCTACAAAAGTAGAAATGGAGGGAGAGAAGGACAACTGTGTCCCTTAACTTATGAAGAACAGCAGAATCCAATCAAATGTAACTTTAATGCGTGTTTTTCTGTCATTCTAATTCTTTAGCTATTCTTCTGTTCTCCATTGAGTTCGCCAATATCTACAGAATCTTGTCAATTAAAAGAATGAAATGTATAAAACTATATAGTATTGCAGCCAAATTATGTTGAGGTGGTGGGGTTAGATCTCCAGTTTGAGATCCTGGAAAGTCACTACCAGCCCCTGGAGATCTTGATGGGTTGACTTCTCTGACTCATTTCTAGTTTGCCAAATATATGCTGCTAATGATTAACAGAAAGGAGAGGAGAAAATACTCTGTCAGTCTTCGGAATTCCCAAAATGTTATTGCTATCAGTTAGAGGGAAGTTAGCATTCCTTATACGTGGGATCAGCTTTTATTTCTGGATTAAGAAACAGGGCTGAGAAAGAATCTGAGTAAAACCTAATCCGTCTGGCACATGTAAATCATATGCACACACCAAGTGAATATTCCAGTTCACCATCTTGAAATATCATATGCTTATTTTTGTTGTTATTTAGCTTTTTGTCTCTCTAGATCTCTTCTCCATCACCACCATACTTCCCCCCCGCCCCCACCCCCATAAAAGGGAAATCGTATGCTGGGGGTGGGGGTCCAGTTGGACAATCAACATTAATTCAGAAGGGAAGCAAACAACCATCTCACTTTCCTGATGCCAGGTGTTCACTAATTGTGCATCTGAATAATGGATAATGGCACATCCTAGGATATTTATCAATCCATGTATCTTTTTACAATGCAAAAGAGATCATTTGAGATTGTAGTCTTCTCCTCCCCCTCCCCCTACCCACCTTGCCCTGCTGCCCACTATTTTATTCATTAAAGAGGAGCTCTCTGTAATGTCTGTGCCCTGAAAAGAAAGGGAACGAGAGGGGCCACATTACCTGGAAACAATAATGGAGTGCAATCTGACATGAGATTGTAATTAGGTTTAACCAGGGCCAGACGGCAGTTGCTATAATCAGTGTCACTCAAAATTCATTTCACAGTTATGAAAGGAGGTGAGGTGCGCTTGACTTAATGGTGACCAAGGCTAGCCTGTTTCCTATGCATCCACAACCTTTTGAAAGGGGAGACAAAAAGAGGGATAGAAGGAGACAATATTGTATTATCAGCACTCTAGTCAGCATCCTGTCTCTTTCAAGAAACAATGTTCTGCCATTTTAATGAGCTCTAGGGGAATAATAATGGGCTGATTATCATCTGAACTTTCAGACATTGTATTATCCTTTAGGGTTTTTAAGAAGCTAATATCCAAAGATGAATATTAGAAACCTTTTTTTGTGCCTTTGAGTAAAATTCACACTTAACAAACAATGCAATGTAATCTGGAAGCTGCATTGAAATTTTAGGGTGCAGGTGATGTAGATAATGCCACGTGTGTGAATACACCTGCTTAATGCAACGTGGGAGAGAGCCTAGCCACACGTCTTGTTTCTCCAGCTTCCCAAGGTAAATTCTTTACCTGGAGAGAATGAAGATGACATGTGTGGAGTAAGAAGGGAGCAACTGACTGACAGCTGAAATAGTCCACTTAATGTGTTAGAGGGTTAGTTGTGAGTTATAGTAATTCTTGGTTCACAGTGTAGCACAGCCTTGGATGGCTACAGGCAAGCTACAATCTCTCAATTGCAATTCTGCAACTGTCGTGGGGCGATTATAAGCTTTCCTGACAATCCTTCCTGAGTTGTAAGAATTCCTGTCTTCTGGAGATTGCTGTCTTACAGTCTCCTAGTTAGGAGCATACATATGGAATAAAAAATGGAAAAACTTGGGGTTCCCTTTTTCTCCAGAGTGGGCTGAAGGAGCCAATTTATTCATTGGTTTCTTGTTCTTTGCCACAGTCGTAGCAAAGCCATATTCAGAACATAATACCTTCCTTGAAGTCTCATTGTAATATTGGCCATATCTCCTCTGGTTTTAGGAAATTTAAGCTGCTTCTTTTTTCCTAAGGAAAAAGCAGGTCCAGCTGCAAAAAGGTTACTATCCACTCGTCATATTTGTCATATTTTATTTCCTTCTTTTGCATAGTATGATACAACCTAAGTTTTAAACACTATTAAAACAGCAGCAAGTCAAGATCACTAGAACAAAAATTAATTGTACAGCTACAATTATATTTTTGAAAAGGCAACTGGACTGATTTTTTTGAGAAGAAGGAAAAACGTTTCACTTCCTATCCAATTGTATTGACAAAGTTTCCAGGATAGGAAGTAAAATGTTTTTGTCTTTTTCTTCTTCCTTCTCAAAAAAATAAAATAAAAAATAATTTTTAAAAATCAGTCCACTTGCCTTTTCAAAAATAAAACCACTTTTGGTACAACTAGGAGCTAGCTGGCTGAGAATCTCAGAATTCCATAGCTATAGTTGTACATAAAAGGGTATAATAATACATCCTTATTTCTGCAATGTTAAGGTAATAAATATGGCATCCATAAATGATGATGCTTTCTGTATTGATTACAGCAGCAAAATTTAAAATGCACCAAATGAATGCTGAGATTCAGGTGCCAATTTGCTGACAGGTTGAGTTAATACAGATGGCAGCCCTGCCAGATCATTGGGAAGCCCAAACCAATAGGAGTGGAAGAGATCTGCAAGGAGCTGAAATCCTTTATCCTGCTTGCTAATTTAAAAAAAAACCCATGTTAATTAGAATAAAGCTCCTTTCTTTTCTCCCACATCAGTTTATTATTATTATTTTAAATCACAGGGGAATATTACAAAAGATCAGACGTGATATTCTACTGGTTTGGACCGGATCACACAAACTAGTAGTGGAAATCGTGTCTGGCTCCACCCACCCATGCCCCACTCTATGGCATCCCATTTAGCCCCTTTTTTTGCTAACAGCGCATGCGCAGAAGAGCTTACGCACTCACATTTGCGAACCGGTAGCGAAGGTAAGTGTATACCACCCCTGCAAAAGATCATCAAGAAAAAAACCCTGTAGGCTGCCCATTATCACCACTACTCTTTGTCTTAACATTAGAGGTCCTAAACAGAAAGATCAGAGAAGAAGAAGAAGAGGAATGAAAATTAAGAGAGAAGAGTATAAATTACAAGCGTTTGTAGATGACCTAGTTTTTATTCTTGAAGATCCATTAGAAACAGCACCCAAATTGCTAGAAAGAATAGAGGAATATGGAGAAGTAGCAGGCTTGAAAATAAAGATAAAACAAAGATTATGACAAAGAATATCCCAGCAACACAAAAGGAAGAGTTGTCAGAAATGTTGCAGATTCAAACTACAAGTAAGGTTAAATATTTGGGGATATACCTATCACCTAGATGTAGCACTCTTAAGGAGGACAACTATACCAGACTAAAACAACAAATAGCAATTGATCTGGAGAAATGGGAAAATCTGCACTTATCAATGATGGGAAGAATTTCTACAATTAAAATGAACATTTTACCTAGAATTCTATACCTGTTTCAGACAATCCCAATCAGATTGGGTAAGGACTTTTTTCAAGATTTAAATAAAATAGTTTTGAAATTTATTTGGCAAGGGAAAAAAGCTAGAATAAAACTTAAATTACTACAAGATGCTAGATCTAGAGGAGGATTTGGCCTACCGGATTGGGAGCTATACTATCAAGCAACAAACTTGATGTGGATTAAGGAGTGGATATCATTAAAAACTCTAGATTATTGAATGTAGAAGGTCATGACTTATTGTTGGGATGGCATGCTTTCTTATGATATAAGGGAACTAAAGCACATGGTTATTTTAGAAGACATTATATAAGGGAGGCGTTGTTATTAAACTGGGAAAAGGTAAAAAGATTACACTATTTAAAAATTCCAGTCTGGATATCAACAATTGAAGCATTTTCATATCCAATAATATATAAAAAGGAACAAACAGTTAGATATATTGAATTATTGAATGCAGAGGGTGAACTCAAATCTGTTCAAGAGTTGAAACAAGAAGGGATGGAAATGAACTGGTATTCATATGTACAGATACAATCTAGATATAATGAAGATAGAAAAACCAAAGGTTTTTACAATAAAATGACTGAGTGAGACAAATTTTTAACAGGTACTGATGAAAAAGTAATTAAAAAACTATATGGATATTTATTGGAGGTTAAATTGCAAGAAGAACAAGTTAAAGAAACTATGATAGCTTGGGGGAAAAATTTTAGGTATGGGATTGACTTAGAGAATTGGCAGAAATTGTGGTCTCAAAATTATAAAATGACAATGTCTACTGCATATAGAGAAAACTTGTATAAGATGTTTTACAGGTGGCATCTACCCCCAACCAGAATTGCAAGAATGTTCAAGAATAAATCAGAAAAGTGCTGGAAATGTCACCAGATACCTGGTTCATACTACCACATGTGGTGGACTTGCATTGAAGCTAAAAGATACTGGACTAAAATCCACATGTGGTTGGAGAAAATGACACACAAACAAATAGACTTTAAACCAGAGGTCTTTTTATTGGGGATCATATCAGAAATCTACAACAAAGACTTAAAATATTTGATTGTAAATGTATTAACAGCAGCCAGAATTGTATTTGCAAAAAACTGGAAAAATGAAACAATACCAAAACAGGAAGAAGTTATCCGAAAAATAATGGACTGTGCTGAAATGAGTAAATTGACACTTGAAATTAAATAACAAGAGGATGAGCAATTTTATAAGATATGGGATTTGTTTTATCGGTGGCTAGGGGAAAAAAAAAACCTTGGAAATGAAAAATGATATACTTATGTTTTAATTGAAGAAGTTAAATGATGATACAACTATGCTGTGAAATAATCTAACAATGATACAATGAAAAATTAATATATCAATGAATTGAATATTTTAGAATTTTTTGCTTTAAAAAGGATAAGGATAATAATGATTTTATGTATATTTAATAGAGGTCTGGTGATATAATGTATAATGTTAAGAACGTATTATAATGATATTTCGCTGCTGATAAACAATTTTAATAAGGGAATAATTGAAAACTGGTATATATATGCAGTGACGTTTTGTTGAAAAATGAAGGAATAAGACCTCTGTTTGAAGGTATGAAGTACAAGGATAATAATGAACATAAGTATATTTTCTGGAAAAAAATAATACTAATGGTAACTGAATATATATTGTAGAATGAAAATGAGGTTTTTAGTTATACTAGATGAAAAGTTTGAGATGGTAAATATTATTCGAGGACGTGGATGTTAAAACACTTGTAACCAAACGACATGCTATATGTGATGATGGTTTTTCTTTTCTTTTTTATTTTATTTTATTTTTATTTTATTGTTGTGTGTATTAAATATATAACAGAGAGATATGGGGTGGGGGGGGGAAATGGAGTTGGGATGGATTGCCACAGGTAGGGGAATAAGAAACGATACTAAATTATAATCTATTAAATGAAATAATAAATGTATAAGAATGATAAATGTTAAAACACCTGTAACCAAACGACATGCTGTATGTAATGATGGGCTTTGTTTTTTTTTCTTTTGTGTGTTTTTTTTTCTTCTCTTTTTTCTTTTTTGTTTTTCTTTTTCTATTGTTGTGTGTATATGTTGTCTATGTAAAAAAAAAAATTATAAAAAAAAGAAAAAAACCTGTAAATAACAGTTATTACTTCAGGATGTCTAAGTGCAGTTGAGTCAACAAATGTTACCTTGAAACAAGTTTGCTTCAAACCTTTTTAAAAAATCATCAAATCTACAAACACTCTAACTTTGCCTGGAAAAAGGAGGTAGAGCAAGTGGGAAACTAATACCTCTATTTTGAGTTTTCTGAAAGTGAAAACTGATGGACAACCTCCATTCACCATTTTGAGGGTGAAAGAATAGTCTGTGGCACTGTCAGTTGTACATCAAGCATTTCGCTCTAATTCGTGTCTAATTACACCTTGTCTTAGAGCATCCTTGTGCTGCATTTATGTTTCCACATCTCTTAACAATAATACATATTTTGGTAATTTAAGAGAGATGGGCTTTTCTTGCTCTTAGAGTGTTTCTCCAAGCAAAATAAAATGCGTATTATGTAGCTATCACAAATTATGCCATAGGTCTGCTGAAAGAAGCAACATCTAGTTTAATTATAGGAGACAAAGAAAGAACTACACACTTCATTTAGTGTGATTGCTGTAACTCTGAGTTTTTCTTCTTCTTCTTTTTTAGACTGCAAACTTGTACTGTTTTTGTTTCCTAATGGAGAATGCTGTGCATTATTCCCGACATTTTATCTATGTACAATATTGTAATTACATAGCTGTTGTTTAGGCTGCATGTCCTCTATCTGGTGCCTTCTGGTGTATTAGATTATACTCTCCTGCATGGCCAGGTCAGGGGCGCCTGCGGGCAGGGTTAAAAAAGTCAAGATGGCGGCCACAACCTTGTGACTAAAGTCCTGCCTTGCATTGTGATGCACTTGGCATGGGGCAAGGCTTTGATTGTGTGGTTGTGGTGAACAGCCTTTTTCACCTCATCCCTGAGGAGATTCCCTTAACAGTGGTGAGGGATGTTGTAGGTTATAGTTAACACTTTCTTCAAGGCTGCATTTTTCCACTCCTATTTAGTACTATTTTATGCATAATTCATATCCTGCCCTGTCCAAGTGCTGTGTTTTAATATATTATTTGTGGTTAGTTGTATATGCTACCTGTGGTTGAGAAGTTCAAAACAGGGTATGTACATGGGAGTCCGTACTCTCACTATAATCACAACAACGCTGTGAAATAAGTTGGCTTGAGAAGGAAAATCATCTAACGTAGTGCCCCCGCCCCCATATCTTTTGGGCACCAGGGGCAGGTTCCATGGAAAATGTTTTTTACATGGCCTGGAGTGGGCATGGTTTTGTGTGCTGCCTTCATCCCATGAATGGGGGTTGGCTTGTTTGCGTGACCTAGTTGCTGACATGCCACAGCCCAATGCCAGTCCACAGACTGGGGATTGGGGATCCCTGATCTAAAGAGCGTGGAGTCAGGTTGGACTTAAATCTGGGTTTCCCCAGTTGTTTCACTTTGGCCATGTCATGCAGGATAATTTACTGGAGAAAGCAATTATGTTTAGAAGAGTTAGTGATAAAAAGAAATCATGCCATCAAAGAACATGGTGGCTGGACACTATCAAATCTAACACCAGCCAGAGCATAGAAGGACTTAAAGAAGTAGTGCAAGATCGGAAGATGTGGAGAGGGCTGGCCCATAGAATTGCCAAGAGTTGAAGTTGACTGAATGGATAACATCATCATCATTGTCATCTTCATCACTCTCCAGTTATCATTCCAGCCAGCCAACAAAGAGTGTTATTATCTCCCCCAGCAAGTGTTCCCTAACTCAAGTAGGACAGCAAAATTTGCTTCTAACCATTACCCAGATCCAGATGCAATGTGAAGTCTTTCATGAAAAGGAAAAAATCTTTCAAAAGAAACAAAACTTGTATGTACATTATGTCTAGAAAATATAAAGTTCTCTAATTTGGGCTGTGTTTTTCTATTTAAATATGAAATGCATTTGGGGAGAAGTGTCTGTGTTTTTCCTTTTTGAATAATTTTATTAAGTATTATATTGAACAGATAAAATAGATATTTAAAAAATCCCCAAAATACATTAAAAATAGAGAAGATGCAGGAACTTCCTCACAAAAGAAAAGAAAATGAAATAAAATCACCCACATGTATTCTAAAGAGCTGGAGTTCTTTTGTGAGACAACCGCAGATATATATTGCCTTTTTGGAATAGTGAATCTTTTTGAAGGGTGAACAAACAACCTATTTTATCCTTTCTAGAGAACTAGTAACTTTCATTTAGCCTGGAGCCACATTTAATTATTTTCCCCTGCTATTGTTTATATCTTTTTGAAACAATTTAAGAAAAATATGATACAAATAGAAGAATCAGATACAGGTTTATTGACTGGATAAACAGGCAAAAAGCAATAAATCAGAAATACCATAAAATGAATATATTCCAATGATCATTAGAGACTCATGAAATATTTCATATCTTTTTCTAATAAAAAGTCACATTGTTGAACTTTAAGCCAAAAGGGCTTTGTTAACACAGTTCAGCATGTTAAAAAAAGATGGTAAACAATTCATTAAATCAGTACTGTAAATTGTACATTCAAATTAAGATATAAACTCTAAAACTCAAATTTTCAATGTGGCACAGTTCCATATATAAAATGATAATCCAAAAATAGTTTCCAATTAGAATTTAGCCTACATCAGAATATGAAATTATTCTCAACATGGAGACAGACATACTCCCACAATTTAACTAGCCATTCTTCGGAAGAGAAGGTCAGAGATCTTTTCTAGTAAAAATAGAAAAAATAGAATTATTGCAATTTATATATACAAAAGGAATTTGGGATGTAGTTCAGTGAAATCTGAGATTGCAATGGTGGCTACAACTTTCAAAGTTTATTCCATTCTAGTATTTTCCAGTGTGGTTGGACATAACAACATTGCCACCAGATAAGATAAAAAGATCCAATGTGCTCATTATATTTCTGACATTTATTTCCAACCATGGTAGCAGAGTGGTTAGAATACAGTATTGCAGCCTAACTCTGCCCACTGTTAGTTCAAACCTGACTGGCTTAATATTGACTCAGCCTTCCATCCTTTCAAGGTCAGGGTAAATGAGGACCCAGATTGTTGGGGGCAATATGCTGATTCAGTAAGCTGCTAAGAGGACTGTAAAGCACTGTGACACGGTATATAAGTCTAAGTGCTATTGCTATTATGCTGAGTTTGGGGATCAGTTGGGACTATTGCTGTTGAACCAGCCTCCCTGCTATGTGGCAATCTGTGCTCCTTGACTCCATAACCAACCTGGCAGTGGAGTTTTACCGGCTTATAATGTTTGTGTGGGGTTCTTCAATTTGCCTTCTCTGGGAGAGGGGTCTGGGGTAGCTTGGGAATTCATGGCTATTATAACAGCCAAGGGCTTATACCAGGTCATCCCAGACCTGATATGAAATAGTGATTATGCCCTTAAAAAGGAAGGTTGTCAAGAAGGTGGTTGTGCAACAGTTTCAGAGGATCCTGGAAGAAATGGAATTATTTGATCCTTTTCAGTTGGGTTTCTGGCCTATGGGTATATGGCACTGAATATGGGACTGAAACAGCATTGGTTGTGCCTTTGGATCACCTTTGGCACAAGCAGAATGGATTAGTGCATCCACCTTGGGATGGGTTAGTGCATCAACCTATGCAGATAGCCATAGTATCCTTGTGGGCCTCCTAGAGTGGGCAACAGTGTATTGTACTGGCTCTACTCCTTCCTCCAGTGCCAGCAGCAGTTGGTGTTGATTGGGAGTGAGAGGTCCTATACTTCGCCCTTGCTTTGTGGGGTGCTGTTGGGCTCATTCCTATTTAACACCTACATGAAACTGTTAGGTGAGGTTATCCATCACCACAACATGAGGTTTCATCAAACACTGATGCCCAGCTTTATTTCTCTGCCCAGTGGTGAGATTCAAATTATTTAACAACCAGTTCTCTGCCCTAATGACTAGCTGGGTAGGCGTGGCTCAGTGGTCATGTAACTGGGTGGGTGTGGCCAACTCAACATCACTCATGGCGATGGGCACTTTGCCTTAGCTGTTAAAATGTAATAAGAGTTACATAGGAGAGGCAATTTCTGTAAGCAAGGGAATAAATATTAGGGCTAGAAAGAACACCAGAATGTTTCTTTTCTGCATTTCTTAAAGGATTAGCCCGGTAAAGTGGAAAAAAACAAAACGAGATTTCTTCCAACAACCGGGCCTCCCGAATAGATGCTAACTGGCTAAATCCCACCATTGCCTCTGCCCCTAGCAAATTAAGCAATGCTGTTGATATTCTGCCTGTATCTGGAGCCTATGAGAGTTTGAATGGGGAACAATAGGCTTCAGTTCAATCTTAGCAAGACTGATTGGACAGTTTTGGATTTGGGGGCCTGCAGATGCCATGGGGTGGCATCTTGCTCCAAACAGATTGGGTGTGCAACCCAGGGGTTCTCCTGGACTCAAAGAGCAGATATCAGCCATTGTCAGGATAACCTGTACACAATTTCATGTTGTGCCCCATGTTTCTGGACTGGGAGACTCTGCTCACAGTTGCTCATGCTCTAGTCCAGTGATGGCTAAGCTTTTTGCTGTTGGGTGCCAAAAATGAAAGTGTGTGCATGCAATGGCATGTGAGTGTGCCAGCACCCATAATGCAAAGCGCACTCCCACATGCGCATGCGGGCACAACCCCCTTCACGTACTGCTTGCCTCCAAGCTGAGCATGGTATTTCCTCTTTGGGGCCGGGGGAGGTGCTTAAAGTTTACATTTAAGCATTGCAGAATGACAGAAATGCAGAGGGAAAAGTTCTCAGTCCCAATAAATATTATGAGCAGGGCTTTTGTGTGGAAGAAATCCTTTTCAACAGCAAACCTATGTTTATGCCCTGGACATGCATTTTGCCTTTTGTTGATCAGAGAGTGGAAACAATGGAACAGATCACTGTAATATTCCCAATCATTCTAAGGGCCAGTATCGGAACATAGACAGGCATGAACTTACAAACACAAGCACACATTTGATTGTTTGTCTTTCAGGTGAGGTCGTGCTTCATCCATACGCAATTCATTCTTGCTTGTTACACAGTTGCCAGGGAAACTGTTTTCTTTCAAGTAGCAAGTAAATTGCTAAGGAGTACATCTCATTTTGGCTATAGAAACAGCACTCTCATATACGTAGATCTTTTTTTGTCTCATAGGCATAAACATTTCATTTCAGGGGCCTGGTTCAGTAAAAGCTATTCATGCTTTTTTATTGTTTTTCTTCCTGTTTTTCATAAATCCATATCTCTCTTTTATATGTTTCCTCACTTAACCTATCTCAGGACCCTAGATTGTAAATAAATAAATAAATAAATATACCCCCTGTGGGTTTTACTTTATCACATAAGGGTAATGATTCTTTCTCTTGTTGTTCTCTCTCCCTCTCTCCCTCTCTCTCTCTTGCTGAAATGAAGCAGGAGAAAAAATGTTATTTTCAAAAGAGTTGGGAAAGGCTGGCTTCCTTCTACTCTTTTTTCTCTTTTAAATTCTAAGCAAAAGCAATGGAGGATGCAATTTCCAGACAAAATCCTCTGTTAACCCTATTTCCAGAGGAAAATATCCTAGAAGATGTGATGTGGGCATCGTTGGTAGATACAGGAGACCACTGATGGGATTGCTCACCTGTACAAGGCCTGCCAGTGTGGAGATTCAGCATCAGCAAAGCTTTATTAGGACTGCTAAGAAGAGCCTTCAAACTGGGGTTCTGCTGTAAAGGTACCAATGTAAATGGGGGAAAGACTAAGAAATGCGATATCATGACCCAAATCCTGGCCTTTCTAATGCTAGAACTAGGTAAGTAGATTGCATAATCTCTCTCTCTCTCTCTCTCTCTCTCTCTCTCTCTCTCCTCTTCTTTCTCTTTTTCCTCTCTCCTCTCCCTCCTCTAAAAAGACAGATTTCAGTATTTAGAAAAATGTCAATGAAGGTTCTTAGTCATCCAGGTAGAGTCTTCTGAAATTTGAATCATGGCAACTGGACTTACTTTCTTGTTAGAGACATTTTGTGGCTCATTCGCTTCATCAGTCTGAGTAAGATAATTAGACATGGGGTTAGTTGAAATATACCAATTCCTCCAGCATCAACCTCAGAGTTTATACCTCAAGGTGTGTAGCAATATTTGATAAAGAGTCTGAGTTATCCAGGTTGTAGAGTTGTCTGAAAGTTGAGTCATGGCAATTAGACTTTTCTCAAATGTCTCCAACCAACAAGAAAATAAGTCTAGTTGCCACAATTCAACTTTCAGTCTTCAGTGTTGTGCTAGGACAATGTTTCTCAAACGTGGCAGCTTTAAGATGGATGGACCTCAGCTTTGCTGCTTGGGGAATTCTGGGAGTTGAAATCCCACCTTCTTAAAGTTGCCAAGGTTGAGAAACACTGCTAGGGTCATGGAGAAAGGAAAATACATGTCTCTGTGTTATTGCTGGCCACCTTTTTATCCTGGCTTACATTGAGGCATCATTGGATGTGACTATTTTTTATTTTATTTTTTTGCTGTGGGTCAACTAATAAATGATTTCATTTACTATTCTGCAGGAAATAGGCTTGATCTGGTGATCTTGGATCATAGGACAGAAAACAGAGGTTGGAGGTCAAGGAATAAAGCCATCATACTGACATGCTTGATTAGATTTTGATTTTTTAAAAATTAAGCTATTTAGTAACCTCTAAAGTATGTAGAAATGGAGGAGTGATGCATTGCTGGCGGTTTGAGGAGATTTTTAGCTAACTTGGTTGATGATTTTTCCAGTCTCTGATATTCTGTAGATGCAGAAATGCCAGATGCTCTTATGTGCCTTATTTTTCCTGCAAAAATCCTAGTCTATGTGAGAGCTAGTGGATATGATACAAGCAAGAATGTACAGGTAGCCCTTGACTTACAACAGTTCATTTAGTGACTGTTCAAAGTTACAATGGTACTGAAAAAAGTGACCATATTTCACACTTATGACCATTGCAGCATCCCCATGGTCTCATGATTTACATTGGGATGCTTGACAACTGCTTCATATTTATGACGGTTGCAGTGTCCCAGGTTCATGTGATCCCCTTTTGTGACAAGCACAGCTGGTGGAGAAATCGGATTCACTTAATAACCATGTCACTAATTTAAGAGCTGTAGCGATTCACTTAACAACTGTGGCAAGAAAAGTCATAAATTGGGGCAAAACTCACGTAACAAATTTCCAACTTAGGAAGATAAATCCTGGTTTCAATTGTGATTGTAAGTGAAGGACTACCTGTAATTAAAGTGGTGTTGGGGGAGAATGTGAATACAAAACGTTTTGCCTCTCCTAACTAAGAGACTTGGACAGTGATTGTTTCTTTGCTCAATTCTGTTGCTATTATTCTTTAAAGGCTTACTTGACTTGAAACTTGCTATCTTAAAAATCACCTCCTCCTTAAAGATAACAGTAGTTTCAAAATCAGGCGTACAACAATTAGACTATCAGGCTACAAGTGAAAAAAATGTAGGTTCAAACCCACAGTTTCTATGAGATTCTGGTGGAAAGTTCATCCGTCATTTTCTCTTAAACTAGCCCAAAAGAGTTAAGGGAAAGGAGATTTGAGCTTCTCAAGAAAAATAATGGGATGTAAATCAAGGTAAATTACTGTGTATATTTTATTTTCCATTTTACTTGACTCAAATGCTGAAGAACTAAAGTATATAAACACTGCACATACAGCTTACCTTTCAAAATAAAAGTATTACTTCTGTAAAATATGTCAAAACAGGCATCATCTGTCTTTCTATGGTATGTCTATGGTTTGGGGTCCCAGCATGCCCAGTATAATTAAAGATTAACTTCCTTTGCTACTACATGCACCATTGAAAGAAAACAAAATATTCAGGTGCGTATAATTCAACATGTTTGTGCTTCCAAGATACTAGGGATGAAAATGTTACATGATGAAAATAATAGGGAATGTTTTTGCTGCTCCATTTTACTGTTTTGCAGAAAATTCTAAAACCTTTTCCAAAAGAGAAATTTTGGTGATATAACATATGTTTTGCAGACCCAAGGTCTCAGAATTAAATCCTTGAGATTTTTACTGTGCCATCCCAAATATTATCAAATCGTCAAATAACAGATTCTGAGTTAAAAGGGATTTATAGGTTATATGGCCACTTTGATCTAGTGGTTAAGACATCAGGCTAGTAACAAGGAAACGGTGAGTTCTAGTCTTGACCTAGGCACGCAAGCCACTGGGTGACTTTTGACCAGTTGCTCTTTCGTACCCCAGTCCCTTTCCAGAGTAGTTGTTGTGGGGAAAAATAGGAGGAGGGAGGAGTATTAGGTATGTTCACTGCCTTGAGTTATTTATAAAAATAATAATAAATGTGGGATACAAATAAATAAATAATATAAAAAAATATAGACCAGCTCTCTGTTCATTGCAAGAACCCATTAAATAATCCTCAGCAGACTGCTATCCAGTCCTTGTTTGAAAATTCCCATGGGGCAAAGGTCCCATACTTCTAGGCAAAATTAACACTGTTTAAGCCATGAGGACATTCTTCCTAATATTTAGCCTGAATCTCACTTCTTTTAGTCAAAAACATTGGAATCAGTGAGTAGTGTCAATAGAAATGAAGGTGAAAACAATGGATACACTAAACCCTATCTGGATGTGTTGTGATTTTGCATGCACGCTTAAAAGGGGCTGAGCTTACAGATACCAAGAGGTTAAATCGATGGTTGGTCCGGTAGTGGTTTGGCAGCCTGGGTTGCTGGAACTGGCAGAGACCCAGGCCTGCCACACCCCCAAACTGGTTCTCTGAGTGGCGCCATAGGAGCTGCCATCTTGTTTTTCGCTTCTGTGCATGCGCAGAACAATTTTCATTGCTCTGTGCATGCGCGCATGCACAGCACGCCCACGAGCAAACCAGCAGTAGTGCCACCCCTCTGTTAAATCCTTGCACGTGATTATCTTGTAGATATTTGCAGATTATCATATTTTCTATTAGATCTTTACTTT
Source organism: Thamnophis elegans (assembly GCF_009769535.1). NCBI lineage: Eukaryota > Metazoa > Chordata > Lepidosauria > Squamata > Natricidae > Thamnophis > Thamnophis elegans. The sequence continues at coordinate 83,296,019 of NC_045543.1, read as the reverse complement.
TACAAACAAATTAAACATGGCCGCATTGCTTTCTAGGATTTTCATAATTCTGGCAACATTTCTGAGCCCATTCCTGATCTCCATGTCACTTTTAAAGTGTGGTCCAATACTAGGTACTGTACTTCATGTGTGGTTTAATCAGCACAGGGCTTTCTGGAATTTTTATTCCCACATATTCTAAAGTTAGTATTTCTTTTAATGTAGACCAACATTGCATTGGTTGTTTTTTAGCTGCTGCATCACATTGCTGCTCATGGTCAGTTGATGGTTCACTAATACTTAGATCCTCCACACACCCATTACTACCAAGCAAATCCTCCTCAAATCTGGTCTAATGCATTCTATTTTTTGAAATCAAGATACAAGACCCCACATTTCTTACATCTGGTCAGCCCATAGTGAATTATTATTTTGTTGTCTAAAGTTATTAGCTAACTTCCCCTTACAGTCTAGAATAGTTCCTCCATTCCATCCTCTAGGTCATTTATAAAGACATTTAATAGCACAGATCTGAAGATAGAGTTCTAGGGGAATATCAGGAAACTACAGATAATCATTAAAGGGTACAGACATAAATTTAATCAGCAACCTCTAAAATGACTCATTGCAGGGAAAGCAGATTTGTCTTCTCATGATCTTTTTAAAGTAATTGATTTCTGATTTGCTGTCTTTCCTATAAAAGTCCTTGAAGTACAAGTAAATTTTAATGACCACCTGAGTCCTTTGACTATAGATAAGATGTGGACTGTTTGCTCTGATCCAAGAAATTATTTCTACCAAAATGGGAAAGATAATCATTTTTGCAGTGGGCTCTCAGCTTGCTTGCTCTGGTATAGCTCATCCATTCCACTTGAACATATAAAATGCAGAATGTAGAATAACAGAGGTCGAAGGGATCTTGGAGGTCTTTTAATACAATCCCCTACCCAAGCAGGAGATTCTGTGCCATTCCAGATAAATTGCTGTCCAATCTCTTCTTAAAACCTCTAATGATGGAGCACCAACTTCTGTAGGCAAGCAGTTCCATTAATTATTTGTTCTGTCAGGAAATGTCTCCTTTGTTCTAGGTTGAATTTCTATGTGATAAGTTTCCATCCACTACTCCTTGTCTTGTGTTGAGGTGCTTTGGAGAATATGCTTTCCCCATCTTCTTTGTGACAGCCTCTCAAATATTGAAAGACTGAACTAAAGCAGCATTGTTTTAATTTAAGCTTTCTTTACCAGTCCCATAAAATGTACCTTGCCTCCATTTTAAACTCTCACCAATTTTTAATTTCATTCCAGTGGTTGTTTTATATACTTCACTTGGAATAAATGTATTCTGAGCAGATATAGCGCAATTCCATTTTAATTATATAGGTGCTTTAATTCCTTCAACAAGTTCTTCTCCAATGTCTAAATATCTGCTCCCTTTGGCAGTTATTTGTTATTGGTCATCCATAATTTAACATTCATTAATAACATATGTTATTATATTATTAATTATAATGATATATTAAAAACAAAATAAAATGCTTTTTTCTTTATTTTGCATTTCAAATTGGACTGGTAATTTTCCCAACTAAAATAATATAATTTGTGGCATGTTACTGTAAAGAAATAGCTTGAATGTTTTTGATTGGATAGGCATTGCATTGGCCAATAATTTTTTTAAAAAATAGATGGCATGCTTGCCACTAGGTGTTAATTCAGCAGGGTAAATATGTGCCACTTTTGAAGTTTTCTGAAAGGACGTGTGTTAGGATGTGGTTAAAATTGGGCTATGATTCGCTACAACATTTGGAATGTCAGATTTTCACAACTAAGCAAGCTGAAAAACTATGCTGTCTGATACCTGAAAAGGCTCAGAAGCCTATTTAATTGAACAAAATAGCATACCAATACTTTCCATTTTGATATTTTTTGCAATCTGCATTTCACTATATCAAGCCTTATATATCATATCTGTTTACTATCTTAAAAGCAGCACATCTTCACTTTTCTTGTTTGACAGTTTCCAAGTCTCAGCTTTTAACATAAGATCTATATTCAGAATATAGGAATTAAACTCTGAGAATACTAAATTAGTAAAACCAGTAAGGTGGAAGCTAGTTATCCAGAATAGCCTGTTCAGTGATAGCAAATGCAAAAAAAGCTTTATTTCTGAGATCATAAAAGGAAGCTTTGTTATAACTCCCAAAATGTCCCTTTTCAAATTGTAGATAATGGGAAGAACTTAATTTTTTTCTGCAGACAGCCATGTGGACAGTTCATTGATGTTGTTAATCCTGACATACTGGATTCTACATAGGAATATAGTGTTTGATCTGGGCTTCTATATTTTGAAGGCATCTTTTTAACTAAATTTCCAGCTGAACATGAAGAAGTCAGGTAAATGCAAAAATATTGTGTGACAAGATAAAACACCTTTGTTAACTGTACAAGGTTTGCATAGCACATGATGTGATGAGGTACCTTATATCTAGAGCAGGTCACATTTGGTTGCAATTAACATTTAAACCATGGCCAAGATTTTAATCCTTGGAAATTCATTGTAAAGTAATAAGGTAGTTATACTTTCATTCTTAGTGGGCTGTTCCTAGGCAGCTGCAAATCCTAGTTTTATTTTGCCTTTAAGACGGTAGACTGTACTCTGCATTTTTAGAGCTATTAAACATATATTATGGTATTGAATCTTACAGAGCTTTTACAAAAATAGAATATACAGTAGAATAATGTATTTATTTTACTAGGCTTATGCCATTCCAATCATGTCATTCTAAGCTGCTTACATATCTTCACTGGTAATGAGATTAAAAACTGAAAGATAGAACAATACAGCAATATAAGCTACTTAAATGTCCAGGAAGAACCATAACTCTTATACTCGTTTACAAACTAAGAGGGAGAGATAGTTGCCTACCGTTTCAGACAAGGTTAGAAGTCACTTATTCATATATTTCTTTTCTTTTTCTGTGTTACATTCTTTCTTCTATTTTTTCTCTTTTCTTGCACTTAGTTTTTTTATTCTCTGTTCAGTTTGCATTAGTTTTTTATTATTGTAATTAAAATTCTTAATAAAAAACCCAAATAATTGCTTTACAACTAACAGCATCTAAACCTGTTATATATTTTATTCTGCAGAAGAAGGGCAGTGACAGAGAAAGCATTCTCCAAGAATTGGGACCCAGAGAAAGCTTTCTTCTTCCAGATTTCAAAAGACAGGCATAAACTGCATGATGAAGTTGTAGCACTCAGAGCATCTTTTATAAATTAGAAATAACAGAAACAGAACCTGAAAAATCACTGCTCTCCACTAGAGAGGCATTACTCATCCCATTTCCTGTGTTTATGCCTTTCCCCAAAAGCTTTCTGGACACTCATCTGCACCAGACATTCTTGCTTCAGATGGATGTGCTGGGCATAATCAAAGCAAATGGAATAAGAATTAAAATAGGAGTTTTATAGAACTAACAAAGAGCAAGTTCTTTGCGAGAATGAATGTAGATATTGCATCTATCTAATTTTATGTGATGGCCATAAAAGGACGTCTTTTCTCAGTACTGCAGTGCATAATGAGAAATATGTATGGAAAGAAGCATCCTTGGTACAAACCCCGCCCCACTTTAATTTTTTAAGGTTTTAATGTTAGCTGCTCAGAATCACCTGAACCACAAGATAGGTGGTAAATAAATTTGATAAATAAATAAATAGTTAGATTGCTCTTTTGCTCTATTTTAATGCCTGCATTTAGACTGTTATTTATAAAAACTGCATTGAACTTTCTTAATTGAACCCCTCTTGTTTCAGTGAAGCAACTAGATCCTGAATACTGTGGATTCTTAAAATTATTTATTTGGGAAAACACAATATAAATATGTTAAATAAATAAATAAATAAAATTACAATATCATTTAATTATGCAGTACAGGCACTGACATGGGTAATTTGTCATTTTATTGAAGTCCTAGAGAGTGTTCCTTATTTTAGACCTCTTCAGGTAGCAAGATGGTCTCTAACATAAATGACTTAGCAAGCAGCTTTATTGTTCCCATTGTTTCCTAGCACTCAAAGTGCAAATCCAAACAGAATTCCTGTCCCAGAAAAATGTCACTTCACTATACTTTGTTATGTTGAAATAAATATGCTAATATTGTAAGTCCCATTTGCTACTTGGGAGGGCAATAATGCCCTGTGTTAACCCTCTCCCCATCTGCACGTCATTTTCTGTTTTACACTCACTTCACTTAATCACTGAGCAAAATCTTGAATTGGCAGAAATAAAAGACACTCTGATGGTTTACAATAATTCATTCCCACAAAACAAGTCTATGCATTTTACTGTATTCAGAAGACAAGTCTACTTTGTCAATGATTCTTATTTCCTTATTAACTATGCATAGCAACTGAGCTACAACTGGGTTGAATGACAACTCCTAATAGACAGTATCTCACCCCTGGCTATGTCAGCTGAAGCTGCTGGAAGTGCTAAATTAGTTTCACAACATCTGGAGAACCTTGAGTTCCTCACTTCCATGTTGCTATATTGTTGTTATACAGTATAACACAACACAGCATTGCAACGTGTATGAATTCTGTAAAATACATAAATTTACATAGCTGCAATATTTGTTACCTCCCTTTGAAGGGTAATATCCATAAAAGCTTCTTCAAGTAAGAACAATGATGATAAGTCTGACATTAACCTTTGGCTGCCAGAAAAAAATAATATAAAAATAAAAGTTCCATGGATTTACTACCTACACTTCAAAATCCTAATAAGCTATTTCTTTGCATTACATAATGCCCTCCTACCTTAATTACTAGTCCTAAAAATATGGACTAATTACTCCAGAAGTCTTAATCAGTTGCAGATCCCTTTACTCCCTGGCCTGTTAACTTTTGTGCTGCAGGACCATAATCTCCATATTGATACAAATACCTCCTCCCCTTTAGTTAATTTAAGGAAAACATTGCCAAAGTACTCTAGGTTGAAAGGGATGCTAAATAATTTTATACTCAAAGTTGAAGTGGATTGATTAGGAGCAATTTTGATGTTTTGTACAATAAAAAGATGAGCCACTGGGGTTTGCGGAGCCAATTTGCAGAGCAACCTCTTTCCTCTAATTGCTGCTAGACTAATGTAGAAGCACACTCCTAGGAAGTAAAAAAATCCATTTACCCAACCATGTTATTTAAGTAGGGTACACAAGTAGTGGATTTTTCTATTTACCCTGCCTATTAGTCCAGCTACACTCCACCTGTGACCCTCATTTTATAAGGGCAGCACCCTTTTATATAATTTTGCAACTATAATAAAGGCCCACTTAAAAAAAATTTCCCAGAGTCGACCAAGAACATTTTTTAAGGAGAAAAAAACATAATTAGGGTCCTAACCAATCTCACTAATTCCTGGTAATGCATTGTGGAACCAAATTGTTTGATAAAAGGTCTAATAAATCCACATCTTTGGGAACAGAAAATAGCATTTCGTCTATTACTAAGAGCACAGTGATGACCGGTAGCTGATGATGGTTTGACATTAGTATTGCATCTTTCCTTGAACATTTAATAATAGAGTGATGACTAGGTAAGGGAAAACAGCAGAGAGGTGACATCAGAGATGGCACCAGAGCAAGCTATAGCACACTGCAAAGAAAGAGAGCCATTCATCTATACAATACAATACAATACAATACAATACAATACAATACAATACAATACAATAGCAGAGTTGGAAAGGACCTTGGATGGCTTCTAGTCCAACCCCCTGCCTAGGCAGGAAACCCTATACCGTTTCAGACAAATGGCTATCCAACATCTTATCTTAAAGACTTCCAGTGTTGGGGCATTCACAACTTCTGGAGGCAAGCTGTTCCACTGATTAATTGTTCTAACTGTCAGGAAATTTCTCCTCAGTTCTAAGTTGCTTCTCTCCTTGATTAGTTTCCATCCATTGCTTCTTGTTCAGGTGCCTTGGAGAATAGTTTGACTCCCTCTTCATTGTGGCAACCCCTGAGATATTGGAACACTACTATCATGTCACCCCAAGTCCTTCTTTCTATTAAACTAGACATACCCAGTTCCTGCAACCATTCTTCGTATGTTTTAGTCTCCAGTCCCCTAATCATCTTTGTTGCTCTTCTCTGCACTCTTTCTAGAGTCTCCACATCTTTTCTACATCATGGTGACCAAAACTGAATGCAGTATTCCAAGTGTGGCCTTACCAAGGCATTATAAAATGGTATTAACACTTCACATGATCTTGATTCTATCCCTCTGTTTATGCAGCCTAGAACTGTGTTGGCTTTTTTTGGCAGCTGCTGCACACTGCTGGCTCATATTTAAATGGTTGTCCACTAGGACTCCAAGATCCCTTTCACAGTTACTACTGTTGAGCAAAGTACCACCTATACTGTACCTGTGCATTTTATTTTTGTTGCCTGAATATAGAACCTTACTCTTTTCACCATTGAATTTCATTTTATTAGATAGTACCCAATGTTCAAGTTTCTCAAGATCCTTCTGTATCTTTAGCCTATCTTCTGGAGTGTTGGCTATTCCTGCCAGCTTGGTGTTATCTGCAATTTTGATGTGTTCCCCCCATTTATTCCCTCATCCAAATCATTGATGAAGATGTTGAAGAGTACTGGGCCCAAAACAGAGCCTTGGGGTACTACTACTTCCTTCCATGAAGATGCAGTTCCATTGAGAACTACATGTTGAGTGTGGTTGGTCAGCCAGTTACGAATCCATCTGGTGGTGATGCTGTCTAATCCACATTCTTCTACTTTATCTAGTAGTAGGTTATGGTCTACCTTATCAAATGCCTTACTGAAGTCCAAGTAAACTATATCGATAACATTCCTCTGGTCCACTAATTTTGTCATATTATCAAAGAATGCAATAAGATTAGTCTGGCATGATCTGTTTTTGACAAACCCATGTTGGCTTTTGGCTATTACTTTGTTTGCTTCTAGGTGTTCACTAATTCGTTGCTTGATTATCTTTTCCAGAATCTTTCCTGGTATTGAGGTCAGGCTGATAGGTCTGTAGTTTCCTAGATCTGTTTTTTTCCCCTTTTTTGAAGATGGGAACCACATCAGCTCTTTTCCAGTCCTATGGTAGTTCCCCGGTGCTCCAGGATCTCTGAAAGATATAGTTCAGTGGTTCTGAGATCTCATCTGCCAGTTCCTTCAAACCCTGGGGTGCAATCCATCCGGTCCTGGTAATTTAAACTCATCTAGGGTAGACAGGTGCTCACTTACCATTTTCTTCCCTATTTCAACTTGTGTTCCTAGTCTGATTTTTGTAGTGCCTGTTTTGATAGGTTGGACTGTTTTATCCTTTTGTGTAAAGACAGATGCAAAATGTGAGTTAAATAGTTCTGCTTTCTCCCTGTTGCTTGTCACCTTCTTGCCACTTTCTCCCAGCAATGGATCAATTGTTTCCTAAACTTTTTTTCTTGTTTTTAACATGTTGGAAGAAGCTTTTTTTGTTATTTTTTACTTTTGTGGCAAGCCTTTCTTCATTGTGAGCCTTAGCTTTCCTCACTTCATCTTTACATGCTTGGGCTATTTGCTGATATTCTGCCTTAGTTATGCCCCCCCCCTTCCACTTTTTATACTTATCTTTTTTGTCTTTCAATTTGTCAGAGAGTTCTTTATGCAGCCATGCTGGTTTCTTTGGGGAGCTGTTATTTTTCTTCTTCATTGGTATTGTGCTAGACTGGGCTTTTGTAATCTCATTTTTCAAAATTTCCCAAGCTTCTTGAGTTGTTTTCCCCTTGAGGGTTCTCATCCATGGAATTTTTCCCAAGCTCTCTCTAAGTTTATTGAAATTAGCTCTCTTAAAATCCAAGACTCTAGTTTCAGTTTGTTCTACTACTTGTGTTTGTATCTCAGTGATGATAATTTATAAATAAGCATGTAAGAGAGCTTATAGTCTCATCTTTACATACCTGTCTTGCAAATACATCGCAGCCACCATTTTTATGAGATGTTCTCATGTCATTGCCTTGACTCTTATCGCCAATCCCCAGCCGAGACAACTTAAAATCACCTTTGGCTGTTTCAGCATTAAATAGCATTTCCCCTCTTCTCTCAACACAATTTCTGCTACAGCCAGAGCTACATGTTTCTGTGGTGATACAGTTGAAGATGTGCTCCTGACTGGGATTTTTTTTTAAGAAAAAAAAATCTGCCTAGGAATTTACTTTAAATTAACAATTATATAATTAGAATTTTCCCCTCACAAAGTAGACATAAAACCATTCTCTTGCGGCATTTAAAAATACATTTTGTGACCAAGTTTGGGTCAATAATGAGACAGTGGCTGAGTAAACCTATATGCATCAAAGAAGTTCTAGCTCTAAGATTATCCATAAAATTGGCTTGGAATAGTAACAGAGAGAAGGAAAACTTTGTAAAACAAAGTGAACGGTACATAATCCCAAAGTTCATGCTCTAAAATATTTTTTAAAAACCTGTTCCCTAATTACATCACTCTATCAGTAGTAGCCTCTATGGCCTTTGAAGGACATATACTGTGTTTCTCTGAAAATAAGGTCTCATTTTCTTTTGATTCCCAAAATAACCGCTTGGCCTTATTTTCAGGGAGGTTTTATTATTTTTGAGGTGCAGGAGGCAGCGAGCATGGTCACCTCATGGCTGCTGCTGTGTTGCAATATTTTTGGGAAGGGCTTATTTTTGGGGGGCTTATTTTAGCTCATGCACTTAAAAGCCGGATTGGGCTTATTATCTGGGGAAGTCTAATTTTCTGGGAAACAGGGTACATATACAGACATGCATAAATGCAAGCTCCTGGTTGAGAAAGAATGGCTGCTGTTTTAATTCAGACCAAATTAAAATGATAATGAGACAAATGAAAGTACTATATGTTTAATGTAAGGTGAAGATTTTTTAGCCTTCTTATGTTTGGGTTTCTGCAGAAATTGAGAAAAACAAAGTTTTTCTCTGCTGATTTTTGAAGTCAGTCAGGATGTGGAGAAACCTAATACACTGAAATAATGACCAGAATTTAATTTTCTTTTATTAACTTGAATGAAAAGGACTAATCCAGCTGCTTAATTCAATTAGTAAACTAAATTAAGTCTTAAATCTAATTCACAAGGCTTAACAATGAGTAAAATACAAAGCGTACATCCCTGGATCCACCCACCCTTCCAAAATTTGCTCCAATCCACAGACTCTGATGGGCTACAATTAAGTATAAAAAGAAATATTTAAGACTACCAATAATAACCTACCCCAAAACCAGCATCTCTCTAAACAATCTTCAAGGATTAATGGCCTAGTGGCATAGGTTTCTTTTAAAGAACTTATAAAGAAACATCTGAAAGAAAGGAGCTGTGCAAAATTCTGGCAGCAGAGAGTTTCATAACAAGGGGGCCACAAAATCCTGCTACCTGATTCAACTCCTCCAACCTCACCTAAAGGAGGGACTCTCAGCAGGCCTGCACAAGTTGTTTCTACAGATTATACAGATCTATAGATTCCATTCTGACAAGGTGGTGCCTGATGTAACCTGGTGCCATTCTATATATGGTTTGTAAGTGATGACACTTTACAATGCTTTGTATTGGACCTGGAAACCTACTGGCAACTAGTCCAACAGTTTAAGTGGGGTTACTTTGCAAGGGGGAAGTTGACACACCAACAATCCAGCTGCCACACACTGGACCAATTGCAGCTTTCAGGTCATCTTTAAAAGTTGTCTCACATAGAGAGCATGGCAATAATCCCAAACAAGTATTGATCAGGGCATGAGTTATCATTGTCAAATCATTTTAAACTGGAAGAAGCATAAGTTGATCGTTAACTTTTTTTTTTTTAGTATACAATAAAATTGCTGCCTCCATCCTCTGGAAAGTTTCTGACTTTGTTATATCTACTGCATAAAGCTTATACATCTTTTCTAACAACATAAAATAGTGAATTCTACTTTATCATACGAGTGCTAAAGAACAAGAGCATTGCCCATTCTTTCAAAATTCATAAAGGAAAGGATGTGTATATGTGTCTAGAAGCAGGTCTTGGCACCTATTAAAGAAGCTGCAGTTTTTGAGGGAGGTTGAGAAAAGCAACTCTTGTTGCAAAAAAGTCTTTTGAATAACATAAAATTTCTTTCTGGATAAATTTCACAATTCTTTGGTCACTGTGTTTGTCTCTTCCTTACTCTAGTTTGTAGGCACAGAGTCAGGGAATTTGTCAATTAGTGAGAGTCTTTTCAGGCCTAGAGTTATATTTGGCATTTGACTGGCAAGCTGAGGGCTGCACTTAAAAAAATAGATGTAGCTAAGACAAAATGAAATGGACCATTAAAATTGGCTTGATTTAATGTTACAGCAGTTTAATAAAATCATTCTTCTTTCCTACATGGTTAGTAAATTCCTCTCTTTAATTACAAACCAGTGGAAACTTTTGGAGAGATCCTACACATGATCCTGATGGCCACCAATAGCTACATCTACAGATCAGATTTTATCAGACCAAAGTTATGCATGGTAAAGTTCGTTTACTGTGCTTTTGAGGGTGCTTTTTACAAGATGCATTGTGAGAACTGGAGTGCAGACACATATCTCCCTATTTCCCTTAGATCTGGTGTGTGTTTATCTTGTGTTTCCCTGTTGCAATAAAGATGACATAGTTTTATCTATTTGGCATTCTTTTTTAAGAATTGGTGGTGTGGGAGAGAGATTTATGAATACGCAAAGAAACCTTTTACAACAGATGATTTGTGGGAAATTATATTAACACCTTGGCAAATAATATGCAGTTACTGAGCTACAGTTTGCTGCTTCTCTTGATATAGGCTACCCTGGTGAGAGCTAGGCTGTTACAACTCAACTCTGGAATGCCACAATATGCCTAGTTTGAACTATCATAATTTGATAAGCGTTATCAAACAAAAAGGGAGTAAGCATATATTTGGGAGAAAAATACTGCATTGGGAGCCCAAAAGCTTTTGGCCACGGTTAAAAATTCTCCAAATAGTGATTATTCATCGTAATATAGGTTAGTGCAATATAGAAATAACTAGTTAAGATTGGTGGAAAATAGTGTGTGGAAAATGTCTACAACACTGGTTAAAAAAAAAGGAAACCTAACCTTAATTGTATTTTACTAGTTTTTTTTTTGTTTTTTTTTTTGCTAATTAGGAATACATAAACAGGCTTACATTCTGTTTACCTTTAAAATAGATTTTGAATTATTTATTGTAGGATTAATTTCATGCTGCATGCCACTCTCCTAGCGTGCATTATATATATTCACATCATTTCACTTTCCCAGCAATATATTGTTCTAATTTTGGTGTATTTTGTTTATTTTGCCTATAAAACCTCTTCTCGCAGACCCAGGAGGCAATATTCTGTGTTGACCCTGGCATTTATACATGTTAGTAATGTATTCTGAGAACTCATTATGACCCATGTTTAGCAAAATCTCATTTTAAGTGGTATAGATGTTAAGCAACTTTTCAATTTAATTAGAATCCTCTACTGCATTTCATTAGAAGGTTATTCAGTAATTACTTAGCAGGCCTTGAATGCTTACAAATGAAGTAGTGACAGGACATAATACTCCTAAATTATTACTGCGCAGCAGGAGAAGATGCTGAAAAAAAAGAGGAATAAATTCATTGTTTTAAAAACAGAATGTGAAAATTCGGTAGTTTCCTTGTCCTGTAAATGAGGTTTCTGCATTATTTATCAAGTCCTGTTTCTAACAATGTGACTGTTATCTAGTTAGGCAGTTCTGGAGCTGATCTAATCTGGAATCAAGTGAAAATTTACAGTAAGGTTTTTTCCTGTTATCATGGCATCTGGAAAGTATGACAAATACCAGTAGTTAATTCCCAAATCATCATTTTCATGCTGTTTATGGCTTTATATATTAAATTTACAAAGCATTTTTAAAAGCAATATGCCATCTTTCTTCCTATGACATTTTCCCCCCTCCACTAAGCTAGTAACGTAACTGATGAAGTAAGTTTCATTCTTTTTTTAAAAAAAATATTTATTTATTTTCGAACAAAGACAAACATAAAAATAAATAAAAAAACAGTTCCATTACAAATTGTAGAAAGTGTCAGTTGGTTACAGTATTTCCATGCATCTCTTTCATAATCATCACCTACTTTTCATATCAAATCACATATTTTAAATTCACATATATTCATGTATATCATGATTATTATATTTCAACCTTAATTTGACTATAATTGTTTTTACATCCTTTTATATATAATATTCAAAATCTAGAATAGGATTATATGATAACATTCTATTAAATCATCCTAAAATCAACCAATCGCAATATATCTTTATAACATATTCTAGATAAAGCTTTTAAACCTCTTCTCATATTCTCCATGTGTTGTTTATATAAAATGTCATATTATCAAACTAATATATCTATATGTATTGTTATCAGTATCAATCATTATTTAACTATAGCTATTGTCACTTCATTTTATACATACTAGTAAACTAAATTAGTTTTTATTATACATTTTCATTGCATCAACCTATATCTTTCCAGTGATAGTGCAGTCTTATATCTCTTGCCATTTGTAGCATTAATATTCTAGTTATTTTCTTAATAAATCTTGTATGAACTTCTCTTCGCAACATGTTGTTCCTTTCATATCTCATAAAAGCTCGAAACCCAGCATCTGCTCTTTCCATCCGCTTATCTTTGGTTATCACTGGTGCTTCTGTCAATTTTTCTCTTCTCCTCTCTGTCAATTTTTCTCTCTTTTCTTCTTCTGTGCTTTGAAGTCTGGGGTAGAGTTCCAATCCATCTATCTCCCCTTTCCATATTCTGCTCTTGCCATTACCAAAACGCTCACTTTATTGTCAATATCTACAGTTTTCTTATCTCTGCTCATTTTTTTCTTCCATTTTTTGAACTCTGTCCTCCACATTCTTCATTTGATAAACATCCTGTTTTTCCATCAAATTTTTCTGTTTTGTATTCCATATTCACCAATCTCTTTTCAATTCTTTCTGTCACAACTAATAAATTTTGAATTTCAAACATAATCATTTGTAATGTTACGTTATCTTTCAAGTCCAAATGTTGTCTTCCCTCCAATAGCTAGTGATAGAACTCCCAAAAAGCACATGTATAAACAACTTGTGCTCTTCCCACTATCACTGTCAATAAACAAACTGAAAGAACCTTGAATCTCAAGTGATCAAAGAGAAAGAAGAAAAACAATGTATCCAGCCTCCAGCCTCTAAGTGGCAGTGTAACGGCTTTTCCTGTTGTTACAACCCTATTTATAATCCTTCTTATTATCTTCTTTATATTCCAAATTTAAGAAAGAAAAAAACCCTTAAATGGAGATCAAAAACAATCCAACCAATCGAATCAAGCATTATTTAAAAAAAGGAAAATTTTAATCCATAGGTGTAAGCAAAAGTGAAAAAAGAAGAAAAAATTAATCTATTCAGTTTAAAATATAGGGAGCCTTTGCAAAAATTCCATCTATAAAAAAAATTAAAAGCAGGTTTAATGTAGATTAATTTCACTGCTTACAGTCTTCTATCTTCGATTTTAATTTAACTTAATTTTTTTTGGGGGTAGTCTTTTTCTAGTAATAAAATTTCCTCACCAATTTGACACTTTCTCTTTTTGCTTTCTTCCCGTTCCGGAGCTGTCCCAACTTCAGCAGCTTCATTAGCTGCGTTTCTGTCACTGGAAAAAAAGGCTATTCCTGGATCTTTCAGTGACTTTGCGGTGTCCCTGAGATCAGCAGGTGCCCTTCTCAATCACCATCTCTGCGGGATGGTTTAGGTCTGAATGAACCGTCCAGCGGCAGAAATATCGACTGTGATCTCGGAACATCAAGATCACATGTCGTGCCGTCGCGATGTCAGCCCTTTTTTCTGAATAAATTTCATTCTTTTTTTTTTGTTTGCTTTGAAGCCATTTTCAAATACTCAAATCACACTTTGCAGCAGCCAAATTGAGTCCAAAAAGTCCACTTAATCCCCAAATTTGTTAAATCTTATAGTCTGTTAGTGAACCAATGCTGTTTTCTTTAATCTTGAGCTCTTTGTTCTTTTAAAATTGAGTCCATTGATTAGAGCAAGGTTAACGACGTTAACAAGCACTTAACAAGTACTTTTCTTTTAAGTTTCACTTCCACCACACCCTTAACTTTCAGGCGCCATCTTCATTTCCCTTTTATTCCCCTCAATCTTCACCGAAGGAAGTAATACTGCATCAGAGTTAAAGTTTGTACTTGCAACTATAATCACTCCTGTCTTTGCTCTGCCTGCTTCTTATTCAGATGTTGATTAAAGCGTTGTTTGCGGGATGGTCGCAGCATTTTGCTTTGCTACAGCAGAAACGTCCCGGATGCAGAGCTCTGTCGGGTTGCTGGGGAGCTCTCACCCTTCAAGCCCCAGAATTGCTCCTGGGGGTCTAGGAGAGCTCTACTCTGGCCCAGCTGCTCACCTCCCCCTTTTCCCAAGGGGAAAGTTTTCAAGCTGCTAGAAAGCTGATTTACGCTGTTCTAGCAGCTTACACTCAATCATGGGGCTGGCATTCCAACAGGAGCGTCTTTCAACACCTACGGTGCCAGCGGAAGCCCAATAAGTTTCATTCTTGATTTCAGTGAGAGAAATTGGTTGCAAACAGCAAAATTGTAATTTTGTTGATATGTATAAAATGATCATGCATGCATGAAATACATTTAACTTTTTAATGTTAGTTTTATGTGGCTGCAATAAGATTTTAAAAAAATGTATTTCACATTTATTAGATAAAATGTACAAGAGTCCATGAATATCTGCTGGAGCAACTAGCTCAACCAAGTCAATCATTAATATAAGATTAAAGGACCATAAAGTTAGTTCTTGATTAACTATGAAAATTGGGACCAGAATTTCCATTCCATTGCAGTTGTAAAATGTGAAATCACGTTAGCATCAGTTAGCAACAGCAATCCTGGCAATACCTATTGCTGTCATTAAGCAAGATTCACAGGGCATTAAGCAAGGACCTCTTCACAACACCCTGCCATTTTCCAACAAGCATAATCAATGGGGAACCAGCAGGAAGTTGCACATCTCAGGCAGCTTACAAGGGTAAGGGACATCTACAAAGGGGTGGTGCAGAGCCAGCAGTGTGGCTTGGGGTGGCTGCTGCTGGGTCGGGGAGGATATACAGCATGAGCATGTGTGAAGATCTGGTGTGATGTGAGCAGTGTGGAGTGGAGTGGCTGCTGTCAAGTGCAAGATACTTATCTGAGCAATTTGCCATCTTCCCTGATCAATTTTCCCTTGATGTTTTTGTGGAAAGCCACCACGGAAGGTTGCATTTGGCAATCATATGACTATGAGATACTGCAACCATCATTAGGTGTGAGCTGGGCACTCAAGCACTCAGATCACAGTCACATGATTGCTGGGGTGCTGGGACAGCCAGAACTTTGAGGACTGGTCGTAAGTCCCACTCATTGAGCACCAATCACTGAACGAATGTTCATTAACTGAGGATACTTGTCTTCAGCAGAACAGATAAAAAAGATTTGGGTATCTTGGTAGAGCACAAACTGAACATGAGCAAAAATTGTGATACAACTACAAAAAAAATTGGGTTATATTGTATTAGAAATAACTATCAAGATCAACTATCAAACTTTCCATTATGGATTGGTACAATTCTAGGCTCTACAATTTAGGAAAGACATTGTTACACTGAGGTATCTCCAGCCACAATGATAAAGGCTTGGAAGGAAATGTTTATGAGGAAAATTAGAGTAATTTATTTAAGCTGGGAGGAAACTGCATTGAGACAGGGTAGCTGTTTCAAAGTATCTGAAGGGCTGCTATATAGATGCTGGAGTCAAAGTGCTTAGATTTCTTCCAGTAGAAACAATGGTTTTAAATTAAATAATTGGTTATCAGGTTTAAAAAAAACATAACAGTACACTACTGCAACAGTGGAATAGACTGTTTCTGGATATGCTTAATCAAAGGTTTAATTGCCATTTTCCCAGGCTCTATAAGATTATATCATTCTTAGAAAATCATTCTTAATACTGTATTTTTGTATTTGTATAGTGGCAATGATTCTTAATAGTGCATGTTCTTACATTGATGTTTCTAAATATGTTTAAATTACTCCAAATCAAAGACATTCCTTTAGTATTTAATTTGAACTGGGAGGATAAAATACCTTATTTCTGTTATAATCATTATTTGTTTATTCAAATTTATTGACCACCCAACGCATGTTCTCTGGGTGGAATAAAGAAATACAAATAACATAAAAACTAAAAGCATTAAATCAATCAGACATCCCAAACTCTAATAAACAACAAAATGAACTAAAGAAACTATATCTAATGCTTAAACATTTATTATGCATGAATGTGCAGCCTCTACATTCTGTGGCACTTAGTGGGCTAAACAAAATTTAGTAATTCCTTATTTTTTTCTTACAGATTAAGATAATGTAGCACCTGAAAAATGTTTAAGAAACTACAGGTGTTTATGATGAACAGGTTAATAAACCACCCTCAAAGAGTATAATGCAGATAGTTGCAAGTGATCAGCTTCTTTAGTTTCAGCATGAATCATCTCCTCAGTGACCACAATTCTGCCATCCTGCCTCCTTTAAACTTCAGAGGAAGAATCCTTAGGTCTGCACTGGTTTCCAGAATTTTCACCAGTTAGTATCTCCTACTGTGCAGCATATAATTGTTACCATCTTTTTAAAATTTAATGTATATACTTGAACATAGTATGTGTGGTCGGACTAATACTGAATATTCTATTCCACTTCAAAATTAACCTGAGATTAGGGAATAATTTTGTTACTATTGCAGTAAGAAATACCTTATTTTGAACTTAAGTAAGCCATTATTTTTCAGCCTCATTATATAACTTTGGGAAACTAAGATACATTTTAATCTTTTAACATACTTTAACTGATGTCCTTTGGGAGCAAATTATCTAGAATTCAACAAATTTTTTCAAGAGTTCCAGGGACTCTTTTCAAGTGTACTTTCCAATTCTACTTAAAAAAAATCAATACCCTATTCTCCAATCTCATTAGTTACTGAAGATTTCTGTTTTGCTTTAATAATAGCATTAATGGAAAGTTTCACCAGTTGGTAGCTCCCACTATATAATTGGATGTCCTTTTAAAATTTGATGTCTATACCTGGAATAAAAACATTAATGGGAAGTTTCGCAATTGGAAACCCTGTTATGCAATCTGTATAGTGCAGCTATTTGTCATTTTTCCTTTCCCATCAGTTTGCTAGATTTAAAACATTTTGTTGTATCTGAAAAACAATTAAAAAGTATTGGGATTAATATTGAAGGACTACAGGCAACAGAAAATTAATTATGCAGCGTTTCCCAATCAGGCATGTTCTAAATGGTTTAGGGCTACAACTACCAGGAGGTTATGGCACCAATGCATTTCAATGGCATTGGGTTATAAAAAATAGATACCATATATAAAACACTGTTTCCCCTAATCTTTGCCATAGATCCAACCCATAGAAAATATAATATCCTAGAAAATGGGTATCTGGTCTCTATTTAACCCCATCCCCAATTCTTTATCATAAAACTGCAGTTTTATCCCATTTAAATTGAAGTCCTATTCCACTGCTAAGTGAGAACTATCTTGAATAAAAATGGAAAAGAATGCATGACACTGCTGAGGATAGCTTTTATTCTAACTCCCTATTATTGTTCCTAGTCAAGATACAACTACCAAATATATTAACTTCAGGAGAAAATAATTTATATCATTAAAAAAAAAACTATTGCAAAGAGAAATCAAGTCTACACTTATTTTAAAGTGCAAATAATTTATTACTGTGGATAACAAATTGCTAAAAAAACAATCCCCTTTTCCTAAAGCTTCCAAAAAGCATAATAGAAATATTTTATACTAAAGTAGCAAATCAAATCTAAAAACATCCCTTCATTATCTTTGTTTTCTTCCTTATAAATACTAAACCCAGCTCTCATCATATCCAATTATTCTCACCCTCTCTGCTGACCCTGCAGCTGGCTCATTTATCATATTCTTTGTTAGAGACATCCTGTCAGATAACAGGTTAAAATGGCTTCACTCTGATTTATTCAAAATCACTTCCATGCTACTTTGAATATATTTTATTTCTAAAGATTTGTATAAATACCTAAATACAATGTAAATACTGTATAAAAGTTACTGCTATCAAATTTCCAAACTTGAAAAATTGGGGCAATTAACAATTTCAATTGTCAATTGTTCAATTAACAATTTCAATTACTTCCAAGTCTTTCAAAATGCACTGGGTACAAATCTCATGTCAATATTGTAAAAAAATCACAAACAGAGACTGGCTTGTTCATTCAAAATACATGTACTTCATTTTACTCATTGTAAGAGTGCAAAGGATAAATAGCTTTTAGGAATAAATTCTTAATTTTATTTTTCTCATGTTTAAAAAGCGTTATTTTGAGGAAATAGTTAAAATGCATTAACCATTGCTAAAACAAACACATTTTTTGAGTGACTTAAAGAAAATATATGTTGTCATGAAAATATTTCTCGGTTCTCCAACTGAACCTGAATTCAAACAGTAACACCATAATTAACACCTAGTCTAAGATACAGGTTTTTCTTCAGATTAAAACCTGCTGCTAAATGTTAAATATATAAGCGTCTTTTTAAGTGATTCAAATCATTTATATTAATATCTTGCAAAACTATTACTTTTCCTTTTGTTTGGCAAACATTAAATTCAATAGTCATCAAGCAACAGAGGTCTATTAGTTCTGTTTGACAATTCTGTAATCCCTCTTTAAGCTTTGGGTACAGGACAGGATCTTTCTTCAGTTGCTTCATTTCAGGCACAGAAAAGCCAATTAAGCTTGTAAGAATCTCATCAGCAAATTCAACTTCTAGATAAGCTGTGCCATCAGATATTTTTGCTGTTACACTCCAGAAACCATTACTGCTTGTGAGATTTCCTGTAAGAGTTACTATAAATGCTTTGATTGTCACAGTAGTATTATCTCTGCACTTGCTACTAAACAGAACACATAGATATGTAAAAGGAGCAGTATCCAAATCAACTTTGTGACATTTATTCTTTACTTTTATCATCTCTACCTGCTCAGAACACAATCCGAATTCTGCACTGATGTCTATTACTCCATCATTAGAAATTTTAGAGGATTTTTTACTGCCATCTAAATTCTGGGTGTACTGTCTTTTATGATTTGTAGTAAAAACTGCCGTGCTTTCTTCAAACACATTATACATTGCTCTTTCACTAGATTTTTTTTCTTGAACAGCTTCATTATTTATACTAGATTTAGTGTTCAGAACATGTACCGGTTCTTGCTGTATCGCTTCTACTAAAAGTAAGTCGTCATCCATTGAAAATCCATCAAAATCGCCTTCCATATTTTCTAGAACTGAAACAGTTTGTAGTTCTTCATTTCTTGAAATTGACTCTGCAGATCTTTGTTGTGAGCAGTTTCCAAAGCTCTGAGGAAAAGAAGGCACAGTAGAATTTAAACTGGTACTTCTTGAATAGTATCCACTTTCAGGAGGAACTTCATTTATCCTTATTTCATCATTTTCTTCAAGAGTTGCCAAAAGCTCTTCATCAGAAAGCCCTAATTCATCATCAGGCCTTGCAATTTCATTTTCACCAATATCAGACCTGACAATGTTAGGACTACAGTCTTCTTCTCCAATTAATCTGGCAAGCACTCTCTCCAAAGCAAATGTCTCTAGAAGGCTATCAACTTCACCTCCCAATAATTTCACATTTTCTGGTTTAAGCAAAAGAACACCTAAACGAAATGCAACTTTCCCTTGTATCATAATTTTGGTACCTGGAGGTAGACCACTATGGAGTTGAGGAATAGGTTGATATTCCATACCTTGGATATGATGTATACCATCAGTTATTTGTAGCAGAAGCATTCGAGTAGGATTTTCCTCCCATGACCTCAAGGATCTCTGTGTATAAGCAGTTACTTCCTCATTTACAGTGTTTTTTCCTCTTATTTTTTGCAACTGGGAATAAGCAGGCTGACTCACATCAACAACTGAATCAATTTGCACTGAATAAAAGCCATTCAATTCTCCTTTTGGATCATTTAAAATGAATTGAGGCAGAACAGGGTATTCAAGATCTCGGAGATCTGTAAGAAGCCATTGCTCAAAAACTTTCTTGTTAATAGCAGCCTGAGCCAAATTGCTTCCATGATGTCCTTTTTCAATCCAATCAATACAAGCTTCTAGCCATCGAGTTGGTACTTTCACATGCCAGGTAGATAAGAGCCAAGTTTCCACTCTTAGTGCAACACCTGATGTGGTCATTTTCTTCTAAGATAAAAAAGAAAAAATGTTTTTTTTTTTAAAAAAGGCATTACATAAATCTTTGGGGTTGGCAGATTTTTTGTGCATGAGTTTCATAATACTTTATTCTATTCTGACTCTCATATCGTTGATTCTCTTAAATTTAACAGCATGGCAGATTATTTCTAATGAACAAAAGCAATATAATGGTGTCCCATTAAGAAACTCATTTATCAGGCAGCTTGCTTTTAATAAAACACGCATAGAAACCCGCAGGAAGCATTGGCATTCAAATATATTCACTGAACGCAAGAGGATATCATCTAAAAACCACACTTGGGACTGAACTGCACTATTGTCCAATTAAAAGTGTGCAAATCAATACAATTTTAGCTATAGGTAAACAAGATGCTGTTTTCGGGCTTCTTGCAGATTCCCCTCCCTTCCTTCAAGGCTGTTCGGTTTCAGTGTTTTTGGTGAGAAACCCGAAGACTTTCTCTTCTCTTACCACTTCTGCGACATATAATTCCAAGGCCCCAGCCCCACGAAGTGACGAGCTCACGGCTCTCCTCTGGTCCCCACAACACTGATGTCCGGCCCTGCCCCCCCCCCCGCTTCTCCCTCCTTTTGTTTTAAGCGCCAAAGCGGACCGAGAACCAAACTTCCTCAGCTCTCGCGAGAATTCCTCCCTCTGTCCATTATCGACTGTGAGGATGAGGCGGAGTTTTCGCTGACGCCATTTTGTTTTTCCCCTCGCGCCCACTGATTAGGGTCAATTTCGCTCTCCTTGAAGCAGCAGTAACGACTGTAAAGCGGTTGGGATCGATTTTTTTAACGTTCTTTCCCCCCTCCCCCCCCCACAGTAAGTACCCACTCTCTAAACAGGGGTGAAAGGAAAGAGAAAAGATAGGTAGAAGGGGCGATAGAGATATAGATAATATATACAGGTATGTTACAGTGTCAGCCGCTTTAACGGCCTGAAGCAGAATTAGCTGTAGCGGCGCGCCGACAGTTGCCGCGGTGGGCGGGAGTAATACTCAATAGTGTTTCCAGGTAAAGAACGACACCTGTGACAGCCAATAAGGATTCAGGAGTGCAGCCGGCGAGCGAATAGGAGCGACAGTAGCGCGGTGAGTGTGCGCGCGCTCTTGCTTTTTGAGCTTTTATCGTACTCGGGAAGCAGCTTCAGCGGCGTTTAGTCCGCTGCCTGGTGAGGAAACCGGGCGAGGTTACCGGACTGACCGTTAACGCCCTTCCATCTTTTTGTTGGTGGGAACTACATATGTAGCGTCTACATACTTAGGCCTACAAAATTAACCGGTACGTGTTTAAAATGGGCAAATGTCTTCGGTTGAAGGGTGGGCCGGTGTTGTTATTACACCACGGCAAGAGAGGCGCTTTTCGGCCTGCGGCTATCCTTAACCCTCCACCGTCGATTGCCGCATGTGCCTCCTGCTGCAGGAATCATGGCGGCTGGTTGTAGTTGGGAGGGGCGAGGAGGAGAGAGCGCGAGGCGTTCCCTTCTCTTGGTGGCCCCGTCGGATTTCGGAGGCCCCTGCGCCCGCTTCGCCTTCCCGGGAAAAGGAAAAAAATAGGGGGCAAAAAGGTTCCAGGCATCTTTTGTGTCTCCTTGAATCCGTGTTTCTGGAGCTGCCGCGTGGCGGTGTTTCTTCCGCTCGGGACTCCTCCTTAGCAGCTCGTGATCGCCATTACTGCTCAAGCTGGGGTTAAAGCCGCCATTTTTAGTTAGCATTTCAGCCGAGGTTGTCCGAGATTGTCTGGTCGCGGCTAGGCTTCTTCACCTTTTGTATCATTGTGTGGTAGGGAAGGAGTCGTTTAGGTTAAGGTGGTTAAATCAGGCCCGCCTTGTCAGAGCCGGAAACGAGCCGTTAGTTCCCTGCTGTCCATCCTGCTCGCAACTCGCGTGATTGAGGAGAGAAAGACCTGGAGATCGGTTTTGAACAGAGCATTGCTTTATTAGCTCAGGCACCTTTTCTTCGCTTACAACCAGGGCTTAGTTAATCATGCTTGACGCGTCCTCTCTAATATAGCTGTTGCTCCTGTCGATTATTAAAAGGACTGTAAATAGGATTTCTCCCCCAAGCAAATAACCAAAATCCTTTGTGTGCAGTGGGCATATATTTTACCAGTTGTAATGAGGTTGTACTAAACTTGAAGAAATATTGTACTTTGTAGCAATACCAGGCTCATTGCAATTTTAAAATTATCGGTTGATTTTTCTTATTTAGAACATTTTGTGTCCGAATTGTACATAATTGCAAGTTCATCTAAAAAAGTTCAGATCATTTAATTTTACAGTTCTGAGTTTAGCTTGCATTCATTGTTCTTCCAAGATGAGCTAAAGGGCAATCTAATAAAGATTAATATAGAGATTATACAAAAACATATATTGCATATGTTGGAATTTAGTATGATGACCAATGTTTGGTTGTTAGAAGAATTATACATATATAGAAATACATTTTAGCTACCAAAGCAGGTAACTTGCACCTCGTAAGAAAAAGAAAGCAGAATGTGATCTTTTTTCTTAATATTTGTGCTTTCAAATTGAAATTAAAATTGTTAAAATTAACTTCTGCCTGTTAAAATACAGCATGGTTTGTTGATAAAGTTAGTCAAAGGAATAAATGCTGCAGAATAGCAATATATTTGCTAAAACATATTTACTGATTCACTTTTTATGTTAATTCTTGCAGCCTAACCTAAATTGAGAGCCAGTTCAGTTTAGTGGTTAGTACTGGACTAAAGCCAGAAAACCTGAATTTTGTCCTACTTTAGGGCTGGAGGTCAGCAGAGTGACTTTAGAGTAGTCACTTTCCCTCAACTCTAGAAAAAATGCAGTGACAAATCACTGAGGAAAATCCTTGTCCATGTAGTTGCCAGGAGTCAAGACTGACTCCATACAAGCACTCCCCTGTAAATTAACAAGATCATGCCTTCATGTATGCTGCTTTTCATAGGCTACTTGATTGTTGATCCCGCCCAGAAGATTTACTTGGCAAAGATATATAATACTGGTAAGTGCTGGCAACCCATTGCTAACCCCTGTCATGTTCTCTAAGATTCTGTTTGAACGCTTCGGTATATTTATATTTAATGGTTTTGTCTTCAAGTTTGAAAACAATGGAGACTGAACAGCAAGAGGAGACCTTTACTAACACAGAGACAAATGGTAAGTTTATAAATGATAAAATAGTAAATTTACAATACTAATTATATAATAGAATTTATTATGAGCCCCATAACAGTTACTGAAACTTGAAACATGCTCCCTGTATTCCAGGTGAGGGTTTAGGGATTAGTGTAAATTTGTTTTGCTGTCAATTTTTTTTTCTAAAACATTCACAAAACCCTGCTTGAGATTTTGGACTCTCATTACATCTTCATTTTTATAATTTTGATTTAAATTGAATTTTAAAACCTGAAAAAATTCATTTAAGTTCATTTGAAATATTTATCTTCCCAATCCTACAGGGCTCTTTACGATAGATAAATAAATTATTGGTGCATGAAATAAAGATGCACGTGCTTCCATGCTTCAAGAAGCCATTAAAAAGCATTTTTTGTAAACAGTTTATTCTCTTAAATGTTAGGCAAACGACCAGCTGAGGATACAGAAGAGGAACAGGCCTTCAAAAGGTCAAGGAACACTGATGAGATGGTGGAACTGCGCATTCTGCTTCAGAGTAAAGTATGTTTATTTCCTAATTTACTGACTACATTGACCTCCTATCTCTCTCCTCCCCCCCCCCCCCCCCCATTTATTCTTTATTGAAGTTATTTAGGAAACCTTAAACTACTTTGTAACTCTTTTTTTTAGAATGCTGGAGCAGTAATTGGCAAAGGTGGCAAAAATATTAAAGCACTTCGTACAGACGTGAGTATTTACAAACTAAACCCTTATTTTGCAAAACATAGCATTAAGAATATATTTCTAGTCATGTATAATTTAAGTAATAGGCTAGTCTAAGCCATTTGTAATCATCTTTAAACTCAAGTCTCACAATTCATTCTTTGAATTAAGACAGAAAGTAATATGATGAAATTCCTATCCTTTATTTTACAGTAACTTTGCAAAGAGTGGTAGCATACTTTTTTATACTTGAAAATTTGTTTAAAATAGTTGTTTTTAGAAGACATTACAGATTACTATTCTTTACTTAGGTATACAATGCTTTTTTTCCATCAGGCTTATTTCTCTAATAGAGAAAGATTCATATGAGTATTATATATAGAAACAACATAGTAGCTACTTTCTCATCTGGAAGGAATTTTACGTGAATGTAACTTTAAAAATATTTACACATTTTTAGTGGGTTGACTCTTGTGAATAGACACGTTTAGCATTATCTAAGCTTTATAGTTTAGCACCAAACTTTGTAAAAAAGCAATATCTTTATTGTGCATAATCAATTTTTTCAATATAGTAATACTCGTATTTAATGAATTATTTGGCACTACATTGTTTCACATTGTGTTTGATATTTTCATTATATTGTAAAATAAACTCTTGTAGAATGTTATAACTGTCAACCTTTAGTTACTAGATCTGAGGTATAAGCAAGGACTGGGTAGTAATCACTTGTACATTAACTGACCTTTCTGAAGCTAGTGTACTTAAAATTTCACATACCTAAATCCAGATTTCATACACATAATTCCTGGATTAGTAGTGGCTTTCCCTATTTCCCAGGATTTCAGAAAACTGAATCTCTACAGATCTTGTGTCTACCCTCATGAGCCAGCCTGCTACTGCAACTTTTAACTTTCAAAGTAGTTTAGGCCAAGTAACTCATTATTACGTCCATAACTGTTAAGCCACAGTCAATGTAGCTATCCGTTATTGTGTTAAGTCTTCAGAACAACTTAAGCTTGTAATGAGTATAGTTTGTATTAAATTAAAATTTATTGCTTTTCCCCCTCTTCCCTCTCCTTGTTTTTTTGGCCATATATCTCTCCGTTGCCCATGTACTGGATCGACTTGCCCCTGCGTTGCCCACCATGACGTTGGCCCATCCGCCCCTGAACGCCCATGTGAAAACCCTGGTTGGCTATGCCCAAAAATGTGCTCGTTGCCAAACGGGTGCCTTACTTGACAACTTCTGATTGAATGCCCATGCCCATTGCCAACATCCACGAACGCCAATGACCAATGCAGTACAATGCCAGTGTTTCAGTCCCAGACAGCAGTGGCCCCGAGCGGTATGTCCCAACAGTTTATGCCTCACTGCCTGATTAGAAAGAGAGAAATGTATATTATTACCTGCCTTTTATATAATTAAATAGTATCCCCGTAGACGGTGTATTGTTTTTAAGTTTTCTGTCTTATTTTCCCCATTAAGTCTTTTTGTCACTGAACTTTTACGTGAGTTTCCCACCCAACAAACCACTAATTTTATTTCAATGGAAGGAGCACAGCTTCAATTGTATATTTTCTGCATTGTAAATCAGATTGTTTCAAAATAGTCTCGCTCTGCTCTGTCTTTGTGGCCCACCTTGCTCCCTCAGCATTGCCTGTTCATAATTTTTCTGATGAAATGCTAACTCCTGGTTCACTCTCCTTCACTTCTCATTTGTGTTGTCTTTTTGTCTTGCATTTGTATTTCTTTTCTTGCAGAGCCCATTAGTAATCTAATTTTAACTGGTCTCATAACCCTATTCCAAATACAGTGTTCACCTCTTGCATATTCACGTTCCTTATGAGAAGGTGTGCCAGTTTAACAATGTAATAGTGAGGGTGTCCTAAATTAATGGTGGCGGGGAACATAAATATTCACTCCTGCTTTCAATTCTTCATCAGTATCTTGTCCACTTAATCTGACTCCTTCCAAGAAAGTCATTCGCTATCTCCCGAACCTTATTTTAAACTTATACCATTTATAATATTGGGCATAAACAAAGGTGCATGTTCTGTATCTTCAGTAAACAGAATTAAGTGGGGAATATTAACTGTAGTTTCTGTTCTATGAATTGATTTATAATCTGCATACATATGAATATAGAACTTACTTCATTTCCCCCTCCCCTCTTTTTGTAACACCTTGATGTGATTTAACAGTATACTGAGTATAAGTGCAGATATTGAAACAATTGGAGAAATTCTGAAGAAAATTATCCCAACATTGGAGGAAGTGAGTATTGATCTATTTCACATTACATAACCGAATCTTTAGATCTGGATGCGCATGTTTTGATAGTGAATTTTGCCAATTAACACGAGAAAGCGTGTCTAAAGATGGTGGCACATATGGAAGAATTTTATATTGCGATTACAGGAACTAGGAAGTTCTCTTCTGCCAAGTAAGGTGATAACCGTACCTAGTTCAGTATTGAACTGATTTGACAGCCATTTTCCAAGACCTCATAGTAGACATTTTCTATCCATCTCCATTAGCAAAAGCATATCGTATTTTAACATTTCAGACACTATAAAGATCGTTGTATAATCACATACTAATAAGTAAGGGTTATTTGGTCTTCCATATATATATATATATACTTAAAGTCACAACCCCTGGTATGCCCAAGTATGGGAGGAAGGTCACACTTCCACTCTCTGTCATTAGGCTCGTCACAAGAGACCATCCAGACAGAAACCCAATATTTTTTACTGTTGCCTTTTTTGTTACATTTGTTATATTTATGTAAATAGCTTGAAATAGATCTATACTAGTCTCCCTTTATTTATTTATCAGCATAAATATAACATATATATATTTGACTATTTGATGTAAAAAATAAAAACATCTTTGGAAAATCTATTAATGTAAACCCTCAGCAGGATTATTTGCTTTAACCATCAGACTCCCAAAGCATCACAGTAGTTTGAAATATAATTTTATTTGAATATGTTAACTGCAAATAACTAGAATGGGTTTCTTCAAATCACAACATATTTAATTTAAAAAACTAAATCTAGACTTAGTAGATGGGGAGTTCTAGAAATTAGAACAGAAGAAAACAGCATGTAGCCGCACTGTTTTAATTCAACTTACGTAACACTATATTTTAAAAATGTACTAATTTCATGTTCACATCATTGTCTTGTTAATTTCTTACATCTTATAACAGTACCAGCATTACAAAGGAAGTGACTTTGACTGTGAATTGAGACTATTGATTCATCAAAGTTTGGCGGGAGGAATTATTGGTGTCAAGGGAGCTAAAATCAAAGAACTTCGAGAGGTAACAAACTTGTCAATTGAAAGTTTTAAAAATACTATATTCTCAGCATAGATGTAGCCAGCTTTCTTGCGTATTTTTTTCCTGTGTGTCTATACTAGTCCAGTTACATATCTGCAGGCTTTTTATAAATTGAATTGTAAAAATTTTCAAAAAATGCTATCTGTAATAGATTAAATAAGAACTCAAATTAAGTCTCCAAAGACCTGTAGAAAAACTATTTTCTGAAAAATAATATTGGTGGAGAGAGTATTTCAAAGAGTAAGGACAGCAATAGAGAAGCATTACTTTCAGAATCTCACTTTCTGAATTAAGTAAATTCAAAGCAAAATGAATAGGTCATCAGCTTGGAGGAGGCTATCCTGCAGTTATTTGGTGTTTACCCTGTAAGGATATAAAGGTTAAAACTTAATTCTATTCCTAACACCTGTTGGAAGCAAATGCAGCATCCAAAAAGTAGATATTCTATTGCTGAACTGGCTTGTATCATCAATGTGTAAACTGCTGCATCTTGCGGTTTTTGGATAATAGCTAGAAATGACTTGGTAAGTGCCAGAAATACAACAATCTGCTGTATGATGTGAAATTACAAAAATAAAGCCTCAAAGCTAACATTATAAATACAGGTGAGATTTAGTGTTGACTATGCTTGTAGAATATCAACCTCAAAAAGCCTAAATATTTTATAATATATGGAAATATATTCAGTGAAAGAAAAGGAAAAAATTCTACCATATCATAGTCTCTGGGAGTGCTGGATAGCACTATACTTAAATCTAATTTTACAGATGAAATTTATATTGCTTAAAGTTTCTAAACGTTTTCTAGTTTTTCTTGCTAGTGTACCTTAGCAAGTGGAAACAACTCATAGTAATGGCAGTAGTTTATGTAGCCATTATTCTTGGTAGTCTAAAGGATAACTGAATATTATGCCAATTAAAATAGTTAAAATATTAATTCAGTGGAACACAAAAGTCATGTTTAAGTACTATGTCAAGCAGCCCAACTGAATAAATTTTGCAAAAATATTAATGACACTTTGTTGGATTTAAGGAACCTTTGGCACTAAAGAGACCAGGGTACAGATAATTCATTTCCATTATCCAAAATAGTGGCTGAGCAACACAATAAAAACTGCATTATAACATGTAGCTCTATTTTAGATTTTTAAATTTGGAGATACTACTTTTATTTTCATGAAGGGAATATGCTACAATAGAATTTCTTTACATTCATGTTCTGATACGTCTCACCAGTATTATCTTTCTGAATTAATCAATTCAGTAGGTGAATTGTTCTGCCAGCTCATATTCTTTTCCATGCTAGCATATGAGATTCTGTACATTGCATTACTTTCCATTCTATGCTGTTATAGCATCTTTAAAAGATACTGTCTAGAATTATGACCAGTAGTAAGGATTTGGTTGAAGGTAACTGAAATGAAATCCTTCACAAGCAAAATTGATTTTTCAGTTCAGATGTAATGGAAAAGTATTCTAGAGTGGGTTTAATGAAGGTCAGAGTTTTAACGGCAGTATTAAACATTGCGGGGAAACATTGCTAGGAAGAAGTAAGAAGTATTAAACATTATTAAATATGTGGGGAAAATAGGGTTTGTTGGATATGTTCATAGTCTCGAGTTATTTGTAAAAAACAATAAAAGTGGGATATAAATAAATAAAAATTACTGACTTAAAAGTTTCTTCATTTTCTTGACAGAACACTCAAACCACTATTAAGCTTTTCCAAGAATGTTGCCCTCATTCTTCTGACAGAGT
This sequence comes from Thamnophis elegans, assembly GCF_009769535.1. Taxonomy (NCBI): domain Eukaryota; kingdom Metazoa; phylum Chordata; class Lepidosauria; order Squamata; family Natricidae; genus Thamnophis; species Thamnophis elegans. The sequence goes on along the minus strand of NC_045543.1, from coordinate 83,266,696 downwards.
GGTACTAATTGGTGGAAAACCTGATAGAGTTGTGGAATGCATCAAAATAATACTGGATCTTATATCAGAGGTAATTTAATTCAGAACACATTTGCATACTTATCTCCCTCTGTATAAAGTATATTTAGAATTGAATATGTAGGGATATAATAAAGTATAGAAAGGCAAAACTGTTTAGCTGATACAAGATTAGATTTTAGATTAGACACTTCTACAATAGATATTTGGTCAGGACTTTTATTGCTGTTTTATTGTTTCTTTGTAATAGTACAATCAAAATAGTATATTAAGAAGCAAATGCAACGCAATGTTTACAAAGGTTTAAAATGAGATGACTGAATATATTGAGTTACTTGTTTCTCTTTTTTATATTAGTCACCAATTAAAGGACGGGCACAGCCTTATGACCCCAATTTTTATGATGAAACTTATGACTATGGTGGATTTACAATGATGTTTGATGACAGAAGAGGACGTCCTGTGGGGTTTCCAATGCGGGGCAGAGGGGGATTTGATCGAATGCCTCCTGGCCGTGGTCGCCCCATGCCTCCACGAAGAGATTATGATGATATGAGCCCTCGCAGAGGACCGCCTCCACCTCCTCCAGGTCGTGGTGGTAGAGGTGGCAGCAGAGCTCGCAATCTTCCTCTTCCTCCCCCTCCTCCTCCTAGAGGCGGGTAAGTTTACTTTCTTAAAACTCTCATTAAGGATGATCTCTCGAGTGTGTTTTTCAGCAGAACTAGGGATGGAGATAAAGAGATCACAAGTCAGTCAAAGTAGCAGTTTCTGCAAGTTTTAGTAAGAATGGATCAGGAATAAGTGCAACTTTGATGGCTGAATATTCTATTAAATTAATAGCAGATATGCCTCATATCACCAAATGAATTTACTATTTATTTGGAGGCCCTGTATTTTGAAACGTGAGATAGTGGAGAAAAGTAAAATTTCAATTCGATGAAGATAAATATTCTAAATTATTTATTTTATATTCTAAGGGACCTTATGTCTTATGATCGAAGAGGCAGACCTGGGGATCGTTATGATGGAATGGTAAGTTTGGTTTAATAGAATTAATCTGACCATGTAAGCATGCTGTATCATTTTTATAAAGACATATTAAAGATGATAGAATGTTCTTTTTTATTTCAAGCTAACTTTAAATTTAGCAAGATTTTCAAAATACAGATATTATGTTGATTATATGTATTTTTAAAATCAGTGTAATATTTGTGTAAGAAAGTAGTTATACCTTCTAGTTGAATAATTTTCAGCTAGTTTTAAACTTAAAAGATTTAACAAGTATGAGAAAACAGATCATAAATTCTCACTTATTAAAAAACAAATATAAAATTATATTTAGGTTATTTCAGTTCTATTGTTGGAATTTGAATGTTACTCCAAATGCAATTCCCTGTTTACAGAATTCTCCCAAATTTTCTTAAGAGAATGTAATGAGGAAGTTAAGATGTTGAAAAGATAGATGGATTGTTAGCAATTGCCCATTTTTAGAGCAACTAATTCTGTACTTTGGAATGATTATTGCAGAAAAAAAACGTGTTAAGCAACAGTTTAAATGGCTAATGGTACAACTGTTTTATGCAAAGAAAGGCTTAAATCTGGGGTTTTCTTTGTGGTTTTTTTGGGGGGGGTGGAATGGTGAGGAAGAATCTAATTCTCCTTGTTCCAAATGCCACAAAGTCCCTCACTACTCCTGAAAAGGGGGAGGGGGGCATCCTGAGGAAAGAGAGGTAATAAATAGCCTTCTTTCTCCTTCTGTCAGTGAGGTTCCTTTTATTAAATCAGTGACTTTCAGAATCTCTTCTATTAGGGACCAACTTTTACTTTATGAAATTGAAAAGTAAATAAGAGAAAAAAAAAATTGGGGAGGGGAGAGAAAGCACACGTTTGGTTTAATTTATAAGTTAATGCAATTTAAATCATGTGTATGTATTATATGACTATATGCATGCATAACATAATTGCCTTGATGTTCGATGTTCAGGATTTTTTTCCCTTGAGTATGTAATAGTAATTTACCTGAGACATCTGAATATTGTGAGAATGTTTTGCCTTGTTAGTGCTGTTTACAGCAATACAATAGTATATGTGACTGAGCAGTTTGTTTAAAAAAAGTTATTGCTTTTCTTTGTTGCTTTTTATCATGATTCAAAGAGTGTTTTGTTATTGCTTTTTAAGTAAGACAAATTGTGATTAAGGGTTCATCAGTTCTGTATTTGTTTATAATGGAATAAGTCCCACTGATTTAGTAAAACTTGCTTCCAACTGTATAATTGTACTTAAAAATCTTAAATGTTTAATCTGTACAATGTACTTATTTGCATAAAGCAGAATATGCATGTTTCTGGAACTATTCTGTCTGCATAAAATTTCAGTAGAATTGTTCCACCAAGAAAATATATGGATGATTGAGGTGTTGAAATTAATACTTTGCTTTTTGAATGAACATGTTTTGAAATCATAAATTGGAAGTTAAACTAATTTAACTCCAAATAATGAAGTATATTGGTCCCTTTATCTCTAGCTAGGAGATGTATATTTCTATTCATTGTATAGCAAATTGTAACAGCATTTTGACCAGAAGTGCTTGATTCTGCATTATGGCAGTCAGTTAATACACATAGGAAGTAAATATTTTGGATCTAGAAATTCACCCAGTAGTCTTTCATTGGCATTAGAAGAAGGAATGAGGTGATTCCTCTTTGATTTCCTCTGCAGCCCTGAATTGCTATCGTCCTTCTAAGGCTGCAGATGACCCTCACTTGAGTGGGAAGCTCTATTGGATCCAAAATTCTTCACTGAAGATTCTTTGTATTTATTGTATAACTGGAGCAAGTCTGGATTAATGAACATTGTCATAGTGTATTTCAGTCTGTAACTCAGCAATAAATAACATTTTGTGTATGAGTATGCTTAAATTGCCAGTATTTCGAGAGTGTCTTTGTTTTTCTTACTCTCTTATACTCTCAAGTCCTATGATAACTCTATATTCATCTGACATGATTAATAGTAAAACTATAGCTTTCATACACTTGTAATGATACTATAATTTAGAACTTGGCTTACAATTTTGCTTGAAGATCCTCACTGATTTCCTCCCTCCCCCCTTTCTTTGTGCTGTGTTCTGCTTGGCAAGATGATGCAGTGTCATGTCAGTGCTTGTGATGACATAGAAACACCAGAAATGGTAGGTACATTTTCTGTCTCCCTTGTAGAGTTAGGTGATTTGCTACAGTTCGTGAAAGGGAAGAAAAATGTCTTTAAACATACTCTTGATACAAGAGAAGATTAATCAAGAGCTAATTTTACTAATAGCTTGCCCTAGAGAAAAGCTGATAAATTTCATTACATTTTAGTAATAAAGTAAAATCCAAAATCATTTTCTTTGAAAATAATTACCATTGAATTTGATGGGATATATTTCTAAATAGGCAAATGTGCTTTTTTTGATCATGGTTTGTAACATTTCTCCCTGCAATTTCAGCTTGAGATTATATCTGATATAAAATATAAATACTTTTTAATGCAAGGTTCTTATTAGATGTCAGCTTGGTTCTAAAAATACATGACATAAGATTCTTCCAACAATTGTCATTTTTATTTTGTGAAATACTTTTGTAACATTAATTATATAGCTTAAAATTGCTTATGTGAAAACTTAGATTTGTTTTTCTCCCTTTTTTGTTAGTTCGAGGGTGGATCAGGTTATGGTAAGCTTTCATGTATATGTATTGAACAAAATTTATAGTTTAGTGATTTAAAGGGCAAGATGCATACGTTTTAAATTAGACTATTCTTATGCAGGGGGTCGTGGTTCTTACGGAGATCTTGGTGGACCCATCATTACAACACAAGTAACAATACCCAAAGATGTAAGTATAACATTTACTTCCTTTTTACTTTTCTTAACAAAAAGCAATTTTCTAGGACAGTTGGTTATATTTACTCAAGTTCCAATACCAAATTTATATTTGACTCAGAATATGAAGAGAATAAGTGATAATATGTTTGGTTTTTCATGTTCATGTACCAGTCATAATTTATCTTGTTTTTTCATGCTAATTATGAATTAGAAGTTACTAGTTCACTAAAATATACTCTTATTTTCAGCTGGCTGGTTCCATTATTGGAAAAGGCGGTCAGAGGATTAAACAGATACGCCATGAGTCAGGAGCTTCAATCAAAATTGATGAACCCTTAGAGGGCTCAGAAGATCGAATAATAACTATTACAGGCACACAGGATCAGATTCAAAATGCACAGTATTTACTGCAAAACAGGCAAGTTGCCTTTAAGTTGCTATTTACTAACTTCTTGTAAATATATTGCTTGTATGTTTTTATAAAAAGAGCCTTTAGAGAGAAAAAAATCAGTCATACTAACTTCTCAATTTAGTAGTATGCCTTTCTCTTCTGTCTTCCATTCTGACTCATTGAAGAAGCACTCAAAACTAATCTTTCAGGAAGTTTCCTTAACCAAAGCAGCTCTCATTTCTTTGGTGAAAACTGCTGCAAAAAACCTACTTTAATCTTATATAGAGCCTGTAGAAAATATAGAAGATTTCAGTTGGATGTTGGTCTAGTTCTGTGTGGAAGACTAGTGATTTTGTTGTTTTTAGATTACTAAAGTGACAACAAATCGCAGTCTACCATATGGCACAGTCCATGCCTCTACAGGACAAGTTGAAAGCTTTTGTTGCAGTTAATGCAGCATTTCACACCGCTTCCTTTTCTGCCATGTATAACAGCTTTAGATTTTACATGTTTTGTTTTCTTTAACACCAACTATTTAGTGAGCATCTTGTAATGTATAACTTTAATTTTGCCTGTAGATTGGCTACTAATTATAATTTGATAAATGTTACATATTATATAATATAATTTTATATAATTTTATATTTGTAATGTATTTGTAAATATTGATTCAAGTTGTTTGTTCAACCATTCTAATACATGCCTTTTTTTTCTTTTTCCTTATAGTGTGAAGCAGTATGCAGATGTTGAAGGATTCTAATGCAAGATATTTTTTCTTTTTTATAGTGTGAAGCAGTATTCTGGAAAGTTTTTCTAAGACTAGTGAAGAACTGAAGGAGTCCTGCATCTTTTTTTTTTCTTAAAATCTGCTTCTGTTTAAAAAGCCAACATTCCTCTGCTTCATAGGTGTTCTGCATTTGAAGTGTAGTGAAATTTTTGCTGTCACCAGATGTAATGTTTTATTTCTTTACATATAGGTGGGAGGGGCTGGGACAGCCTGCAAAACTAATATTGGTATTTTGAAACAGCAGCAGAGATAGTAGATTTTTATTTTTTCTATGTTGGTTGTAAACTGTAATGTTTTTTGTCACTTGTGAACCCATCTGCTTCATACTTTTTTTGTTTTTCAAATGGGGTAGTAAAGCTGATAGTCTACTTACCCCAACATCCATTCAACGCAGTGTGCGAAATGTAAGCGCTCTTTTGTAAAATGTTCTATGATTTTAAGAATAAATTTAGTGAAACAATTCTTGCAGTTCTTTCTTTATGAATATTTCCATAGTTAAAATACACTCTACAGTCTACATTTATTGTGCTTGGCTTTTTTTCACTTCTCTAGACCAGAGAAGCAGAGTACCAATTCAAATATTTTGGTAAATAGGAAGTATTGATTGCACTGATTTTAACTTTGGTATGTGTAAAGAAATTAACATACAAATGGTTTTCTTTCTGTTTCTCAAGTTGTATTTCCCTAATTGTTGTATTGCATTAAATTGGTTTGAATAAACTCTTACAAAACCTGTTTTGTCAATTAATAGCGAGAAATTATAGAAAAAAATTAAAAGCTTGATAACAGCCTTGGCAAATTTGCCCAAACTGTAATATGTTTAATATGTTTCCATTGTACAAAGATTTGAATGAAATAATTGTATCTTTCATATTGACTGGCATAGAAAATGCGTGCTAAATCAATCTGTTTTCATGTAAAATCCTGGACATTTGTACTGATAGTTTCCAAGGTTATTTCTTTTATTGAATAAAATTAAAATTGTAATAATACTGAGCTGGATGTGGATGTGACAGATCCTGTTTTTTAATAGTATTTGTTGTGTTTTACTTCATGCTAAACAAAACCCCTTCCTGTTTGCAATTAGGTATGAGATATTTCAAAACCATGCAAAAACGTTCAACCTTTTATAAGCAAAATGGTCTAGATTATCTTGTCAAGTAAACCTTGTGGAATTCAATGGGATTTCCATGAATGAATATTTCCTAAAAGTAATTCGTTTGAATGAACAATATTTCCAAGTGTACCCTGTGCAGAGAGAAAGTCCTAATATAAGGGATCCTGTAGGATGGTGTGGGATGATTTTTTCAAAAACTAATAGGAAACGTTAAAACCAGTGAGACCAACGTGTTGTAAAGAGGATTGAATTACAGACTACGGGTTGCTGAACTGAAGATTTTGAAGAGTCGATTTCAAAACTGCATGGTCTTGCTAGGAGTCAAGATTGATTCTCCCACATACATGTGCTCTGATTCTGCCTTAGCCACAAAAAAAACGAGTGAAAGTGGGCCAGTTAACCACCTCTACACTCGGTAAGAAGGCCGCTTTTGAAAAGCTTTTAAAGTCTGCGTGGACCGAAAAGTAGCTGCCAGGAGTCAACACTGATAGTGCAAAAAAAGAAAAACAACTCACCAAGGAGTCAAATCATTCCACAAAATACAGTAAAACATGGGTGTAGCTGCTCGCGAGATAAGGGCATGTTGCAGCTGGCACCGATATCCGGTAACCTTATGAGTCCCGCACTAATTTATGCAAATATAGTCCATTCTGATTGGAGGGTGAAGCAAGGACGATTAGAGAAAGGTTGAAAGAAAGAAACGCTGTTTTGTACCGAAGGAGATTACTCGCGGGTTTACTGAGCAAAGCATAACCAAATCGAGTACGGTATCTTTTAAAGGTAAGATGGATTTGATCTCGGCGAAACGTGGCATTTTGCTAGAATGCACACTTCCGGGTGTTTTACGTAGGCCTAAGGTCCGCAGGCAGTCCTTGTTTGGCCATGTGAATTGAGAACGAGGGAAAGAAACACATTTTTGTTCTCTTCCTGCCTGTCATGAAAACCGTAGAAACAGCCAAGAATCAAATATCAATCTGAATGCGACTCGGCGCCTGCCAGTGTGGAAGTGTTCCTGGAAATCGGATCGGATTGGCAGACGAACGCTGCTCCTGTTGGTAATCCGCTTCTGGCCGCGCCGCTTTTGTGTGTTCGATGACTGGTACTGGCTAGATCAACATTTCAAAATTCTGATGTGGAGAAGAAGCGCAGCCCCAAAGTGGCCTCGCTGTTACTTTGTAGCAAGATTTCCTAAAGCGATCGGGGAAAGTGCGAATCGTGGCGGGTAGGGGGGGACGGAGAATGGGTGGAACTTTTTTCACGCCTATTGTTCGAGTGAACCCTTGTTCGGTTGATTTGAGAAAAGGGACTCTGAAAGAAAGAAAAAATCAGAAATATGTCAGAAATATTGGAAGCACAAACTTCATTTCTCACCCATTTCTTGAATATTTAGTTGCTAATGTTCACATATACTCTTCTAATAACACCTGAAATTCTTGGCACTTTTGGAAAGAGTTCTGTTTGTAATGCCACAAATTTGCTATTTTCAAGGATGGTTTGATCATTTAAAAAAATTGCAAAGTGCTACATTTAAATAATAAATATGTATCCATCTGCATGGCTTTTGTGTAATTCTCCCATTCTCTTCAGTTTGGGCTAGGCTCAATAAGATGTTTTGTTATTTTAGTATATATGCAGTTAGCATATATAGGTAAAGGCTTTGCTTTACCAGAGAATAACAAACATTATTGCTAAAATTGCTGCTGTTGCTGCTTTAAGAACAAAAGTTTTACATTTTTTAATGGTGAAAGGTACAGTGGTATACGAAGTTGATAACAAGCTCTGTTAAACTGATAGGATTTACTACTGCAAAACCTGTACAGGGATTGCTTACGATTTGGAAAGACCTGGGAAGATAAATTAATTGTCAACATAATAAATGTTATGTATTTTTCTTGAATTCTATCAACTCTGTATTTATAGGTCAAAGACTAACATTTATCACATTTGTTCAGAAACAAGGAAAATATGGAAGCATTTTTAAATCCTAAAGAATCGGCCAAGTTTATAGCAGAAAACAGCAAAGATGTGTACATTGAAGATAGTGGTGTGCAAAAGGTTGCAGAGATGTTGTTTGATAAAGTCACAGGGAAGGAATTCAGTGTCGCTGGCTGGAAGTCTTCACATGAATTAAACCCTCAAGAAGCAAGTGAAGATGCAGTAAACTGGGTATTTGTTGCTGATGTGCTCAATTTTTCCTTTTGGTCTGAACATGAAGACCACAAATGCTTGGTGAAATACAAAGGCAAGACTTACAGTGGCTATTGGTCTCTTTGTGCTGCCATCAACAGAGCACTTGATGAAGGTTAGTTATCTGAATTACATTTATTAGAGCTGAAGGGTGTGTTTGGACTTTACACTACAGATATATGAATAGCAGTAGAATAAACGACTCTTTCATGAAGTAGAATAAAGTTGACTAGAAATTACAGGTCGTCCTTGATTTATGGCCACAATGGAGCCCAGTGTTTCCATTGCTAAGCAAGACAGTGGTTAACTGTGTTTTGTAACACTTTTCAATCTTTCTGCCACAGTTGTTTAATGAATAATTCTGTCATTCAGCAAATCTGACTTCCCCCATTGACTTTGTGGGAAGCTGGCTGGGAAAGTTACAAATACTGACCTCACCTGACCTCAGGACAATGCAACTGTTCTAAATACATGGCAATTACCAAGCCTCCAAATTTTGATCACATGACCATTGGAGATGCTGCAATGTTCCTAAGTATGAAAAACGGTCATGTCACCTTTTTCAGTGCTGTTGTAGCTTCGAATGGTCACTATCGTATATCGATGGTTACTTGTAAGTGATTATGAATGTAATTTTATATGGTACCATCAAACTATCTTGTTGTAATACAGCATTGAATCACTTCAGTGGCTAAGCAACCTATTACACTGAACGAACAGCATAAAAATGTTTATTCTCATCCCAAAGTATCAAGATTCGAATTAAGTTTCCTTTTTTCCCCCTCTCCAGTATCTGCCCATCAGACCAGGAATTAGACAAAATAAAATAAAGGCAATCCCATTGGAGGGATTTCCCCACTTTTAATTTTTTCTGCAAAAAGAAAGAATATGGAGAAACTTGGCTGCAATAACAGAAGGAGGGGATTAATTCTCAGATGCTTTCGCCCTACAAATCTGACTGCGACTAATCTGGATTAAGAGCTGGAGCTTGCTTTCAATAATAATAAAATAAAGATTAGGAAATTTCCCATGACATGCCTTATTATAAAGCAAAAAGGATCAGAAAATGACTATAAAGAACAATCTATATGTTTCTTCCCTTGCCTCTGCTATGGATACTTGGCCCCCAAACAGATGCTGTCATGGTATTAGTGCAGTCTAGTGGGAAGCAGCTGGCCCAGACTGGAAAGCTGCCTCTTCAAATTTCACTTTAATTTCTCTTGCAGTCTTCTCCCAATAAACAGGAAAGTATATCAACGCAATTAGGCCGTGATGAGTAAGATGCATGTCTTTGTGAAATTTACAAATACAGCATTAGCAGGAAAAGTCAACATCTTCCTCTTGTTTAGATTAAACATCTGGTATTCAGATGCATTAGATTTTCACAACTGAAATATTTTTTTAAAATAAAAAAGTAGATTGACATTGTATTGATTTATATCTGCCAACATATATATCAGTTAGAAGAAGCATTAGAATCTAAAGTTTGGAAGAGGACACTAAGGAAAGAATTTAAAACTAATGTAATAAGTAATGTAATAAGACTGGAGAGATACAACCACCATTACACATTTTGGAGACTTTAGGGTTTTTTATGTAAACAACCCTAAATAAATTATAAAACAATTTGTTTCGTAATTATGAAATGCTCACGAGGACTTACTCTGGCCATTTAAGTCACACTTTTCTGCTTATTGCCGCCCATGTAATTGAGTTCCATTTCAAATAAAGATATTTTAATTGCTTAAAATTGCAAGAACCACAGCTTTTTTTGCAAGGTCTCTATCCATTGGAGCATTCAGCATCACCTTGGTCAAAAAGTAGCTAAGCAGGATAAGGCTACTAGAGGTTGATCAATCATGGTAAATTTCTTCTATGCTGTTACGCAGAGAACATGCATGGACAGGTCTTTGAAGTCACCAGCAGTCAAATTCAACTCAGAGAACATTAAGGTATCCTCCCCTCTTTCTCATGAATGATCATCTTCAGCTACTGAGTTGTCTTCACTAATGTCAGTCAAAAGAAAAAAGTATTTTTAAAAATTATAAATATTTCCATTTTTAAAAAATAACCTCAATAGAAAAGTATATTAAATTGTAATTCCAATAGCAGGTCCAGTATATCATGTTTAGAGGTAAATTAACTGAGAAATAAATTCTTACGTTGATCCAATAATCAGCCTGAATAAATTCTGTTTACTTGCTTCCTAATTGGAACATTTTTAAAAAATTTTCGTCTTGTATTTTACTAATTATCTCAAATGTAATTAAGAGGTATTCTTTTCTATTTGTTGCCCTTTCTGAAGGAACACCCATTACTAGTGCTTCTTATTTTGCCACTATGACCTTGGGTCAGTTGAAGCATGCATTTCGTTCTGATACAGAAGTGCCTATGCCTTTAATCGAGGAGAGACATCGTGTACTAAATGAAGCTGGAACAATTCTGCTGGAGAAATTTGGGGGCTCCTACGTCACATGTGTTAAAGAAAGTGGGAAAAGTGCCCAAAAATTATTACAGACAATAGTGGAAAATTTCCCATCTTTTAGAGATGAAGCTACATTTCAGGTAAATCTCTTATAGTCTGCATTTTCAACTAGCCTCTTGGTTTCATTTTTTTTTTAATGATAAAAATGGACAAGGAATTGCTGCATACCATAGTGTCTCATTTTGTGCTGTGGCAGGGTGGAAAATATCACAGCACACATCTCCTGTAATCTTATTATCTAACATAGATAGTGAGGCCATTAATCGTATGACCAATATTCCCAAACTGCTAATCGAAACCACACCTATTTGTGTTAAGAATTATTCCAGTGTGTATAAATAAAAAATATCACCATTTACCAAGATATATGATGACAATGGCAAGAATCCAGTGGGCACAATTTTAGAAAAGATAACCTTTGCTGATGATATAAGATTGAGAGCAATAGAGAAATAGGCTATATCCAATATTCAGAACAAAAGTCTAACCAAATTAAGGCAGAAATGGTTCCCTTAAATAAAACATATTTGTTAGCAAGACAAGATATGGCTTTCAGACAAAAGAGATTGATTAAAACAACTGGAAAAATTGACTCAAGCACATAATATATCAGCAATAACTCTAAAAGCTTAAGGCAGGTTATAATTACCGTAAGCACTGTAACAGGTAATAGTTTGGGAAAAATGAAAGAGGGAAGGCATTACTGAATACTTTTTACAGTGTTTTGCTCTTACATCATATTTTATTGCATCTCTGTTTTTGATTTTTTGCAATGCTTTTGCAATAATGAAACTAATGCAAAAATAGTGTAGAGTACATAGTGTTCTCTCCTCTAACAGAGCAAGAACCTTATGGAGTAGATTTGTGTTAAGATAAAGTGACTGCCTAAGAATCCTCCAGGAGATTTTGTTTCATGTTGGTGGGTTTGACCCTGTAACTTCCCACTCATAAATATGGTACTTTAACCTCCTCCTGTATAAGCTGTCATATTTCATATAATTCCCATATTTAGCTTCTTTTGAAATGAAAGGTGGTAAGAAAAACATATTGAAATAACAATTAAAATCTGTAAATGTGACTATAATCATTCTAATTACTTTGTTGTTGTTTTTTCTCCTTTTCCTACCAGGGTAAAAAGGTAGCTTTTTACAAACGGGCTCAGATCCTTGTGGCTGACACCTGGAGCGTGTTGGAGGGGAAAGGAGATGGCTGCTTCAGTGATATTTCCAAAATCTCTATATTTGCTGATTACAGGATACCACAAGTTCTTGTTCATTTAGAAGCAATGAGATATTCAGAAGAATTAATGAACAAACTTAAGAAAGGTATTAAAATATTCATGATCATGAAGAATTTCTATTTCACCTGACATGTTTTATCAGTAGTCTTTTGAGCAGAGGTGGTATTCAGCAGGTTCTGACCATTGCTGGAGAACCGGTAGCGGAAATTTGAGTAGTTCGGAGAACAGGTAAATATCACCTCTTACTGGCCCTGCCCCCATCTATTCTATACCTCCTGAGTCCCATGAGGATTTTGCAGTAACCTTCCTCACTCCAGGGGAATGGAGATTTTATAGTATCCTTCCCCTACCACGCCCACCAAGCCATGCCCACAGAACCGGTAGTAAAAAATAAACAGAAAACAGAAATAAACATAAGAGAAATTGAGAGTTATGTATTCCCAGAGTTATCTACAATTGCCTTCATTCGTGACAGTCTACATTCCTACAAAGAAACCTTGGAGTAAGCCCCAATTACTAACTTTTGTGTATAAATGTGAAAGACAGTGTTAACAGAGTACCTTACTTTTTCATTTTTTATTATGCAGAAAGAAAGAAAAATAAAAGGAAGGGAAAAGTAAAATTCTTTTACAAATGTTCTGTTCTGGTATTTCAAATATAGAATGTCATTTCTTGTCTAGGAAAGAAGACATTTCATTTTAAAATTATTTCTAGGTGATGAACATAAGGAATTTGATTGCTAAAACATCTATACCCAGGTTTTTTTCCCTGGTACATCAGTCCACGTGTACTTGTGATTTCCAAATCTTATGTTCCTTCCATCCATCTATGTCCCTTTCTAACAGTATTGAGGAATCAAAAGTAAAGTTGGTAATTGTCACCATGTAAATTAAACCCTTTGTACAAGTGTCAATGTCACTTGCATATACAAAGAGGAAGGTCTTTATTCAGGAGATTGCAACTACCATCTTAACCAACTGGGTTAAATTAATATCTAGATTGCAAACCATTTTTATTGTATCTTGTTGGCTGTTGACATGGTGAACCACTTAGGGTTGCTATGGTTTCAAAATAGTGTTTAAATGTAATTAAATAAAATTAAAAATCTAGAGGGGCTATTTCAAAATGCCAGAGCCATAACAGAAAGCAGTGCCTGGCCTCTCCTCTCCTTATGTCATATAAGCAGGGAAAAACTAACAACGTCTTCCAGAATATGTGTATTAACAAGGGAGACCAAATTTAAGATGATTCTGAAGACACATAGCTGGCAAGCTATGCAAGCTTTTAAAATAGTGGACAAGATTTCATCAATCCATTTGAAAAATGAACTTTTGTAAGGGTTGAGGATTTGCATTCAAGAGTGCAAATACTCGATTGCCCACTCAATTGCCCATGTTGCAAGTTCATGATTGGGATTTTTTTTTTACCAAGAAGTTTAATAACTGCAGATAGTTGTATGTTTAACTTTATCAGGGAGACATGTCGGCCTATTTACAATTCTCTGTTTAACTGTTGCTAAATAGTTTATATTGACACTGAAGTCATACTTCTTTGTCTACTCTAAAATAAATTCTAATAAAATTCAACAACCTTCACTTTCTATTACTGTTATATCAGAAGCACTAGGAATCTCTCATTTATGGATTTAATCTTGTATGTGGAAATTAATTATTAGACCACTTTTCTTGATTTCTACTACATTTCTTAAACTTCCTGCATCTTTGTTCCTCTTGCCATTCAAAAATCTATGGCTATTATCCAATCAGTGTATACTGAGCTGAGAGGAGCCATTTTCTTTCTGAGATTCCAGTAATTTGTTAGATGCTTCCTTCTGCAAAAAGATTGCCTTTTTCTGTGGAGTACAATGCAGGAAACAATACCTCTAATGTGAAGCCCTTCTCCTGATATGCTATAGGCAGCCCCTTGAGTAACAGCCTACTCAAACAGAACTATCAAAGATCCTTCTGAAGGGCACATTTGCCCCTAGTTAGGAAAAGTATTAGGAATGTTATGAAGGGCAAAGAAAATATGGGGGAATAAGACATAAATAAGCAATTCAAAACTACTGCAACCCTTTTCGATTTAGTAGTATGGTAATTACTTGGTAGATTAAGATACTGAAAATATGTAACTTGAATGAGCCTGGTTAATGTAAAAAAAAAAAAAAAGGTTAGGCATACATTGATTAAAATATTTCCTCTTTTATTCCCATTTTCTTTATTCATGTGACTTTCTTTGACCCTTCCCTACCTTGCAGGGCATATGTTCCAGTTTGGAGACAGTCAGGAAGTGGAGATTCGAGGTTGTAGCATTTGGTGTTGTGAGCTCATTTGCAGCAGTTTGCTTGAACTTTATAAAAAGAAAGGTGACAACATGAGTGAAAAGATCAATGCAGTTCTCCTTGATTATTATCTATGGGACTATGCTCGGGATCATCGAGAAGATATGAAAGGAGTACCTTTTCACTGTGTACGTTCCATATACTATTAATACCATTTATAAATGATAATGATATAAAGCATCAAAAGCATCAAAATCTCTATATATAATTTTGATTTTTTTTATTAAAAAAATGGATCTTTAATCTCTATTTTATGGAGATTAAAGAAGAAAGGTGTTTTCTTGCATATTGACATTCCAATTCTATAAGCAATATATTTCTTTAATGGGTTTGATTAAAATGTATGAAACTTTAAAAAAAATCTGGATTATATATAAAATCGAAAGATACCTTACAAATTAATATTATTGTAATCAAATTACCTACTTGTGTGAATATATCTAAACATGCATTTCAGTAAGGACCATTTAAGTTTACATTTGATGGTACCTTCTGAAGTTGTGTGCTGCTCATCAGGAATAATTTTGTTCAAAACATTGTAATGTCATTTAGCAACACTGATTCAAAGTTTATACACAATACTTTTTAAAAAAAATTCAGAAATTACAACTAAAGAATAAAATCAATAACAAAAACAATCAGTAATATTTCAATTATTAAAAGTATTTTTAAAATGCAAAGGCCAGGTTAACAAAAAGATTATTAACTGATTCTTTAAAGGAAAAAACAACTTGCTCCTAGTTTATTAAAATATAACATCTACCCTGTTTCCCCCAAAATAAGACCTCCTCAGATAATAAGCCCAATCGGGCTTTTGATCACATGTGCTGAAATAAGCCCTTCCCCAAAATATTGCAACACAGCAGCAGCCATGAGGTGACCACGCTTGCTGTCTCCTCACCTCAAAAATAATACCTCCCTGAAAATAAGGCCAAGTGCTTATTTTGGGGGTCAAAAGAAAATAAGATCCTGTCTTATTTTCGGGAAAACAAAGTAGTTGACTTGGTTGATACAAAAGACTAAGCAGTAATTGGATGAGAGACTACTAGAATATTTTTGGATTGTAAGATAAAATGGGAAATATATACAGGGTCTTGTACAATCGCCTGGAGTTGCATGTAATGAGTCTTATCTCATATATTAGTTTCACCTTTTAAGTTGCATTACTGAAATAAATGAACTTTTGCATGATATTCTAATTTTTGAGTTTCACCTGTATTTATGATGGTTGCAGCGTCAAGGCCCAACAGACTCTCCACTTCCTCAGGGTCTTGCAAAAAAAACAAAGTGGAACAACAACTGATGATCTCCTTTTACCAGTCCACAATAGAAAGTGTCCTCACTCATTGCATTACGGTGTGGTATGCCGGCTCGACAGCCATGGATAGAAAGACATTACAGAGGGTGGTGAGCACAGCACAAAACATTGTGTGCTGTCCCTTGATACAAGATGACATCGCTAGGGCTCGCTGCCTTAGAAGAGTAAGGAAAATTCTCAGGGACAACTCACACTCTGGTCAGCACTTCTTCATTCTCCTGCCATCGAAAAGGAGATATAGAAGCATAAGCAGCCAAACAAAGGTTAAAGTACAGTTTTTTATCTGTGGGTTGTCAGACTTCTGAATGGAAAATAAGTTTACAACAACATAGTACAATTGACTTGCGGGGCCGGCGCAACATGTAATAAGAGCCGAGGTGGCGCAGTGGTTAGGGTGCAGTACTGCAGGCCACTTCAGCTGACTGTTATCTGCAGTTCAGCGGTTCTAATCTCACCGGCTCAAGGTTGACTCAACCTTCCATCCTTCTGAGGTGGGTGAAATGAGGACCCAGACTGTGGGGGCGATATGCTGACTCTGTAAACCGCTTAGAGAGGGCTGAAAGCCCTATGAAGCAGTATATAAGTCTAACTGCTATTGCTATTGCTAAGTTCACATGGTGCAATAGAATTGTGTGTTTGTTAGAAGGATACACTGGGTTATGGATTTTCTGTCTTTCACTGTGAGTTATATTGGGTTGGGGAGTGCACAAAGGGAGAATCAGACAATCTCATTGCACACACATATTGAATTCTGACAATAAAGGTAAACTTTTGTGACCTTCTGATAAGCAAAGTCAATGGGGGAAGCCAGATTCACTTAACAGCCGTGTTACTAACTTAACAGCTGCAGTGATTTATTTAATAACTGTGGCAAGAAAGTCTTAAAATGGGGCAAAACTCAACTCTCTCACTTTTGGGCTCAATTGTGGTCATAAATCAAGGACCAGCAGTAAAATCATGGATTCTTCCAGCTGATACAGTATCATGTAAAGAAGATAAACCGTTCCTGAAGTTTGACTTTAGGGGGGATTTGTCCAAACAGCTTTCAATTGGGGAGAGGGGTGAGATGCCTGCACCCCCTGCATCAACAAGGAGAGTTGGGAATGATAACATCTGAGGATAACATGTGGAGGAGTTAGATGTTTCATTGCCATCTAGGATTCCCCCCCAACACACACACACACACCACTATGCTTGTAATCAAGTAGCAATGGAATCAAGTGAAGCACTTCAGTGTAAATTAAGTTCATTTTCGTGGTCCCTTTGCTTAAGACAGGGGTGTCCAACCTTGGCAACTATAAGACCTGTGGATTTCAAATCCAGCATGGGAATTCTGGGAGTTGAAGTCGACGAGTCTTAAAAGTTGCCAAGGCTAGACAACCCTGCCTTAAAAGCAAAAAAAGAAACAGGCGCATTACTCTCGCCCTCAGCTTTCGGGAACGCTTGCCAGACCGGGCGGATGGAAATGCCGGCATCAATGCGGCTGCGCCGATAGAGCGCGCTACGCTCGGCGACCTATCAGAGGAGGCGAGGGCGGCGCCGGCTGTCTCAGGAAAGACGCTGGTTCTGTCAGCGGCGGGAGAGTTTCGTAGTTGCCTAGTGAACCAATGTAAACAAAAGTCGGAAGCAGGGGGTGTGGGTTCCATATTTGTGCTACCGTTGTTGTTGGGGGGCAGCCTTGAAGTGGGAGTCTTAAGGGTCCGTCGCAAGCTCGGCAAGGCAGGTGCTGCCTGATAAGCTGGTCCCGCCGCGAGCAAGTCCGTTTGGATCTTCACCCGGAGGCTTAACGCTAATAGCACAAGCTAGGCGGATGCGCTCGGGAGGGAGGGAGCGACGGGGTGAGTTTGAACGTGTTGGAGGGATGGGGGGGAAGTTGAGTGAAAAAAACCAACGGTTTAAAAAATCCTCTCGTAGTAGCACACGCCTGTTATAATGTAGCGCATACTTGTATATAGCGGTTTTTAATGGTAAAAGTTTAAGAAAAAGGTACGCCTGCACAAAAGGAAAAAAAAACAGTACAAAATTGCATCACAGAAGGAGTTTCCACTGTTTTAGTGATGAGTTTTTAAGTAACAAAATACCTGGCTTTGAAAAGTCAGATTTTCACTTAAAATCTGAATACGTGAAATAGCAACTGAAAGCAGCACAGTGTAAATCATACATTGAGATTAAGAGTTATGGTCATCTATATCTCACCTATGTTAAGAGTAACCCTCATTCCAGATGGGGCCCATTGAGTTTTAAGCTATTTTGGACATCCAGGGTACTGCCACAGTTTAATTAATCATTCTTCTTGAACAAACAACATATATTATCCTTTCAGCAGTTACTATATACAAAGCTAATTCAGTAGTAAGCTTTGGTTGAGAAACAAAATGTTCCTCGATTTGGCATTTTTTTATTTCAAGGAAAGTAATCTCTCAAATATTTTTTTGCTTCCTATAGAATATCTTTCCTTGTCAAATGTAGAAGACGGAGAATAGTATGAAGAAAGAATTAAAGAAAAGTTGTGAATATTAAGATTAACAAATGCACATGCTCATATAAGCTGCAATGGAAGAAATTCCTGTAAAAGTGGCAGTACGAATAAGACCTTTACTCTCAAAAGAAATACTTCACAATCATCAAGTATGTGTGAGATTAATCTCAAATACTCAGCAAATTATCATCGGAAAGGACCGTGTCTTCACTTTTGACTTTGTTTTTGGCAAGCATTCAACCCAAGATGAAGTCTATACAACATGTATTAAGCCATTGGTAGCATCTTTGATAGAAGGTTATAATGCTACAGTTTTTGCCTATGGACAGACAGGCTCTGGAAAGACTTATACTATTGGAGGAGGTCACATTGGTATGTTCTGAAAAAGTTTGTTATTTAACTATATGATCAAAAAATGCACTGTAAAAGGAATAATAAGAGCAATCTTTTCACAAACTGAATATTTATTGATAATTGATGTTCCTAGCTCTTCATTTTAGAACAGGTTGGGACTAAAAGTTGGGTAATTCTAAATTTAAAATTATACTGGTGACATTTTCATTGTGAATAAAACTTTACACATGATGAGAACATTAATCAGCATCACACTGGAATTATGAAGTACTTCTACCACTCATTGTCAGGAACTGAAGAAGGGGAGAATCCTTCCAAATGAGAGCTATCCTCTCCTTCAATCCACCATACCAAAAATAAGCCATAATTAGTCGTTTTTTCCCTGTATTTTAATGTCTGATGGTATGACTGACTGATTTATATGACCCTGACCCTTATATATATATAATCTATATACATACATACATACATACATACATACATACATACATACATACATACATACATATCTATTTTAGAGTTACAACCCCCGGTATGCTCAAATATTTATCAGCACAAATACAACATACATACATACATACATACATACATACATACATACATATACATACATACACACACACACACACACACACACACACACACAGCATATTGAGCTAAAAGTCATTCAGATTCCTTTTACTTCATTTTCAGTGTTGCTATGATATTTCGGAGCCTGCATCTTTCAGCTCCATGTTTGGATTAAAATTATTTTCTCATTTTAGCATCAGTTGCAGAAGAAGAGAGGGGTATTATTCCACGGGCAATTCAAGAAATATTTCAGATTATTTCTGAAAACCATAATACTGATTTTGCAGTTAAAGTTTCGTACATAGAAGTCTATAAAGAAGAACTCCGAGATCTCTTGGAACTAGAGACATCTATGAAAGATTTGCATATTAGAGAAGATGAAAAGGGCAATACAGGTAGAAATATAAATTTCAACTAAGTTTTTGTTTTCTAATAATTTTGAAACATTTTTATAATGTATGCTCATATTTTCTATAGATGTACTGTACCTCTAAAATAATGTTAAGTTCATTTTATTAAATTTGAATTATTCAGAGGAAATTAACTTTAATTTTTATGCAAAGTAATTTGTACTTTAAATGTAATGCTTTAATTGCCTGTGTTTAATAATCACTGTCACTCATAACTAAAATAGCATCTTTCAACAAAGTTAATCTTTTTCCATTATTCTGCTTTAAAAAGATATAAAAAATCAGGAAAGTCCTTTAGAGAAGTGTTACTGTTTAGCTGAATATTTCTAGAATACCCATGTTTTCCCGAAAACAAGACAGGTCTTATTTTCTTTTGACCCCCGAAATAAGCACTTGGCCTTATTTTTGGGGAAGTCTTATTATTTTTGAGGTGCAGGAGGTGGTGAGCATGGTCACCTCATGGCTGCTGCTGGGTTGCAATATTTTCAGGGATGGATTTTTTTGGGGTAGGGCTTATTTTAGCGCATGTGCTCAAAAGCCCGATTGGGCTTATTATCCAGGGAGGGCTTATTTTCAGGGAAACATGGCAACAACGCATACATGTCTATGCAGATTTTCAGTCATCCAGGTCATGGTTATCCCAAAGGTGCTTTTTCAAGAGGCAATGGGACGTTCTGGTTTTTCTTTGAAGACATTTTGCTTCTTATCCAAGAAGCTTCTTGAGCTCTGACTGGATGGTGGGGAATGGAATGATTTATACTCCTTGCAGACAGCTGGTCATTTGCATTTTTTTAATGGGTTGTTAAGATTATCTGGAGATTTATCTGTGTCATCAGGGTCACCTGAGTGGTGCAAATTGGTTGGAGCCTTCTTAGAACTGTTGAATGCCTTCCAAGAAGGTTCCACACCAATTTACACCACTCAGGTGACCCTAATGACACAGATAAACCTCCAGGTGACCTTAACAACCCACTAAAAGAATGCAAATGACCAGCTGTTTGCAAGGAATACAAATCTCTCCATTCCTCACCATCCAGTCAGAGCTCAAGAAGCTTCTTGGATGAGAACCGAAACGTCTTCAAAGAAAAAAAACAAAATCCAGTTGCCTCTTGAAAACAGCACCTTTGGGACAACAATGCATATCTTTTCTTCAAATGCCCATTGTTATGCTATGGATATTTTTTTCTCCATTTAAAGCTTTTTTCCATTTGTTATTTCACTTAGAGGCACAGTGGATCATCATAAAATATTAAATTTTTATACAGCTAACTACATATACCAGCACATCCAAGAATTTCCCCTACTTTACTTTCGGTTGACTCTGCAACCAATGCAGAGTATGTAAGAGGCAAAGCATCTTTGTGGTATCACAACATACATTTTGATGAAAGCTTCATTTGCTGCTTATTTTATAATATTTTATTTTATATGAATTATTTCTTGCTTGAAAAATAACTGGCTTGCCTATATATTTGTTAAAAACTTAATCTAATTTTTCTGAAAATGTTATATTTATAACCTTTATTGTTTTAGTAATCGTTGGTGCCAAAGATTGCCAAGTAGAAAGTACAGAAGAAGTGATGAGCCTATTGGAAACAGGGAATGCTGCTAGACATACAGGGACAACCCAAATGAATGAGCATTCCAGCCGATCCCATGCTGTTTTTACCATCAGTGTCTGTCAACAACAGCAGCCTTTGCAGAAGGACAAAGAGGGTGCACAAAATTCACCCAAAAATTCAGGACAGCAGATCGCTTCTAAATTCCACTTTGTAGATCTTGCCGGATCAGAAAGAGTTACAAAAACTGGCAATACTGGTGAAAGATTCAAAGAATCTATTCAGATCAACAGTGGTTTATTAGCTTTGGGAAATGTGATAAGTGCACTTGGAGACCCAAAAAGAAAAAATGTACACATTCCATATAGGGATGCTAAAATCACACGTATCCTTAAAGACTCTTTAGGAGGCAATGCAAAGACTGTCATGATAACATGTATTAGTCCATCTTCTTCTGATTTTGATGAATCATTAAATTCCATCAAGTATGCTAACAGAGCAAAAAATATTAGGAACAAACCTATTGTCAACTATAACCCAGACTGGGATCGTATAGATGAAATGGAGCTTGCCATCAAGTTGCTTCGGGAAGCCTTGCAAAACCAACAAACTAATGGACAGTCTTCTGGTAGCCAAGGGTCACAGGATTTATGCCAAGACAAAAACAGAATTCGTTGTCTTGAACAGCAGCTTGCTCAGTTTCAAATTGAAAGTTTTAATTTGAGAAATTGCATTGAAGAAGCTTATTTATTTCTTGTTGATTTAAAAAACATTGCCAACCTATCAAAAAATCAACTTGAAAAACTGCAAGAATGGATCCACGTAGCTCAGGAACTTAGGAGAGAGGCATCTATTCCCCAGGTAAACAGTGGAACAGTAGCCGACCAAGAAGGACCATATCATATTACGATTCTTCAGCTTAAAAGAGAGCTGAAGAAATATCAGGTACTTACTGTAAATTTAATATAAGGGTATTATAAATTATAAATATAATTATAAATATAAGGGTATTATAAGTTATAAATAAGGGTATTATAAATTAAGATAAATTTAATAAAAGATTGCATACAGAAGCGTTGTCTGCACATTAAGGCAAAGTTTTGTTCAAATGAATTTACCTTCACTCCCATTCCAGCATATCAGCTTGATCAGTGCTATGGGATAATTTGAGAGGCATGTTAAAAAAACAAGCAGGAGAACAATACCTCAATTTAGTACAATTTAATATTAAAGATGGATTCTTTATTTGGAAATGGTTCAATATGCAATCATTAATACAGCATAAGAAATCTTCCCTCAGGAAATTATGGATTTTTTTCAAAGGTCAGAGTTTTGGCAAGTCATCCTTAGCTTAAGAAGTCTTTCAGCTTATCTTTTGGAACTTGTCTAGCTACTTTTTCTAACATAGATCTTTTATTATTTTTTTATTATTTTTAAAGCTAATAAACAGTGAAGCATTCTTTTAAAACTTTGGTGGTTCTATTATCTATCTCTTGGCTAATATTTCATTTTCATTTCAGTATGAACTGTTTCTATACAGTTCCTTAGTTTGCAAATCTTTTTGTCTCTTTCTCCCTGATCTAAAATGCTTACATTACAAGAATGTAGCTGTTAACAGAAATGATCACTGGATATTGTCATTATAAAACTGATGAAAATCAATAATAGCACCAAGAATTACAAGTTATTCATCAGTCTTCCCCAACACACCTGGGAAACACCAGACCGGGGAGGCTGCAATATAGTATATAAAAATTACAAATCACATTATTTCTGGAAAATGTTATAACATTACTTCTGTTAGGGATCTTTTACAAATTATATGCATATTGGCTGAATCATAAAGATGGTAAATCCAACATCCAGGGGCCTGATTTTTTTTTCCATATGTGAACTGTAAACAAATAATTTTCTTTGGTTATTAAACATAGCTCTTATATTTCCATTACCTGCCTATGAGAGCTAGTTTAATGGAAGTAATGTTCTGCGCTTTATTTAAATTATTGAGTAGGCCTAGTGGGACGTAAGCTTGAAATAGTTATGAATGAATCTTAAATTAGCAGAAGAAAATGTTATACAATAGGCTTTTTCCCTTAGATTTCTGAAATATGCATAATCGGGGAAACCACTGAACACTATGAATTTTGTTTTAAAAGTTTCTTGCAAAAGTAAGGAATTTCATCAAATCTAGAATGTTGTATTTCTTATGCAAAGCTCTAGATTTTACAAGTTCAGTACGTTTGCCTTCCATTTTCATCAAACCAAATTTAATACACCCTTATATGAAATTGTTACCTGCAGACATGTTTAGTTTAGTTTTAGTTTTCCCTTTATTTGTATGCCGCCCTTTTCCCTGGGGGGACTCAGGGCGGCTCACAGTTCAAAAAGGGGGGGGGGAGACAAACAATATTCCAAAAGGAGACAATACAACATATTAAAAAGAGAGCACAACAGTCACACAATTCGGGTGGGGTTAGAGTCTTAACTCCAGGCCAGCCGGGACAGCCAGATCTTTAAAGTGGCGCGGAAGGATTGGAGGGTGGTGAGGGTCCGAATCTCCACGGGGAGTTCGTTCCAGAGGGTCGGAGCAGCCACCGAGAAGGCTCTCCTCCGGGTAGTTGCCAGTCTGCACTGGCTGGAAGATGGAATTCGGAGGAGGCCTAATCGATGCGATCGGGTTATCCTAAACAGGGCGGCTGGGCGCGACTCAGCAGACGCAACCAGAGAGGCAATGTATGTTCTCTTAGCCGTCCTAATTGCTCGAATGTACTCTCTGGTGCAGGTTGTTAAATGTGCTCGGTTCGGTTCGGATTTACTGGATCTCCATAAGTGCTCTAGGCGTCTCCTTTGGCGCTTCCTCTCCCGGAGTTCCTCAGTAAACCAAGGAGCCCTCCGGGATCCACTGCCTCGGAGCGGCCGTAGAGGCGCAATCCAGTTAAGAGACTTCGTCGCTGCCAAGTTCCAGGCAGCAACCAGAGTCTCTGCCGGACTGCGGGCGAGGGTATCAGGAATAACCCCAAGTTCCGTCTGGAACCCCAAAGGGTCCATAAGTCGCCTGGGGCGGAACCACCTGGTCAGCTCCTCCTCCCTACAGTGGGGGTTTGGTCTCCGAAAGTCAAGCCTCAATAGGTAGTGGTCTATACTTATAGATAACAGGAAATGTATATCTTGATCACTAGAAATTGCTTCTAATAAGTAAAATGTGTTAAAGCTGCTTTGTCTTTTTTTCCTTTTTAGTACAAATTTGAATATGAGAAAACTGCATGTGTAGCTTTTATTTATTTATAAAATTTATATTGCCGCCTACTTGCACATGGCAACTCAAGGCAGTTTAAAAGGACATAAAAACACCATATAAAAGAAATAAAAATAAAAAAATAAAAAAAATAAAATAACTCCCCACCCCAGTGACAACATGTATTCATGCTACCCATTTAATGGGCTCCATCCCCTGGCCCACTGGCAGGACCACGTCTTCAGGGCCTTCCAAAAGAGTGTTAAAGTGGGGGCCAGTCTAATGTCTGGGGGGGGGGGGATGATGTTCCAGGGAGAAGGCTGTTCTTCTGGGTCTCGGCACATGTATCTCCTTAGGGGCTGGTACTTGCAGTATTCCTTACCTCCCTGCTCTAGTGGGTAAGTGTAACTGGCAAGAGACAGTCCCTCAGATAACCTGTTTAAAGCAATGAAGGGCTTTAAAGGTGACAACTAGCACCTTGAAGTGCACCCAGAAGCAATTTGCAACCAGTGCAGTTCCCGCAGGAGAGGTGATACATGTGCACATCGAGGTCTGCACAAAACCATGTGGGCTGCTGCATTTTGCACCAACTGGATCTTCCAGATGCATTTCAGGGGCTGCCCCATGTAGAGCACGTTGCAATAGTCAAGACGGAAGGTGATTAAAGCATGAGTGACTGTGAATAAGAATTGTTCATCCAGGATAGGGCATAACTGGTACACAATCGGCAGTTGTGCAAAGGCCCTCCTGGCCACCTACTCTTCAAGCAGGATTCATGAGTCCAGGAGAAACACCCACACCCGATTACGCACAGGGTCTGTTTGGGGCAGTGCCACCCCATCCAAGACTATCTTTAGAATGGGATGTGTAATAACCAGATAGCTGGTGAATCAGATTCTAGTTTGCACAGAACAACATGAACATACTTGGGTTTTACTGGTTGTACTTGTGGCTTGCTGGCCAAAATATGCTAAGGCTGATTGGTACTGTCGTTATCATTAGCATATAATGCTACATCTAGCAAGAGTATGACTAAAGATGGTAATACTGGCATGGCGAGCTCTCAGACATACACTATATTGCCAAAAGTATTCGCTCACAACTGAGTCTGATTATGTGGATGGGTGAACGAATACTTTTGGCAATATAGTGTATATTTCATCAGGAACCCATACATTCAACCAAAACTCTAGTGATGTTAATAAAGATAATGGATTCCCTGGAATGGTAGGGTTTAAATATTCATATGTTACATTCTACGTTTTATCTGGCTCCTGGGAACTCTGTAACAGTGTAACAATCTTACTTTAATGTGATTCGCAACCTGCCTGATTACCTGTCTTTTTCAGAGTTAAAAACAGCCTGAAAACCAACCCCCCATTTTCTGGTTGAAACATCTGTTTCCTACCTGACATGTACAGTTAATTCTAGGCTTGTATCCATTTGTTTAGTGATCACTTAGTTATGGTCATCATGAAAAAATAGATGTCCTCCAGGTTTGTGTCCTCTTAACAGTCATAGAAATCCCAGTTCGTGGGTACATTGAATTGAATTGAATAAGTTTATTTATAGGCCGCCCTTTTCCCTGAGGGGACTCAGGGCGGCTAACAACATAGGGAGGGGGATACAGACAATAACATATAACATAACACATAATTAAAAAGTAAACAACATTCATCCAACATTCGGGTGGGGGCGGATCAGATCTTTACCCCCAGGCCTGGCGGGAGAGCCAGTTCTTGAGGGCTGCGCGGAAGGTCTGAAGGGTGGTGAGGGTACGAATCTCCACGGGGAGATCGTTCCAGAGGGTCGGAGCTGCCACTGAAAAGGCTCTCCTCCGCGTAGTAGCCAGCCGGCACTACATAACTTGCAGTTACTCACAATGAGCTGCAGTTATATGTTCACCATTTTTTACCTTCCCTGCTGGCTTCACAAGCCTAGTCAATGGGGAGGTTGGCAGAGAAGGTCCCAAGTCGATCTTTCTTTTGTCCAATCAGCATTCATTCCTGCTTGTATGTGACCTGCACCAGACCATCCTAATCTTAGCCCAGCTCGCATACAGCCTACACCAGCCCTTCTCTTGTTTCTCCTATGGCATCCCCAAACTCTTTATTTGAGACACCCCACCCCCCTGCATCTTGGAGTTAATGACAACAAACAGGAATGCCAGTTATATTTGTCATAATAACTCTATTGATATAACTAGATTTAATAAATTAGATTTAGTTGTAGTATGTCTTACTAGCCAAGTGGATTGTAATTACGGAAAGTAATTAAATTCGTTAAAAAGTTAATTGTTCCTTAGGTTATTTATTTACTTTTTTCCATTTTTCCTTCTATTTGCCAGTTTCCAGATGGCAGATGTATTGTTCAGTACCAAGCACTGTAGTGACACAAGAAAATAGATTTTAATTCTCCTCATTTCTGCTGCTACAAGGAAATATGTTTAGGAAGATTATTATAGAATGATGAAAAAGAACATTTCCTTTAGTAACTCTCTGAACAACTGTTATTAATACTATACCATTCACAATTGGAATTCAATTTCCTTTCCAGTCATGGTAATTCTCTTTTTAGCTATCCCATCTCAAATCGTACATGAAATATAAGACATGTTTTTTAAAGTATTATTATTTGCAGGAATTGAGGAAACAACAGGGTGCTATTAATACACATCATTTTCCCTAGAAGATCAAAATGTGGCAAAGGCTTTTTTACTAAGTACTTTGTTGGTTTAAATTAAAGGCACTTGATTGTTTGAGACAATATGTATTCATAATTTTTGCATACTATACTTGGGTTATATACAATAAAATATATATAGTTAATGCAATACAGTACTTACAGCATAACTGCTATATTTGCAGCAAATATCACAATGCATTTCTATTTGTGGACTTCCATTTCATATGTTCAGTCATTCTCTCTTTATTACCTAGCAGTCTCTTGCAACAGATGCTGAAGTCTTCAGTGAAAAAGAACTGGAAATAAAAATATTGCAAGATCAGATACAAAAGCTGATACAAGAAAATCATGAATATCTGGAATCACTAAAGGAGGCACATGATACAAATAGGTTACAGGTAATTTAAGTTTTCTGCAAGTTATTTAGGCTATATATATATATATATATATATATATATATATATATATATATATATATATATATACACATACATACATACATACATACATACATACACACACACACAATTATATCAATCATAGATAACAATAATAATAATAACCAAAATATTACAACCATAAATAGTTTGAAAAGATTATAATTAGGGTTATCAAGATTTATTCCCATGTAAGTCCATATAAGAATGCAATTTTAAATTTAAGTTGAATCCAAATTTCAGTGGCTTTAATTTCTGCAATTCTGTAGTTTAATAAATGCTTTTTTTTTTTCATTTCAAGAATGAAAAAATGGTAGAGCAGCGACTTATAATTAACCAGCTAAATGACAAATTGGAGAAAATGGCAAAAGCATCTGCCTCTGATGGTGCTTCTGGAGATGGACCAGCTGCGGTAATATCAGCTAAAAGGCCCTATAGTGTTCCATTAACTAAAAGTTTGATGCAGATGAATAACATACCATTAAGATTGGATTCTCGAAAGGTATATATGGAAAATATATATATATAATTAACTTTATTATTTTCAAATTATTAATCAAAGTTGAAGGGAACTATGGTAACATGAACATCTGTAGGTTGATCAATTGAGGAAAGAAACTGTAATGAATAATTTCTCCCATCCCATTTAAAGATGGTAAATATAATGCATTTATTTCCTCCATTTCTTCCATTTCTATCTGGTGGTTTTGATATTCCCCATTTTCCACTAGAGCTGGGTTCTTTGTTCTGTTCTGTTCCAATATTTTAAAAGGTTGCCCATTCCTGATATGCCTGCATTGGACAGCTGTGGAACATAGCAGAGTTAGCATTGGGAACTGGCCTGAATAATCTCTGAATGTCAGAAAAAAAGAATATCGTCATTTGGATATTATAAAATAAAGACCTTTAGAAGAGGCCGATATGAGGTATACACTCAATCCCAGAGATCTCTTGGCAGGTTTTGATACCATTAATTGGGGTATCCTTCTGAACTGAGTAGAGGATGCTGTGCTATGTTTTTTCCCCCTATGCAAATAATTCTAGTTGGTATTGGAAGAAAGGCGCTGCAGCCTATGGCTACTCACTTGTAGATGCTATAGGGTTCTATATTTTCACCCCTTCTGTTTAACATCCATAAGTGACTGAGCGAGGTCATTTGTCGGTGCTTGATGTTTTCCAATTGTACATTTCAATCCTTGGTGTCTAAATGAGGCTGTCAGAGACTGAAGGCTGAGAATCTGGATGGAGAGGAATACATTTACTCTCAATCACATCAAGACTGAGGGGCTGTGGGTATTTAGGGCCCCAAATCCTGGAAATTTTCCATGTTGAGTCCTGGATGGATGAACACTTATAGCTGGTCCGAATGCACTGAGGTGGGTAGTAATGGACATTTTTGTCATTCGTACATAACACTAATGCTCCATGAGCTCAACAGGTTGCCATTTGGCTTCTAGGTGCAATTCAAGATGCTAGTTTCCACCTATAAAACCCTTCATGGCATAGGGCCTGGCTATCTGACTACGATAGCATATGTCTATCCTATACAATTGGACAATGCGGACACCTTACAGGTTCCAGTTGTCAAATAATTTCATCAAACAGGCCTTGGACTTTTGACCTTCTCTATTATGACTGCTCTATGTAATAGCAGATCCCTCGGAATTGCATATCCCACCCCCACTTCATTTAAAAAGTCTGTGAAACATTGCTTTCCCCCAGACCTGGATTAGATAGTTGGTAATTATCTTATGGATTTTTATTTAAGTTAGTTGGAAAGTTTTCTCTTCGGGATGTACATTGCTTTTTGTTTTATTGTTCTTACTAATTTTAATGTTGTACAGTCTTTATGGAGGTGGGCAAATTTCTATTTTGACAAATAAATAAAAATAGCAACTAATATAGTTCCGATTATCAGGACAAGCAAAGATGTAAACACAATAACTCATCCTAACCTTCTCCCCCAAAATGGGAATTTGAGTCATATAAAGTTACTTTGCCCTACAATATACACTGAGTAATTTTTAAACAGAACCTGTTTTAAAAATTTATTTTTAAAACTTATTTAAAAGGTACACACAAGCCCTCCGATGTATTCCTTAAGTAAAGTTATAGCTGGATTTCAGACCCGTAATCAGATCATGATGGATCACATAGAAGAGCAAGATGAAGTCCTTCATTATTGCTTTTCTGATCACAGTGATGATGATGATGATGAAAACAATGCCAAGAGTGGAAGAAGATTCAGATTTAGGTATGTTTTTAATCAGATATGACCAATATATAGCTTGTGATATTAACATGTATATCTGTTAGCTCATGCTGTGAAAATATATTTAAATGTGAAAGAATAATTTTATAGCAGGCAGGAAGAAGCTGAACCAACAGTCAACAATGTGTTGTGTAACTTCTGGTGGGGGACCTTCAAAGCGTCCTCTTCTGCTGATCTGAGTAAGAGGAAGTTAATGGAGATGGTTCTACCACAAAACCGCGGATGACAAAATCGCGGTCGACGAAATCGCGTATGTGACGTCATCACAGCGCGACGGAAAAGATCGAAAAATGTAAAAATAAAGCAAAAACCTTACCCTAACCCCCCCAAACCTAACCCTAAACCTAACCCTAACCCTTAACCTAACCCTAAACCTAACCCTTAACCTAACGAAAAACCTAACGCTAACCCTTAACCCAACGCTAAACGTAACGCTAACGCTCTAAACCTAACCCTAACCCTTAACCTAACCCTAACCCTTAACCTAACGCTTACCTTTATGTGAATCGGCTTGCTGTAATTTAATTTTTATTTCAATTTTTCGATCTTTTTCGTCGCGTTGTGATGACGTCACATACGCGATTTCGTCGACCGCGCTTTTGTGGAACGCGGTTTCGACGGGTCACGAATGGAGATGGTCCCTTAGTTTGTCAAGTTCTAAGCTAGTTATAGTTTAAAGATAAACTCTAGCATTTTAAATTTTGCTTTATAGGCAACTAGCAACCACTGCCGATCGTTCAGTACAAGTTCTTTATTATTTCTGTCCCCTGTATCATTTAGTAACCTAGATATGACATTATACCCCAATAACTGCAATTTCTGGATATTTACAAAGGTAACCCACCTAAACTACATTGCAGTTCAGTTCCAGAATAGCTAATAGAAAGTTGTATTTCTGTAGGATGCGATAGTACTTATAAAACTGTTTTTGAATTCATCAATAAACAAGATAATAGGAGTTGACCAGAAGTTCTCCAGCTGGACAAACGTGGGGGATGTGAGCTTTGAAGAATCTCACATGAACCCTGTCTGACAAACCAATTCCGAGATCCGTTTTTGGATCAGAACCTCCTGGGTGTGTGTGTGAAGAAGGGCCATTGTCTCACCAGACTCAGAGGGCGTGCAACAGGTCCCTTATAGGTCAGAGATTTGCCCTCTGAATCGGAGTCGGAGTGGCAGCATGGCAGCATTGCTGCACAGGAAGCTGGCTTCAGGCCAAAGCAGCTGAGCAGGAATGTGCAGAGGTGAGATGAAAGCCTGGTAAGAAGATCTATTAACCCAGAGTTATAAATCAGAATTTGGAAAAGGCAAAGAACCTTGAGAGCATAAATAATATTGATGGACAGATTGGGATTTGGGCAAAAAGAAAGAAAGGAGGAGGAAAATGGAGAGTTGAATCACAAGCCCAAAAGAGAACCATTTGCTTGACACAATTTGGACAGAAAGGAGAAAGTAGAGAAGTGACAAACCCACTCAAACACAAGTTCTAGATTTTGTTTTGGACTTGAAAAGATTGTGTTTCTAAAGGAATCTAGGAGTGTGAAGATTTACTTCATCCGAATTTCTTCTAACTAACATATTTTAAGCAACTTTAATTAATGAGAGGTGGAATGCAACAAGGGAGAAAGATCAAGAAAAAGCACTATTTTCTCACTGACAACTGATAGCCTAATCTTGCCTGTGCGGGAAGTTCTAATTAATGAACTGCCATAAATCAGAACTTGGAAAAGCAGGAGGCGAAGAGAAGGCAAAGAGAAACATACCCGACTTTGGCTGTATGCAAATTTGTTCCAATTAATAATATTTTGAGCAACTATAACTAACGAGAGGTGGAAAGATAACGAGAGGTGGCAAGGGAAAAAAAATAAGAACAAGAACTGGGAAATACAAAGTTTTTTTCTGCAAAAAATCAAGAAGGCTCCAGCTTCTCTTCCATTTTCACATTAGTTGAATTAGATAAATTTAAGGTGGACCAGAACTTTGAAATAAGATCTGTATAACTAACTGCAATTTTGGAACTGAACATTAAGGAAGAACAAAAGATCAAAATGGCTTCCTTCGCTCTTCTCCACAGCAGTTGAATTAGATAAATTTAAGGTGGACCAGAACTCTGAAATAAGATCTGTATAATTAACTGTAACTTTGGAACTGGACATTATGGAAAGGTGGGAATTTGAAGAACTATGTGAAATTATAAAAAATATGCATAAATCATTAAACTCATTAAAATCAAGCCTAAATAGAATTCTGAACTCAGAGAAGCAGGTATTTAAAAAATAAGGGAAGGAAGAAGGAGGGGGGAGATAATGAAGGGGTAGAAACGATGGGAAATGAAAAGCAGACAAAAAACTCCATTGGGTCTGACAATGGTATGGGGAAAATTTAAAAGGAGGGATGTGTCCCAACAAAAGGAAATAAAAAGCAAACAAAAGATGTTTCGAACGTTGATAGTGGCATAAGGAAAATTGAAGAAAAAATTGAAGAAGGAAGTTACACCCCAACAAAGGGAAATATAAAAGAGCTCTGATGGTGGCTTGGGGAAAATTGAAGAGGGTGAACGTGTCAAAACAAAGAAAAGGGAGAAGGCAGGAATAGAGAAGTGGGACAAAAGACTTACTAGGAAAAAAAATCAGACAACTAGAAATTGCTATATGGGAAAATATAAAGCTAAAGTGAAGAGGTTTATTCCTAAATATGACAATAAAATTGAGTTGCTAACTAATTGAATATGATAATGGAAAGATAATTAAATAAAGGTTAAAATATATGGAATATGGACAAATATGAAACTGATATGGGGAGATTGTAAAGCAGAGGTTTGTGATTCACTTTTATACATGATAATTAAACTAAGTTGCTAATTGATTGAATATGACAATAGAAGGACAATTAAGCATGGGTTAAAATATACGAAACATGAACATATATAGAACTTCTAAGATAATGAAAAAAGTGAGATGTGTACTGCTTGTTTTTCTATCTAGTAGATTAAGGGAATTGTAATGAACATTGAACAGTAAGGATTGCCATTTATAGACAATTAAGAGTAACCTAAACCAAGATATGGAAAAATGGAGAGGGAACATGAAATATACTTACAGTGGAAAACTATTGAGATTTAAAGACAGAATCACAAAGTGGGGGGCGTGTAAGGATGCATAATTATATAAATATAATGATGAGAATAGCTGGGAATTGTAACCAGGTCTACATCTCAGCCCAAATTAGGCTGGGGGGGGGGAGATTTAAAAGCACAATAACTATATATGTATACTCCCCCCCCTCTTTTTTTAAAAAAGGAGGAGGAAGATAGTGTATATGTTAAAATTAAATATGTATATTGATAAGGAATTATAAATACCATAAACATAAAATGGAGGTCTCTCAGAAGCTGAAATACACCAAGTAAATGAGGTGAAGTAGAGAAGAGAGGTAAAGGAAGAAGAGAGGGATAGGAGAGAGGGCGGGGGGGAAGAGAAGAGAAAGGAGTGGAAAGGGGAGAGAGGAGAAGAAGGGGAAGTAGAGAAGGGAAGGGTGACAGAGGGAAGAAAGGAGGTAGAGAGGGGGAGGAGAGAGGGAGAAGAAAGTGGTGGATAAGGTACAAATATAGTGTATGGAGAACAGAAGAGCCAATAATTGTTTTTGGGAGTTGATGGTAAGACGAATTGATGTAAACATTTAATAATACAATACAATGTTGGCTATGTAATAGTATACATGTGGTTATATGTTATGAAAATGAAAAAATAAAAAACTTTATACACAAAAAAATAAATAAATAAACAAGATAACAAATGTGCCAAAAGAAAATAATCACATTTTTATTTAGTAGCAATATACATAGCAATGTTTTGTTCATAAAACATTCTTTCACTGTAAAAATGCTTACAATTACAGGTTATCCTCGACTTATGACCATAAGTGAGCCCCAAATTTCTGTTACTAAGCGAGACAGTTAAGTGAGTTCTGCCCCATTTTACGAACTTTCTCATCACAGTTGTTAAGTGAATCTGGCTTTCCCATTGACTTTGTCAGTTGCCAATCATCTAAATTTTGATCTCAACATTCATGGGGATGTTACAATGGTCATAAGTGTGAAAAATAGTCATAAGTAACATTTTTAGTGCTGTTGTAACTTCGAAGGGTCACTAAAGAAATGGTTGCAAGTCAAGGACTATCTGTAATACAGTTGTCATCTCAAGCTGTATTTTTCTTTAAATGCCTGCTTCAATTTTTACTTAGACAGTCCTTAAACCGTACATGGACACAGAAGCCGGCTTCTTCTAGCTATATAACTAAAGGAAAAGAGGTACAGCAAAATGCCATTTCAGAAATCGGAAATCTTTCATCAACAGAAGCTGTTACAGATAAAGAAGGTAAATTGATCTACCAATTATTGGTCTACAACTATTATTGTGTCTTATGTAGTCCAAAGAATAAAATGGGAATGGGAATCTGGAAGTAAGGATTTGTATTCAAAGCAATGCATAATTAATTAATGAGGATGACATTTGTACTATAATATTAACATTAAATTTCATAAAATATACATATTTGCTCTTTAATACTTTAAATATTTATTTATTGAAATGCCTTTCAATTAAAATATTTTAAGCAAACAGGCTCTTAAAAAAACCCAGCAGTGCATTCAAATATGTAATGAATATAATATGTCAGTAAAACTTAAACCATAATTTAAAATATATTTTATTACACAGAGATTTAAACATGTAGCATTTTAAGTTGTAATCAATAAATATGGAAAATCATTATGAATGCCAGCAAATGAGAATTAACATATTATAGGTGATATTTTGATATTATACATAACTCCCTATTACTGCATGCTATTTTTGAATAATATATTAAAGTTTATCTGCATTGGCCAATGTACACACAATTAGTTTTCAAACTATACCTGGAAGCTTAACTACCATAGTTTTAGGAGTATAAGAGCACCCTTTTCCCTCAAAAAAGAGGCTGAAAATCTGGGTGCGTCATATACACCGAATATAGCATTTTTGCCTCCCAAAGCCCCGCCCTTCACCAAAATGGCCGGACATAACCTTATGGAGGCTTTTAGAGAACTCCTGGGGGCTGGGGAGGGCAGAAATGAGTGAACAATGGGCAGTGCAATTTTTTTGACAAAAAATGTCCCTATTTTTTGCTCATTTTTGCCCCCTCACCCCCCAGGAGCACTCTGCAAGCCCCCCCCCCAGGCTACTCCTGCCTTTAAAAAAAAACGGGTCCGTTTTTGCGAAAAACAGGCCGTTTTGGGGAGATTTGCAGAGTGTAAAAACTCCCCCCCCCTTTGGAAAGCTCTTTAATTGATTGATGAGAATTACATTGATCAAGTGCTGTGCCAGCAGAAACATCTACCTATCTACTGTATTTCTCTCTCTTTCTCTCTCTATCCCTCTACCTACCTACCTATCTACCTACCTACCTGCAGACTGTCTCTCTCTCCCTACCTATCTACTATATTTCTCTCTCTCCCTCTCTTTCTCTCTCTCTTTCTCTCTCTCCCCCTTTATCTACCTACCTAACTACTCACTCTCACTCTCTCTCTCTCTCTCCCTACCTACTGTATTTCTCTCCTTCTCTATCCCTCTATCTACCTACTTAATTTTTTTAAAAAATTGCCTCTTCAAAACCTTGGTACGTCTTATACTCTGGTGCGTCTTATATTCCGAAAAATAAGGTAACTCACTATGCTATATATGAAATCCACATTCATATATTTGATACATATATAGGTAGTCCTCGACTTATGAGGACAATTGAGTCTAAAATTTCTGTTAAGTGAGTCAGCTGTTAAGTGAATTTTGCCCCATTTTAGGACCTTTCTTATCACAATTGTTAAGTGAATCACTGCAGTAGTTAAATTGGTAACACAGTTGTTAAGTGAATCTGCCTTTGTCATTGACTTGGCTTATGAGAAGGTTAGAAAAGGATATGATATCTCGGACATTGCAATTGTTATAAATAGGAGTCAGTTGCCAACCATCTGAATTTTGATCATGTGACCATGGCAATGTTGACATAGTCATAAGTATGAAAAATTGTTATAAGTCACTTTTTTCAGTACTGTTGTAACTTCAAGTCACTAAACAAACTGTTATAAGTTGAAGGCTTCCTGTAGTTGTGTTCATATATAATCACTTGTGTTCATAAACTTTCTGTACTTAACTGTGTACTAAAAATAGATTTCAACCTTTTAAAAAAAATCTTGTACAGAAATGCAATTCATTTTATAATATACTTAGCCTAGTTTTGTTCTGTTAGACCCAAAACTGCTTACATTTAATATTTTAGGCCTCTCAGAGAATATGTTTTATGTTATTAAAACAGTATACTTTCTTTAAAGGTGTGGATATTGAACTTATCAAGGAAAGTCAAATAAGAAATGTGCAAAAGTTAAAGAATTCAGAGCTAAAACTTATTGCTGCTAAGCAAAAAATGAATGAACTTACCCTTAATATCCGAATGAAAGAAGAACTCATTAAAGAATTGGTGAAAACGGGTAAATTTATTTTGTAACTTACACTTTGAATATAAATATATAAAAGAAAAGAACCAGGTTTTATATGAGATAATTATTGCTGCACAGTGAAAAAACAATTTTTTAAAAGGCAGTGTAAAGTCAATGTACAGCATTTATCATTGGAACAATCCTCAGTTTGTGATTTTTTTCTAAAAAGTTACATTAAATTATGTTGAACCATTTATTTTAATTTTGTTGCCTAATCTACCACCTGGTTATTTTGAGAAAAAATATGTTTATGAGGAGCCATCTTTAATATCACTTGGACCAGTTTTTAAATTTTGTTGGTAATAAATATGTTAAATGGTTTTTAAAAATGATAACAATAGCTGCTACAATGCCAAAAGTCACAAATGAGATCTCCATTATTTAAAATTAATATTTTTTAAGGTAATGATGCTCGATCGGTAAGTCAGCAATATTCTCTGAAAATAACACAACTGGAACATGAAGCAGAGCAGGCTAAAATTGATTTAGCAGAAACACAAAAGCAACTCCAAGAACTGGGGAACAAGGAACTAAGGGACATTGCTGAAAAAGCCAGATTACAGAAAGAATTCAGAAAAAAAATGGATGCAGCAAAACTGAAAGTTCAGGTATTTGCAGTTGAGAAATTCATTAAAAACCTGTGCATAATCTGTAAAAAAATACAAGATAATATCTCACCTAGTCTCTCAACTAGAAAATATATACTTTATATCATCATAATTCATGAATCTTGCTAGGTTGGTGCGTGCGATATAGTAGAATAGATTTAATAGCCGTGGCAACAAAGGGACTTGGAACATAAACTGGAGATCAGAAATCTACTCAATGGGGGGGGGGGTGTTACTACAATGCTTTCTTATCTGACTATCTATATATCTCTCTTCCAAATATAGTATGGATCTTTTCTCCAGAAATGTAGTTTTTTGCTCATTTACTCTATGCAATTCTTGTCCATATAATTCTGTATATTTTATATAACCTGGATATTAAGAAATAAGCTATAAAATTACTTAATTATTGAGCATTTCCAATAATAGATTTGTTTTCTGAAAGTAATGTTCTCCACCTGTAAAAATCCTTGACAATGTAATTAATGATGTACTCAATATTGTGCCAAGTACCAAGACATTAATATGATTTTCATTTTATTTATAGTTTGTGTCTTTCATAGATAGATAGATAGATAGATAGATAGATAGATAGCAAAACTATAAATAAAAGGAAAATCACTTTAATATATATAGTTCACTTGTATGTTGAAAATGTCCAAAGCTAGTCATATATGCAATGAACCATAATTAAACAAGCAGCAAGTTAGTAAAACAGTCCAATTAGAAAGCTAACCAAACAATAAAATAGTATATTATATAACAGTAACTGATGAAATAAAATGTACTATGTGACTTCAGGTCATACAGAAAAAACAACAGGAAACTAAGAATCTAGCATCATTATCTACCCAGAATAAGAAACGTATATCAGAACTAGAACAGAATATTAATCACATGAAAAATCAACAAGCCCAATTACAGAAAAAATTGCGGGAAGAGAATGAAAAAAAGAAAATATTGGAAACAGGAATTCAGCATGGTCAATTGAAAATCAAGGTAAAAGTTTTTATTTCAGATGTAAATTATAACTATGTTTAATGACAATAGTTTCATTTCATTTGATTGTAATGCACAACTTATAAAACACTTCTTCAGTGAATATAATATGCAGTTAATGTACAATTTTATGTGTAAACATTTCCACAAATCTATACATTAACTGCATGTCATTATTCATTGAATAAAGGTTTCAGAAATTGTATATTACAGTCGAGCCCCCAAAAGGTTCCTAATTCAAATCATATTTGAATTCTAAATTTACTTGAGACATCATGTATTTTACTTCAATTCCAGGCTTTCTACAGTATTGTAGAAAGTCTATATCAACGGTTGAGACTTGTAAAGATTACTGCTGTGTGTGTGTGTGTGTGTGTGTGTGTGCGTGTGTGCGCGCGCGCACACACACACGCACATGTGAACCTTTGAGTCAGTCTTAACTCCTGGTGACTAGGTGGGCAAATTCCTTCAGTCTTCTTTGTGCCTCTAAAATTTGTTTCAAAATGAGAACTGAAAAAGTCAATATTCTAGTAATATGTGTTTTAAAAAAAATTACTTACAGGAACTTCAACAAAAAACAGAACAGCAGGAGAAGATTCTAAAGCTAAAGGATGAAGAGATTGCTGCATTTAAGAAAAGA
Source organism: Thamnophis elegans (assembly GCF_009769535.1). NCBI lineage: Eukaryota > Metazoa > Chordata > Lepidosauria > Squamata > Natricidae > Thamnophis > Thamnophis elegans. The sequence continues at coordinate 83,228,170 of NC_045543.1, read as the reverse complement.
AACTCAACTGGGGCTCCCCAACAACTGCAGGCAATTGAAATTTTGTAATGCTAGTCTGCTAAAACGCTTTTGATAGCCTTGCTCTACTCTATCCATAACATACGGCCACTAAATGGCTTGAATCCTGCAACTCTTTATTTAGTATTTAATTTCTGTGGCTTATTCCTGGTTTTTCTCCTCTAAGAAGTATTTTAGACAGCTAAAATAATTTTTAAAAGATAAAAGATAAAAGGTTAACATTAGTAATGTAATAGAATGAGTTAACAATGAAAAGCTTGGCAAAATGTAGCAGCATTATAGCTTTTCTAAACTCTAAAGAAATTGTGGTTTTTTTAAATTGAAAGTGATACTCTGGAAAAAAATGCTTTACTGATAAATCAAAGAAAATTATGAATTGGGGTAGGGAGGCAAACAAGATCTGATTTTTACCAGTCATGTGGTCGTGTGAATCATTTATCATACAATCAACCTTTCCACATTTATAGGATTACAGATAATCTTGTTTTCCATGTTAGCCCTTGGCCTATATGATTTTCTAGAACTCTGTTATCTTATGGGGAAATTTTTATTTTTAACTAAGAACATAGAGTATTTCAAAAGTTTATTATGATTAGTGATAGTTTAATGCTGGCGCTAGAACCTCAGCTGGAGGACAAGTTATGTAACTTCCCATTCCCTCTCTTCAGCACTCACCAATGCAACATTGGCTTTTGTTCCTTTTCTGCTCTCCCTCCCCTCCCAATGTTAAAAGATAGGCAGCATATACATTTTATGAATAAATGAATAATCTCATATCCCCCACATTTTTGCCTGCTTGGTGAAATATCCTTGTTGGGATTATACAATAGGTATATACATTTGCTGAGGTAATTGTCAACCATCCCTCAATAACCCTAACCCATCTGACAGCAAAACAAGCGCAAGTCAGTTGAAATAAGCAAACATATTTGATATACAGAACTCAGAGGTGGGCAAAACTACAGAGAACCAAAGTACATTCTATTCTTCCAGTGCATCCTGATTCAGAACTCTTTGTTTTGTATTTGAGGTACAAGCATGATCCAGATAATTCAGCTGCCTCACAGTTCCAAAGAGAAAAAGGGAAGGAAGGGAAGGAAGAGACCTTGCAGGTTGCAGAATGCTCTTCCACACAGAAATTTGTTTTTATTTTTCTTAAACAAAGAGTGATAAAGCATGGAAAATAAAAAAAACAGCATCAAGGACAACCCCCACTTCCCCAGTAAAATCTACATCTATAGAAGTCATTATTTTAAAAGGCAGTTTGGAAGTATACATTGATATACTTGTAATCTTTTAAAATGTACTTTAAAAAATCTATGTTCATATTTCTATTTATAAAAACACTGTGATGGGATCCTTAATGTGCATACTAATTTGAAAATCATAAGTATTGATTTATCTTGTATCTGTCAGATTTGATGTTATAACTTAAAAGTTTGTGTTTTTTAGTACATGGACAAATTAGTGTTTTATGATGTATGCCATTTGACCTGACTAAATTAAATAGTCCTCTACTATTAATTTTGGAGTATGTCCCATTGAGTTGAACGTGCCTTACTTCTGGATTGATGTGCATAAAATTACACTATAAATGCCAATTGGAACTTTTAGCCCATTGGGGGGGAAAAAAACATTATTTAAGCTGGTTTTAGTATTACAGCATTAAAATTAGTATAATTGAGGAGCTAAATTTGTGCATCATTTCTGCTCAATATAGAAATTAGAAGAGAAAAAGAAGTGCTTAGATGAAGAAATAGAAAAGATTTTGCATCAGCATCAAGAGTTAGCTGCTCTGGAGGAAGATTTAAAAAGAAGAGAAGCAATTATTTTAAAGAAGGAAACACTAATGCAGGAGAAAAGCCATTTGGAAATTAAAAAACTGAGATCCAGCCAGGTACTTTTTAATACTGCTGCATGCTAGGAATTGAAATTAGAAATTAGCACTCTGCACTTGCACTCAGCTTTCTGTCTTCAGTATAAAAATGTTTTAGCAATTTCAAATTAACTAATTTTTAATGAGAAATATGGGGTACATCTACTGCTGAATGCTTTGTAATGATTTTTTTTGGCTCTTTCTCCCATAATAAACAATACATTAACTATGTCAAACCAACATAGAAAATGTATTTTGTTACACTATAGTCTGTTATCAAAATAGGTGATACGGTTTTGCTAGAAGCAGTACTTGTGACATTCTTAGATTGACTTTGCATTTGCATGCCTACTCTTTTTCTGTTAATCAAAATAGCAAGTTAACTTCTTTCTGTGCTATGGTGCAAGTGGAGTTGTTATTAAATTGTTGTGGAATTGTTTTTGCAAGATGAATACTGACATTTTAGGGTAGTTAGAGTTCCATTAACAGAAACTCTTAACTTGTTCCATCTCCTTAGTTCTACACTTTCCCTCATGTCTGTAATGTTAAACTGCTAAGACATATGCTTCCCTTTCACTTACCTTTTAAATTGAGCAGAAGCTCAGGCGTAACATGGTAGATGCTCTTACCAGATGGCCATTAAATTGAAATCACAAAAGAAGCTAAAGAAATTGTGGTGAAATCATTAGTCATCAAATCTGGCTAAACACTATCTGTATTTAGTCCACATTATAGTCATTGTACATACTAATAGTTCAGCCATGAGGAATGAAGATACCCTAAGATCTAAAGAGTATTCAGTGGAATATATTATATGAAGATTTATGCCAGGTTAAATAGAATAGTCTTTAAAGTGCCACATCTCTCTTCAAAATTATTGTTCTTAAAGGGATGATATCTTCATTTGTGATTTCATAGGCTCTCAATGAAGATAGTTTGAAATTATCTACCCGTCTAAGTATGTTAGATCAAGAACTTTGTGACAAAAATAAGCAGCTTCAAAGAACTGCCACAGATGAACAAGGAAAGATTTTTGAAGAGGTTCAGGCTTTGCAAAAAGAAAGGGATCAGCTGTTGAAAAGAAGAAACAGCGTGGATGAGAAATTAAAGAATGGCAGAGTGTTATCAGCAGAAGTAAGTTATTATCTATTTGATAACAATTAGCTGCTGTTAATAGAAAAATCAAAATGCAATCAAATTAATAGGCAAACTGTTAATATGTACAGCTGGTAATTTTTTTTTTTTTTAAAGAATCATGATATTTTGTTAAAACCTTTCAGAAGAAATTGAACAGTGAAAAGTATCTCCAAGAAAGATGCCCTCCTCTCCCATTTTCCGTTTTTGTGTATTTTCTTCTCTCCTAAAAAAGCAGCAGCCCCTATATGTTAAGACAGGGGTGTCAAACTCAAGGCCCATGGGCCAAATCTGGCCCGTGATCAGATCCGGCCCATGGGGCTGTCCTGGTCTACCCAATGCAAAGAGGAAAGTTCAAACATGCGTGGCTTCAGCCCGGTCTACCCAATGTGAAGAGGAAACATGCCAACAGTTTGAGGAATGGTGTCAAGCTGGCCACGCCCACCCAGTTGGCCACACCCACCCAGTTGGTCACGCTTCCCCTCCCCGAGGTCAACCACAGCCCTGAAGAGGCCCTCAATGAATTTGAGTTTGACATCCTTGTGTTAAAAGATGTAGTTTTGTTAAACTAAGGAATGTGGTTTCATTAAACAAAAAAATAAGGGAAAGTTGTTAAAAATTGTGTGTTTATAGAATCAATTTGCATACATAATTCTATTATAGACAGAAAAGATTTTTTTCAAGCACAATAGATGAGAAATTTGAGAATTGGCTACTTTTCTGTAGATGCTTATATACTGTTTCTGCTTTCGCTAAGAAGCATATGATAGGCTTCTGAAGAACCCATGAGTTCTTCAAAATAGTTTGAAAATCACTGTACTAACTGAATGCCATAATTAGACTTTTAACATTTCCTGCAACACATAATATATATATATAGCACATATAAATATAACTATAATAATGTATTACGGTATGTTCATAATCACAGGAATTGTGAGATTAATTAATAGCCTTCAGATTTATTGTAATACATTTGACATTTCTGTTTTCTTTCTTCCTAGGAAGAACATGTTTTATTCCAGCTTGAGGAAGGTATTGAAACTTTGGAAGCGGCCATTGCTTATAAGAATGAAAGCATACAAAACCATCAAAACTCAATCAGAGTGTCATCACAGATCCTTACCCAAAATGAAGCCAGTGTGATGGGAAAGTTGGTATCATTGTCTGCTACTGAACTGCGCGCAATTCTTTTAAAGTACTTTAACAAGGTTTGTCAGAATAGTATTCAGCAATGGAAATTCTGCCTGTTCTTTTTATTGGTACAAAATGGCCACTGATGTAGCGGTACTTCTGATAATACATGAACAGAAGTTGTGTAAAAATAAAATTTGAATGAAAATATACCATACAAAAACTGATTATTTGTTTTTGGATTCTTACACTAGACAGAGAGATGATTTTTCCCGATATTTATGTTCTATTATTCTCTTAATTTAAATTATAACACATATTTTAAAAGTAGCCATTCTATCTGAGTGCATGTATCACAAATTATCTAAAAATATTGTTTCTGGTAATTATGTGTTATAACTCTGACAGCAGTGAAACATATATTTCATAGCACATTCAAATTAGATGATTTTATTAACAATTCCTGTTCAAGCTTACAAATTTATTTATTTTTAATTATCCTAAACAAGAAATGCATTAAATTTATATTCAAACAGACTTGTACAAAGAAAATACTACTTATTTTTAGGTTGTTCGACTCCGTGAGAGTGAACGTAAATTGCAATTGCAGTCTGAAGAATTGAAAATGAGGGCAATGGAACAAGAAAATATAATAAGAGAACTTGAATTGGCACTTGAACATCTCATGCTACAATGTGACAGGCGCCTCACCCTTCAACAAAAAGAACATGAACAAAAGATTCAATTGATACTACTTCACTGTAAAGGTATTGGATCTTGTATAATCTTGAAAATTAATGTAAAATATACAATCTTTAAATATTGTTACAGCCACAGCTTACCCACAAATTACAATTCATAGTACTACAGACAAAGTTATGAGACACTTATTATATTAGCTCTTGCTTTAAAATGTCAGTTGTAATAAACTCAGGTAAACATGCTTTGATTATTCATATTCTTTTAACATTCCATACATAACTAGACACGTGAAGTCAAGAATGACTTTCTTTTTCTATGAAAAGAAATTCATTCATTGGATGTTAGAACTGATGAAAAGGGGAGATAATTTTTCAAAGCTCCACTTTCCCCAGTCTTATATCAAAGTTATCCAGTAGCAGGGTCAGAATTAAGACCACAGAGGGAAAGGGAAAATTTTTGAAGACTTCCTTTACCAGGGGAACAGGATCTTGGTATCTACAATTTATAGAGGAACATACCAGTAGTCATTGACTAATAATCACAGTTGGGACCGGAGTTTTGATTGCTAGGCAATGCAGTCATCATGTGATTGACCCAATTTTTATAACCATTTTACTTCAGTTATTAAGTGAATCATATGATTAAGTGCATGCAACTGTGCTGCGACTGTGAAACGAGGGTTACAGCTGCTCTGGGCCATCACTGTTGCAGCTGCCTCCGTTTTGAAGTACTATTTAAATCACCTGACTGAGCTGTTATTTCATATTGCTACGCTGAACTACTGCGCCTGCGGGAAGAGCTAGGGACGGCTTTGGCTGCCCCCTGGCCGACATTTCTTTGTCTCTGCTAAGTGTCTGCTAAGACCGCAGAGAGGTCTTGAGAGGATTGAGCGCCCCACCTACAGGAGACCTCGGGAGATTGCCAGAATCGGTTCATCTGACTGCTGCTCGGATGCTGGGGCCTGGAGGAGTTGGCTAAGGAGATTCGACCTACCGAGACCACCATTGGTTGCTACAGGGGCGGCTACTGGAGGCCTGTCTTGGGGGGGGCGACCCCTTCAATTGCCCGACCCTTCAACCGCTGGTGTGCTGCTGCAGGGCCAGGCTAGGGACAGGGTTAGGGTTAGGGCTAGGTTTAGTTAGGGTTAGGGTTAGTTAGGGTCAGTGCAACGGTTAGATGTAGGGCTAGGGTTAGATTTGACTAGGGTTAGGTTTAGCGTTAGGGTCAGGGTTAGGGTTAAGCTTAGGGTTTAGATTAGGGCCGATTAGGGTTAGGGTTAGCCTTAGGGGGAGGGGGGGGTTGCTAGCCTGATGACCTGCCGGTTTGCTGCCACCATCTGAGAGCGTGGCAGCTCAGCTAAGAGTGGGGTTTCCCCCCACCTCCGCTACTAATTCTAGTTCTTAGCATTGTGGGAGCAGTCCTCTGGCGTCCCCTGTTCCTGTAGGAGGCTGTGCTTTGATCCCAGCTAGTTGTGGCCCATGGCTGGCTCTGTGATATCTGCTGCCTACGGCCTGCTAGCCTTCCAACTATTCTTCCCCCTATCATCGGGGAGTGAACTGGGACTTATGACTCTGTCGCCGGCCTTTGTGGGTTTCCTGTTTATGCCCTCCCCGGTCATCTTTCATCTCTACTCCGTCAGAGAGAGTGGGCAATGGACAAAGAGGACGTGGCTGAGGAGTTTACTCCCCCCTCCAGTTGTGGTCATTATACTGTTTTGCAGACTTTTGGACCCTACCCCTTGTGGGAGAAGATCGGGATATCAACTCCTTCTTACACACTTGGACAATTCTGAGCTAATTTTTGCTTTGGTATTACCGCGCGGCTTTTAAATTTTTTGTATGGTGAGTGTTTGATATGAGTGTGGTTGACTGAATGTACCCACTTTTTAACTATATTGTTGTTATTCTGCTTTTAATTTGTTTGTGGGGATTGTGTGATAGTATGGTTCTGTATGTCTGAGTAGGCTGGGACCATTGCAGGGCACCTCCTGCACTGAGTGCTTTGCAGAAGTGTCAGGGGGGCCTATGCCTAATCCCAGCCTTAGAATGTCTGGTTCGAAGGGCCTGCCGGGGAACACGGTGGCCAGGGGGGAGGGACCATGGACACGGGAGTGGACCGGAACATTAAGGTCATAACAGGGAGGGGCAGATATGGCGGGGACTTTAGGGCGAGCCATTACCGGGGAAGGAGGGTTCGCTACGTCACAGAGATCCCTCCTTCCAGCCCTATTGGTCCCACTCCAAGGCCAGATGGCAGGAGTAGTCAGGACCCTGGTCTCAGGCTGTTGTCGCTAAATGCCAGGTCTGTGGTTCACAAGGCTCCCCTCGTCCGGGACCTACTTTTAGACGAGAGGGCAGGCCTAGCATGTATTACTGAAACCTGGCTGGGCCCGGAGGGAGGAGTCCCCCTCACTGAACTGTGTCCAGAGGGTTTTCAGGTGCTTCATCAGCCGCAACCCCAGAGAAGGGGTGGGGGAGTGGCCATTGTTATCTGGGAGTCTTTAGTTCCTCGTAGGATCCCTGCTCCGGAGCTGGTCGGGTGTGAGTCCTTTCTGGTGAAGTTGGACCTTGAGGGTCAAGTGGGCTTGTTGTTAACGTACCTGCCTCCCAACAACGTGACAACAGCTCTCCCCTCGCTCCTTGAGTCAGTAGCCGAGCTGGCAGTTGAGTTTCCCAGGCTTATGGTGCTGGGGGACTTCAATTTGCCTTCGCTCGGCGAGCACTCTGATGGAGCGCAGGAATTCATGGCTTCCATGACAGCCATGGGCTTGACCCAAGTAATTCGGGGCCCGACTCACTCAGCGGGTCACACGCTCGACCTCGTATTCCTCTCGGAGCAGTGGAGTTGTGATCTTGGTTTGAGGGGTAGTGAGATCTTGCCCCGTCATGGTCGGACCACTTCCTACTGAGGCTTGACTTTCGAAGGCCAATCCCCCACTGTAGGAAGGAGGAACCGATTAGGTGGTTCCACCCCAGGCGCCTTATGGACCCTCAGGGCTTTCAAATGGCACTTGGCGTTGTACCTGATGCTCTCGTCCACAGTCCGGTGGAGGCCTTTGTCGCTGCTTGGAACTCAGCAGCGTCGGAGGCTCTCAACCGGATTGCGCCTTTACGGCTTATCCGAGGCAGTGGATCCAGGAGGGCTCCTTGGTTCACTGAGGATCTCCGGGAGATGAAACGCCAAAAGAGACGCCTAGAGCGCCGCTGGAGGTCCAGTAAGTCCGAGTCAGACCAAGCACTGTTAAAGACCTGCATCAGAGCTGACCTTCTGGCAATTCGGACTTCTAAAAACACATATATTGCCGCTCTGATTGCATCCGCTGAGTCCCGCCCAGCCGCCTTGTTCAGGATAACCCGCTACCTCCTGAAAGGGAGGGATACGGGCAACCCTTTACGAGGTAGAGCTGAGGAATTTGTCCAATTTCTCGCGAATAAAGTTGCTCGGCTTCGGGCAGACCTGGACTCCAATTGTGCAGAGCCAGCCGAGGTACTGGGGGAGGGTCTTGAGCGGCATCTATGGATTGATTTTCAACTTGTTACTCCTGAGGAAGTGGACAAGGCCATGGGAGCAGTGAGTGCCTCCACGTGTATGCTGGACCCGTGCCCTTCCTGGCTGGTTGCGAACAGTAGGGAGGTGACACGGGGCTGGATCCAGGTGATAGTTACCGCCTCCCTTCGGGAGGGGTTCTTTCCCCCCCCCAAAGGCAGCGGTGGTGAGACAAGAAGCCGTCTTTGGATCCAGCCATTCTAAATAACTATCGTCCAGTCTCCAACCTCCCCTTCGTCGGGAAGGTTGTTGAGAAAGTGGTGGCCTCTCAGCTCCGGCGGTCCTTGGATGAAACCGATTATCTAGACTCCTTTCAGTCTGGATTCAGGCCTGGCTACAGCATGGAAACTGCTTTGGTCGCACTGACCGATGATCTCTGGAGAGTCAGGGATGGGGGTCATGCCTCCTAGTGCTCCTTGACCTCTCAGCAGCCTTCGATACCATCGACCATGGTATCCTTCTGCGACGGTTGCGAGAGGTGGGGGTGGGAAGCACCGTTCTTCAGTGGTTCTCCTCCTACCTCTCGGACAGGTCGCAGTCAATGTTCCCTCTAATTTTTTTTCAGTGTGAGCGGAAAAGTATAGTGTGTGAGCTGCACAGTTTCATGCCTGAGCACCTAAGAGAGCCACAGTTTGAACTGCTGTCGCGTCTGCTGGACATTTGCGCAACCTTCCAAGCGTCAAGTGCCAATTGCGAGCGAGGTTTCAGCCCGATGAATGCCAGACATGAAAAGTGCCACTCAAACACTATACTTTTCCGCTCACCCTGAAAAAAAAAAGGCTCTCTGCTCAGCTTTTAGATTGTTAGACTGGCTAGAGAGAGACATGGCACCAACAGGGTCCTGGGTCCTGGCATTTTGCAGGCAACCTGTCCTCTCACATTCCTTTGGCATGCAACCCATCACATGTGAATTAGATTTTGCCAATTATCCTATTAAAAGATAACGCTATTATTCTAAAATATGACTAACTCGATATTAAAAACTGTAAATATGTAATGCTGATAAATAATAGCAGTAATTGTTATTTAGTATGATTAAAATCAGTATTGATATATCAATATAATATCTATCAAAATTGGCAATATACACTAAAATAACAATACAAATATATAATGTGGAATATAAATGTAATAAATATAATATATAAATGCAACATAAATGTAATAAAATAATTTATCATGAAACTATCCCGCTTTAAAGTAGTAAGATCAATTAAATAGTCTAGCAAGTTTGGACAATATGCTATATTGTATATAATATATGCTTATATTACAATATGCTATGTTACTTAAGAATATATATACCTCAGAATCAGATACAACATCCACATCATTTCCAACTGAGTCAATAAAATCATATGCCATGCCAAAACTATTTTAAATAAAGATATGAAATTAATCAAGTATTGCATTTATTTTTCAAAATGAATGTACAATTTTTTTATTATTTAAGTTTTGTACCCTATCTTTTCTAACTAACGTTAACTTTAAAAAGATGTTACATCAGACTACAATACAAGTAATTAAATGAAGACTAAAATAAGTGTTTTGGCATATTGAGCTTTTTATATTTCTTTCTTATATTTCTTCCTTAGTTGAGAACTTGCTCCTCAGCTTACTTACGCATTAACTGTTTGTTGCTTTTATGGTTTATTCATTCACTGCTCCATCTTCAGTTTTTTTCACGGGGCAGGGCTTCCTTCCTCCCTTCCTTCCCTCCCTCCCTCCACTCCTTTGGCCACCAATTTTGATCCAATTCTCTCTCTCTCTCTCTCTCTCTCTCTCACACACACACACACACACGTTCTTTGGGGGGGGGTTGAATTACTCCACCTCACTGCGCAAAGTCGGCTCAGCATGTGTTCGGCCCCCACTTACGCCGAATCAAATCCGCGGCCGGCGGGACCAGGGGGTTGCATTTCAAAGCCGCCAGTCCTCTTGCTTCTTCTCCTTCACCGGCAAAGCTCCCGCTGGCTTCCCCGCCTATGGCAGTGGTGCCTCTCCGTCCACGCGGAGCACCTGAGCTGGCTCCCGCGTTATCCCTCCCCCTTCCTCCTCTGCCGTGCTTTTGAGGCCGCGGGAGCTAGTAGGAAAGCGGCCGAGGTGGAGGCGGCGGCAGGGGTAACCCAGAGCCCAGCTGCCGCCTCCACCTCGGCCGCTTTCCTACTAGCTCCCGCAGCCTCAAAAGCACGGCAGAGGAGGAAGGGGGAGGGATAACGCGGGAGCCAGCTCATGTGCAGAAGAAGCAAGAGGACTGGCGGCTCATCAAAACAAGTCTGGGGAGGTCCTTTGCGGGCGGCCAGTTCTAGCCGCCTGCAAAGGACTTCCCCACGTTTGCTTTGGTAGAAATCTCTGCGCGGCAGTTAGAAACTGCTGCGCGGGGATTTCTTTTCATATGCGCGGCCGCGCACGCGCGCACCTTAGAGGGAACAGTGGTCGCAGTCGCAGTCGGAGGGCAGAGGTCGACCCCTAGGCCTCTTAATTATGGGGTGCCGCAGGGTTCGGTCCTGTCCCCCCTCCTGTTTAACATCTACATGAAGCCGCTGGGTGAGATCATTCAGCAGCACAGGATAAAATATCACCAGTACACGGACGATACACAGCTGTATCTGTCCGCCCCGTGCCAACTCAGCGAAGCGGTTGACGTGATGTGTCAGTGCCTGGAGGCTGTTAGGGTCTGGATGGGGGTAAACAGGCTTGTATTCAATCCTGACAAGACCGAGTCTCTTGTGTTTTTCCCTCCCACTAATTGGCCAAGTATTCCATCTCTCAGGCTGGGGGGTGAAATTATACGCCCCTCAGACAGGGTTCGCAATTTGGGAGTCCTCCTGGACCCACAGCTGACTTTAGAACATCATTTGTCGGCTGTGACCAGGGGGGCATTTGCCCAGGTTCGCCTGGTGCACCAATTGCGTCCCAACCTGAATCAGGAGGCTTTCGCAACAGTCACTCACGCCCTTGTGACCTCAAGACTGGACTACTGCAATGCGCTCTACATGGGGCAGCCCTTGAAGAGCATTCAGAGACTTCAGCTTGTCCAGAATGCAGCTGCGCGATCGATTGTGGGTGCACCTCGGTACACCCACATTACACCTATCCTCCGCGAGTTGCACTGGCTGCCTATCGGTCTCCAGATACGCTTCAAGGTGCTAGTCGTCACTTATAAAGCCCTACATGGTATTGGACTGGGTACTTGAGAGACTGCCTTCTGCCAATTACCTCCCAAAGACCTATTAGATCCCACAGATTAGGCCTCCTCCGAATTCCATCCGCCAGCCAATGCCGATTGTCGACCACCCAGAGGAGGGCCTTCTCTGTGGCTGCTCCGGCCCGCTGGAATGATCTCCCCGTGGAGATCCGGACCCTCACCACCTTCAGGCTTTCCACAAAGCCGTCAAGACCTGGCTGTCCCGACACGCCTGGGGCTGATGAGTTTCCATCCCCACTCGAACTGTGTGGCTGTTGACTGTTTTTAAATTGTTTCCGTATTTTGTTTGTTTGCCTTTTGCTTTTTTCTGTATTATTCCCTTCCCTTTTGGTTTGTTAGCCACCCTGAGTCCCTCCGGGAATAGGGCAGCATACAAGTGTAATAAACCTTGAACCTTAAGCAAATCTGTCTTCCCTCATTGATTTTGCTTGTTGAAATGCAGATGAAAAGGTCACAAATTGTGATCATAACACATTGCAACGGTCATAAATGTAGGCCAGTTGTTAGGTGCTTAAATTGTGATTAGTGACCATGGGGGAGATGCGATGGTCATAACTTTGAGAATGGATGGTAAATCACTTTTTTACCACTGTAGTAACTTTGAACCATCATTCAATGAATGGTTTTAAGTCAAGGACTATCTGTACCTGGGTGCAATATCCTCAGGTTCATCTAGATGTACTTTTTCCAACTTGATCTCATTATTGCTTAAAGAAGTAAACTTCAAACTTATTAATGACTTTCTTTCTGTCAGTAAATTATTACTTTATGATAGGTACAATTTTCTGCTTTTTAAAAACATTAATGACCACATTTCTTCTAATTCTCACAAGTTCAATGAACTACTTTTTGTTAGGTGCTTCAATTATGTTTTGTTTTCTTATCCATGGTTATTCATTTTTCTATGACTTTAAAATCATAGGAGTTCTTTTAAATATTTACATGCATGCATTATTTTTCACAAAGTTGGAGACAAAATGCTAGCAAGATGTGAAAGAAATGTAGCTTTGTTCATTGTGTTGTAATAAAATGTATCATAGTAAAACAAATTTCTATCTTTTTTTAGACCAAGAAGGGGAAAATATTGCAGAAACTATTAAAGCCTATGAAGCTAAAGTTCAGCAGTTGGAACGAGATTTGTTTTTTTATAAGAAAACCAGCCGAGATTTAAAGAAGAAATTAAAGGATGTTGTTGGGGAAGCAACATATCACCCTAAACAAAGTAAATGTATGAATATTAGAGCTACAATCCTAATATAACTAAAACTTAATAGTAACTCACATTAAGAGAAAAGTTCTCATAAAGATCTCTCTATGATCTACCTATTATCTACTGATCCACCTATCTATCAAATTTAAGTACCACCTATCTCTTTTTGAGTGGGATTAGATTGCAATGTTAGATTTGTGGATTACAGACACTGTGAAATTTTTTTACGTTTGTTTTATTTATAATAGTTTTTAATATATACTGTATTTTTCGGAGTATAAGAGCACCTTTTCACTTCCTAAAAGACCATGGAAATATTGGTGTGTCTTATATACCGAATACAGCTATTTCCTGACCTCCCAAAGCCCTGCCCCCCGCATCCCATTTTTGAAAATATTGGACCGTTTTTCGCAAAAATGGAGGCTTTTTTGCCTTCCCCCAGCCCCCAGAAGCACTCTGCAGGCTTCAGTAAGGTTGGGGGAAGGCAAAAATGCCTCCATTTTGGTGAAAAATGGCCCAATTTTTGCAAAAAACGGGGGTGTTTTTGCCTTCTCCCAGCCCTGCTGAAGCCTGCAGAATGCTCCTAGGGGCCAGAGAGAAAAAACTTTTTTTTCTTACTTACCTCTTCGAAATCTTACTGCGTCTTATACATCTGTGTGTCTTATAGTCTGAAAAATATTGGTACTTACTTTAAAAACAGAAGTTAAATTTTAATTTTCAGATCACAAATCAAGATTTCAGATAAAAGATTTTTAATTTTTGCAAATGCAGTCTCTGGTTTTGATTTTAATTTCCAACTAATAAGTGTCCTTTGCAAAGATATGGAAGTATTGGCAGCATAGCAGGGACAATATCTGAAAATTGAATGTTATCTGTCTGTCTGTCTGCCTCTCTCTCTCTCTCTCTCTCTCACACACACACACACACACACAAACACATCCCATTTCCATTAATGAAAGCTTCAGGTTTAAAATCCTTTCCATAAATGAAAGAGTAATACAAGATCCAAATGCCAATATTCTTCTTTATTAACTTTTAACTGCACAAACAGGTCATTTTACAATAACAGTGAATAATTGAATCAGCTGAAATTTGTAACAGTAAAAACTGTAATATTTATTTTCAAGCATTTAAGTTAATTGTTGTTTTGAATATTCCATTTCAGGTTATGCTTCTAATGATGGGATGCTAAATCAAGAAGAAACAAGTATTTCTTTAGAAGAACATGGACAGAGACCCCAAACTGTAGGGAAATTGAAAGAAATAAACTGCACCCTAGGCAATATAGGAACACAGCAGACTTCACTGGAAACACTTGAAGAGGAAGTTACAGACGCTGTACTCTCTACCCCTAATAATCATGAGGAGCCAACAGGGAAAGTACATTTCATGAAATCTCATTCACAAGCATTTACTCATTCACAGACAAGCAATCCACTGACCCAACTTCAAGGAATAACTCCAGTAAAATTTTCCCGTAAAGAATTACGCCATATCCCAGTTTCTGAGCTTTTATCAAGACGAGCTACTATAAATTCTATTTCTGCAGATTCCATTGAAATGCCTAGAAAATCTCATGACCATACTATGTAACAATTCAGAAAGCAATTTTGCAGTTTCTTATTTTTCCACATTATTACAGGAAGTTACAATGTTTGTATGAATTATTGTTAGCGGTTATTCTTCACCTTGGTCTTTTATTTTGCTTTAAAGAAATCTTTCCTTTTTGGCACTGGCATAGTAGTATATAAAGGGGAACAATTTTGTCTTTAAAGATTTCTTTTACTTATTTTTATTAACATAGATTTTTATTCTTTCAGTTCTGTGCAGCATTATACTAATCTGCATAATACAGAGAACTGGTTCACACAATACTTGTAGCATAATATTGAGAACAAAGAAATAACAAAGTACTCAATACCTTCCATGATTATGAAAAAACACCATAGTGAAGAAAGGGCTATCGTTTTATTTGTAATTGATAATTTTTAGATAAATCAATTGCCCTGATGCCCATATAGATATGGACAGCATACAATGAAGTAGAAATGACCTTTAAAAACTATTTTTCTAAGATATTAAGTAGTTAACAAAAGGAAAAAATTGAAAATCCCTGATTGCTAAAACTTACATTTAAAATACACACTTACATCTCAAATGCAAACCTTATCCCTAACTTACTTGGCTATAAGAGTCATATTTGAACTAGGCCTGGATCTGTTACTAGTATAATTTTGATGGATACCATTTTTGAAGTAAAACTTTTTATTTCTATAATCAACATTAAATCTATTCCAGTGATTGTTTATATAGACAGGGATAAGCTCAGTTAATTGAATTGAAGTGTAATAAAAATTATTTTGCTATGTCAGAGAATATCTGTACATCCCACTGTTTAACCCAAGATGAAGTTAAATCTACTAATTAAAATAAAGCCAGAGATTCTTTCAAATCTTTTCAAAATATTTGGCTCCTGAGTCACTGTTCTAGAAACAGAAGTTACTCTAATCTAATAAAAGCTTCTGCTGGTGAAAGGGGCAGAGATAAATGTTGATTTCCTTTTATTTCTGGAGAGAAATCTTTTTACCAAGAAATATATTTATTTCTGTATGGTACATTTGTGTGTAATTAGTTTCACAACCAGAAATACAGATCATCTCTGAAATACAATTTTAGAAGCATTAAGTACTATTTTAAAGATGAAATCATCTGAAAAATGTAGTTGCTTGACATACTGGTTCAATTCAGAGTATGTGGAAATGGAGTTTTGGTAATGCTTGTTTACCCCTATTTGGCTTCTCCTATCAGCAGTAGTGCTTAAGCTTGGGAATTTTTTATCTAGGCTATTATTTTATCCAAACTGAAGTTTTAGCCTTCAGAAGCCAGAATTGTATGCCAGATGTATTAAGAGAAGAACACCCTAAGATATTTTCTTGGATAAAAAGTTAAGAAATGATGGGTAGCAGTTCTGTGTTTTAGCTACTTCCACAAAAGAAAAAACAAAGAGGAGTACAATGCATCAGCAAATTTGTTCAAACAAGATCACTGTATTAGAACTGAGCCTTGAAATAACTAAATAGTGGTGATATTTTTTTAGCTGTGTTTTCCTATACATTTTTGTTGATTGTTTTTTGTCTATGATCTGAGATTA
Source organism: Thamnophis elegans (assembly GCF_009769535.1). Taxonomy (NCBI): domain Eukaryota; kingdom Metazoa; phylum Chordata; class Lepidosauria; order Squamata; family Natricidae; genus Thamnophis; species Thamnophis elegans. Next base: position 83,212,191 of record NC_045543.1, on the reverse strand, counting down.
CAATCTTTCAAAGGTAGTGATACATTTTATATTTAGGAACTTGTAAACCAGAATACTTCACTAAATGTGAGGTTATAATGTTTCTTTTCCTCAATAACACTGGAATAAGTAATGACTGAAATGAGAAATCCAGAATTTTATGGGAAAAGCTATGTGTAGCCACTATTTTCATTGATTTTCTTGATATACACACACAAACGCACATATACCATGCTTTGGTCCTTAGCAATGGGAAACTAGCCAATAACATCTTGGGCTGGGTCAATATAATTGTTGAGAGTTTTAAATAATATAGGGTAATAATTTTCAGGCATCTGTTTTGTTTGCTAAAAGCAATATGTACATTGGCACTTAGAAACTGGCAGCAGTATTGTTTTTTAACCTGTTTCCTATTCTAGTGATCCTTCTGCAGATGGATCTCATCCATGTTTATCGGACAAGCTCACTGAACTCAGTGGTGATTCTCAAGTAAACATAAACATGATTTCAGATTTAATGCTTTTTTATTAAGAAGTGAAAAAAATCATGATTACCATACCTTAGCAATAGCAATTATTTTGTGGACAGTGGCAAGATCTAGACTTCATTAGATTCATTTGATGATGATTGGAATTTTTATCATACTATCATAGTGTCTTCTATGTAAAAATATAAACATGAGAACACTCATATAAAAAATTAAGGTAATTCACATATATAGTACTGTTCATTTTTTTCATTCATTCATTCATTCATTCATTCATTCATTCATTCATTCATTCATTCATTCATTCATTCAACTTACATGGCTGCCCAACTCATAATTGCAACTCTGGACAGTTAACATGGGTTTAAAACTAATATAAAACAGGACCAAACAAGGATAAATTAAAATTACAACAAATTCAAGTCCAGCCTACAATCATTCAATATCAAACTATTATAGAACCTCCCATTCACCAACCTGGGAGAAAAGTCAATTATGAAGGCATTATAAAAGGTTACCATAGCAGAATTGCATCCATTTGAATTTCAAGGGATAACGGGGGCAGGCAGTGCAATAAAGAAAGTGTCTTTCTCAAGCAGATTACATTGCTTTAAGATCCTGTCAGATTTCATGGGATGAGCCGATTCAATTAGTAGAAATTAGTGGTCTCCCAAGAAACTTGGATGGGCTTGAAGAGCTTTACAGATTGTACTGTAACTAGCATGTTGAATTAGACCTGAACTCATGAAGTAGTGATGTTACATGCATTGATTGTGTAAATATAGCTACCCACAGCGCTGCATTCTGAATCAATTGTTGTTACTGGCAGCCCAACTACTGGCATTGCAACAATCCAAAAGGGAGGTGATCAAGACATGACTGTGAGTAGGGTCTCTCAATCCAGGAATGGATACAACTGGCTCAAAGATGAATTTGTGGAAAGGTCCTTCTGGCCACGGCTGCCACATGCTCTTCAAATAGAAGCTGAGAGTCCAAGAGGACCCTCAAATTGTCCATCACTTCAGTCTATATGTTGTATAGTATAGTATAGTATAGAAGTTTATTTGTATGCCGCCCTTTTCCCTGGGGGGACTCAGGGCGGCTCACAACCCAAAAGGGAGGGGGAGACAAACTTTTAACATAAAGACAATACATAATTAAAAACACAACATTCATACCATTCGGGCGGGTTACAGTCTTAGCCCCAGGCCTGACGGGATAGCCAGATTCTGAGGGCTGTGCGGAAGGTCTGGAGGGTGGTGAGGGTACGAATCTCCACGGGGAGATCGTTTCATAGGGTCGGAGCTACCACCGAGAAGGCTCTCCTCCGCGTAGTTGCCAGTCGGCATTGACCGGCAGATGGAACTCGGAGGAGGCCTAATCGATGAGATCTAATAGGTCGCGTGGAGGTAATTGGCAGTAGGCGGTCTCTCAAGTACCCAGATCCACTACCATGTAGGGCTTTATGGGTGACAAGTAGCACCTTGAAGTGTACCCGGAGATCAACAGGTAGCCAGTGCAGCTTGCGGAGGATAGGTGTTATGTGGGTGAAGCGAGGTGCACCCACAATCGCTCGCGCGGCCGCATTCTGGACTAGCTGAAGTCGCCGAATACTCTTCAAGGGCAGCCCCATGTAGAGCACATTGCAGTACTCCAGCCTAGAGGTCACAAGGGCACGAGTGACTGTTGTGAGAGCCTCCCGGTTCAGGTAGGGGCGCAACTGGTGCACCAGGCGAACCTGGGCAAATGCCCCCCTGGTCACAGCTGACAAATGGTGTTCGAAAGTCAGCTGTGGATCCAGGAGGACTCCCAAGTTGCGGACCCTGTCTGAGGGGTATAATGTTTGACCCCCCCAGCCTGAGAGGTGGAATGCTTGCCGAATTGGTGGGAGGGAAATACAACAGCCACTCGGTCTTATCTGGGTTGAGCACGAGTTTGTTAGCCCTCATCCAGTCCCTAACAGCTTCAAGTCCCTGGTTCATCATGTCCACCGCTTCATTGAGTTGGCACGGGGCGGACACATACAACTGCGTATCGTCCGCATACTGGTGGTATTTTATCCCGTGCCGCCGAATGATCTCGCCCAGCGGTTTCATGTAGATGTTAAAAAGTAGGGGGGACAAGACCGAACCCTGCGGCACCCCATATCTTAGGGGCCTAGGGGTCGATCTCTGCCCTCCAACTAACACCGACTGCGACCTGTCCGAGAGGTAAGAGGAGAACACTGCAAAACAGTGCCTCCCACCCCCACCTCCCGCAGTCGTCGCAGAAGGATACCATGGTCGATTGTAAGAGAAATCACACAAAACTATAAGCTTGAGGAATACTACCACCACTACTGCCACTGAGTTGGATAAGGACACTGCTATCCAGGTTTAATAGTGGTAATCCCACCTGTTCCCTAATGCCTACTCCAATCAGTAGATCCTACATCTGAATACATGCATGGTAGTGCCTGTATGCCACAAGATACTGTGATAATAAAATATCTTAAAAGGAAATTATTTCAAAAATTGTTAAAAGATAAAAACCAACAATTATAAACAATTATATTCCTAAAATAAAGAGAAATAAAAGATAAAGATCAAAAATATATAAAGTGTATAAAGCAGGGGTGTCCAATCTTGGCAACTTGTGGACTTTCTCTCTCATAATTTTGGAATCTGAAGTTCACAAATTACCAAAGTTGGACACTCCTGTCTTAAGGTATATCAGTTTCATGCCCTGATCTCTTTTCATGTTCTGCCATCATTGAGCTGGTAGGAGGTCATCTGTCAGTTTGGAATTTGATATCATCAGTACACCAGTGATCTTAATTCATATCACAATTCTGGACTGTGCAGGTGAATCTATCAATGTGCTTAGCTAATGTCTAGAGGTTGTTCAGATCCAGATGGGGCAGAACAGATTTCAGCTCAGGTACTGACAAAACTGAATGGATGTAGCCGTTTTCCTGACTTCTAAACTTGATTATGTTTCCATAGTTGGCTTTGGATGGGGTAGCAGTTCCCTATTCTAGACTGGTGAACAACTTTGGAGTCCTTCTGTACTCATAGTTACTTCTCAAAAAACAGGTGGCAATTGTAGTGAACAGGGTCTATCTGCAGGTTCATCTTCTGCAGTTCTTTTTCTAACCGGGAGGCTGTTCAGATACTCATGCCCTGGTCACCTTATTGTAATGCATTCTAAATGAAAATGCCTTTTAATACCATGCAAAAATTACATTTGGTATAAAATTTAATTATTATCAAACAAATATATATAATCACAGTGACTCTAGGTGGTGTACAACATTTAAAGTTCATAGTTTAAACATTCATAACTCCCCAACCCTCACCTATACTGCAATGCAATTGCATGCACAGTATAGGGTGCCTCATAGTACGCCCATGTGCAACCACTAATGAGGGAGCTGCATTGATTGGCAATTGGCTTCCAGGTGCAATTCAAAGTGCTAGTCGTTACCTATAAAGACCTTTACACTATAGACCCTGGTTATTTGAAGGACCACCTGTCTCCAACTGTTGCTGCCCACCAGATACAAGTAGTTCTCGACTTACAAGTTTGCTTAGTGACTGTTCAAAGTTACAGCAGCATTGAAAAAAGTGACATTACCATTTTTCAGTTATGACATTTCCAGCATCCCCATGATCATGTGATCAAATTTAAGATGCTTGGCAACTGGTTCATATTTATGACTGTTGCTGTGTCCCAGGGTCATGTAATCATCTTTTGAACTTTCTGACAAGTTAAATCAAAGGGGAAGCCAGGTTCACTTAACAACCAGGTTACTAATTTATCAACTGCAGTGATTCACTTAACAACTGAGACAATGTTGGATAATGGGGTAAAAATTCACTTAACAAATGTCTCAACAACAGAAATTTTGGGCTCAATTGTGGCTGTAAGTCAAGGACTACCTGTACAGTAGGGCACAGTGAATTAATTAAATATTACTATTTGGTAAGAGAAAGCCTGCTTTCTCTGTCTCAGCTCCTGCTCTCTGGCATGGCTTCTCTCAGAGAAATGAAGGGTGCCCTCTCTCCTGGGCTTGTGACCTGGTTTTGGTTTTAAGTCTGGGGTTGATGTTTTTGTGATTTGCTTTATTTGGGTCTAGGCTGCTTGCGGGATGGTGTGTTTTTAACTGCTTTTATTGTTTTGTATATGGGATATAGTGGCTCGGTGGCTAAGATGCGCAGATCGAATCCCTAGTGCCGCGTTAACGGAGTCAGCTCCCATTACTTGTCCCAGCTTCTGCCAACCTAGCAGTTTGAAAGCATGTAAAAATGCAAGTAGAAAAATAGGAACCACCTTTGGTGGGAAGGTAACAGCATTCCATGCTCCTTTGGCATTTAGTCACGCCGGCCAGATGACCACGAAACGTTTTCAGACAGTGCTGGCTCTTTGGCTTTGAAACTGAGATGAGCACCACCCCCTGGAGTCAGGAACCACTAGCACATATGTGCGAGGGGACCCTTTTACTTTTATCTATTGTTTTGTATGCCGCCCATAGTCTGTGGGAGTGAGCATCTCCAATAAATTTCCTAAACTGATGCTATGCTACAAACAAGAGCGATATTAAGTCAGCTTGCAGAAGGTTCCTACAGAAAAGTTATTTCAGTGATGCATTTTATGTGAAGCCACGAAATAAAAAAGCGATACATTAGAACAGCGCTACACGTTTCCCAGCAGCAAACTTCTCAATAGCTTGAAGTCATTTACCTCCAGTGCTGCTGCCATCTCCTCCCACCAGTATACAGAGCCGCTGGTATCGCGGGACAATTAGGTGCATCGAGCAACCCGGTCGGTAACAGATGAGCAGCGCAAGACTTCAGCTGCCAGGCGCGACCATCCGAGGGACTTGGAAATATTTTGGCCCTTTAGTTTTCTCCAGCTCTTGTATTACATCGTAGGTGTGGATTTGGGAACCGAGCCTCTCGCCCTTCTTCCTCCCTCGCCCGGCCAGCCGCCCCTCGCCTCACGCCGAGTTCCCCGCAAGCGCGCGGGGGTCTCCTCGTGGCCTCGCTACGTCACAAACGCACTTTGTTTGCGCATGCGCTAGCTGCCCCTTTCTGGTACTGTGTACCAGCCGGGCTACTCGAGACGTAAACAAAACTCAGCGAGCGAGCGGCCGAGCGAAGCACGTCCGCGCGCTCCCGCCTGCGAAGCCCTGCCGCTTCTCCGCGCGCCGCCTTCGCCCGTTCTTGCCGCCGTCGCCGCCTCTGTCCTCCCGCCGTCGCCGCGAACTCTCTGGCGGCCACAACGTCCGAGCCATTTTCTAGACGCCGGCAACTGCCCGCTTAGCCTGCAGGGAAGCCGCCGTCGCTCCGTCTGTTCCCCCGAGAGTGGCTCAGAAAGGCGGGTGAGGGCTCTTATTTCTCTCCTTTAACCGCTTCTGTGTGGAGTCTCCCTCGAAAAGAGCAAGAAATGCCTGCCCCCCCCCTCTCGGGGAAACGGGAACTCAAAAGGCTGGGCTGGGGGTGGGTGGCGAAGAGAGGGGAGAGGCGAGGACGCCCAAGGCTCGCTGGTATGGCTGTAGATCGGCCTGGCCGTGTTTATATTGGAAGTGACCCGGTCCTGGAGCAGAAGAAACCCCGTTAATTTTTATTTTCAGAAGGAAAAGCGGCGCCTTTTTACTTTGACGACCAGGATTGAAACTGAGCAAAAGCTCTCTCGGAAGGCAGCAATACAAGGAGCCACAATTGATTTGTGACAAAACTCCCGGGGTTAAAGCTTGGTCAGGCCATCTTCCTGAGGAGAAAAAGGGTCCAATTTGTTGATTTGAACAAACAGAGCTTTCAGAAAGTATTACTTGGAGTAAATGCGGAGGGCACATACGTTCAAGTTTTTCATGTTTTATTGCCCACACTTTGCACCTAATCATTCCACAAAGTGTTGCATTTAGCTTTTATTTATCTCATTCCCAGCCTAGGGGTGAAATGGGTTTAAATCAACTATGATATCAGTGGTTTGAACAGCATTTTCCCCATATTATGAAACTGTCTACTTGCAGAACAGTAACTAGATGGATAAAATTCTTTTTTGTTACCTATTGCCTCAAAGGAAGGAAGAAAGGAGAGGAGAGGCATCAGCAATGGCATCCAATTTCATGGTGGTATAATTTCCTGCTGACCAAGAATGGCCTGATAGCTCTTGGTACTAATTCTCTTACAGCACAACTTCAAGCATTATTTGGGGCTACATTGTCTATGCCCTCCTGTCTGTAAATAGAAAATATCTCCTCCAAGGCTTTTGGTGAACACAATGTTTTCTTTCAAGTGTAGTAACAAAAGGATTGTTTTAATTGGATACTTCGTACTAATAACATAGACTGTTTTAACAGATTTAAAAAAGGGATTTCAGCTTTGGTGAGCTATTTGAATAATATAAATTCCTATTACTTCATTTTGCAAAATTTTTGGAAGACTTTTTCCAATTCAGTCCACGCAGGGTATTAAAATATGTAGATATGTATGTTTAAAGCTCATTTTATGTTGTTTATGTAAATTGTTAGACTTAGTATTTCTTGACAAGAAATATAAATACTATAGAGGATGAAAGAAGTTTTTTCTTTTAAGACAAGCATTAAACGAATAATTTTTTAAAAAGAAATTGGAAGCAAAAATAGTAAAAGTTTTGTGGACATTCCTGGAGACAAAAAAAATAACACCTAGTTTGAGACATAAGTATAAACTAGCTTATTAAATGGCAGCATCTGAAATACTGTATCTGAAAAAATAGTGGAATATCATCCTGGCTATAGCATTTATTCTCAGCTGAAGATCAAAGATACAGAAATAATCTGTTAGTTGTTTTCACCAGAAAGTAGAGAAAGCATCTATGTCTTATTTATATTTTTACAAAACAATATGGAGCTTATCTCATTCAGATACTGCAAAATTGAGTATAAGCCGTATTTTTATTACAGATATTTCTGTGTTTGCTATATAAAGATAATTATATATCTAATTGAATCATTAAAACATCAACATTATATTTCCAGATAACTCCCAATTAAAATCATTCTATATTTTTATGCAAATCACTGGAAACAATCCACAAAGACTCTTTTATAATTCTCACTAAAAATAAAGTGACAGCAGCTACTCTCACAGTAATTGTTCATCATCTAAATGTGTGGCAGATTTGGAGAAGCAGTGTTGCTATGTTTGCATTAGGGCTTAATGTTTTAAGAGAGTCTTATACTGTCTTGCGTTTCCAACCATAAAGGTGGGGTAAAAAAAAATCTTAACAAATAAATGCCAGGAAATAAGCATCACCTCATGAGTCTTTGCTTTATATTTCCCAATAATAATTTTGAGGTTTCATTTTCCCTTGTAAGTATTTTTATTTTTTTAATGTATTTTTTTCTGCAAAAAAATTTCTACCACTTAGGCAAACTTCCTAGAATTGTTTTTAGGAAAAAATACTACTGGTCATATTAATTATAAAAATATTTCCAGTTTTCTTAGCGAAAGAAGTTTTTTAAAAAACTTACTCTAAAATATGTGGACTTCAACTCCCATAATTCCTTAGTCAGCATTCTGAAAATTTTAGGAGTTGACGTTTCCATGTCTTACAGTTGCCAAGTTTGAAAAACACTGATTTAGAACCTACCAGGATACAATTATACTAGGTAATACAACTTATTGAAAAATTATCAATTATTTTCCTGTATCTTACACAAGTTAAGATTGAAATGTATTTTTAGAGTTTTGATCATGCTAAGTTTCTATGCCTGGTCAAAATAGCTATGATTGTCATTCTATTTATGCTGAGCCATAAGGAATCCATAATTTACTATTATATTCTTCTTGTTCCAGAAAATACTGTGATTTGGAAATCTGTTTTCAGACATTTGCAGCACTAAAATGGCTTCTGCTGTAATTAGTTCAGTCCCTACAACTGCATCTAGATTTGCTCTTTTGCAAGTTGATAGTGGCAGTGGCTCCGATTCAGAATCTGGAAAGGGAAGAAGTAATCAAAGTGGTGGAAAGACACAAACTGCAGGCAACAAGTCGACTATAAATGAAAAGAAAAGAGAAAAGAGGAGGAAAAAGAAGGAGCAGCAGCAGAGTGAAGCAAATGAGGTTAAGTGTCGGTTAAATTGAAAAAACAAACAAACCCTAAATTACCTTAATATGAGAAATAAATCACCATACAGTTAAACTGTGAAAACAGTTTCAGCGAGTCATTCTTTCGTATGTGAAAATAGTTCATTCTTCTCATTTTTTTAGCTCAGAAATCTTGCTTTTAAAAAAATTCCTCCAAAAGCCTCCCAGGGAGCCTGCTTCTCTTTACACGAACAAGCTTTCAACCATACAGGGAGGAAAGACTCCCAAGAAGAGGATTGGCAACAATGGAGGCAAAGAGATGAGCAGGTACTTCCGCATTTTACTTTTCAATATATTACTGCCAAATTCTAACACTCCTTATTTTGCCATACAACTTTAAAGCTACAACTTTAAGGAGGTTGGCTGAAGAGAGAGAGTGACTGCCCCAAAAGTCATCTTGTATGGTTCCATGACTGAACATAGACTTGAACTCATGGCTCTCCAGTGCCAACCTAGCATCATAATCACTAAATCACATTGGCTCTTACTAGTGCTGCTTAGATCTTTTGGCAAAAAAGTAGATATAAAATTGCAGCCTAAGGTTTGGATATACTTAAAAGTAAGTCCTATGAATATAATTCTGGATACGCATGCATAGAATTTGTATGCAATTGACTGCAGTCTTGAGCAAATTTATTTAGAGTAGGGATCTCCAAACCTTTCAGCTCATCAACCTCTTTTTTAAGTTGAAGGTTGTTTATCAATCCCCAAACATAAATTATATATAAAAAATCTTTGTGAATATCAATAGCAACTACAGTATAATAGATAATAATATTTATAAAAACAAGTACTGTATATACTCGAGTATAAGCCTAGTTTTTCAGCCCACTTTTTGGGCTGAAAAAAGCCGCCTCGGCTTATACTCGAGTCAGTGAAAAATTTGCCTGAAATGGAGGAGAAAAAGGGGCGGGGCCATGCCGCTGGGTGACACTCGTGAATGGCCCAGTGCCCCTGTGAGTTTCCCCTCCCTCTGTGTCAGTTTGCCGCGCAGCGCGCACCGCACCATCCCCCCTCCTCACGTTCTAATGTAATGCAGGGCTGTCTTACGATTCCCCTTCCTCCCCCTCCTGCCGCTCTGCAACGATGTCCCACCTCCTCCTTGTTATGGCAAGCAGCCACATAGCGATGTCCCACCTCCTCTGGTACAGTGATCCAATGATAGGAATCACTGTGCCGTGTGTCATAGGAGGCGGGACATCGCTCCCGCGGCTGCACGGGACATCATCATCACAGCGGGACATCAGCATCATGAGGTGAGTGAAGTATTTCATTGAATACACCGCTAGTTTACTGTTTTTCTTTGAAATAAATATTCAAAAACATTATTGGTATCTATTTTTATTTTTGAAATTTACCGGTAGCTGCTGCATTTCCCACCCTAGGCTTATACTCGAGTCAATAACTTTTCCAGTTTTTTGTGGTAAAATTAGGTGCCTCGGCTTATATTCGGGTCGGCCTATACTCGAGTATATACGGGTAATATTTGAAATATGATAAATACAGGATTTAACATACCATTTTAAATTTGTAACTTGTTATCATTAATGGGAAGGATGCATTTGATGACCATCAAAATGGACACTGATACTTGGTTAGAGATTGGTGAATTTTTTCATAAATCATCAAACTCTTCCAAGTTCAATCTGTTCCCATTTATTGACCTCCTTTTGACAATCAGCTAGACTACTTTAGAGAACCCTGAGTTATAGCAAAGTCTTCCTTGATTCAGAATTTATGTTACTATATTTTTGAATTTGGAACTGTACAACATCAGCTGTAACACAATTGCCTTAAACCTTACTAAAGACATCAATGATGAGAAAAATGATGTGTAGATCCAGCATACATGGTATTTATACACATGCTGCTACATACATTTATTTCATAGGAGCAAGATTTTACCATTTTTACCCTGGTCTTCTTAATTTCACTTAAGGAATACAGTAAAGGACAGTGACAAATTGTCTGAGTCCACTTCATCAAAGAATAGGTTTAAATTAAATGTTACTTAATGTATACTTAAATGTTTTGTCACATCTGCATTTCCACCTTGTTTTTTCAGCTGACTTCTGAAATGTTTGAAGCAGACCTTGAAAAAGCTTTACTTTTAAGCAAACTGGAATATGAAGAACACAAAAAGGTATTTCTTACTTTCATTAAGATTAAAGCATAATAAATATCCATTCCAGATCCTGGATCTACCATAATATCAATTATTTTCTTAATGTACAAAAGTTTTGAGAAGCTTAAAACTATTTAAATATTGTCAGGAAAGAAAACCTCAGTTCATTATCTCATATTTAAAATGTGTTATCAAATCTTGTCTATAACGAGATAAGACTTTGTTTTTCTTGCACTAAAAAGGAAATATTTTTTTAATTTCTTCCTATTTTAATTTAATTTCTTTCTTTAATTCTCAAGTTATGACCACTCATTCAGTGACCATTTAGAGATATAAGGCTGTTGAACAATGGTGGACTTTCAATTTTCCTCAAAGTTGTGGCTTTTACAGTGTCCCTGCAGTCATGTGACTGCAATACAAACAACTGGCTTGTACTTAAAACATTCAGGTTTCTGCAGTCATACCATTGCCATGTATGACCTTCTGTGCTGGCTTCCCTCAAAATCAATGGGGAAACCAGCAGGAGGGTCACAAGTCACTCCCATTCTCGCCTCTTATTCGCTACCTGCTTGTATTCTGTAGGTTCTACCCGCTCACATTTCATAGTGCCTGCTTAAAACACTTGGCTGCCTATGGCACTCACATACCCATAGTTCTCATCTGCCAGCTTCCTTGCCAACACACAACTCTTCTCATGTCATGGTCAAGTGAGTTCCTTGTTTAACAAGCGATACAGTCGCTTGTTAATAGCAACTAGCACTGCCGGGATTGCCACCACTAAGCAATGTGATCACGTGTTGTTCAGAAGAATCACATCATGTAACAGTGGAATTTCCAATCCCAATTGCCAGCGAGTCCAGTCCTAAAGACAGGTACAGGTACAGGTACAGGTTTTATATGATTCAACATGACTTGATTAAATAAACCGGCTTACCAATCTAACCTCAATATTGTTTTGAAACATCCATTGACAAAAATTATGTGTGTATATAAAAACATCAGAAGAGAAGGAATCGTTAATCTTTTGTCATAGCTTATATTAAAATATAGTGTTATAAAATTGAAAATGAATTATAAAATTCCTGAATCAGTTAATAAAATATTAATCTAAATTATATAATTTCAATTTATCATTAAATTATAGGCATTTATCATTTCATCTGAAAAATACTAATCAAATCATAGAACCATAAATTAGAACTAACATATTAACCAGCTGTGCATTAGTATACCTACATTCTTCTCATTTCGGTTTTGTTCTAATTATTAGTATTAAGAAATGATAGCTTTCTGTTACATGAAGTCTGGGATTCTGCTTGGTTGTCCAAAAAAATCAGGATCTATAAACAAACAACAAACTCTGCCTTCTGATTTAATTTGTCTGGGAACAACAAACTACAATTTTTGTTTGAAGCAGGGGAAAGACGAATAAAATGTATACAACACACTGAAACTTGTTCTTGAAAACCAGTGATACTGCCTTTATATTACAAATGTATTGAGCCTTTTCTAATTTATTTCATATACCAGTAGAGTCTTCAGGTGCTTGCAGAAAATAGAAGATACCAAATTATCTATTGGTTTCTAATGTCCCATAAGAAAGTAATCTGTGAAAGAGTTGTTTTTCAGTATGGTATTGGAATTAGAGTAACAAAATGTAATTAGATCTTCTCTAATTTTAGATCACAGTTCAAAATATGGGTGGCAGGTGTTCCATTGCTAGTTATAAAACTGATTTTGTAAAAATAAATTATAAGAGTCTTTGTAATAATATTGTAATAAGATTGACTTTTGTTTTAGTAGGAAAAATATTCCCAGAATAATAGTAGAAATGCTGAAATTTATCTACCTACCTACCGTCCATTAAAAAGAATCTTAATTTTTTTAAATGTACCTATAAACATTTCCTAGGTATATCATTTTCTCTCTTTAAAATACCTTTTTGCTAAGAAGAACTCCGTGTAAGCTCTGAGGAATGAATTGGAACTTGAATTTACAATAGTATAATAGACATTCCAAGGAGGAAATCAAAACATGTACTCCTCCTGCATCTATTTTAGGCATTTAAACAGGAATTTCCAATCTCAGGGCTAGGGTTGGAGATAAGTCCCAAGTCAGGACAAGGAAGAAGGAAGAAAAACCTATGTGCTTTGATTGTTCCTTCAATAGTCACTGCTCTTTGCTATGATACAGAAGAAGGTCCAGATGGCACAGTGACTAGTTAGTGTAGCTCCGCTGAGTTAGTGATAAATGTACCGTATTTTTTGGACTATAAGACACATCTAAATTTACAGGAAGAAGAAAAAAAAGGTTTTTGGCCTCCGCGCATTGCGTTTTTGCCCTCCCTGGACCCCAGAAGTACTGCAGTGCTCTGCATGGCCGGTTCACCAAAAATGGGTGCGCTTTTGGCTAAAATTGGCACTGCAGAGTGCTTCTGGGGGCTGGGGTGGGCGAAAATATGATGCACGGAGAGCTTGGGAGCCCCAAAACATGCTTGTTTTTGGCAAAAATGGGCCATGCAGAGCATTGCAGAGTACCTCTGGAGGCTGGGGAGGGCAAAAATGCAACACATGGATGGCTTGGGAAGGTTTAGCCCCAAACAGCCTAAGAAACTCCATAGGTATCCACTAGGATATAACCTAAGAACTATAGATTGTGATCAATTTTTTAGTACCTGTGATGGGTTTTGGTACAATGGGTTTCAAAGATAAAAATGAGGCCATAAGGAATTCTGATGACAGGAAGCTTTTGTCCCCAAATCCTGTTTGTCCCCAAATCCTGTAAGCTTCAGACTCAGTCATTAAGTCAACAGCTGTAATACATTTTTCTTTTCGGAGAAGGAATTGCTTTCTTACAGCAGAGGAGACATTCATGACTGGGTTCTCCTCCAACGTACTCTAGAAGGCAATGCCAGACTTTTTTATTGAGTTTCCTATATGGTGATATCATATAAACTGCTGCAAAAGCTATGAGAGCTAATAATGTGGCAGACTTTCTCTCCTTAATGGGCCGTAGTGTCTTTGGAACTTCTTCATGACATGCATGTTAAAATATAAAGAGAGTATAAGAAGACCCGAGAAATGACTAGATTCATTTTTTCTCCATTATGCCTCAGCCAAAAAGCACAAATAGTGAACTTGGTGGCAGAGATTTTTATCCTTTCTTTTCAGGTTAGATAATGTTTATGCTTATAATCACCAATAATTATTTTTCTTTCTTATGAACATGTAATGAAAAGTATAAAACTACTGGGTTAAACAATTCAAATAATAAAATTAAGATAAAATGAGCAGCAAGAATAAGCAACTCCAAAACCTGCTTCCTCAAGGTACAATAAAAGATAGAACTTAGCACGATACCCTACGCTTAGTAGTAGAAAAGATTCTAATAAGTTGTAGTCTCCTGTGAAGTGTGTATGTTAGATCACTGAGCCATGCTCTGTCAAGGAGGGCTTTGTTTTTGAACTGTTTTCAAAAATTCAAAATGCTTTTTCTCTCTTTAAAATTTTAAAAAGAAAAAAGTGCTATTCATCTGATAAACAGCACTTCCTTCAAACAACAGGATCTCAGACATATATTCAATTTTTGTTTTAGTCCCAAGAAAATGAAATGGAAGAGTCATTATATTCTAAAGACCTCAAGAAGCATGTAAAGTCACATCAGTTTGTACGGAGATGTTCAGATCTTTCGAATGTGCTGTATTGAAAGGAGACTTTATCATTTCGGTGATCTCATAGATGCCTAAATATATAGTTCCACCCTTTGAAGACATTGCAAGTTTCTCTGGTTTATATTTCAAATACATTTCAGTGCATATCCTCACCCTTTTGAGTTTTCCTCAGCTTCCAAGATAGTTACAAAACTGCTGTCCATCTTAATTTCACATCTTGGATATTGGGAATCTCATGGCATTTCAATAAAATATTGCAGATTCCACAGTTTCCTTGAAGAAGATAGCTCTGCAATTAGAGCAGTTCTCACATCCTGTATTTTAGACCTCGTTTTCCTGCCCTCATTGACAGGGAATCAAGACCAAAGAATCATCACCTAAGTGAAGCATTGCCTTTCAGTGCTACAAGTGCTACTCATCAGAGTCTTGTCTAAATGAAAGCTTCTCTGACATGATGGACATCAACAGTTTTTGAGAAGAACAATTCCCTTAAGGGGAAGCAATAACAGAGTAAAAGAAATATTAGTATCAAAAGCTGAGAATATATATTGGGAGGGCTTTCTGGCACGAAACAGGGCACCTACCTCAGATTGCCATAGTGTAAAGTGATAAGAACTACTGCCTTTCCTGTTTGGGCTGAGGGGCAAGCATATGCTGATATTGGTGACAATGTAATTGCAAAGACTCATATCAACAGGAATGAAGCAGCTGCCAGTTGCAAGATATTTGGCCAAGGTCCTTTCTTCCATCCGGATACAGAATGGCTGAACCTCCATGATTGAAGATTGAACAGCACATATTTAAAGCACAAGTAGGTGAGACTGGAGTTTTACAGACGTCTAAAGCACCTAGATGGAAACACATTAAACAGCTATGAAATCACCTAGAACTTTTTGTTTCTTTGTTATGAAAAGGTAAAAATTATCTATCAGATGTCGTATTTCTTCTGTTTTCTGAATGATGCTATTAGATAGGGCTGCAGCTTACTATTGCAAAGAGGTGATTATAGCTAAGATTTTGGACTTTGTTCATCATGTTGAACCAGGAGGGAAGGCGTATGCTGGATGTATGTAAAGCTCTCAAAGTCTCTCAGAAAAATTCAGGACGTTCAGATGTGTAGATAAGCTTTTTCTTTGTAATCCTCTTTTCTTGTAAGAACCAAAATAAATCTGGGTGCCTATAGTTGACACATTTTTGTTCTTTCCCCAAGAAAAACCTCAGTGCTTCTACTCTGGCAACACTAACATTGGTATTCATATCCATGAGCAGCCATTTGACTGTTAGTGTCCATGTTTATTAAGATACTACCTACAGGACACCTTTGCTCCTTGTCTAACTTTTAATGGAATGGTTATTAAAGCATAGAATTGAAAGAGTTAAAAGAGCTGTTTGGGCTGGGTAAGGCATACAATTATATGCAAAAATTAAAGTAACCTAAATTGGTAGCTAATCAAACCTTGCTTGAATATAGCAAAAGACACAAAACTCTCTACCTCACCGAACATTCCATTATTGAATTATCCTTAAGGGAATTTTTTTTCCTGATGTTGAAATCTGGAGTTGAAATCTGGAATTACAGAAAATAGATTGACTTTTTTTTGAGTTTCAAGTACTTGATACTTTCATATTTTTGTTCAGCCTTTCTTTTGTCAAAGCCAACTGATTTAATTTCTTCTTTTATTTAAAGATAATTTTGTTTATCCATTTTTTAAATTTCCTGGCCATATTTGTTGAACGTCGCTGCACAAATTGCAAGTTATCTGGATTCTTCTTTTAAAAAACCCAGAAAATACAAAATCAAATATGCTCATAAGAAATATGAGAAGATGAAGTGCTAAATTTGCAGATTGTAGCTCCCAGTTGAATTTTCCTAGATTTGCAAGCTAAGCAAATTGTAACTGGTTACTACCTCATTGGCACACCACCAAGCAATCCCAGATTTGTAAACTAGATTCTTAGGGAGAAATACAGACTTTCATGCTCAGTTCTTTGTTGTTGTCAGTTTTTCACCCATAGCAATTTCTCATGCTTCTAAATGCCACTACTCTAATGAAAGATGTAGAATAGCTTTCAGTCGTCTTGTAACAAATTTATCAACAATAAAAAATCAGTTGCTTATGTTGCCTCAATTAATATGCCATAGGAAATATGGACAATAAACCAACAGCAGGATTCATGGTGAGAGACTGTTGGGTGTTTTTCATATTTTCTTCAAATAGTTTGACCAGAAGTAAAACGAACTGTGCGTTATAAGAGAGGACAATATACCTTTTCTGTTTATATCTCCCCCAATGTAGTCCAGATAGGTTGTGATTTATGTAGAATAATTATATTTGACAACATTTACAAATTGCTCCAATAAAAAGGAGAAATAAAAAAAATATATAGGAAATTCTACCAAAACAATATTAAGAAGCCATTAGAACAATGATTCTTAAACATTGTGGTATTGTGACCCCTATGATGATAAGTGTTGTGTAAGTCCCCTTCATATGGCCCATTAATATGAATAGTGATTATACCGGTTTTATATTTCTACAATCAATATTTAAACAGACCACTTTTTATGAGTAAATTATTAAATTTTAAGTAATACATTATAGTGTGTCAAGTGTGGACAACCAGACATGTAAAGAGTTCAGTTAGTTCTTTTATTGCTCAAACCTATTAGAATTACACAGGCTTCTCAGGAATTTTCTCAGAGTTATAGTTTGCATCTGGATGAGACTAGATAAGATTCAACGGCATTCAAAAGGTGGGCATCAGACAGCCATTTTAGGCCATGTAGGGATTCTAGGCTAATTCCCCATTTGATTCATTCACCTGGCTTGGACAGTATCTCTCCAACACAGAGTTTCTCAAACTTTGAAGCACACTGTGTATTTGTCCAGGAAAAATAAAGAAAAAAGTCTTGTGGAAGTTTTGACAGTGGTTTCATTTTTCCTGATCATTATTATTATCATGTTTCCCGGAAAATAAAATAGGGTCTTATTTTCTTTTGCCCTGAGAAATATGGCCTTGGGCTTATTATAGGGGAGAGCTTATTTTCTGGGGCAGGTGAGAAGCGAGGCGCGCCTTTTACCTTTCCAGCTCCATCGCGTTCGTCGCCATTGTGCTCAGGGAAGCGGCTAGTTTAAAAAAAACCCTTCTCGCAAGTTCAGTCAAACTTCTTGAAATTGTGAGAAGGATTTTGTTTACCAGGGGCTTCCCTGAACACAATGGCGAGGAACATGACGGAGCTGGAAAGGTAAGAGGTGCGCCTCGTGGCCCAACACCGCCCACCTCTCCCCAATGGTAAAGGCAGCCTGCCTGGTTCCCTTCCCCGCTGTCCCTTTAGTGAGAGTTGGGGGGGAGAAGCGAGGCGCGCCTATTACCTTTCCAGGATCGTTGTATTCCTTGCCCTTTCGCCCATTGAATCCCCTTGTAAAAAAAAAACCTCATGAGTTCAACTCGCAAGGTTTTTTTTACAAGGGGATTCAATGGGCGAAAGAGCGAGGAACAGACACTGTATCTGTCCGCCCCGTGCCAACTCAGCAAAGCAGTAGAAGTGATGTGCCAGTGCCTGGAGGCTGTCAGGGTCTGGATGGGAGCGAACAAGCTTGCACTCAATCCTGACAAGACTGAGTGGCTATTAATGCTCCCTCCCAAGGATGGTCCAGTTATTCCATCTTTTAGCCTGGGGGGTGAAATTATACGCCCCTCAGAGAGGGTTCGCAATTTGGGAGTCCTCCTGGATGCGCAGCTGACATTAGAACATCATTTGTCGGCTGTGACCAGGGGGGCCTTTGCCCAGGTTCGCCTGGTGCACCAGTTGCTACCCTATCTGGACCGGGAGGCCCTTCGGATGGTCACTCATGCCCTCATCACCTCAAGACTGGATTACTGTAACGCGCTCTACATGGGGCTGCCCCTGAAGAGTGCTCGAAGACTGCAGTTGGTCCAGAATGCAGCCGCGCGAGCGATAATGGGTGTACCTAGATACACCCATGTTACACCTATCCTCCGTGAGCTGCACTGGCTCCACATTGGTCTCCGGACACGCTTCAAGGTGCTAGTCGTTACTTTTAAAGCCCTACATGGTTTAGGACCTGGTTACCTGAGAGACCGCCTCCTGCCATTTACCTCCCAAAGACCGATAAGATCACACAGATAGCGCCTCCTCCGGGTGCCATCGCCGGGTCAATGTCAGCTGGTGACCCCAAGGAGGGCCTTCTCTGTTGCTGCCCCAGCCCTATGGAATGATCTCCCCGTAGAGATCTGGACCCTCACTACTATTCCGGCCTTCCGTAAAGCTACTAAGACCTGGCTGTTCCAGCAGGCCTGGGGCTGTTGATCAGCATCCAGCCCCATTTTAAGTGGTAGGTATGTTGTGTAATTTTAAATAATTGTATATCTATTTTTAATTTTTTATATTTCCTTGTTGTCTGTAAGCCGCCCAAAGTCCCTGGGAGTGGGCGGCATACAAGTGCTAATAAACTTCCTAAACTTCCTAAAACTTCCTAAACCTGGAAAGGTAAGAGGTGCGCCTCGCGGGCCAATACCGCCCACCGCGCCCCAATGGTAAAGGCAGCCTGCTTGGTTCCCTTCCCCGCCGTCACTTTAGCAAGGGGTGGCAGGTGGGTGAGAAGCGAGATGTGCCTCTTACCTTTCCAGGCCTGTTGCATTCCTCGCCCTTTCGCCCATTGAATCCCCTTGTAAAAAAATCTTTATGAGTTCAACTCGCAAGTTTTTTTTACAAGGGGATTCAATGGACAAAAGGGTGAGGAACGCAATGGAGCTGTCAGTCTCTGATAGCACTAGGATGCGCGTCTCGCTTCTCCCCCCCCACCTGCCACCACTCGCTAAAGGGACGGAAGGGAACCAGGCAGGCTGCTTTTACCATTGGGGTAGATGGTGGTTTTTTGTGCGAGAAGGAACAGGTGGGAGGGGGTGATCGCATTGGCCTGCCGCTGTTTTTGTGGCGGGCTCTTTTTGCGTGGGAGGGAAGGGTGGGAGCTGGAAGCACTTTGCTTCGCCTTTTGCCCCGCAAGCTGTACTGGTAGGTGGTACAGTGGTAATGGCAGGGACCGGTTGCGTATGTGCTTAAATAGTTGGGAGCGGGCTTATTTTTGGGGGAGAGCTTATTATGGTGCATGCTCTGAAAAGTCCGATTGGGCTTATTAGCAGGGCATGTCTTATTTTCGGGGAAACATGGTATGAACCCTCATAGGTTATTCCTTGAAACCCAATAATATACAATGTGCTAAACTATTGTGTCCACAAATAATTTAATTTCACATTTCTTCTTTATAGTCTACAAAATTTGATTAATCTACATAATTCAATAATACAAAAAATACAACTTATGCAACTTATTAGAGAAATTAATGGATGTTAAAACTTATTGACTACTCATGATGACACATACTGCTTATGTTCCCTTGAGTGGAATCTAGCAGTATACTCTGGCAATGCTAGACTAATTCATATATAGTATTTAAGATATATAAGATAATATAAAATTTGAATTCAACCTGTAAGATCATTTCTGTTCACTAAAGTAATACATTCATGACAGTAAAACCTATAGAATCATATTTCAAGTTATTTATTTATTAGATTCTTATCTCACTTTTATTACTTTATAAGTAATTCAAGGCAGCAAACATATCTAATATGCCTTCCTCCACCTATTTTCCCCACAACAATCCTGTGAGTTGGGTTGGACTGAGAAAGAATGACTGGTCCAAGGTCACTCAGTTAACTTTCATGCCTAAGGCCTAGAGCTGCTTCATATGAAGGATAAAAGCATTTGGGACAATCAAGTGAATAGCAAATTAAGAAAATGTTTATACTAATGTTATATAATGTTATATAATTCATTGTATAATGCTAAATAGAGTTCACCTATTTGGAAAAATATCCCAAAATAATGAATCGCACCAATCAAAATGTTACACGATATGTTTTATTTCCTTTTTGTGCTTAATTTCATTTTGATAGAAGTTTACTATATTCATTTTTGAAATAATTAGAAAAATATATATTCTGTTATAGGAATATGAACATGTTGAAAATACGTCTCTTCCATCAAAGACGATACACAAAAAAGAGAAACGAAAAATTCATCAAGGAAAAGACAAACCTCTCACAGTGTCTTTAAAAGATTTTCAGTCTGATTCTAACATGGGTATGTTTTTATTTTTAATTGTGAACAAGAATAGATGCTCAGAACAGTCCTTAAACTTAGAACTTTTGCCAGGTTGAGGAAACTGATTTATAAGACAATTAAAAGGAATTGCATTCAGGAAATTAATGGGAGATATTAAAATTACTGAAAATGCTGTTAGTTGTAAAATATTGCATGTTTTACAGATTGTTTTTATGTAATCATAAAAACATTACATTACATTATGGCATATACATTGAACTTTTTACCACTAAGAAACTTTTTACGACTAATATGGTAGATTAAATATAAAAAAATGCTGAAAGCAATATTTAATTATAGTTGATGATCACAACACATATAAATTGCATACACTGTCTTCCAGTTAAGGCTACTTAACTGCATGTAATAAAGAGAGAGGAAAATGCTCTTTGATCCATCCTTCTTGAATGCTCTTTTCCACCTTCTACTGAAAAGCATATAAGAGCATTCCCAAGCTAATTCTGCTGGCATCCCTTTAAAATTCAAGATAAGAACTCAGTCCTAATCTGAAAGCACCCAGAGAAGCTTGTTGAAAGTATTGTAATATGTTATGAACAGGGATTCTATGTCAGAATCATTGCAGCTTGCAGCTTCTAGTTATTCTTCAAAGGCAGCCACAAATACAGTTCATTGCATATAGTACTTGGAGTTGAGAAGATCATGGATTCCTGAGGAATCCATGTTATTACATTATACTTTATGGGTCATCATTTAACGTTTAGAGCAGTTGAACCTGAGTGAAGTCTATTATCCAGGAATTCAGAAGTCACTGCAAAATGTAATCCTTGACCTAGAGAAATGGTTTAGGACGATATTAGGCATTCCTGGCAAATCACCAGATTGAACTGCAGTTGTTTTCCATCTTCCTCAAGATAAAGGCAGTTTATGGTTTAAAAATTCAGAGAATAAACATGTCTTAGAAAATGTATTTTGGCTTGTGTTGATTGCTGGGGTAGATGTTGAAAGACATTTAACTGTTAAGAGCAAAGAAAATTAACATATTGATGGAAAAATCAAATTGACTAATGAATTAGAATTTGAATAAACATGGTTGCTAGAAATTTAGTTGAATTGGAAACATCTTCAGTAGAGCAGGCCAAAATTCTATTTTCTTGAATTCTGGAGTTTTTAAACTCCTGCCCAATGCCTACTCAGTATTTTCAGTGAAAGCAAGAAAAAGAGATTGGATATCAAGGTTCAAAATGGCAGTTGGACTTACCTGAACTGCATGTTTCGACGAGAAGTGTGGGAGGAGTAACCATGGGTATTAACCAAGCCTTCTTGCCTATTGGAGACTGAGGAAATCTTTGGAAGCCACACCTCCTGCTGTTCCTGTGGCTACCCAGATTAACCGATGGACTGTAACGGCATCTGAAAGGAAGGAAAAAGAAACAGC
Organism: Thamnophis elegans; assembly: GCF_009769535.1. Lineage (NCBI taxonomy): Eukaryota > Metazoa > Chordata > Lepidosauria > Squamata > Natricidae > Thamnophis > Thamnophis elegans. The sequence continues at coordinate 83,190,231 of NC_045543.1, read as the reverse complement.
CAACACAAATTCCTCCTAGCCATTGCTTGAACCTGGACGTGCTCAGCCCCCCCCCCCACGGCGCGGGGCGCCTTAACGGGTGGGAAGTGACTCCTCCCACACTTCTCATCGAAACATGCAGTTCAGGTAAGTCCAACTGCCAGTTTCCGAAGAGAAGGTGTGGGAGGAGTAATCATGGGACATACCAAAGCTAGATGTCCTGGGAGGGATTCGACGGGCCTGAGCCCCCCTGCGAGTCCAGGACGCCCTGAAGGACCCTTCTGCCGAAGGCAGCCTCCGCAGAGGCGTAGGCGTCCAATCTGTAATGTTTAATGAAGGGGGACGGGGAGGCCCAGGCGGCCGCTCGACAAATCTCTTCTAATGGAGCCTGGGTGGACCAGGCAGCTGAGGTGGCAGCACTTCTAGTGGAATGTGCTGTGATACCCTGCGGGACCTGGAGACCCCGAGCCTCATAGGCCTGTGAGATGGCCACTCTGATCCATCTGCTGATGGTGGCCGGGGAGACCTTAGCCCCTCGGGTGGATGGTTGAAAGGACACGAAGAGGGCCTCTGAGCGTCTAAAGGACGCCGTACGCTTCAGGTAGATGTGTGCAGGGCCCTTCTAACATCTAACTTATGCCAAGATTTCTCCCTCTCCCCGGAGGGATGGGGACAGAAATCCGGAAGAATGATCTCTAGCCCTCTGTGGAAGGGGGAGTTGATCTTGGGCATGAAAGAAGGGTCGAGTCTGAGGACGACCCTGTTATCTAAGAAAGTGCAGAGGTCTGCTCTGCTGGAGAGGGCGTTGATCTCCGAGACCCTTCTGGCCGAAGTGATGGCGACCAGAAAAACGACCTTAAGGGTCAGTAACTGAAGGAAACCTCCTTCAGGGGCTCAAACGGAGGCTCCGTTAGGGCCTGGAGGACCATGGACAGGTCCCAGGAGGGGAATCGATGGACCACTGAGGGTTTCAGATGGACGACAGATGTTTCTCTGCCCAGTGTCCCAGGCGCAGCGCCTCGTCGTGGAGAGCCTTGGAGTGGGTGCCGCCTTGTCTGTTCACGTGTGCCTTGGCCGCTATGTTGTCTGTCAGGACTAGGACATGTTGACCTCTGATCCTGCTTTTGAAGTGTCGAAGGGCCAGGTGGATGGCTCTGAGCTCCAACCAGTTGATGTTGTGCTTTAGATCTGCTGGGGTCCACTGACCTTGGGTGATCTGGTTCTCCAGGTGGGCCCCCCAGCCGAAGAGGCTTGCGTCGGTGGTGAGCGTCATCCTTGCCGGTTCCCTGAAGAGGCAGCCTCTGTTCAGGGCTGGAGACAGCCACCAGCGGAAGGACAGCAGCACCTGGGGTGATACCCAGATCCTGAAGGTCGCGTCCCTCGTCCCGGCCTTCTGATGTGGCAGCAGGAGCCACTGGAGCTCCCTGGCAGTCGGGCCCACGGGAAGATCCCTATACACTAGATGAACTTCCCCAGGAGCCTGGAAAGAAGAACTACAGGGACAGAGCGTGACTTGCGAACCTCGTGAATCATCTTAACGATGCTGTCCTTGCGATCCTGGGAGAGAAAAACCTCCCCCGCCACAGAGTCGATAATGGACCCTAGGTGAAGGAGCCTAGTGGAGGGCACGAGGTGACTCTTCTCCAGGTTAATGGAGAACCCCAGAGATCTGAGTGTGTCGATGGTGGTACCCAGGTCCCTTGCAGCCGAGTCAGGAGACCTGGCCAAGATAAGGATGTCGTCTAGGTAGCAGAATATACGGACAAGGAGGGAACGTAGGTGACCAGCTGCTGCTGCGAGCACCTTGGTGAAAGTCCTGGGAGCTGAGGCCAACCCGAAGGGCAAGGCCCTGTATTGGAAATGGTTCCCCTCATGGGAGAACCTCAGGAATCTACGGTGTTCCGGGGCGATCCTGATATGGAGATATGCCTCTGTGAAGTCGATGGATGCTAGGAAGTCACCCGGCCGGATGCCTTCCAGGATAGATTTCAGTGAGGCCATCTTAAATTTTCGGTATGCCACCCTGGAGTTGAGTAACTTTAAGTCCAGGATGGCTCTCCAACCCCCCGAGCTCTTAGGGACTAGAAATAGGTTCGAATAGAATCCTGACCCCTTCTCCCCCTCTGGGACCTTCTCTATGGCCCTGATGTCTAGGAGATGTTTAATGGCCTTGGCCTTAAGGGCCCTTTTGGTCGGGTCTGAGGAGGAGGTGAAGGTGCGGAACCTACTGGGAGGAAGGGAGCGGAACTCCAGGCAAACCCGAGCCTTACCGTCTGGAGTACCCACTCATCCGATGTGATGCGACCCCAGGCATCCGCAAACATGGAGAGGCGACCGCCGATGGGGTGATCCGGGTTCGGATCACTTGAATCTGCGGAAGGGGTGACCGCCTCCTCCTCGAAAGGGCCGCCTGCCCTGATGTTGGCCCCTGAACCTGTTTTGGAATTGTCTATCCCCCTGCCTGTGAAATCTGGAGTTTTGGTACCTCTGGCCTTGACTGTCTCCGTCAGGTGGTCTGTAGGAGGTTCTCCTGGGGTACGGCGCGTGGCGAAAGTCCGACCGTTTGTTTGTTGACGGGAGGATTTTCTGTTTGTTTTTGTCCTCTACAAGAAGAGGGTCCAGTGCTGTTCGAAATAACTTTTCCCCGGTGTAGTCTGCGCCGGTTAGGTGCCACTTCATCCGGGATTCCGCCTGCCAATGACGTAGCCAGAGTAGTCGCCTAGAAGCAACTGAGGAAGACATAGCTCGCGAAGCATACTTTACCGCATCCAAGGTGGCGTCCGCTGAGAATTGCGTTGCCGCCATCATCTTGGAGATGTCCTGTAAGAGTCGCACTTCAGATGCTGGGGTCCTATCCCTCAGTTGCTCCAACCACAGGACCGTGGACCTATTAAAGAAAGAAGCATAGGCGGCCGCCCTGATAGCCCAGGTGATGGCCTGGAACGTTTTGCATAGAACTATGTTTGCCTTCTTATCTTCAGGTTTGAGGCAATTGGCGGTGTCGCCTGCTACAACCGCTGAAGAGGATGCCAGGGTGGCCACCGGATTGTCCACTTCAGGTACCTGTAAAGCCTGGGCGAAAGCCTGATTGAGATTATAAAATTTTCTTTCATTCCCCCCTGGGGTGGGGAAAGACCCTGGTTTTACCCATTGCGATTTAAGCACCTCCATGAACATTTCTGGCGTAGGAATTTCCTCCTTAGCTACAGGGGACCTATGAAAGGGTCCCTTTTTCTTCTTACTCTGGCCAAAGGACTCAGTTGTAGGTTTAGGATCCGGGGGGTGGATCCAGATCCGCTGTGGCGGCTGCCTTGCGTAATAGGGAACTGAATAGGGAGGGGGGAAAAAGGCCCGCCACGGTGGAATCCTCCTCCACCTGGGGGTCCTCATCCTCTGAAAAACCCACTTCTTTAAGTTCTTCCTCCTCTAGATCGGATGCCTCACTAGCCGTGGATGGGGAGGGAGACCTGGCTTCCCTTGCAGCCGAGGTGCTAGGGCGATCGTTCTATCCTCTGGGAGGCTCCTGAGGGGCTCTGCTCCTGGAGACCTGTGGCTGCTGAGTTAGGCTGGAAGCCATAACCTGGGCCAGAGCTCTGGCTAGCATGTCCTGGAAGTTGCTGGTTAGGTCAGGCAGCGCAGGCTGGAGCTCTGGTGGCTGGGAATATTCCCTGGGTTCAGGGGATAGAGGTGCTAGGCGATGCCGGGTTGGGCTGGCTGCTCTGCGGCCAAAGGGATCCGCTCTCGAGTCCGCTAAGGGGGCAGGAAAGAGAGGAGGAGAAAGGGAGCTGCGCCCTCTAAGAGAGCCCTCTGGAGAGGCTGGGGATGGTGCTCTGTACTCAGCCCGGGCTGAAGGCCTGCGGGGGGAGCGAGATCTGGAGGGAGAAGGGCTGATGGTCGCCCTGTACTCCCTGGCCGAGGCCCTGGTTGTTCTGGCCTCCTTCCTGGAGGTTGGCTTCTTGGGAGCCCTGGCCTTGTCCCTCCTAACTGGGAATCTGCCTCTGGGGACAGGAGGAATCGCTCTAGAGGGCCCCTCCTCCGGATCCGCACCCCCCCTGGGGCTCTGGGTCTAGGATCCTTACTCCTGGTTGCCTCCGCCATTACTCACAGTTCGTTGCTCACCCACGTCCTCCTTCTGCAGCCGGCTGTAAGGCGGATTCCCCTCCTTGGGGTTTGGATCCGCTGCTTCTCTTCGCTAGACTGTGGTCTCCACTGCAGGCAGGCACGGCCCTGGGTTACCCCCCGGATCACCGGCGGGGCAGAGCAGAAAGGGAGCCTCTTCCAGCTTCCTAGTGCCTTGTGAGCGCTTTCGGCGTCGGAACGCTGATCACGTGCTCACCCACGTGCTCCTGAGATGGTGGCGATCCAATATGGCGACTGCTGGTGCCGTTGGGAGTCTCTTCTCGCCGCCAGGATCCTCCTTCGCAATCCTCGAAGGGTTCTCGGTTCTCCTGGACTCCTCCGAGCATCGCGTGGATGTTCCTTTCGAGCCTGTAGCTTTTTTAGGGCTTCCACCCCCTCGGCGCAACCGGGTGGCCCCGCGGGCGTCTGCGCGCGCGCTGGCAAGCCGAGGCTTGAATTAGTGGCGCGGAGCACAGCAGAAGGAAGGTGAGACGAATTTATGATCTTCAATCTGAAATCCTTGCTGTAAACCTTGCTGAAACTAAAAAAAACTCCTGAGTTTTCGGAAAGAAGGGAGAGGAAAAAACACTCCGTTCAGGTCGAGACTGAGGTTAATCTGGGTAGCCACAGGAACAGTAGGAGGTGTGGCTTCCAAAGATTTCCTCAGTCTCCAATAGGCAAGAAGGCTTGGTTAATACCCATGGTTACTCCTCCCATACCTTCTCTTCGGAAACTATCTCTATTTCCTCCACAGTTAGTGTGCAAAAATACTACTCTGGTACTCTCTTGTGTGGTTAATGCTTGGATTCAAGAACTTGCTAAATCAAGAAACAAGGAATTTAAATTTAGGGTATCTTGTTTTATAATTTTTGTAAATATATGGTATTGAACTCTGATTTTGGGGGGCCTTCAGATTGATTTAAAAATTTTACCTGTGACATTTCTATGTTTCAGATCATTTTCCCAAAAGGCAAGAGGTATGTTCTTGAGTTTAACATGACATTAATTATTCTAAATTTCTAAGTGACATACTTTTTATTTTTTGATTGCTATTTTGTATAACTTTTTCAATTATATATGGCAAATTGCTACTGAATACTTTCTTTTATATGATAGTCCAGTCCTCAATAGCCCAGAGAAATATTTTTCCCAAGAAGATGGACTAAACCAGTGGCCCCCATACCTTTTGGGCACTAGAGACCAATTCCGTGGATAAAGGTTTTTCCACAGACCAGAGGGAGTGGTTTCATGTGCTGGTTACATCCATGGATAGACCTTTGCTTGTTGGTGCAGCGGTTTCTGGCATACTGTGGCCCGGTGCCGGTCTATGGGTTGGGGACCCCTGACTAGACCAATAAGTGAATACCTTATAGGCCCAGATTAATTTGATTGTAGCAGCTATGGTAACAGAATCTGGCAAATCTGAGTTTTCTTCCCCTCCTTCCAGTGGTGGGTTACAACTGGTACACCCCGGTACGGGTGTACCGGTGCCTGCCGGAAGCACCGGTTACTGTTCTGGTAGGGTGCTCTGGAGAGCCCGCTCACCATCCTTACCTGTATTTGAGCTCTTCAGGGCTTCCGCGCAAGCACACCGAGCAGCTGGAATGTTGTGGAGGTGTTGCGGAGCATTGCAGACGGTAAGTATGCATGCGCGCACTGCGCGCATTCATGTGGACGCTGGGCACCGTACTGGTTGCAATTGGATCTGGAAACCTTTATCTTTGTGTGAACTAGGGAAGGGCTTTTCTGAGATGTTTTCTCACATTATTTTCTTGGTCCAGTCTCGCGCCCTTCTTACCTGACCACTCCTGTTGTTCAAGGCCATTTCCTGTACCTCTACAGTTTGATATACAAGTAGTCCTCAACTTATGACTACAATTGGGATAGGACTCTCAGTCATTAAGAAGACATCCATTTGACTGCTGTGCTCAATGACTGCAATCCAGGTTGTCCCACCTACCATGTTGGTTGTTGAGTCTTGGGAATAAAGCCTACCCCCACCTCACCACATTTTGGTCCACTTATTTTTGCCTTTTTCTGCAGCTTCAGGCATGCCCAGTCAATGTGGAGCATGGTCTTCCATCAAGGCTGCCTCATACAATCCCACAAGTAGACTCCATTCTTGTGATCTTTGGAAGGTTGCGTCATCAGCTAATGTAATTTGGAGAAGAGACCTTCTGCATGATCATGAAAACAATTATATTTGCTATGTAGTTTCCTAGGGGAGAAAAGCTAGAAAGCTAGTGATTGCTACCATTCTAAAGGCCTGAAATCATTACGCTGCAGGAATGCACCTCTGTCAGGCCTAAAATCAATAATATGTAGTTATTTTTCCTAGTTACGTTGTTTTATGTTTCCACTATAGACAGAATCTTGCCAGACTAAGTATTTTAATATCTGCATCTGCCATATACTGTGTGAACTCTAAAATTTTGTAGACCGGCTTTCTCTCACACAAAATAACAGGACTGAGCTGTCTCTTATTTTTCTGGAATACACCTCTCCTCTTTCCTGGGAATCCAGCCAACTACATTCCATCACAACTTCAAATATTCCAAACCACATTTTTGTTCAGAGAATATAGATAACTGAGAATTCAAAAAGATAGGAATTTTTTTTTATTTTCCCACTAAATTAAACGAATAGTAATACAAATTGTTTAGTTCTGTTTCTTATACATTCTTTAGTTGTGACTAATGACTGATTAAACATTTTTCTGAATAAATTTGTAATAAAAAATAGGGTTTCTTAAGGTCCAAAATAATAATCCCAAATTCCAGTTCATTGTTGTGTATCCGTTATGCTTGCTCATGCCTTACCTTTCTATTGATTGACCACTACTTTCTTCTTCCTTGTTTGAGGGCTCTTTCTTAATAATTATGTATGTCTTGTTTAATGGAGTCCACATGGCAAATATTACATGAGCTTCCCTTGCTCCCCTTGGATTATGAGTTTTATATCAATATAGCTTGTGAGCAATTCAAGGCCTATTTTCAATTGAGTTTTACAAGACAAACTATGATTGAATTTATTGAGGCCTAGTTTGAATCATAGAGGCTTAAAATCATTGGTTAGTTTCAATAAATTAGAGTTAATGTTTGCTACAGGTAATCCTTGACTAACAACCATTCATTTAATTACAGTTCCAAGTTACAATGGCACTGAAAAAAATTACGTACCACCGATACTCACACTTACAACCATTGCAGTATTCCCATGGTCAGATGGTCAAAATTTGGATGCTTGGCAACTAGCATGTATTTATAACAGTTGCAGCATCCCAGGTTCATGTGATCACCATTTACAATTTCAACCAGCTTCTGGCAAGCAAAATAATGGGGAACTCTGGATTCACTTAACAGCTGAAGTGATTTGCTGAACAACTGTGGCAAACACGGTCATAAAATTGGGATTGACTCACTTAACCATCTTTCCTAGCAATTTAAATTCTGGTCTCAATTGTGGTCATAAGTCAAGGATCACCTGTACTTTTTAGGATAGCAGTTCTCAAACAAATCATTACTCTCCCAGGGAGAGCATGAGCAGCTTGGGAGCAAGTGCAAAATTTATGTTTTCGTTTGAAAGCTGATCAGGCTTAGTACCATAGCAGCAAAACAGAAGTGCTATCAAAATTCCCTCTCAATTTTGCCCTATAACAAAGCTTGAGATAAATTTTAAGAATGGTTCTATCTTGCCTCCACAAATTCATTTTTTTCTTTTAGGGGTCACAGTATAATTTGAGAACTCTTATTTCAGGTGGCTTATCTAAAATAGATGGAAAGCTATAAAACAAGAAAGGACACATACGTGGCTTTAAGGCTTATTACAACTTCTTATAACTACTTCAGTGTTACATTCATTGGACACATTTGTATGCATCCTGTTATCTTAATAGCATGGGGAATTATTACAACTTGATCAACAGTGACAGTTCATATTTAAATCTATCCATGAGCATAGGATTTCTTGATAAGGATTTATAACTTCTGTTTTGAAATTGATCCATGAGCCTTAAAACAATAATTGTCTAGCTGCTGGGTGGTTTTTGTTAGAAGTTAATTATAGTTTCTTTACAGGAATTGAACTCGCCACATACTCTCTTGAATGATGGCGAATTCTTCAATAGACTGGAAGATGATATGCATAAAATTCTAAATAAAGAAAAAAGAAGGGAGCCTATCACAGATTATGGAATAGATAACAGTACATTTTGTGACCGCACACAGGTATATTTAAGAGGAATTAAATACATATAATATCAGCAGTATAAGGAGTATAGATAAATTAGAAGAGTCAACATTGATTATTCCGAACAACTCAAAGGAGAAACAAGCAGCATAAGACTTGCAAAAAAAATCAGTACATTTCTTGATATTGGAAATTATCTGACAAGCAATTACATCACCTTAAGAATGGGCTATGGTTTTGCTTGTTCTCTTTTCTTCATCTTTGTTGTTATTGTGTCAAATATATAGACAGACTATCTATTAATCTTAGTTAAGTCACTCTGGAGCTTTTATATTTCAAGTGCATGATAAAAATATTTTAAATAAATACCAAACAAATTAGTAGCTGGTTTGTCATGTTACAGAAAAGTCCACAAATAAAATAGAGTTGCTATTTTCATAAATCTGGCAATTATGCAAATTATTCTAGCAACGAAAGATTTTTAGATGCTCAGGAAAGCTAATGTTAATATTGGTTAGGATACTCTACCTTGCCAACTCTTGGCAGATTATTTTTGAACCTGTCTTGAATTGAACCTGCATATTCCTTCAAAAATATTTGTCAATAATCTTTCTATAATAAATTTTTGTTCCTGTAATCTTTAAGTGGATAAAACAGTATATGATACTGTTTTTGTTTCAGCAGTTTTTCAACTAAGATGCATCTAATTGGGTAACTTACAGAATGAATCCAAAATCCAGGACCACTGACTCCAGTGGAATTGAAATTTTACAAATTTATTTTGTGAAACATTTGATGACATAAAATTATCATAAAATCATATGATATAATACAAAATGCAGTAAACATTTGTGTGCTGATGTTTAACTGTGCTATATAGTTCAATGGGCTATTTTCAAGGCAGCTACATCTCTGAATGTATCCCAACTTTAGTAGTGAGGACAATGCATTAGAAGTTCAGCAATTACTGAAAGTACTGAGGCATCTGATAAGGAAATAATCTCTGAAAAGATGACCTAACAGGTCTCAAGTGGTCCCGTGTACTACTAAAACTCTCCTGTCTGTTTGGAACATTCTAAGGCCAGAAGGCTGCATCCAAGGGCAACAATTTGTGACTCAAGGTACAGGTAGTCCTCAACTTACAGATGGTCACTTAGCAATCTCTTGATGTGCCAATGGACCCTGAAAATGGGACTTACAACCTGGATTCTATTCTGGCAAATTTTTTCTAGTTTGGGCAATTGACAACTGGACTGCATTTAGGGCTATTTGCAGCATCCCACAGTCACATGACCTACATTTTTGCTGGTTTCCAATATTTACTTCTAGTTTCCATCAAAGATCATCCAATAGCAAACAATGTGTTTGCTTAGTGATCTTGATGTTTGCTTAAGAAGCATCTCGTTCATTTTACAATTGCATTTGCTTTACAACCGCTATGTTTGCTTAAGGACCTAGCAAAAAAAGGTAAGCTCGGCTCTGTCCCGCTTTATGATCATCATGAATTATGATCAAGATTGTGGGGTCGTAAGTTGAGAACTATCTGTGCCTCAAATGAGATAGCTTTAAACATCCAAAGTCCAGAATCCATTACTGCATTACATTCAATCCCATTGGATTAAAATTTGAAGAATCTTTAGACCACTCCTGTTGGCAAAATTGTAGCCATTGTATCACCTCTGCAGTCATTTCGGTTATATAGTCATGATTTTCGATGCTCCCTACCAACTTTCCCCAAGCAAAATCAATGTAGAGGCCAGCAGGAAATTGGAAGTTACTCTCATTGTGACTGCTGTTTTTGCCTACCCTTGGTGATTCTGTTTATCTGTTTAGGTTAAGGAAATATCTCTGAAATGATGACCCAGTGAGTCATGGTTGTCAAGTATATTATTAAAACACTCCTGTTTGTCACTGTGTAACCTTTAACTAGAGAAAACAGCATTGTAGTGCAACAATTTTTGAATGAAGTTACCTCAAATGGCTGAACTTACACAATGCATCCAAAATCTGGGATCCATGACTCGTATGGAATTAAATTTGACAAATGTTATAAAACATTTGATGAAATAATAGAAACTGTCATAAAACATTTCTTTGTCACCTCCTGATGTTTTACTATGCTATACATTTCAAATGGGTTATTTTCAAGACAGATATTTTCCTGAATATTTCCTGGAATTTTTAATAACTTTTTCAGTGAAGGTAGTATGTTAGAAGCTCTGTCATTGTCATTGAGGAATCTGATAAATAAATGTCTCTGAAACTATGCCTTAAACATTCACAGATTGTCTCGTTACCTCTAAAATTCAGTTTCCATATAATGGATAAATGGGTACTGAAAATTATCTAGGATTCTGCAAAGTCACAACTTATGGATGACGTACTAATAAAAACAATCTATTCTTTCCTGTTATATTTCTGTCTGCTAGCGTTTTTTGCAAGCAAACAAAAATATATTGATTTCTTTTTCAATCCTGGATTATTTGGTTTTTTGTAAACTAGATTCACAAACTAAATTTCCTGTTAATTAATCTGTTTAGAGTGAGAAAAGGTATCCTTTCCATGAGCAAATAAAATGCAAGGACAGGCTATGATCATATATTATAAGTACTGTAAACATGTTAAAATAAAACAGAATTTTGCTAATCTGATCAATTCTATTAAGATGTTTTATTATGATTCTGACATATAATAAATGTAGATGTATAGCATCACTGAACATATTTCAGCATTTGAAAATGCATTAATTAATATTCTATATTTCTGTAATTGATATAAACCTTAAGTTTATATTCTTTAATTCTTGATTTATAGGGTATTTTTCTAAAAGATGGAAGATTAGAAAGATCAAAATTGGAACTTGAAAAGAAAGATGCAGAAATCCATCAATTAAAGAGTGTAATCAGTCAATGGGAGGTATGTATTTTCCTGAGAATTTACAGCCCATAAAGCACCTCTGGCCATCATAAAATGTCATGCCGGGCCCCTCCTAGTCACATGACCACATTTCAGGCACTTGGCAACCAATTTGCATTTATGACTGGTTGCCAACTGTCCTGAGATCATATGATAATCATTGCAATCTTCTCTACTGGTTTCCCCAGAAAGGTAGCTTTGGGTTAGTCAATCTCTTTCCGTCCAACTCACCTCATAGTATCATTGTGGAGACAATAGGAAGAAGGAATATTAGATGTGTTTGCTGCCTTAAGTTGTTTATAAAAATAATAAAGGTGGGCAATGAATAAGTAAATCTGGCAGAGAAGGTTGCAAGCAGAGGGAGGCATTGGATTTGAAATACGTTCTCCCCAGCTCTTCGAGGCATTTCCCCTCTTCTCCATGCAGTGAAATAAATCCTCTTGCATACTGGAGGAACAGACCTCAAATCCTGTAAGAACACTAGCAAATGCCAGCATTCTGAGTCTTTAGGATCACTGGTGTTCAGTATTGTTTTCCCTTCTGTTCCAGACCCTCTCTGAGCCTTCCAGAGAGGAGAATAAAATGAAAATGCCAGTGGTCTGAAAGGCTCAGAATGCTGGTGTTCAGTAGAGCACATTTGCCTAATTTGAGATCCAAAGAATTTAGAGGGAAAATCCCTCGGTGCCTTCGAGAAACAGACCTCAAATCTAATTAAAATGCTACTGAACAATTTGCAATCATTCTCCTGGGGATCTGGAAGAGAGCCCAGATCTCTCAGATATAGTGGGAGATCTAGCTGTTTTCCCGCCCTACAAGACTCAGGAGGTCTGGGTCCTCTTCCTGCCTCACTACTCCCTGGAGGTCCGGGCCCTCTCTCAGGTGACTGCCAGTGATTGCAACTGCAAGAGCCAGTATATGGTTGTTATGCATAGTAGTTATGTGGCATCTCACAAACAAGATTCCGGACCCAATTACGGTCATAACTAGAGGACTACCTGTATAGCCCAAATATTCCTTTTTAATACTTGTTTTGAGATTTGTGAATCTACCCAGTCATTCCTTGTCCTTTGTTTCATTATTAGATCTTATCTTTGGACTTTTTTCCTAAATTGAACATTTTAAATATGCAATTATATTTATTTTCTGAAATTCATATATTGCAGAATGAATTTTCAATTTTGATTATCATCAATGCATTTAACATATGTGAACTAACAGGCAACACTCTTATGTTGAAACAAACTTGGTGAAATATATCACTTGTATTAATTATTATTTTTAAATATTCAGGTAAAATACAAGGAAGTAAAAGCACGAAATGCGCAGCTACTTAAAATGCTTCAAGAAGGTGAAAGTAAGTACTGCTATATGTTTTCAAATTTTTCATTTTTTAAAAAAGAACTGTTACAATCACTCAACTATCTGGAAGCAGTTTAACAAAATACTGAGGAAAAATAGTTCTATTCTGCTGGTATGTGTTCTATTACCTTAGAGGAGATCTATGCAATCTATGATTTCTTAAATTTAGTGCAGGCCCCCATCTTTCTTTTTTAGCTTGCCAGGGCTGGCATACCATTCTACTCCATTTTTGAAGATATGGGAAATAAACATTTTTTCTGTTTGACTTTATAGTGAAAGATAAAGCTGAAATCCTCCTTCAGGTTGATGAATCTCAAAGTATTAAGAATGAGTTAACTTTACAGGTAAATATTTCAGTGGCTTTTTATATATTGTTGTAAATTAGCAAGTCAGGATAGTTGTTGGAAAAATTCTGAGGAAGTTTTATTCCTAGAATAGGACCTTCCCACTTAAACTGCAATCAAGCAAACATTATTCTTGAGGGCCAGGGAGTGTAGGATACTTAGAAAAATGTTCTTTTGTAAAGACAGCATTTTTTCAGCTCATGAGGCCTGTCCTGGGCCTCTCCTACAGCAAGGTACCCCATGTCCACTTTCCATCCCACTGGGTACCACTCTCTTGGGCCTTCTGTGACTGTCGCCTGTCATGGAAACAGCATATTCTATTACAGAAGCTGAACCAATGCATCATATTCTAGAAATCAGGAAAGTGTACATCCTGACAGGCATGAAAAGTAGGTAACTTTAGGCCAGTCACATACTCTCAGGCCAACCCACTTTGCAAAGTGGTTGTTGTGGCAAAACAGGGGACTGGAAATTAGGTATGTTCACTGCCTTAAATTATCTATATGAGGCTTCGTTTCTCTGACCTTTTCTGAAGATAACCTTTGGGAAGGAGAACCAGCTGATCTGCCACATGGTCTTTCTATACAGAGGTTGCATGGTGCTGTCCCGGAAATGGGAGCCATTTTGAGAGTGGCAGAGATTGCTTTGTGTCATTGTGGCTACTATTAAATGGCGCCCACTTCCAGGATAGTACCACACCGCCTCTGTATATGAAAACCATGGGGAAGATCAGCCGGTCAGTGAAGCAAAGCCACAAATAGGTAATTAATATAAAGTGATGAAAATATGTAATCTCCAGCCTCCTGTTTTCCCCACAGCAACAATTGCAAGCTAGGTTCGCTTGAGAGAGAGTGACAGGCCTAGAGTCACCTCATCAGCTTTCATGCTTAAGATAGGATTTACATTCCCAGATTTTCAGAGGTAGAAATTGCTTCAGGTTCTGTAATAGGATATGTCTATTGAATCCTTGTAGAAAAATATTGACATAAAAATAATTTGCAGTTATTTACATAATTCCAGGGAAATTTCAAAATTCTGTTTTAATTGCTATCATAGGCTGAAATTGTGAACAGTCACCAACAAGGAATTAGGTCTAATGTTTAGAACACAAAATGTTTTTTTCCTAGTGTTTGTCCAATTTGATTATAACATTTTGCACTGTTCTTACTTCACACTGCAAAGCAATCTATGCAAAATGTCACAAGAGGTTTTACTTTTCAGCCAGTATGTTGCACAGCCTAACTCTGGTATAGGATTAAGAAGGAGTGACTGGCCCAAGGTCACCAAGCTGGTTTCTGTGCCTGAGGCAAGGCTAGAACCTGTCTTCCCATTCCTAATCCACTGGCTGAACCACCATAACATACGCTATACACTATAAACTCATTTTGTAAAATAATATAACCATATTATATTTTTCACTCTAATAGGATATATAATGTCATCCTGTTTAAAATATAACTTTAATTAAAAATGTAAAATTTGTTTTAATAAATCGCTTTTAGAGTAACTATTTGATTTTTTTTAAGGTTGCCAGTCTTCATGCTGCATTGGAACAAGAAAGATCTAAAGTGAAAATACTTCAATCTGAATTAACAAGATACCAGGTAATATTTAACTACCGCATTTTTCATATTGTAAGGCACACCTGACTATAAGACACACCTAAATTTAGAAGAGGAAAGCAAAACAAAAAAATAAGGTTTTTGGCCTCCACACGCCACATTTTCAGTCCTTTCCCCCCCCCAAAAAAGCCCCAAAGAAAGCCTAAAAAATGGGCTGAGAAAAGCCTCAAATACGGCCTGAAAAAAGCCTCGAAAATGGGCTGAAAAAAGCCCCCAAAACAGGCCAAAAAAGGCCTGAAAACAGGGCGGGCAGAGGGCAAAAATGGCCAGTGGGTGGGCGGGGCTTTGACAATATTCCGTCTAAAAGACGCACAGACATTTTCACTCCCTTTTGGGAGACAAAGGTGTGCCTTATGGTTTGAAAAATACGGTATATAATAAAACTAAATAATAATACAAGCTATTAAAAAATATATTCCTTTTTTCAGTTGAGATTTTTTACTCTACTAAAATGCTTCTCTGATGGATTGGAAATTGCTGAACTACAGGGAATAGAAAGAATATAAGAACTATTATAGGATAGACTATTCTAAACATTGATAAGAATTTTTCATACAGTTAGTCCTCAAGTTACATTGGTAATTGAGATCAGAATTTCCTTCAATTTAGTAATGTGGTCTTAAAGCATGACATGGGACTGCATCATTTAATGATGGCAATTATAGTATTCCCTGTTATATCATTAACCCCATTCCAATGGGTAGGGGATGACCCATCACAATCCAAGCTATTTCTGGCTTTGGTCCTTCCAATTCTGAGGCTCAATAAGATAAAGGGTGTCTTCTCTTCAATTACCCCATACATGCCTATTTCCCCTGCCATCTCTGCCCTTTTGTCCACCTTGCAATCTGCAGCCTCCACTTGCCTAGCTGGCCTGCCCTCCATTCCACTAGCTCTATTATTCTGCTGATCTTGCTGGCCTTGCCATCCTGTGTACCACTCATTGTGCTACCTTCCTGGCTTTGCCACCATGTACTCTGCTGCTCCTTCCAGACTGCCAATCTTGCCTGCCCTGTGCTCACTAGCCTTGCCATCCTGTGCTCAGCCCATGCACTTTGGAGAATGGCAGCCATAGCCTTCTGTTGAGGATTTAGAAGGCCTCAGAAGTCTGCCAAAACTTGGGGAATACAGTGCACACTATTTTGAGAATAGGAAAAAAGACCTCGGGAAGAATGCCTGGCTGCTGCTTGCATAGGGCTAGGCCAGGTGCCCCTCATCAATAGTAAGTGGAAGACGATAAAGGGCAGCTGAGGGAAACAGAGCTAGGAAGTATGGGCCAGTGAATGCAGGACCAGTAGAGTACAAGGCAGCAAGACTAACAAAAGGCAGAGTCATTGGAGAACAGCAGGAGATTCAGCAGGATATGGGAGTATCTGGGACTGTGATGCTGGATAGCTAACTGTAGCATAGCACTTGAGATGGCAATCCTTGGCAATGGTGGGGTTGAAGTAGAGATGTCAGTAGCTGCCACCTGAGACTGCTGAAGGCGTAGAGCAGGGCTGTCAAACTTGCGGCCCTAGGTCAGGTTGTGTCACGTGCTGGCCACGCCCATGCCCATGCCCAGTTTAGCAAAGGGGAAAGAAGTTGTGATGCATCATGTGACATTGTGATGACATGAGTTTGACACCCCTGATCCAGGGCCTCTACTTCAACCCCATGCTACTGCCATCAAGGAATGCCAGTGTGCACAGTGATCGAAAGAGCGGGTGAGGATAGTTGAATCGACCCTGCAATTGTCAATGCAAGTGAGCTGCTAAGTGCTTGAATTTTGATCGAATGTCTGCAGGGGCACTGCAACAGCTATACCTTTGGGTGACAGCTGTAAGCACCATTCGTTCAGTGCTACCATAACTTTGAACAGTCACTGAACAAATTGTCTTAATTTAATCTGTAGTTTGAACTTCACTTGATTGATTTTTTTATCACAAAGGTCAGCAGCTTAGAAGGGTTTTTAAAAGAGAATTTACCTTAGAATGCTTTTGTGAAACCTGTTGGTGCTGTACAGATGGTTTAAAAAACATATATTTTCTTCTTCTCCTCCCCCCCCTCTCATTATCATTATTAATTCAATATCCCTTCATTTCTGTTTTTTCAGGGTGGAAGAAAAGGGAAAAGAAACTCAGAATCTGACCAGGGCAGATGATTTCATTTATACTAAATTTAGAGCCAAAAAGAGGAATATTGATCTTCAGGGTTTTGCAGAAATGTATATTTATATTACTGCTTAACTATGCAGGGGTTTTTTTTTGGGGGGGGGGTAAGGGGTAGTGATTACAGTTTAATTAACTAACAGTTAATTCAATATATTGCTATTCTGATTTCAAGTTGGAAATGAAATACATTAAAGCTCTGTGTTCTAATGCTGCAGATCTAGTTTTTCATCAATCAAAATTTTGTCATTTTTATTATTCTAGTATGTATAATTTCATTGAAAAATAAATAATAGTTAATGGCTCTTCTTTCAAGGTTATTTTTACCTTTTAATATTTTTATTTTTATCGTGTGTGTGTTTTACTGATGAGCAGTTACAAATAATATTTGGGCTGTCTTAGGAAAGCAATAACACAGAAAAGAATGTGGTAATACTGTGATACAGCTCAAAGCATGGGGTTTGTAAAAAAAATTCAATCAGCTATAACGGCAAAATGATAAACACTTTAATACAACACAGATATTTTGGAAGTCTAGTATAAACAAGATTCTATATAATTTTATTTATCTTTTCACCATCAGCCGTCACTTATGTAATAGTTGAACTTTTATTTGTGCAGACAAAAATATCTATTAAAAATTCATTTTTTAAAGACGCTATTTTAAATAACATACACATTTAACTTTTCTATTTTTTAGTTTTAACATGTACTTTATAAACCCATTTGAATATAGTTGTTTATAGCTGCAATAGAAATTCAGCTCTCCTAAAATAAGGAAACAAGTTTTCATCCCACACTAGATGTCTATTGCTTGCAATGATATCAGGTAATAAAGAGTACATTTTGCTAAGTAGGCTGTCTGCTCTTTAGGTATAGTTCAGGAAAGAACTAGACAGACAATGATAATTCGGTTTTAGTTCTCATAATCTCACATGAAGCAAAGTGGAATTGTTTTCCTTTACCAGAGAAATGTCAGTGGAGATTCTGTCATCCAGGTCTTTGTTGTTCTTGGATTAGAAGCAAAACGCTTTCAAGGCAAAATACCAAGAAAGTCCAGTTGCCTTTTCGAAAAGCACATTTACATTTACTAGTGAAACATACATTTAGTGTACAGACAATGTAAAGGTGATTTTGATCTCGGTTGTTTATGCTACCTTTAAGACTGATTCTCAAGTGTTTTAAATGTGGACTAGCTAAAATGCATGGTAATAGGTATTTTAATCATGGGTTATTCTGTCCAGTTTTTTTGAATTCTAAACTGAACCACACAAATAGGTATTTTAATCATGGGTTATTCTGTGCAGTTTTTTTAATTCTAAACTGAACCACGCAAGTTGGGTTCATACAATAGCTAAACAAAGTATTACGTTCATCTGTTTTAATGTGGTTCTTTGCTTCAGAGAGGCATTCCCAAGTGCCTCTTAGAATTGAAGCTGTTACATCTTCATGCAGTGTTGCAATGGGTATGATCTGTCAGTCAGCTTCAACAGATGTAGGTTTATGTATATCCAGAACCCATTTTGGCAAGTGAAATGACACAACTACTCTATCAATTAGAAGCAGCTATCACAGCATTTCATAGAAATGTTGTGACATAAAATTGGTCATCAGTCCAATCTTCCTTCAAATGAAGTGCGTCTCAAGATTTGCACAACTTACTCAGTATGTGTAATAGTGGTTCTTTATCTTGCTAATAGCTGAGAAGTAGGTAGACCATGAGATTTCTGTGGCCCCAACTTGCCATTTTTAAACACCCCCCAGTATTTTCAAGTTGAATTGCCAAAATTCAATAGTACTAGATGTTTTCTGCTACTGTGGAATGTAAACTGAAAGTGCAAGCAATAAACCTTTGAAATGAATCAACACTTCAGGTAGAATAAACATGCCAGTCACTATTATTGATCTCCCCAGCCCAGAGCCCCAGACCCTTCTGCGTTCTATTTGATCCTAGCTAGATTTGGCCACCGGACAAGCGGGTAGAGAAGTAGAAACTGTATTTGGAGCGTCAATTTCTCGTTGGCTTTACAATTCATTGTGGATTCCGATTTCAGAGAGTTATGCCTTCAGCCGTCTTCCTGAGCCGATATATATTCAATCGAATAAAAGTTTCAAGGGCGCTCTTAAATAATTATGAATAATGATTCTAGAAACTTTAATACAGTTCGTCCCCCAGAGCCACTTGGAGAGAGTATTAAAGAAACACTCCCTTAGCTTTTAAAATTGCAAAGCTTTCCACGAAGCAAACGCTACCCTAAAAACTGCGCCACAACCATCCATGAGTCGTCAAAAAATACGTCAGCAAGCGGCGCAAGTACTTCCCGACAACGTCAGAGTAGCTGCTCACCTAACAATGCCAACTTAGGCCTTTCAGTTCAACTGCGTTTGCGCAGTAAAAAAATAAAGGCCCAATGCGCACGCGCTCTCACTATCTTAGTCTCGTTCTACGCATGCGCGTAGCCCTCTATTAGATTTCTCATGCGCCGGCCAAGTCAGTTCCTCTTTTCTAGTAACTTCCCCGATCCATGACGTCATCAATAGGCGCCACTATTGAGCCGGGCTGTTTCCGTTGAACTCTCCGAGAGTGGGAGACCTTTATAGTGGTGGGGTGCGCGCGCGCGCTAGGCGGTGAGGAGAGAGGAGAGGGTCGACCTTACCCAGCATTCGCTGCGCGGCTTGGCTAACGAGCACAGGAGGCCGGCCCGCCGTTCGTCCACCCGCCCCGCGCGCGCCATGTCTGAGAGCGGCGAGAACCCTCCTGGGCCGCAGAGCCCCACTGATCCCCCCGTCCCGGCCGCGTCTGCCTCAGCATCGGAGCCGCGGATCATTAAAGTCACCGTGAAAACCCCGAAAGAGAAGGAGGAGTTCGCGGTGCCAGAAACAAGCAGCATCCGGCAGGTGAGGCGGGGAGTCAGAGCTATGCAGGGGGAGGGGCGTGGCCGGTACCACCGTTCGGCGGCGAGGGAAGCACCGACCACCCGGTGGCTCCTACCGGCGGCGCCTAGGCCGCCCAAAGGCCGGGAGAGCGCGCGGTGCTTCTGCACAGTCACTGGCCCAGCTGTTGGCGGGGGCCGGGGGTTGTTGCCTCATCGAAGCCCTGGAAAAAGGGATTGGACACGGACTAGGCTTCAGAGTTGGAAGCTGAAGCGTTTTTCTTCCAGGTGGGTTTGTGGAGAGAAGTGTGGCTCAAGGGGCTTTTACTTCCCAGTCAGTGTGTCCTGGATAGATCCCAGTTCTTGAGAAGGGGGAGGCTGACCAATGGGAACACTTGGATGTAATTTTTGGAGGCCGGAGATGCTAACGAGGGACCTAGGCTTTGCCTTAGAAAGGAACAAAAAAAAGGGGGGGTGATGGTATAATCTTCACTTCTGTCTTGAGCACAGCTCTCACGTGCTAGCAGGCCTTTGGGGGTTTAGCATGGGAAACCAATGGAAGGTATGGAGTCGTTTCAAGCACAGGCTGGTTTTCTACTTCTTCACATGAGCCCCGTGTCTTCTATTGAAATGGCTGCTGGTGATGGTTTAGGCCTCTGTGGACAGGAGTGGGGAGAGTGCTTGTAGCTCTAGGAAAGAAACGGTGGAGTTAAAAGACCTTTGGTCTGATTCCGCTCCTATGTTCTACAATACATTAACAAGTAGATGGTTATACAGTCTCTTGGTTTGGAACATGGGTTTTGTTTTCTTTACATATTTACATGTTGAAGAATTGTAGTAATTGACATGTACCATAATTTCTTTTGTAGAAGAATGCTTTCTGGAAGTGATCCATGATAGAGAAGTAATACATATTGTAGATACAGAATGATACATGGTGCATTATCTGTACTGGTCTTCTTGAAATATGGTCTTGGTATACAAGTAGTCCTTGACTTACAACATTTCATTTAGTGACATTCAAAGTTACAATGGCACTGAAAAAAGTCACAATCATTCTTCACACAACTATTGCACAATCTCCATGATCATGTAATTAAAAATTCAGATGCTTGTCAACTGACTCATATTTAGGATGATTGCAGTGTCCCGGGGTCATGTGATTACCTTTTCTGACCATCTGATAATAATAGTCAATAGGGAAGCCAGATTCAGTTAACAACCATATTACTAACTTAACAGCTGCAGTGATTCACTTAACTGTAGCAAGAAATGTCATAAAATAAAGCAAAATCTGCTTAACAAATGTCTCAGCAACATAAACTTTGGCCTCAATTGTGGTTGCCAGTCGAGGACTACCTCTATTTCAAAATCCATGTATTGCAGATGTTTAAACATATATATGTGTGGCATTATGCTCTTAAGCATACTATCTGCCAACCTGTTAACACGACTATGCTCTGGCCTATAGAGAAAAATAATGTGGTATGTTGGAATTGTAATTTGAATTAGGCCTAATTTCAATTTTGAGATGGAAACTTATGAGCTAAACATCATTGTAATATAAAGACAAATTTAGAAATTATTGGCAAAATCTAGAATTTCTGTGAACAAAATTTAACAAGTATTCAACAGAGTAAAATTTACCAAACAAGGGAAATGTATTGATGCTAAATAAACTGAATATTCATTGTACCAGTAATATTTTTTTTATCATTCTAGTTTTATTTCGAGGAATAGGCTGGTTAGCATTCTAGTGTCTAATCTTTTGGCTTGCCTGGGCCACATTATATGCATGGGCCACATTGAGTGAAGATAAATCATCTTGGGACACATGTAAAATATATAATATATATATAAATCACATAATGATTTATGCTCTTGTGGGGGCTGCATTACTAACTGTCCAGGGCCATGAGCTATGGAGTTGGAGGTAAAGTTTTGGTTCATACTGCTCTTTAAAAGAGAAGTTAGAGTTTCATTTTTATCTCAACATTAAACTCTATAACAGACACAAAATTCCTTATTATTTGACTTTTAGAAGAATCATCACTTTCAGAGGAAATATACAAGTTGCTCACAAGTATTAGTTTTTAAAGGTATTTTTAATTTGAAATATTTGGGATGTATGAGTTTGTAAACAGCTTATTTAATTAAAGTGAAACTAAGTTTAGTCTGAAAACTGAAGACTGGCCATAAGTATTACGTCCAATGTAATAACTTTTTGCTATTTAAAAAATAATAATTTTATAGATGTTAGAAACCAATTTGTATAGATTATTTTTCTCTGGCATACTGGCTTTGAAGCTTCCAATTTCATGATTTATTTAAATGACTTGCTTCATTGTATATGTTTTGCTATATGGCTACAATATACAGTTACTGTCATATCTGTGGGACAAATACTCATCTGAAGAATACAGTATGAAGTTACAGCAAGAAAAGAAGCAAATGTGGGATCAGAATGCCTATGAGAAATCTTTAATACTCCTGTTAGATAAGTTTGTCTGGATAAATGTTTCAAAAGCAGAATTTGTTATTTTACATTCTTGTATACTTAGGTGCCAAGACGTTTTAAATTATAATTTCTGCATAATATGTCAATCATATCATTTACATATGGCTGAAAAATACTTTAAGAAATTTAAGATATTAAGAAAGCATGGTTCAGAAAACTGCATGTCAATTTCTAAGGGTGTTTTAAAATTATTTTTAAGATTTTATGCTATTTATGAAGAGATAAGAATTTTTTATCTACTCTACAGGTGAGTTTTTATTACATTCTGTCAACTGGAATAAGAAGTATTCATAGTATTTGACTACTTTATCAAAAAGACCTCAAGCTGTCATAGGAATGGAAAATTCTCTTTTACCAATATTAGAAAGACAGTAGATTATGGCTCTGAATAAAATAGGACTTTCTATAGTATCTTACTGTTTGGTTCAGGAAGGAATAAGTTTTTTAATGTAGTCAACCATACCTATTATCAGAATTCTGATTCATGTTTTTTGTACAATAATGTGCTGGTTTTAGGAAGGCTACGACAAAGATTAAATTTAGTTATTAAACTAAGAAATATATTTATTGTATCTAATTATGCTTCTTCATTTGAGAACTAATGTAGCTTTTCAAACCCAGTTAGACAAAGTTATAAAAAAGAACAACTAATTTGCCATCTCACTGAATCATCCCATATTAGCAGAATGTTTGGGTTACAAACTGACATATTGAGCATCTAAACATTGGATGATAAATTTATTATAAATTTATAAATATGATTTAATCTAAAAAAAGTAAAATATTTTTTCTTTCCTAGTGTCTGAAACTTTCATGTTAGATTGTCTTGAAGATTATGGATAGTCAAACCAAAGTGTTGTAATATTTGATAGAATTTACATATAATTATTGTTTGTGTACAGAGTATATTTTAAAATTTGAATAATAGAAATGGAAATTTGTGCATCTGAATATTGTTAAATAGTTACTAGATTAAATACTATATTCATAAAGAATCAAAATTCTGCTAACCCCATAATTTGCAGTGAAGGATTTCATCTTGTGTTCCTCAAATATAGGTAGATACTATCAAAAGGGAAGGTGCTTGCAGCAGGTGGAGGCACATACCTGAACTTTATGCATAAGTTTATGTTTGTTTGTTCAATACAGGTATAACTTAAAACTCTTTATAAAGGTATACTTATAGCTATACATGTTCAAGTGTATAGTATTTGTAAAAATTCATGTAGTTTTATAAAATGAGTTTCTTCATTTAGAGTATTAATCAGTTATTAATTCCATGAATATTTTTTTTGACCTGACAGTGGGTTTTTTATTTTGCATATGCCCAATATATATACACACATGATGTAGAAGTGCTCTTTAGAAAGTACATCATTTATTGTAAGGAAAAATTCCAAGATTGATTTCAGCAGTAGGTGGCTAACAACTTTGTCAATGCCTTAAATATTGATACAAATGTTTGATTTTGATTTGATTTGATTGGTCTTGTATGCCGCCCACTCCCGAAGGACTCCGGGTGGCTTAAATGTCTGTTTTTGGATTCAGTCTTTGAACAAGATCTTAAGTATTCACTTTTCTATTTTACACTATGTTGCTTGAAGCTTCTCTACTTCCAATTTTCTTAGGTTAGAGTATCTGCACTTGCTTTGATGTATTCCACGTGGTACAGGATTGGTTTATGTGGTTATGTGGTTAAAGCTGAGTCATGCTATAGTTCTTTGGTACAAAATCTATTAGTTCGCTGTGTGCATGGCATTGATTCCCAGCCAATGTGGAGTATAGGAGTTCACATCCTTTGTCAACTCATCTTCTAGTTTCTTTTCATGGAATACATTTTGCAAGTGTTTAATCTTTTTCCTGGTGATTTCCAAGCCAACTGCTCTGTTTACCAAGCAGCAGCTAAACTCAATTAGCTGCTGCTTGGCCTCTTGGACATTGTGGCTGATGATTACAGTATCATCAGCTAAAACTGCAGGTAGATGAGCTTCTTGCCTTTATCTGCCCAGTTGAGCCATCTGAAAATTTCATTTGAGATCCATTGTGAAAAGCTTTAGAGAGATTGCATCACTTGTTGAATAACTTCATGTAATAGGATGTTTCAAATATTTATTTTATTTCTTTAAAAAAAAAACACAAATATTTCATCATTTGTCAATCATTAAGACATTGAAGTACAATTTTTTTTTGGTGTGCCCCTCCCTCCCTCCCCCCCCCAACCCTCCTCCTCCTCCCCCCCCCCCCCGACTTCCCAGAACCCGTACACGGTATGGATTTTTAACTAACACAGTCTAAAATCTATTGGGAAAAAAGAAATAAAGAAATTAATGACATTCTACATTGACCTTAGCTTCTTCTTACTGAACTAACTTTTAACAGTTTAAATCATTTCTGATCTTAAGCATAGGCTAACTGGAATTTCTTGGTCCCGTATTTATTTTGTATATAGTCAATCCATTTTTTCCAGTCTCGTTTATATTTCTCATTTGAATGATCTTTAAGATATGCCGATATTTTAGCCATCTCGGCTAAGTTTGTCACTTTCAATGTCCATTCTTGGATTGTAGGCAAGTCTTCCTTCTTCCAATATTGCGGCACCAACAGTCTTGCTGCAGTTATTAGGTGCAGAATCAAATTAGTCTCTACCACTGTAAAGTCAGTACATATACCTAGTAAAAATAACTGAGGAATAAACTTTATCCTTCTTTTAAAATATTTTGCATGACCCACCATATTTTTATCCAGAATGCCTTAACCTTTTGGCAGGTCCACCATATATGATAATATGTAGCATCGAGAGAACCACACCTCCAACATTTAGGCTGTACATTCGGATACATAGAAGCCAACTTTTTAGGATCTAAATGCCATCTATAGAACATCTTGTAAAAAATTTCTCTCAGATTTTGAGCTTGTGTAAATTTCACATTTCTTACCCAGATTCTTTCCCATGTATCCAACATTATTGGTTCCTCAATATTTTGAGCCCATTTTATCATACAATCTTTAACTAATTCTGTTTCCGAATCCATCTGTATTAATACATTATATATCCTCTTTATATGCATTAAGCTTTGATCTCTTATTTGTTTAAACAGATTATCCTCAACTTGGATAAAACCAATTTTTTGATCTATTTTCCACCTAGCCTGTAATTGCCCATACTGGAACCATGTTTGAACTACCTTCTCCTCTTTTAATACCTCTAAAGATTTTAATTGTAATACCCCCCTTTCCGAGGTAAGAAGCTGTCTGTAAGTAATTCTGTCCTGTTTTTGTGCTGTATTCATATTTTCAATTGCGTGTCTAGGAATTGCCCACATGGGTATCTTGTCATTTAATTTATATTGGTATTTCTTCCAAACCCATGTAATCGGATGTTGATGGGCAGTAAAAGATAGTGGTGTCAGTTAAGCCATCTGCTGTTAACTGGGTTAACTTATTGATATCTTGATTTCTCAATGCATTTCTGGTTGCATTCATTTATATACTATCAGATGCTTTTTGACAGTTAGCAAATACCAAGTATAGAGACACAGATTTCTCTTGTTTGTTCCATTAACTAGTTATGCGGGGTTGTTGATAGTTGAGTATCCTTTGAGAAAATTGGTTTCCTTTCATAACTAGTGTCAACTTTTTCAAATTTTGATCATTATAACTTGAATGAACTTAAGAGCTTATGAGAAACTATGTTGGATGATAATTAGCAAACTTTTGGAGTCCCTTTTTTAAATATAAGAATTGTCTTTGAAGATTTACATTGGTCAGAGATGTCACGTGTGCCTAGGTAGTCGTTAAAGAATGTGGTCAGTTGATTTATCAGTTTTGTAAACTTTAAAGATAATGATGAGTGGGCCTCTGGCCTTATCTGATATTGTCTGTCAAATTGTATGAAAAGCCTCATTTTTGATACTGTTGAATTTTTACATAAATTCAACATGGACATGGCTTTTTTTGAGGCAAAGATCATAATATGAAAATGTTGCATTTTTCAAATATTCATTATCAATTGTGCTGGTATCCTTCTTGAAGGCTCCTCTTTCTGTTCCATTTCCTTCTGGCATTTTTAAATGCTGCTTCTCACTTCCTCCTTTTCACAAGTTGTAATTCAGTCGTTTTCATAGTCTTCTTTTAGCTTCACTTTGCATTTCTGCTTATAGAATTTAATCCTGTTGAGTGTATTTTCTCCTTTGACCTCCTTCCTCTTCTCTAAGAGCTCTTGCTCTGTTGCTAATGCAAGAGCTTCTTTCAACTATTGTCTGAATTTTTGCTGCTGCTATGCAGTTTTTGAGTTTCCTGATGAGATATTCATATTGTTGGGATAGCACTAAGGTTATGATTCCCATTTTTTTTCAAAATATTTTTTAAGTACAGTTGTATCTATTGTCATTGTACTATCAATGTTGAGTCAGTGTACTATTTTAACATTTGTGATAATTTCATATAATTGCCCAATAGCAATAGCACTTACACGTATAGACCACTTCACAGTGCTTTACAGCCGTCTCCAAGTGGTTTACAGAGTCAGCATAATGCCCCCAACAATCTGGGTTCTCATTTTACTGACTTCAGAAGGATGGAAGGCTGAGTCAACTTTGAGCCGCTCAGAATTGAACTGCCAAATTACTGGCAGCCAGCAGAACTAGCCTACAGTACTGCATTCTAACCACTACACCACCATGGCTCTTAATATGTAGTAGATCTAATTTATTTTACAACATAGCTGCCTGTCTTTTAGCCAACTCTGGGTGGCTCCCAGCTTTGGTTTCCTTGTTAGGAAAATGCCAAGTCCAGCATTTCTTTGCTGATTTTTCAAATTAGGTATTCATCACCTACATTATTTGTAGCTTAGAGAAGGTTGCTAGTTGTTCATCATTTTAATTTGGTTCACGTAAGAATTTGCCTATGAAGCTTTTACTCATGTGGCTTGAGCTTACTCAAGCATTTATATCTCCTATAATTTTCTTTTTATGGACAAATTGGGTTAACTGTTATTCAGGTACTTTGGAGAAGCATTTGGTTTCATCTTTGTCACTGCTATTGTGGGGAGAATGGCATTGACCAATGAATGGCTGGTGTCATGCCCCCATTGAAGCCTGAATCTGCAGAGGAAGACAAGCCGGAGCTGGAGCTGATGGAGATCAATGGGGAATCTTTGTTGTCTTCGGATGAATGTGGGGAGGAGCAGGCCGAGCCATCCCAAGCCCCTCAGGATTGGGACGGCTTGTTAGGGAGGAATGTGAGCAGGATGTCTGAGAGAGGGCAAGCAGTGGACATGAAAGATGGAGTTCAGGCGGAGTGTGGGGAGAAGGCAAGAACAGCACAGGCCGACCCAATGACTTGGAAGTAGAGCTCCCCACCCCTCTTCAAAAGCACACCTGGGGACTGAAATTTAAGGACACACTGTGTGGAGGGGTATTTGTTGGGAACAAACACTGAATTAGTAGAGTTTGGTGTGCCAGTACAGACATTTGGGGTTTGCAGGACTGCTTGATTCTTCCTTACTTCATGGGCTCAATGTCTTGTTCCTGACATTGTCAACTCAATACCTTGTTCCATACTTTGTGGACTCGTTGTTCCTTGTTTTGTGTACTCATTTCCCTGTTCTTTTGCTTTGCTGGATTGAGCGCAGCCAGACGCTGTGCGCATGTGCGCGCATGGCGCGCGCACACACACACTCTGGGACTTGGCAAGAACATGGGAGTGTGAGGGAAATTTGAACTCTCAGCTGTGTGACCTTTGTGCCTTGACCCGGGTCATCACAGTAGGTCTTTTGGGCCTTTTATCCTTATTTTGAGGGTTGAATGATATGGAAAATACTATAATGATTGTTTTGTGTATGTTGGTTAGCAGCACTTTAGATCAACCAATGCATTGTGAGCATGCACCTATATATGTTTCATTACCATTATTGTGCAAGTTTTGTGTTTTAATTGATAGCCTTGTTTTGTTCAGGCCAATGACAGGAATGTTGACTTTTGTGAGATCTTACTTGAGATGGTTTTGGTCTGGGATGGCCTGTTGAATCTGTCCTTTCATTCTACCTTCTATCCAAAGACACCAAAGTTTTTGAAATTAGGTTAAGGGCTGCAAGTTTCCATTCTTTGGGCCAATTATTATCAGGTGTTTGAAGAATTTGGGGAAGGATCTAGTGCAGGCTTGTCGAACTGGTGGCCTACCGGCTGGATGCATCACATGCAACCCATGCCCACCCTGGCTCCGCAAAGGTAAAAAACATTGTAACACGTCACGTGACATGATCTAGTTTGACACCAATAATCTAGTGGTTCTCTTTCTAATAGAAACCTGGACAGATAGTTTTTTTAAAAAAATGTATGGATATTGCTAGTGACTGCCTTTGTGGATTCCAGGTAAGGATGAGAGGTTTGTTCACATTTGATGAATATCATTTTTTTTATTTGCTATTTAATTATTTTCAGTTGAAAGTGTGAACAGATTCCATTGAGAAAAATTTACCCTGAGTTCATGAAAATTGAAGAGGTTATATTCAAGTAATTTTTACTTATAGAAAATAAGTTGCAAACAAATGCACAAAGCAGGCAAAGGTTTCACATCCATGCTCTTTTAATTGGGAACTTTGGACTAGGTTGAAGTTGCTTCATGTAAATGTCGATAGGATCAACTTGATTTTAAATAATTGGATATTGCCATTTTATTTTATATGATATAATAATCTATTACCATTTAGTGCTAGACTTTAATGAATAAGATTTTCAACAAAAAAAACTATTCAGCAAAACATAATTGTAGAAGTTTCTTTTCAATTGTGAGATAAAATCAAATAGAATACAGACAAATCAATTTATGTGTGCATCTGATTCCTGATAAAATACTGTTAAGTTATTTCTACTTCTCTATGGCCTTCTCTCTAACTCCATATTGCTTGATTATAGCTTGGCTATATTATTCATTTTTAACAAGCAAACATTTGGTTTTGAGGTTTGAGGCCAGACTGTCATATATTGCTTACAGTAGGATGAGTCTATTGTTTGTGTTAGAAGTAAAAGAAATGCTGTGTTAAAAGAAGAATTCTGCATGCTGTATAAACTATTATAACAAAAAAAACACTGAATCTAGCATTGAAATGTCTGCTTAGGTTTTTTTACTTTTCACCTTTTAAAAATGAAAGCAAATGAAAGAAAAATTAAATTCTAAATCTAGTAGTAAGTCATGTATTTGATTGTCTTAATTGCAAAATTATGGCAGTTTCTATTATAATAATCTGCTTGCCAATAGAGAGTAATATTTCTGTAGGGAATATGCATGTGCTCTTGAATATTATAATTGCTGCAGTTATTCAAAGCACATCCTCTCCAATCTTCTGCTTAGCATGTCAGAGGACTATATTTTCAGTATTTTACATAGCCGTTTCAATGACCAATGGTAGCCGTTTCAATGACCAATTTTCAATGGTAATTTTTATTTTAGATTTTAAATCCTGGTTTTGTACTTGTTATAAATAACTCAAGGCAATGAACATACTTAATACTCCTTCCTCCTATTTTCTCCACAACAATAGCCCTGTAAGATGAGTCTGGTAGTGAAAGAATGACTGGCCCAAAGTCACCTAGCTGGCTTACATGCTTAAGGCAGGACTAGCACACAGTTTCCTGGTTTCTAGTCTGGGATCTTAACCCATTAGATCAAACTGGCTCTAAACTGTTAACTTTTGAACAGAACACAGACATAGAGATCCTTAATCATTTTTAAAGCTGAAGAACAATTTGGCATTTTGAAGGACTGCTTAAATTGTGACAGTAAATACATTTACACGGCATGTTTTCTCATTTAGATTGGCAACTTCTGTATTGGCAGAACATTTGGCAATTTCTGAATTTTTTGTATCATTGGAAGGACTTTGCAAGTGTTGGGAAAGAAGAGACGTCGATCATTTGTATTCTCAGTTGACGTGTGCCTTTCCTTGTACCCTAACTCATTTTCCTAGTAAACTAATGCCTGATAAATTATATGTTAGCTTTGTTTGAATAATAAGCTGAACTATAGGTAAATGTAGGTGAAATTTTAAACCAATGTCAAATTTAAAATTTTCTGTCTTGACCATAATGTTATCCATAGTTCAATTTGTGAACCACATAAATTAAACCTAATCACATTTCAATGCGATATGTAGACCTGACTGTATTTAAGTCTGCAGAATGAAGTTCTAAATCATGAGTGTCCAACCGTTTGGCTTTCCTGCGCCACATCAAATGAAGAATAATTCTCTTATGCTGCATATAAAATATACAATATCGTTAATGTATTTTTATTTATTTACTAAATGTATTGGCTGCTCATGTTACCATAGGGCCGTGATGGCAAACCTATGGCACGCATGCCAAAGGTGGTACGTGGAGACATTTCTGAGGGCACTCGAAGCATTGCTCTGTCAACTCCACACGAATGTGTGTGCTGGCAAGCTGATTTTTGACTGTTTTTTGTCCTCTGGAGGCTACCCTGAAGCTTCCGGATAGCGAAAAACCACCCAACGTGCAAACTGGAAGTTCGGGAACACACTTCCTTTTTGTGCATTGGGATGTTTTTCGCTCTCCGGAGGCTTCTCTTCGTGAAAGGGGGGAAGGCTGTTTTTGCTCTTCCCAGGCTCTTAGAAAGCCTCCTTTGCTGCCATGGATGGGATGAGACAATCCTTTGGGATGAGATAAATCACATTAAAAGTTTATTAGGGGCCACATTACTAGCTGTTCAGGGCCACATGTGGGCCATGGGATGGAGATGCCTTCTCTTAAGCATAGATAGATAGATAGATAGATAGATAGATAGATAGATAGATAGATAGATAGATATAGATATAGATATAGATATATATGATAGATAGATATGTACTTTTTATACAAAGATAGTTGATACAGTTTTCATATGCATTAATTGTAGGTTTATGGTATACTTTGTCTTATAAAATATTTGGCACCTGAATGGGCCAAATTTCTGCAGTTGATATAATTGTACGGTAATCTGTTACTAAAAATGTTAAGTTAATTGAACAAATTAATGCATAATCTAAACTATATTTCTCCCTTTTTTTAGTTTAAGGAAGAAATCTCCAAGCGCTTCAAGGCTCACTCTGACCAACTTGTGTTGATATTTGCTGGAAAAATCTTAAAAGATCAAGATACGTTGACCCAACATGGAATTCATGATGGACTTACTGTTCACCTTGTCATTAAGACACAAAACAGGTAGGCTGGTTTGTGTAAACCTCTGATTAATAGTTTTATTTCATCTTAATGACTCATATTATTTCAGATGGTTTTTTTAAAAAATAATAAAAACCAAATAGAAAGAAGTGTGCTGAATTCTGTCAGTTCTGAAGTATATTTGCTTTTTATAATAAGCCCCAGGAGCAAAAATCCTTCTGGAATATGCTTCTGAACAAGCTGAACAATTATAGCAATTTGTTCATTACCTTGCATCATGTTATGGCAGTTCTAAGGTTTCATAGCCTTTTTCATCAAACAATAGCTACTAATTAGGTTTGTATTCTTTCTGTTTGATTAGTTGAATAGATATTGTAACAGTATCAATGTTTTAAGTATGAGGGGTCCTTGGTGCTCTCTGAGCTTGGTTGTTTTCTGGCAGATGTTTAATTACCTAAAGTAGGTAACATCATCAGTGCTAGTGATTTAAATATATTTTAAGTAAGTTACATATAACTGTGATTAATTTAGAGTGAGAAGAGAGAAAAATTAACTAAGAGAATACTAATATTACACTGATTTGTGATCAGTAATATATTTGTTAGAAAAGTATGCACACCCATCAAATTAATCTGAATTTCTTATAACAACATGATGTGATGTACAGTATATCCATTTTAAACGTCCTTTGAACAGAAAAGAAGGGTTACAAATCAAATGATATCATGGGTTTTGTTGAATTTTAATTGATATGCTAAATACCTTGGCAACATAGTAATGAAGGAAGTAAAATTTTCTGTGTATAGTTTTGAGCAACACAAAATTTTGGATATGACGCGACAAGCTTTGCACACTTGGATTGGGGGATTTTCTGTTATTCTTCCTTGCAAATCCTCTCAAGCTTAGCTAGGTTGGATGGTGACCATTGGTGGACAGCCATTTTTAGGTCCCTCCAGAGATGTTCAATAGGGTTCAACTCACAGCTCTGGCTGGGCTACTCTAGGGCATTAACAGAGTTGTCCCTAAGCCACTCCTGTTGTCTTGGCTATGTGCTTAGGATCATGTCATGTTAGAAAGTGAGCTTTCGGCCCAGGCTGAGATCCCGAGCACTTTGAAACAGGTTTTCATTGACAATATCCCTGTACTTTGCTCCATTCAACTTTCCCTCAAGCCTGACCAATCTCCCAGCCTCACAGCATGATACTGCGACCACCATGCTTCACTGTTGGGTTGGTATTGGGTGGGTGATGAGCTGTGCTTGATTTCCTCCAAACATAAGATTTAGAATTGAGACTAAACAGTTCAGTCTTGGTTTTATCAGACCAGAGAATCTTGTTCCTCACCATCTGACAGTCCTTCAGGTGCTTTTTTGGAAACTCCCAAGTTGGCTTTCATATATTTTGCACTGAGGAGAGGCTTCCATCTAGTCATTCTGCCATAAAGCCCAGATCATGGAGGGCTGCAGTGATGGTTGTCCTTCTGGAACTCTGTCCTATCGTCACACAGGATCTCTGGAGCTCAGTCAGAGTGACCAACGGATTCTTGGTCACTTCTCTTACTAAGGCCCTTGTCTTCCAATTGCTCAGTTTGACTGGGCAACCAGCTATTGAAGAGTACTGGTTATGCCAAACATCTTCCATTTGAGAATTATGGAGGCCACTGTGCTCTTTGGAACCTTCAGTGCAGCAGAAATTTAATTGTAGCCTTCCCCAGATGTGTGCCTTGCAATAATCCTGTCTCTGAACTCTTTGACCTCATGGCTTTTGCTCTGCTACAGTATGCATTGTCAGCTATGAGGCCTTCTATTGAGAGGTGTATGCCTTTCTAAATCTTGTCCAGTCAATTTACCACAGGTGGACTCCAATCAAGGTATAGAAACATGTCAGCATTGATCAAGATAAATGAGAGGCATCAGAGCTAAATTTCACATTGTTACAAAAGATCTGAAAACTTATGCCAATGTGATATTTCAGTTTTTTAAAATAAATTCATAGATATTTCTAAAATTCTGTTTTCATGTTGCCATTATGGGGTACTGAATGTAGATTAATGAGAGAGAAAAATCAATTTCAACAACTATAGAATCTGGCTGCAGCATAATAAAATTGACAAAAGTGAAGGGGTCTGAATACTTTCTGAATGCATTGTAATTGTTTCAGATTATAGTTATGGTCATTTGTTCTGCATGCAGTACAATGGTACTGATCAAATAAGACTACTTGATGAATATGTCTTTTATAGTTTTTTTCATATTTCTTTGCACAAAATTATCCCATTCAAAACTATAAAAATATAGTAATGTTACAGGTAGTCTTTGACTTAGGACCACATACGAGACCAAATTTCCATTAAGCAAGGTGGTTAGGTCACATAAAATTTTATGACCTTTATGCCATGGTTGTTAAACGAATCACTGCAGTTGTTAAATGAATTACATGATCATTAAACGAATCCAGGTTCCCCCATTGACTTTTCTTATCAGAACCCAGCTGGGAAGATCACAAATGATGATCACATGATCCTGGGATGCTGCAACCTTCATAAATACATGCCAGTTGTCAAGAGTTTATATTTTCATATATCCTGAGACAGTGGAAATGCTGCCACAGTTGTAAGTGCACAGATCAGTTTTTTTCAACTTTTTGTGATGGTTCATAACCATCGTAATTTTGAATGGTCACAAACAAATGGTTGCAAGTTAAGGACTACCTGTACACTATTACAAAATATGTACCATATTTTTCGGACTATAAGATGGT
Organism: Thamnophis elegans; assembly: GCF_009769535.1. NCBI lineage: Eukaryota > Metazoa > Chordata > Lepidosauria > Squamata > Natricidae > Thamnophis > Thamnophis elegans. Next base: position 83,156,228 of record NC_045543.1, on the reverse strand, counting down.
GTATAAGATGCACCAAGATTTCAAAGAGGTAAGTAAGAAAAAAAAAGTTTTTGTCCTCCTCAGCCTCCAGGAGCACTCTGCAGGTTTCGGCAGGGCTGGGGTAGGGCAAAAATGCCCTGTTTTTCATCAAAACGGGGGCATTTTTCCCTTCCCCCAGCCCTGCCGAAGCGTGCAGAGTGCTTGTGGGAGGTGGGGAAGGCAAAAACGCCCCCGTTTTGGTGAAAAACAGCCCATTTTTTGCCCATTTTTCACAAAAATGGGATGCAGGGGCAGGAGGCCAAAAATGGCTGTATTCGATGTATAAGGCGCACCAACGTTTTCATGCTCTTGGTGTGTCTGTGTGTCTTATACTCCGAAAAACATGGTATATGATGATTATCAATTTACTCAATTTAGATGCAGAGGACTTGATTTAGACTTGATTGAAAATAGCAAAGTCAGTGTATATGATCATCTTAATTTCCCTTTGTTTTTTCTTCACTTTTCTCAAAGAAAAAAAAGTAAATTGTAATGCATTCTATTTGCATTGGAATGTCTGGAATCTATTGACTCATCAGTTGAGAACTGGCATGATCTTACAAGACTCTTTAAATCCAACCATAATTACTTTGAATAAAATAAAGTTAATCAGACATTTTTATCACTGAACTGCTGCTTTCAAACACCTTTCTGTTCCTCATTTTTACTAAATTTGTTCATTGCAGAAATGTTTTTTAAATGTTTTATAGATCACATGATAATTCAGCTCAACAAACAAGTACTTCAGGGAGTACTACTACTACCACCACAACAGCATCAACCAATAGTACCTCTACAAATCCAACAAATACCACACCATTTGGTTTGGGTAAGGCCCTTAATAAGGATAATCTCTAAATAAGACTTAATTTGGTGTGATTTGTGTTGTTCATTGCCAGATATATCTTGACTTTCCAAATTTATAGTAAATGACCAGTCATAAATAATAGGAAATATATATATATATATATATATATATATATATATATATATATATATATATATATATATATATATATATATATATATATATATATATGTTATATTTATGCTGATAAATAAATAAAGGGAGACTAGTATAGATCTATTTCAAGCTATTTAGCTCTCATCAGCTAGCCATACCCAAGTTTGGGAATCGACTTTATTGACTTTATGTGACTTTAAGTATTTTGGAAATATTGGTCCAAAGTTTCACACTACACAGGTTGTACACACAGGGATACTGTATGGATGTAAAACTGAATTTAAATAGATTAGGGCCACAAACTATTCAGTGACCATTCAAAGTGGCAATGGCCCTGAACAAGGGGAACTTACAGCATCAAGGCAGTCACGTGATTATGTTTCAGGCACTTGGTAACCAGCTTGCAATTATGATGTTGCAATGTCACACAGTGATGTGATCGCCATTTGGAACGTCCACTGTTGGTTTCCAATAAGCAGAGTTATTGAGATGCTGGCATTTTTATGAGATTATATAAACAAATAAAAAAACCCATAAATGTTCTCCATTCTACCAGGTTTCTGTTACTTGTGCTATATTTTTATTGTCTTGTAAGAAGCAAGAATATAATTCGACTTTTCTAACTTTTAAAGCAAATCATTATTTTTTTGTTAAGGTAAGAAGAAACAGTTCCTTAAGGATTACATTACCATTTTGTTATGAACAAAGGAGGGAGAGCCATATAGGCACAAACTGGTTTTCGGCCTAAAAGACAACTACTTTTAACAATGTCAGCAATCTTGCTGAACCACATACTGTCATCACATTTTTCTTTTAGATGCGTCAGTACAAATGACATTAACATTCATCCTTAAGTATTGGACACAATTATCTCAAAAAATGGCACAAAACAAAATTGGACAGCTAACAAAGCATACCAACTTATGAACATGAAACTTTCCTTAACTAAACAAATGCCTTATTAATAAAAAGTGATACAGAATAAATCCTGAAACAATATTTAATATTTTTGTTGTTTCTTGAAGGTGGTCTTGGAGGACTTGCAAGTCTGAGTAGCCTAGGTCTTAGTACCTCAAACTTTTCAGAATTACAAAGTCAAATGCAGCGACAGCTCATGTCCAATCCAGAAATGATGGTTCAGATTATGGAGAATCCCTTCGTTCAAAGCATGCTTTCAAATCCAGACCTAATGCGACAATTAATTATGGCCAACCCTCAAATGCAGCAACTGATACAGAGAAATCCAGAAATCAGTCATATGCTCAATAACCCTGATATTATGCGACAGGTAAGTTAACAGTTTGATCATACAATAGGTATTAGATCATGACTTTGTCACCGTAAGCAGTAAATTAATAGCTTATAATTAATACATAAAATATAAGCAAGAGCATAGTTCATTTATTAATCATGAATGAGATAATTATATATATATATTCATTTTGTTGTTGCTTTATATTTATACAGATGAATTCAAAGTTGGTTTATAATGATTCATACCTTGGGCCAATCAAACTTAATATTGCCAATCATCTGCATTTACACCAAACATTTCAAAGATGTTGCAAGTTCTTCCGTTGGAGAAGATTTGAACTCTGGACTCTCAAAATACAATCTTAATCACAGAATATTTATATTTTAAGCATGTTCAGATTGAGCGCAGTTTAGTCACTCATCATACCTAATCAAAAATTATTTGGTTAACCCTAGATATCATGAATAGCCATTGCACTTTTACTATATATCCTTTACATACCGTATTTTTTGGAGTATAAGATGCACTGGAGTATAAAACACCAAGATTTTGAAAAGGAAATTTTTTAAAAAAGTAGGTAGGTAGAGGGATAGAGAGGGAGAGAAAGAAAGAGAAATACAGTAGGTAGGTAGAGAGAGTAGGTAGGTAGGTAGGTAAAGGGATAGAGATAGATAGATAAATACAGTAGGTAGGGAGAGAGAGTAGATAGGTAAATGTTTCCAGGTGTATTTATCCATGTGCTGGAGAAGGAAATCGCTGACAAACCTTAAGATTTTGTTTCTGCTGGAACAGCACTTGATCAATGTAATTCTCATCAGTTAAAGAGCTTTCCAAGAGGGGAAAAAAGTTTTTGCACTCTGCAAACTTCCAAAAAATTGGGGGGGGGGGGGGAAACGGCCCATTTTTTGCTTATTTCTGCCCTCCCCAGCCCCCGGGAGCTCTCTGAAAGCCTCCATAAGGGTATGCACGGCCATTTTGGTGCAGGGGGTGGGGCTTCAGGAGGCAAAAAAATGCTGTATTCGATGTATAAGACGCACCCAGATTTTCAGCCTCTTTTGAGGAAAAAAGGTGTGTCTTATACTCCAAAAAATAAGGTATTTAAAAATACAGTCTGTTTATTTATCAAATTTATACAGCCATTATCTCAATTAAGTGACCCTAGGTAATTTACAAATACAAGCCGTGCAGGCATAGAAAAGAAACATAGGTAAAAACAAATTTTAAAAGTTTTAAAAAACGCAGAAGGAGCATCCTCAAATCACCCACAATCCCTCAAATTTGCATGCCATTCTTAGATCCCAATGCCGGCTGGCAGAGCCAGATCTTGACGATTTCCAGAAGGCCGGAAGTGTGGGTCTGCCTCACTTCTAGAGGCAAGATACTCCATAGGGCAGGGGCAATGGGAGAGATGGCTGCCTTCCTAGACCTCACCAATCAAAATTCCTTAATAAAGAGGATTCACAACATACCTTCTCTGCCTGACTGGGTCAGATTGGTTGATGTAATTTGAATGAGACGTTTTTCAGGTAGCCTGGTCATGCCATGATGGGCTTTAAAGGTAATAACCAACCCCTTTAATTGGACATGGAAGCAAACTGGTACCTGGTTCAGCTTAACAGAGTTCTGCTCCAGCTGCAGCTCTCGGATATTTTCAAGTGCAGGCCCATGTAGAGGACAGTCCATGTTTGTGCTGCAGCTCCAGAGGATCCTGGCTGAGATACATTATCTAGATCTAGACTTTCCTTCCCCAAAAAGGGAAGTTGGGAGAGGGGGGCAAAAATTATTCAGAATGGTGGGTCCAACAATGGCTTCTTGAGAAGGAGGTTCAGGGGCACCTTTTTAAATAGTGCCGAGAACATCCCTTCCTTCAATGATGAATTATCCATGCTGTTATTAGCTGCATCCAGAGATAAGAACACAAGAAGAGCTGCTCTGGATTAGCATCTTTTGTAACACTAAAGCTAACCAGGTAGATTCACACACATGGATAGGACAACAATAGCAATGTTGAATGTTGTTTGTAGCAGTAGGCATTTACACTGTGTTGTGATTTGGGAAAGTAATATATAACTATTTATAACCCAAATTCAGAAGGCCTTATTTATCAGCTACAGTTGGAATTAGCAACTTGGTTATTAAGTGAAGTGATTGCTAAGTGAAAATCACATTACAACTGTGCTTTACTTCAGCTTTCCTTTGCTTCACAGCAGGACTGTCAAACTTGTAGGCCATGGGCCAGATGTATCACGTGCTGGTCATGCCCACGCCTGGTTTAGCGAAGGGGAGAAAAGTCACAATATGTCATATGATGATGCCATCACAGCGCGGGTTTGACACCCCTGCTTCATAGCATTAGAAGGATATGACCTGAAACAAATGGGTGAGCCCAAATGGCTGGAAAGGTTTTTCAGAATGCAACTTACAAGGAAACTAAATAGAAGAACAAATCTCATAGTCCTTTTCCCTATTCCTTTGCTCTTTGGAATGCTCACCCTGAGGTTGGGATAATTAGCAAGAAGAGAATTAATGTTTAATGTTTGTATTTACATCCATTGGAAAGGAAAGGAGAATAGAGAATTAGAGAATAAGCAGACACACAATATATAAGAAAAGGAACATTTTCCATTTTCCTTATTTTTTTGCAATTCAGACAGAAATGCTATTTATGAGATCAACTATCAAAAATCTTCCTTGCAGATGTTTCTTTCTAGAATTTCTCCTTATTTTTTATTAACATCTCTCACAATTAATCTTAATTACAAAACTATTATACTTTTGTAGGTTAATAAGCATGAAAGTGGTCTTTGGAATAAGCATGAAAGTGGCCTTTGGCTCCTGATATATGTATCTGTTGGTAGAATTGTTCTTTTCTAATAGAGCTTACTTAACTTTTTTAGACTTTGGAACTTGCTAGAAATCCTGCAATGATGCAAGAAATGATGAGAAATCAGGATCGTGCCTTGAGTAATCTTGAAAGTATACCTGGTGGCTATAATGCTTTGAGACGAATGTACACAGATATACAGGAGCCAATGCTGAATGCCGCACAGGAGCAGGTGAATAATCCTAGAACCTTAATTAAGCTGAAATTAACTGGCTAACTTAATCCTTCATTTTATTTGATGGAATGAAAATTGAGTTCTCTCGTCTTGCCTTCAAGAATTTTAGTATACATATCCTGCTAAGCTATAAAATGAGGAAATAGAAAAGCTACTACTATGGTGTCATTAGACACATAATTACTGTATTTTTCAGACTATAAGGTGTTCTGGATTATAAGACGCACCTAGCTTTTGGGGAGGAAAACAAGAAAAAAAATCTGTCTCTGCCTCCCAGTAATTTGCTCCTTGTAGCAAACAGGAAAGAGCATAGTCAGCTTCAGCACAGCCTGATTTAGCAGGAGAACTGATTGGCAGTTGGATCTGCCTCCCAGAATAATACTGATTAACTGTTCCAGGCTTTGTGGATTGCTGCTGCCCATTGGCAGCAGCACCCATCAGCACTGCCAAATATCGGTGCCTCTGCATTCCCCATTTTCGACCTCCACACCTCCCCTTTTTGGCCTATTCCAAGCAGCGGGGATACCCACCACTGTCACTTATCCCCGCCGCCTGGAACAAGCCAAAAATGGAGCGTGCAAAGGCCGAAAATGGGGTGCACGGAGGTGGCAATAGGCAGCAGCAGTGATCTCATCAGCCTCGAACAGCTAATTGGTAGTATTCCAGGAAGCCAATCCCACCACTAATCAGCTGCTTGAGCTGAAGCTGACCTGGCTTTTTGTTGTTTGCTGCAAGGAGGCAAATTGCTGGGAGAATAGGAACTGGCAGGTGGGTGGGGCTTCGGCAACATTCGCTTTGTAAGACACACACATTTCCACCCAGTTTTGGGGGAGAAGTGCCTCTTATATACCGAAAAATACAGTACCTATCATGTGATGCTTTCATTTTTGAGAAACCTTTTTTGTAATGGTGCTTAAAATAAGAAATGTTTAGCAATGAATATCTAGCTTCTATTTTATTTTTTTCCTTTGATGCTATGATGAATTGCTGAATGTAATGTGCTGCTTAATTAAAAAATCAAAACCCTTGACTTAAATTCCTTCAAATAATTTGTAAAGTTATTTCATACTATTGCTCTAAAACATTTTTTCAGATATTCTACTTAATGTAGAAACGTTTGGGGACAGTATTGTGCAATTGTGCAAAATAGTGCAAGAATCAAAAAGTAAGGTTGAAAGTAAATATTTAAAAATTGCAATTATATTGTGAGTTTTCAAGAAACTCACTCTCAGGATTTCATGTAATTATATAAAAATATCAGAAGTATATGTAATACAATATTGTCTTGATTGAGATGAGAACAATGAAATCCCATAATATTTGATGATCTTGTAATATAGTGATCATTTTTAATTAAATAATAATGTTTATTTAAACTTTACGGTTCCGTGGACATCACTTGTGATGAGTGAGAAATCATAGACGTGTTGGCATCTCGTGGACATAGCTTTGCTAACTCTGTGGCTAGAGGTTTTCTGTACACTCTTGTTTGCTTTCATATATAAGCCAAACATTCCCAGAAGATCTCTAACAAAGCAGAAAATCTTCAACTCTCATCTGATGAGTCTTAATGTAAAATCTTAGAAAACAATTGAAACAATGAATAGGTTGATACAGGTGAGGCCATCTGTGGAACAATTGGGTTACTTTGGTTCTGCAAATTTAATGGACCATTCTTTTTCCAGAGGAATTGGGTTTTTTTTTCCTGCTTGGTAAATCTTTTTCTTTCCTAACTTTTTTATAGTTTGGGGGCAATCCGTTTGCTTCATTAGTAAGCAATTCATCAGGTGGAGACAGCCAGCCTTCTCGCACAGAAAACCGAGACCCTTTACCAAATCCTTGGGCTCCTCAAAGTACCACACAGAGCTCCCCAAACAGCAGCAGTAGCAACAGTGGAGATACTGTAGGAGGCAGTAGTGTTGGAAGCAGCAGCACTGGACAAAGCACAGGACAAAGCACAGGACAAAGCTCAGCAATGCCAAATTTGGGTCCTGGGCTAGGAGGTATGTTTACATAACAACTTACTTGATTTTCTCAAAATAGCAATAACACTGAGCAACTTAGACTTATATACCGCTTCACAGTGCTTTATAGCGGTTTCCTTTACATAGTCAGCATATTGTCCCCAATAATCTGGGTCCTCATTTTACCAACCTCGGAAAGGTGGAAGGCTGAGTCTATCTTAACCCAGTGAGAATTGAACTGCCAAACTACAGGCAGTCAGCAGAATTAGCCCTCAATACTGCATTCTAACCACTGTGACACTAGCTCATTGCTCAAATTACCTATCTAGAAAGGCATGCCCGTTAGTCCTGTTCTAAATTAAGTTGAGTGTTAATGAATTTGGATTGCAAATTAAATACTGCTTATTGACTATTATTAAATAACATGGTATCTTATCCAAATATGCTTTTTCAAGAGGCAATTGGATTTTCTTATTTTTCTCTGAAGACGTTTCACTTCTCATCCAAGAAGCTCCTTCAAAGCTGAAGATGAGCAGGGAAATGTTTTCAACGAAAAACCAGAAAGTCCAGTTGCCTCTTGAAAAAGCACCTTTGGGACAACCATGACCTGGATGACTGAAAATATCTATAAGCATGATATTTCTTCATTTATCTTGACTGTTGAATTGCATGTTTGTTTGGTCCTGGGTGATTAAAATAATTGCACTGAATAGATGGGTGGTCATCTAAGTCAAAAAGAGAGAGAGATGATGCCATGGCATTGTGTTGCTGAAACTTTGTTTTCCCCTTTCAAGCTGGTATGTTCAACACACCTGGCATGCAGAGCTTGTTGCAGCAAATTACAGAAAACCCACAGTTGATGCAGAACATGTTGTCTGCGCCTTACATGAGAAGCATGATGCAGTCACTGAGCCAGAATCCCGATCTTGCAGCCCAAGTAAGTCCTTGACAAAAATCCATGCTGAATTAGAATTCACCGGTGGTCTATCCCACAACTAGTAAAATGTGGACTTCTATTAATCTACTACATTACATAGATATATGTAATATAATAGATTAATTTATATAGATATAAATAGCAAAAAAATTACCACTTTGGTAAGTTGCCACTTTGTTCCTTATCCTCTGGTCCAAGTGATAATAATTAAAATACCTGATATTTTCTCCTGAATTCAACAAAGTTTTAATGACCATTTTGACTTCATTGTTTCCAGCCACAATCACTTCTGACCTGTTTTGAAATTGTTTTTATTTATATTTGATTTTTCAAAGACCTTTCAAGACATCCAGTGAAATTCAAATGTACCTTTGCTTCTATCACCTCCAGTGCCAAGTGCTTCCTTTTAGCTATACTTGTTGTTTTGTAAATACTAATTTACTAAATATTATAACATGCTAATAAAATTTTGAACTGCCTGAATTAAATCTCTGAGAAGTCAGAGGAGGCCTAATGATTGGTGCTGGTTCTTTTGTGACTTTTGTAAGCCCTTATTCCTTTTGTAAGGAATAAGGCACATGGGGGGGGGGAATGCTAGGAACCCCCTTTTTCTTAGGCAAGGTGTATTTTATCAATTTGCCTTGTACACACTTATTAGTAATGGACTATGCAAACTTTTACCATTGGGGTAAAAACAAGCTGTTTTCCTAGCACATTTATTAATAAGATAAAAACTAAAAATTTGAAGAGATGACATCAAAGTAGGCTTAAACAAAGTGACTGTCAAAAGGATGTTCAAATGGAAAAATCAGATGGAAATGTATAAATATTTGTGCTCAGTGAAGAGGATAAAAAGAAATTTAGCTAATTAATAGATTGAGGAACACAGTTTTGAATGATGAAAGGTGTGGTAAGTTGAAAGATGAGGCAGTAAATAGGCATAATAAGGTGTGGAATTGAGTGGATTGAGATGAATTAGGTAAGAATATAGAAGCTTTATTCCTACCAGAAGTTTGAATCTTTCATTCTACTGAGCTGTGATTTATTTTAATTATTGTTTGAACAAGTTTCATGTAGAATACTGACCAATTAACCATAGCTTACAAACTACACACTGGATTGACACATTGCAAATCATATTACCATGATAAACTCAGCTTTTGTCTATAATATGTATATTATATATTGCTTTGCTTAATAGTCCTTGATTTACGACTGTAATGAAGCCCGGAATTACAGTTGCAAGTTGTGCTGGTCATTAAATGGGTCACACATGATTGCACTTTATTTTACATCCCATTTTGCAGTGGTCATTAAGTGGATCACTGCAGTTGTTAAGCAAGCACTATGGTTGTTAAGAAAATCCATTGTCTACAATGGGCCTTTTCACAGGAAATCAGAAGTTAATACAGGTTTCCAATAAAAACGGTAAGTTACAATCACGTGACCTCGGGACACTGCAAATAGCTATAAATGCGAGTTGCCAAGTTGCCAAAATATAATCATGTGACTAGGGGGGTTGCACAGTAACTTCAAATCTGCATCATAAGTAGCCATGTGGAGGTGCATCATAATTTCAAATGGTCACTAAGCAATTGAACATAAACCAAGAACTACCTACATGTGTCTGTGCCTCTTGCCTTGCTAGGTAAGGAGAGAGTTCAACATACATGAAAGATTGTATGGCTTCAGCATATGTTTGCTAAGTGGAAGTTTACCTGGGTTTTATTTTCTTTTATATTTATTATATTATATTATTTTAGTGTTTTATGATGATAAAATGTCTGTTTATCCCTACAGATGATGCTGAACAACCCTTTGTTTGCTGGAAATCCACAGCTTCAGGAACAAATGAGACAACAAATTCCAACTTTCCTTCAACAAGTAAGTCAAAAGAGGATGTTAACACTGCATCTGATAATTATATTAAAAGATATGAAACTTTTCACAGATCATTGAGCTACAATCTGATCACCTCTAGTATTTAAGAAAAGGGGTAATTCATCCTTTTGAACTTTTCTGTTGTACAGGAATAGGTGTCTTGTGTATTCTTGCAACTTGTTTCTTTGTGAATCCTTTAGAAAGTCTTCTGTCTGCACTGCTGAAAATTCTTGTAAATAGTTTTCACTAGTTTCAGCCACAAAATGCATGAAAATTGTAATGTAAGTCAAATAATAGGCTTGCCTATAACTTTAAAAAGTCTTCCCCTAAAGTTAAAATCATTGTTACATCCAATGTTGTCCTCAAACTCCCAGAATGTTGCCCATTTTTTAAGAACTTTATTGTACTTTAGTGGTACAATTTGCATAATGAAATATTTCTTTCTCCTTCATTTGTATTTAAAACTTATTTAGAAAGTATTGAAGGAGATTCACCTAGTGCTGTGAGACACAATTGATAAACAATTTCCAAAAGTGATTAGAAAAGGAAGTAAAGGCAATCTCCAGGTTAAGAATGGCCAACTTACGGACAACCTGTACTTATGAACAGGCTGTCTGTTACTAAAAGTGGCAAACACCAATATTTGTCTTTGCACTGACAAGCCGCTGACACCTGTTTTTAATATACAGCTTGTTTTCAGAGGTTAATAAAAACATTGTGCGGTTTCAACAGTTTGTCTGCTCAAGGAAGGAAAATGCCATCTGCCATTTTTAGTAATAGGCAGTAAGTAACTACCAGTTCCATCTTATGTACAAATTCAAGTTAAAGACAGTTAGGAATGGAACTTGTTCTTAACCTGGGGATTGCTTGTATGCAAACCCAGTGTCCTTTTGAAGGCACTGATCACAGTTTGAGCAAGATGACTATTCCCTTACATACTAGAGCTTTAAATCAGCCTGAGATGGATCTTCTCCTTGGGAGCAGCTATCTGAAGTACTTGTGTGTGTGTGTGGGGGGGGGGGGGGGAATCTTGATTATTGGTCTGCTCTTTGGCCCTTCATTCTGCTGCAGTTATTGGCTCTGCTTTTTCCGGAGCTGTCTTCTGCCATTTCTTTCCTGGAAGGCCTACACCATGTACTTCTCTTTCTTCTCCTCCCTTCATGGCATGAGATAAATAACATTTGCTTGCATTATTGAAAGCTCAATTCTTCATTAAGATTTTGAGCTTGGAGAACTCAAGCAGTTATAGAACCGAAGGTTTGCCACCTTTTTTTTCCTCAAAAAGAAAATGAAAAGTTTGGCTGCTTATTTACAGTTTTGAAGGGAGACGTTCTCAATCATTCTCAAATGAACATCTCTTCATTCTCATAGATGCAGAACCCTGATACTTTATCTGCAATGTCAAATCCTAGAGCAATGCAGGCTTTGCTACAGATTCAGCAAGGTTTACAAACTCTAGCAACAGAAGCTCCAGGCCTTATACCTGGGTAAGTTTGGGCAAGAATTTTATTTGTACAATTTGTGATTTTCCCTATACATTTTTTGTCCATCTCGAATATATTGGCTACTTGCATTTCTATGTATGATTCTTAGTGTTCACAGTATAAATAATTTGTCTCCATGTTTCTTTTCATGCAGATTTAATACTGGTATAGCTGGACTAGGAAATTCTGGTTTAGGAAGTGCTGGATTAGGGAATACTGCTATTCCTACCGGAACAACAGTGCCCACTTCAGTTGCAAATGAAAATACAAACCCAGCTTCAGGAACAAGTGAAACTGGACACCAGCAGTTTGTTCAGCAGATGTTACAGGCCCTTGCTGGAGCAAATGCTCAGGTAAAAGAGTTGACCAAGCCTCTGATTTAGGGAGGAATTAGAGAAGCAGAGAGCATAGCCAATAGAAACGGTTGGTATAAATGGTCCAAAGCAATGGTGGTACAGCTTTGATTTCCAAGTCATTGAGGTGCATACAAGTCTATTGCTCCAGATTTGGTTTACATGTTCAACCGAGCCATTATGTATGTATTCAAAGACTTTTAATATTTTCCAAATTAATATTTATCCTTGGATGAGGTGGCTGGCTTTACCTCCTAGTCACAGAAACAAAGTAATAGTCATGTCTTTATATTCAAGCTGTAATTTATCCTTTCTTGGTTTTAGCATGATGTTCATGCTAGCCGATATAACTTGTACATTGTGTTCCCTAACTTGGACTAACCTCCCTTACGATGTATTTTTAAAGCCCCACATATTTAGGGCATATGCATCAGGTATGAGGGATAATTGGAATGTGGCAGATTTTTTTTATAAATCTGCTCTGCAAGTTCTGTATGAACTTTTTGTGGGAATTCTTATTATCCATTTCTTATTATGTTATTATTACCCATGTTCTCAGGATAGAAACCATTTGAATCTATAAGATTTTACTTCGGTATTACAGTATTCCGCTTCACATCATTACAATGTTTTGGGAAATAATAGGATATTTGATTACAAAAGAGTGATTGAAATTAACTTTCTGATTCTTTTCCCTCCAAAGTGCATTGAATGGAAAAGTAAAAAAGTATTAAAAGTTTTTATTTATTTCTGTTTAGCAACTACAAAATCCTGAAGTCAGGTTTCAGCAGCAACTGGAGCAGCTCAGCGCAATGGGCTTCTTGAACCGTGAAGCCAATTTACAAGCTCTAATAGCAACAGGAGGTGACATCAATGCAGCCATTGAAAGGCTACTGGGTTCCCAGCCATCATAGCAACGTTTCTGAAACTTGACAAATGTAATTTATTTTTGATAACAGCTCTTAAATCTTTAAAATTACCAGCTTTATTTCATTCTGACTCTTGGGAATTGTCTTGTTCTAACTAATCCCAGTCTGATGCATTTAAGGTGGAGTGCAGTAGTTTTCTTCGAACAGTGGGAATCAATGCTTTTCACTTGGTTGTTGCATGCATCAAACACTTCTTCATTTTGCATTTATTGTGATTTTTTTAAAAAATGGAAATCCGTTTCCACAGTTGAGTGACCAGGTTTTATCTGACCTTCAACTGTCCAATTTAGTTGCTTCTTTAAACATTAGCCTTTGATAGTAATTTATGTAGAATAAAAATTAAAGAGGAAACTAATTGAAGCTATGATTTGTGGGTACATATTGCTTATTGTGACTTGGCATGTCTCTCTTACTAGCAAAATGCTGCAAGATTTATACCACTTGATTTAGCTATTCTTGCTCTTTTATCTCTAAAAAGTATATACATTTGGAAAAAGAGTTTTTTTCCAAGCAGATTTTTTTCATTGCAATAATATAAAATATCTCAGAGCCCAGAATAAATGAAATGTGCAAGACATCTCCAATGTAATAGAATCTTACAGCATCTTTAGCGAGCATCTCTTGATAAAAGTGCTTGGCAGAGTCTTTTAAAATACTGAGATTGCTGATCTGATCTTGATAAATGTACAGAATTATATTGTAACATTGTCTCAATATTCACAAGGATTGATTGTTATTACCTTCATCTTTGTGCAGATTGGAGGAGCACATTTGATCTGAGACTGCTTTTGGCTAAAGCTTCTCAACTTTATCCCCTTGAGATTCTAACTTGCATTATGATTTGTAATTGATGCATATTTTCACTGACCCTGTCATGTGATACTCTTAATTACTTTTAACCACCATGTAAAAATACTGTATATCTTTTGGGTTTTTATTGGTAGTTATTTCTCTTGTGCACAGGTAATAAATAAATTAAACTTCTTTGTGAGCAACAATTTAAAGTCATTTTATCCTGATAAAGAAATTCAGAATACAGTATTAAAGCTGAGACCATCTTATTCAGCTTCCTTCTCTCCCAGTCCAAATAATATGCATTTTGGATGCTCTTTCTGGAAATGAAGTATTATCTGAAACAATTTTGCTATAGAAGCTTCCTTCACATATTTGAACATTTTACATTTTCTCAAATCAGCTTATCTGGGTTTTTGCTGAATTTCTAATGTTAACTAAATTATATTTTAATAGATTTATCGTTACATTTGAGTTTTAACTATTACTGTGATAAACATCAATCATTTATTTTCCTTTCATGCCACATTAAAGATTACTCTATGGTAGTACATTTTGGGAAATCATATTTAGTCCTGAGGTCTCAAGCTGCATTCTTTGCTCTAAACAAATATTCCTGGGTCCAGTAATAGATTTCCTAGCCAACCTTTCATATGAATTGAGCTGGAAGACGTTGGCAGTGTGAAAACCAAAACTACTTGCTTTAGATCAAATTGTTTGTCAGTCTAGCCCCCCTCTCTGGCTGTATCTCTGTTTTTTCAGATCAACTATTAATCTTTTCTTTAAAACAAGATATGAGAATTAAAATATGGAGCTCTATCCTGGAAATCAATTTATATGCTTCTTATTGTGCACAAGGCTTGAGGAAAAGAACCATTCTACTTCACCGTGTTAGAGACACCCTTGACTGCCAGGTGGAGTCCCCAGTTACACAGAGACTGTTAGATGTGACATCAACTATGTAGTTTTTGCTGTTGTAGTTTGGTTTAGAGGGGGAGGATTTTGTCTTTACACCATTTTTGTAGATCTTGAATTCTTAATATAAAGATAGATGAAAAGTAAAAAAAAAAAGACTAAAACAATTACTGATCTTAACATATTTTCTTCTTCAGTTGTATATTGTTTAATTGGCTGATGTCTCCACTCTAATTTTTAATTACACAATTGTAATTTATTTAATGAAACATTCATACTTCTTAGTACAGATACCACCACAACACTTCCCAAATATTCTTTCAGTGATCAATGTAAATGATATTCAATGATAGATAGATAGATAGATAGATAGATAGATAGATAGATAGATAGATAGATAGATAGATACACACACACACACATACATACAAGATTGGATTCATATATTAATTAACATTTATCCATGTTTACTAAGTAAACCAAGTTTCCCCCACATAGAAAGCAAATCATTTTACAGTAGAATGCAATGTGTGAAATGAATAATTATTAGTAGGTTTATCTCATACAGAGCATTTCCGCCTTCCCTCCCCCATTTTTTTGGACTATTGGTTTGGAATTTGTAGGTTTCATTAGTTTACAGTTCATTCGTGGAGTCAGTGTTGAGGAACATTAACTCCAGATGTTATTCAAATGGAAAGTTTGGGGGGGGGGTTGGGGTGTCACACGTCTCCCATTCTGAATTTTGCTCAAAACATTAAATTTATTTAATGCTTGCTATACTTTCAGATATGAAGAACTTGTCGGATGGCATAATAAAATATATCATGGAAATGCGTGATAATTTTAAGCATATTCAGAATGTTTCTAATCTTCAAACAACATGCCAGCATTGAGATACATCAAGTAACAATGTTTTACTAATAATTCTACCACCAGAGGGCACACTTTATGTAAGTCTCTAAGTCTGCAATGCTTTGAACATAACTTCGGTAGCTATCTTTGAAAGAGTTGAACAGTCTCAGCATTCTGCAGTAACAGAAAAGCAACATTTCATCTTCAAAGCTGTAGCTTTATGACTACAACATTGTAACATTTGTGATTCTCCATCTACCCTGTGATATAATAATCTTTGTAACAATTATTACACCTGTCAATATCTGGAACAAAGGGTTAGAAAAAAAAGTCATTTCCTTTCCAATAGCAGGCCACCCGTGGAATTAAGACCAAAACTTTCTGATTCTGGATTATTGGATTTATGTGAACAACAAACCATAATTGTCGACTTGGCTCAGTTAACATAGTGCTGCCTTTTCCCTTTTAGCTATATCCACATAACCTGTTTCCCTTTTTTCAAAACAACATATGGTAACTGGTATTTCCAGTCCCTTTATCGCCTGTTACTCTAATTAAAAGTCACAGCCATGACACTCTTGCTGTAGGCCATTATTTTGAGCAACACACTTTCTGTTGGAGGTAATAAAGCACACATTCACCATGTATTAAATTGTGAAGTTTTGACTTGCAGTATATTTTTCAGGGTGGGATAACATATTATTGTAGTAAGCAAGCAAAGAATAATACAGAAGTGTCTCAAGTTACTTTATTTTGGTAGATATGCCAGAAATTTTCAACCATCACGAAGTGGGTTCCAATGTGGATCACAATTCAGTTTTATATCATATAAGGGTGGTGAAATGCCAGTAGTTTTAAAAAACCCAGGGTTGAAGGTTCATCTGCAAGGTTGCTATGCTGTTGGATATCTGTTAGATAAAGTCACTGTACACTATAAGACACATTTCCCCCCTCCCCACCCCCAAAAAAGTCGGTGGAAACGTCTGTGTGTCTTATAGAGCAAATATTGCGGCAGGGGGTTGGTGCTGCCTGTCACTGCCAGGGGAATGTTGGAGCCTTTGCTGATGAGCAGCTGATTGGTGGTTAGATCGGTTGCCTGGAATACCGCCATTCAGCTGTTCTAGGCAGGGATTGCTGCCACCTGTGCCAGCCACTGCCAAATGGTGATGGCCATAAGTGGCAGCAATCCTTGCCACCTAGAACAGCTGATTGACGATATTCCGAGTGGCCGATCCAATCACCAATCAGCTGCTTAGCAGCGAAGACTTCAGTATTCCCCAGCAGCAGCTCAGCTCACTTGACCAGTGGTGGGCGCAATGGAGTGGAGCCCTGATGAGCCACGGGCTAGGGTTGCAATAACGTGGTGAAGCTGACCAGACTATTAGCTTTTTGCTGCAAGGACGCTAGCCAGATGAATACCGGATGGATGCTGGGAGGCAAAGGCCTTTTTGTTTCTTCGTTTCCTTCTCTAAAGCTAATATGTGTCTTATGGTCTGGTGCGTCTTATAGTGTTGAAAAATAGGGTACCTTTATTCCAAGTTGGACTTTGCCTGTGAAGCAGATTCTATGTGGATGATTGAAGCTCAAATGGCTTGGTTACCTGGGAGGAGTTTGAACTTATTAGGCATGGTAAGTGGATAAAGTCTCTTAAGTGACCGGTCAATGTTACAATGACTCCCTGGGGATATTTATGACCCAATTCCAATGATATTTCTCTCTGTCTCTGTCTCTCTCTCATGCACATACAGCATTCATGTGGCCGTATTTTGAGCACTCAGCAACTGGCTTGCATTTATGGCCGTTTATAGTCTCCCAGAGTAACATAATTGTTTTATGGCGTTTCTGCCAAAACCTGGCATTTCCTTCTGGTTTTTTTTTTGGGGGGGGGGGGGTAATTGGCTCATAGCAAACAATGAACTTGCTTAATGACTGACATAAAATAGGTCAGTTACATGGCTAACCCATTTTACAACTGTCATGACTTAGGACTGTAATAGACAAGCTGTATTACAGTCATAAGTCAAGGAATACCTGTAGAGGTTTTGGACCACAGCACTTGGTCAACAAATCAAATCAAACCTTTATTAAGGTCAAAGGCTAGCATGAGGGGAATGGAATACATTAAAATATTTAAAAATGCAATACAATTATAAACAGCTAAAATATAAAAACAAGTCCTAAATGGAGAGGTAGAAGCAAATAGATGGACATAGGGGAGCACAGGAAACAAAATATAAGGCACTAGAACAAAAAGCTAGATAATAAAACTGGTTTGTGGCATGGGTTATCTGGTTAATTTTAAGAGTGGCTGTGCAGAACTTGGCAACGTGACAGGCATGGTATCCAAGAGCTGCAGGGAGGTGTAAAATTGGTTTTTTTGTCTCCTCGTTTTTTATGTAGTAATGATGAATATGCATGTTCTGTAGTTTATGCATATCCAGAGTCACAGGCCTTGTCTCTCTGGGTAGGGATGATCTTGTATTGGCCTTCAAGGACAAATAAGGTGTGGGTGTGCCAGAGTAAAGGCCCTCTGAGGGTTAGATACTTTAAGATGAGTTAAGTATGCCTTAGGAGAGTAATTACTAATAATAGTAATTGGGACCAGTAATTCCATCATTACGCAACGGAGTCATAAAGTACAATGTCATTTGACTACACTGATGGTTGTATGCAACCATTACAATAGTAGTTAAGCAGTTCCAGTTTTTAGATTCAATGTCATGTAATCACCATTTGCAATCTGCCCGCTTTCCCGTTGACTGTCCAGTCAGCAGTGAAGGTTGCAAATGGCAATCATGACTCCAGGACTCTGATGGCCACAACTTTAAGGACTAGCTGCAAGTCTCATTCAGTGCCTTCATAACTTCAAATGTTAACTGAATGGATAGTAACTGAAGACTACATACACCAGCTCAACCAGATGTATATTTAGATCCATATCTTTTGAAATGATGTGATTGGATTTTAACTGGTGAATTCTTTGAGTGAAGGTGTGATGTCATTGTTTCTTTAAAAGGGGAGGTTTGTAGAGAATATTAACATGGAAGCAAATTATCTGGACCTCTTAGGATTCAGATCTGGGCATGAAACCGAGACCAGGTTTTGAACTCGCCCACACCCACAGTTGCTAGGTGAGAATAGAAATTTATTCAAGATTGAGTAGATGAAGAGCAGACAAGGAAAGAAAAGGAGTGTAAATCAAACAGGCTCTGGGAAAGAAAGCTTGTCTATGCACTTTTGCTTTCAATAGGAATATACAGAGGTCAAAATCCAGTCCAGAGTTCAGATACCCAAGTCAGATTTGTCACCTAGCTCCAAAGTCAAGTTTCAGGATTTTATATGACCCGAATTCACAGGAATGACACAACAGGAGATCAGATAATTGTTTCCCACAGAAGAATATGGTTCACAACTACCACTAGCTATGTTTAATTAAGATAGTAATACCTTTTTTTGTTGTTGCAAGGAACCTTATTGAGTGATTTTGCTCTGCTCTCCAGGTAGTCTCTTTGAACTTCCAAAGTCTGAGAGCTTAAGAAGCAGAATTTCATCTAGCTGTTCTGATAGTGCCTGGTTTGATCAGTCATAGGTGATTCCTGACTTGGTGCCTCCTGAGGCTGATATTCCACTGATTCAGTTAGAGGAGCTTTTTCAGAGTAGAGTCTTGAGTTCTGCTGTCAGACAGTAAAACTACATTGTGCTTGTAGATGATCTGGGAAACCTCCAACCAGAGAGCGGGGAAGCCTAGAGCACGGAATTAACCTCAAGTCTTTGAGCAGCTGCAAGAGGTTCAGAACTGACTCCCCCTTGAGCTCCATAGAATCTTACCTGTTACTTGGCTAAGGCTGGCAGTCTGGAGGGATTCCTCTATAATAGACAGGATATAATAAAGCAGTGAACCTTACACACAGGTCTGGTTGTGCCTGACATTTTGGCAGGAGCAGAATTCGAATGGTGTACTGTACACATCCTTTTAAAATCTGAGTGGCTTTCCATACAATTAATCCTGGTAGTCTTATGAACCAACTTGGTTGGTTGGAAGTAAACAGCACTGGGTTATGTTGGTTCTCTCCTTCCTATGGGGCAGATTCTAGATGGTACCTCACCACTCTCTACTAACATTTACATGAAACTGCTGGTGAAGCTATCTGAAAGCATGGGATGAAATATCAATATTCCAATACCTGGCTTTATCTCTACTACTGACCAACCAAGGGATCCTGCGTATGTTTTCTCAGCATTGAAGATAGGGGGGAGGGGGTGGATGAAGAAGAGCTTACCCCTACCTATCAGACCTTCAAGGTAGATCAGAGTAGGAATCTAATGTCATATAGGTACTCCTATTGTAAAACTCTAGTAATGATTTCTAGGTTCAAGCGAAGGTGCTGCTTGCAGGAGACAAGACCCTCAAATAAATAAATAAATGCCAACTGGTGGGACCTAGAAAGAATATCTTTCAATTGTTGTGCCTGCTGTTTGGAACATTATAAATTATTCTTACTCTTGTTGGTAAAGCTTTGAAGAGGTAGCTATGAATCTGGGCTTGTGGTGTTTATTATGTTGGATATTAACCATTGTTAGCCTCCAGGATTCATCATGCTGAGATGGGTGACTATATAATTTAAAATAAAATATGATGACAAAAGTGAGTTTTGATGTTATGATTTTGCCTTTTAATACAAAATAAAATGTAGATTCCACAGTAAAAATAATATGCCCTTGCTGGATAGATAGATGCAGAGTATGGTTTTGCATTAGCCACCTTAGAATAAGCAGTCCTCCTGCTTTCAATGTTCCAATTCTAGGTTTTTTTGACAGCATTTTACTACTATTAAATTACAATGGTATCCCTTTCCAGTTGATTCAAGGATACTGCTATATGTTTTCTGATATTCCATTTTACCAAATGCAGCAGCAGTCTTCTCTCTCACTCAGCAAGTATGTGAAGTATATGACTGCTCACCAAGAGTTTGTTTTATCTTAAACTTTCAACTGCAATTTTTAAAATAAATGTCAATATTATGATACAATTTAAAAAAATAGTATAAGATAATAAATAAATAAAAAAACTAGGCAGGCTTAATTTTCTGTTCATGCTACAAGTATAGTAAATAACACATAAATATGTTGCTTAATCAGGAGAATACATTATGCAAGAGTAACAGAGGTGGTATTCTGCTGGTTCACACCAGTTCGGGTGAACCGGTAGTGGTGGCGGCGCAAGGCTCTGCCCACCCACCCAGACATCATCATGGACCTTATGCGCATGGGCTCCCGCTACCGAACCCGTAATGAAGAAAATAGGATACCATTACTGGAGAGGAACATTTATTTGCGGTTATCAGGCTCCAAAACAAGAAAGCCTGGAGAAACATCAATACAAACTTCTAAGATGTCTTTCGATTTCAGATACAGTTTCTGAAACAGGCTTTTCCAAGCTAACAGTGATAAAATTTTCTGGCGCACATGGAGGTTCAAGAGTATCAAACTGAGATTGGAGTAGACTTGGTGGCATGAAATGTCCCCTTCTTTTTTCTAGGCGGCTGGCAATGAGCTCTATTGGCCCTGCCAGGTGGACAAAAAGGATCTTTCTTGGAGCAGACTCTTTTTCTTCTTGTTGATTGTTCAAACTCTGACATCCAGCCTCTCCGTTCTCCAAAATGCACCGATACACTTTTTTGAGAGCTGAACAAGCTAAAATGACACTTTGTCCAGATGCATCTTCTCTGTAAAAATTAGAATTTGACAATATCTATGCATTAGTGGAGTGTGTGTGTGTTTTAACTTAATTAGAACTGGAATTAGGCATTCAGACAATTAAGATATACTAAGATAATGAAATATTTTAAATTCTCCCATGCAAAAATTCTGTGTGTAGAAAACTGCCAGAACAAAGGCATTCTGACTGATGTCCCAATTCACCAGTTTATGTAATTATTTAGTTTGCAACTAAATAATTTGCAACAAACCACATAATTCCCCCACTTTTTCAACTGCTACCTTTTTGGAACCCTCTGTTATAGTCCATCCCTTACTAACCATGTTCAACAAATCCTTATCCAACACTGAAATCCCAAAGCTAACAGTATACTGATTGTTAACAGGTTAGATCTACTAAAAATCAATATACAGCAAATCTTAATATTATAGAAGTTTGCTTCCTACAGTCACAGAGAAACAATGCTACTCAAAGGATTTAGGACATCTCTTTATCTATGGGATACCTTACTCTACTCCAAGCCATGTCTCAAAAATTATTCATATTTAATACCTAGCATTTATACTTAGATTTAGGGGGTTGGGAGTTTTGAAGTTCACCAAACTCGGGACACTAAAGCTAGATGAACTGCATGCTCAGCAACAGAATGTGTTCAGGACCAGTTTCATGTTACAATGGGAACATTCTTTTACCTCATTAATATATCATGTAGGTGGCAAAGCCATGGTATCCTATCCTAAAAAAAAAACAAGACAGACCAGTTAAGCAAATAATGCATATTCACCTGAAATAATCTGAATCATTTGCAAAAGCAATTAGCATTAGCAATTCGTAATATTTCCTGTCAGAAATCTTAAAAGTGTATCAAAGCCTCATTATACTAGTGAAGATTATTTATCGGCTTCAACATATAGCTCTTTCTTTATGGCAGCAATTTCTGCCTCCTCTGTCATAAATGAGGCAAGTTAGTCAAAACGATTAATACATTTCTTGGTATAATCCAATTAAACTATCTTATTCAAAGTTCATAGTTGCTTATGAAAGCATCACATTTTCACTTAAATGGCACTAGGCAATTTTTTTATAACTGACAACTCTGAGTGGACAACTCCAGTGTTGAAAGGTGAATGGAATATGTGTTCATTCATTAAAAAAGAAAGTAATCGCCTTTTCAAGAAATCATATACTGTCAGCACTGGAACAGAAAACAGATCACATATAAAATTCATAGCTCTTGATCTTTTGCGGGGAGCGGGGGAGACATCAGTTCAGCTGTATAAATGACATATAATACCAAGCACATTTTGTACAAGCCATTGAAATGCAATCACCAACATTCTTTCGTAGTTTAGTTTTCCCCAACAATTTCAATTCCAATTTCTATTCATTAGTTCAGCATGTATCAGGATAAATATTGAAATTGTTAAATAAATATAAATATAAAGAATATAAATCTTGGTGCACTTCTATCCCAATCTGAACCATTTATATACAGTAATTGCTCCATATTCCATCTCACTCTTCTTTCTTAGTTCTCATACAGTTTATTTAATAAGCAGATGATGTGGCCTGATATATCCATGTTTTCAAGGGCAATTGGCAATTTGCTCTGGTCTATCACATAAAAAACCTTAGAATAAGAAATAAAGTAAAAATAGCTGTATCTTTAGAACTCCTTCATTATCCACTCAGTGTTAGCAATGTGACTTCAGGTGCCCCTGCCTCTTCCGAAATCAAATTCTGTACCTTGCAGTTCTCATTCCATATATTGTTGAAATCTAGTTACAAAGTCTTGATTATTGACTTACTTGCATGTGAGACAGGTATAAATGTTTAATAATTGAAACATTCTCAAATAATGCCTCTTGATATTGAAAGACAAATCTTTTCTACTCCCTGGCCCATAGCATTAAGAGTTCAAACTGCTGGTTTTTTGTTAATTCTTACAACTTTTAGAAATATTTTCTGAGTCCATTTAAGGTCATACTCCAGAATGTCTTGTTGAATAATTAAACCTATGTACTTAATGTATGATCAATATTGGGTTTATTTAAAATTCAGTTTACTGAGGGAGCAAAGGAATGACTAGCCAGCTATCAGTTTGGGAGAATCTGGATGAAAAGACTCCTTACAAGGTCAGCTGAATTACAATCAGATCATCTAGGACTATTTTATACAATGCTCTTCAAGACGAAAAAGACTGACTCCCATGGAAACAGTGACATCAAATGACATAGTTTTGAAGCAGAGTATTTAATTCACTCATCTGGTATCTTCAGATCATCCAGTTTTTGTGTAATGAAGTGTCTCCAGCTCCATCACTAATAATTTTGTTTATTAGATGAAAGTGACCTCAAGACTATGTACAATACCTGGTCAGTTAGAGGTATTCCTTCAGCCATTTTCTTTCTGTTCTCCTCTGGATGATAGTCATCACCCTCATAGAATTTCCAGCCTAGCTACATAACAATGGGTTATTTAGTTTTAATAAAAAAAATTATTTTAGAGCAAAGGCAATTGTTGTAGCAATTGTATATCATATGATTCACATTAATAATACAAGATTTCTCTCAAAATTAAAGGTCTGCAAATTAAGGAAATAAATATATCTAATAGACCGTATCCTCACTCTGTGTGTGTGTGTGTGTGTCTGTGTGTGTGTAGGTATGTATATATATTATACACATACACAATATCACACACCAAATTATATATATATATATATATATAAATATATATTTATTAGTGTCACAACCCCTGGTAAGCCCCAATCATGGGAGGAAGCTAACTGCTTCCAACATCTGTCAATCGGCTCGTCACAAGAGTCCATCACGACAGAAACCCAATATTTTTACTGTTGCCTTTTGTTATATTTGTGTTTTTTATTTCTCCCTTTATTTATTTATCAGCACAAATAAAAAACATATATATATTTGCATATATATATATATGCAATTTATATACATAAACTGTATTTTATGACAATATGTTTTATTGTCTCAGGTACTTCCTGCCTTCCCTAACCTTGTGCCTTCCAGCTACATTGGGAATAACTTCTTAATTCCCCAATCAACATTATTGTCTGGTATTTGGGAAGTATAAGAATTAAGACCAACTTGCTTCATGGGCATCTATCGGAGGGGGGCAAAATATGGTATGTGTGATGACATAATCATGTAAATGTTGTAACTTGTGTCAAATATCCTGATACACATACAAAGTACAGTAGTTTATACAATCACATTCATAATGTCAGTTGGTTACCGCGATGATTGTTGTGGCTGCTGGGTCTTAGAAGCCATGGAAAATCAACCTAGGCCACAACTCTATTGTATGCAATGCCAAGAGAAATATAATTTGTGGGTCGCGTCACTATTTTTGCCTCTGCATGTCAAGGCAAACCAACAGCATGGATGCAAAATCAAGGCTACTTTTGAATGTATAAACAGTGTGAATGATCAAGGAACTAGCTTTCCAATACTCTTAAGAATTTCATATTTATATGTTATGATTGCACTGAGCTATTACAGTTGTTATCTACCTTCAAAGATACGTGTAAGAAATGGTGAATAAACAATCAACAATTATACAAATATTAACTACCTTATCTGCCAGAAGTGTGCCCACTGTGGATCTGTAAAATAAAGCATGTATAAAAATTACATACAAAGAAGAAAACATTAAGTCCAGATAAACACATCATGATAAGGTTGTTTGGTTTGATTTAGCATCATGCATGAATCTGGTCATTTAAAACACATGTCTTAATCAGAGGTTTTCTTTCCATCTGTTGCCCCCAAACATTCTCAAGTGGTCAGGGATGATGTTTTAGAATCATTTATTGGTTGAACAGCCCACTTGTAAAAAATACCTAGTTTCCAATATATACTATTAGTTTCTTCAAATTATATGGATAGGAAATGAGAAGGCAATTGTTCACTATTTCAAATATTTCCAAGAACAAAAAACAGATGGGCAGTCATATTGAATGTTTTGCTGATTCTCTCTTCCCTACAATTTTTATGCTCCCTGAAAGATCCTCTAGAAAAATAGGGGAATTAGTACTGAGAATTATAGAATTAAGACTTTTCTATCCCAAGCAATAAAGTTCTAATGTACTTTAGAATTTAACATGAATTCTGTCTTATTTATTTTACAGGCCTGCTGTGAAGTTAACGCCACAGAGGATAGCATATATGATGATGGGACATAAATAAACAATTTAAATTGCAATTACGGACATAATTCTCTGTTAAAAGTTGATAACCACCAACACATGTACCTACACAGCTGACACTTTAATCTTAACATATTTAGGGATTATTTTTGATGGTGAATTTGACAAACAAATGAAAAACTAACACAGATATTGTGAATTATATATAGTTAAATTTGTAATCACTTTTGATATACTGGCTGCTGCCCAAAAATCAGATGGAAAAAGCCATGATTGCATCTTTGGATCATCTGACCCAGCCACCATGAAACAGCATGCTTGGAACATAAATTTCACACTTCCATGGTTATGATGGAAAGTGAATAATTTTAATAAATAAATAACCAAGAACATAAAGTGTAATAGCTGTAGATGACTATAACAATTTTAAGCAACTTCATCGAAGAAGCAACTCACAACTCCTTGCAAGTTTATTCTTTCAATGCTCTGTTCTATTCTTTGGTAACTATTTGGCCATCTCTACTCTACTCTGGTACCAGATTAATTTTGACATGTTTGTGTGGGTAGTGAACACACCCATAGTAATTCCTTTATGCAATACAAAATTACATTTTTACATCAGAAGATTTTCCAACAATGCTATTAGGGAAATATAACTCTAAACATTGTAAACAAGGTTTATATAAATGTGAAGTATCTCCAATCAACATAGTGTAAAATAAATTATTTCTATATATTTAATAGATTTTTTCAGCCTATTTGTAAACATATCTTGTATTTATAACCTCGCTTGGCTAAATGCTAAAATAAATAATATGCCATATATTTTTTCTATTTTAGTAAATTGTAGGAATTCTCAGTATGAACATGTCTCAGTTACAAATAACTAATAACCAACTGATCAAGGATCTGAGTACAAGTTCTATTTGTATAATAACTGAGACTACATGATTTCATCTGACTCAAAATTGCTCTTATTCAGTCTGCTGCTGCTTCTCTTCAGGAAAAATCATTTGAGCCACACAAGTATCAGAAGACTTTGTTCAGTGAAATATTTTAGGGCCAGATATGAAGACCAAGGCCAAACATACTCTCTGCATCTGCTAGACCTGCTGTGAATGTCCTAGTCACAATACTGGATGCTTGTTCTTCATAAGGTTAACTGCATAATTATGGCAAGGCTTTAAACAAAGAAATGAATGTCACTCTTTTTCTCACAAGTGCTTGGGCGTAAGTACTAAAGAAAACACAAGTAGAGAATGGTGCCATATATATTTCTGGAATCTGGATTCCAATAATATACTTGCAAAGAAATATGCAAATGTATTTTTTGTACTCTATATTTGTAACATTTCTATCCTGCTTTTTATTGATAATTTTATTGATAAATAATTCAGTGGCAAACTAATCTGTTAAGTAATTCAGATTCAAAGACAAAAAACTGCTTCATAATGTGCACGGATGTAAACCAAATGCATATTTTCCTGGGTTTGAGTCGGAAAGACACTTTTGGTTTAAGGAGATGCTAATGTTCATTCCATAACGTTGGATCTTATGGCCTCTGAATCTTCACAGTCCTATTAATTCATACACATCTCATGGCCATGGGGGAATATGATTTGGAGTGGTCCAATGATTAAAGTTAACCATGCCACATAAACAGAGAAAGGTTTGAATAGACAAGTCCACAAGCACCTAGGTCTACCTCCCAAACATCGGAGCACATCCTAAAGTGGCCCCAATCAATCAGTAAGGCACTATTTCCCAGATCCCTACATTATAAGCATTATAAGGCATTGTTTTCCTGCACAACACTGGTAATCCTCTACTTACAACTACAATTGAGCCCCAGATTTATGTTGCTAAGTGAGAAATTCGTTAAGTGAACTTTGCCCCATTTTACGATTTTTCTTGTCGTATTGGTTAAGTGAATCACTGCAATTGTTAAATAAGTAACACGGTTGTTAAGTGAATCCAGTCGTCCCCCCCCAAATTTGCTTGTCAGAAGGTTGCAAAAAGGGATTGTGTAACTCCAGGACACTGCAACCATTGTAACTGAGACAGTTGTCAAGCATCCAAATGTAAATCATGTAACCACAGGGATGCTGCAAAGGTCGTAAGTGTGAAAAAGGGTCACAAGTCACTTTTTTCAGTGCCGTTGTATCTTTGAACAGTCACTAAGCCAGTGATGGGCAACCTTTTTGGCGTGGTGTGTCAAAAATCGGCAAAAAATCGAGCATAACTCGCGTTGTGTGTCACTTCGACAAAAACATAATTTTGCACAATTTATAGTTGCTGCTAATGGCGCTCACAGTTCCCGTTGGCACTCCGCTGTTCCCTGTGGTGCGGTCGTAACCGACAGTCCCAGGTGTAGACTCTCTGTGCCGGCCTGACTGGAGAGAGGCGCGCACTGTTCCCGCGCGCCTCTCCTGCGGGTCCTCCCTCGCCGCGCTGATGACGTGTGTGCGCACGGCACGCACGCCTTACCAGCAGCCCCTGCGCTCAGAAAGGGGCGGCGGCGATACAGTAAGTGAGTGTGGGCGGGGGAGACCACACGTCCCCCCCCCGTTCCTCCAGCACAGATTCTTTCATCCTCGGCGGCCGTGCAGGAGCCGAGGATGAATCGCATGAAATCCTGTGCGTGTCACCCCAAATGGCTACGCGTGTCAGCACTGACACGCGTGTCATAGGTTCGCCATCACTGCACTAAGCAAACTGTTGTAAGTCGACGACTACCTGTAATCATCTTTGAATACATTCAGTTGTTCATTCTGAATGACTGTCAGGTGTACTCCTTTAGTTAGTTTCCAGAGAACCAAGTCTTTGCATTTAGATGGAAGCTTCACAGAAATAAAACTTGAAATGAGAAGGCATTTCCTGACTATTAATAGAATGAGCTGGAAGGGGACTTTGGAGGTCTTCTAGTCCAGCCCCCTGCTCAAGCAGGGTAAGTTATACCATTTCAGATAAGTGACTGTCTAGAGACTCTTCTTAAAAAAAAACCATGATGGAGCACCCATGAGATTTCTGGAGGCAAGCTGTTCCACTGGTTAATTATCCTGTTGGGAAGTTTCTCCTATCTCCTTAATTCCAGGTTGCTAATTCCCAGCCTCATTTAAGTTAAGACCGGATACATAAGGGTAAACTGACCTACTTTTTGAATTTTACTAGGACTAAGACATCAGAAATGACTTGGAAGTGTCCCTAGCCGAAATGCGGTGCGTCTTTTGCTTGTTCGTCTGTGCATATACGTGTGTGTATCTTATCCTCATTTTTACCAAAGGCTCACTACAGCCCTCTTCTGCCTTCCCACCTTTGCTGCCCGGGGATAGATGGGGAAGTTCGATTCCCCGCCCAACAAAAGCCTCCCACGCTGCTTTTCCCACGCTGCTTTTCTCACGCAGGTCAGCGACGACCACCCTCCCTGCACCCCCTCCGCCCCCAGCTCCTTCGCCAGGGAGATGGGGCAAGCCAGATAAGCCTCTGCCCCGGCTCCCCTCAACGGGCGCCGGCAAGGCTCCCCGCGGGCGCAGCGACAGAAAGTAAACTTCCCTCCCTTGTCGGCAACAAGGCAGCGCGGCCTTTTTTGTATTTCCGGTCGCGCATTCCTCTTCTCCTCCCCCTCCCATCCCAGAAGTTGCGCTTACTTCCCGGAGCCGCTCACTCCCATGACCACTCCTAAGACCATCGCGGGGTGCTCGGACAGCAAGCAGGTAGCTGGTGACTTCGGCTCGTCTTCCTCGACGCCGTCCTTCCGCCCTGCCTCTTCCCTTCCCTTCTCCGCCTCTTGCACTGAGGTGCCAGTGTTGGGTGTTTAAACCCGAATCTGCCTTTTTCCCCACTCCTATCCGGGTTTCTTTATTTATTATTTTTAAATGTAATGGAATATTAAGTTTTTTAAAAAAATATATACATTAATTATGTACTGTGTATTAAATTAGGTCCAACTCTTTGCAACCCCGTATAGCACTCCGGGCACCTTTGTCCTCCCCTTGTCTCCCAGGATTTGCCCAAATCCATGATCCTTGTATAGATGACACTTGACTACAGGTGGACCTCAACTTACTACCGCAATTGAGCCCCAAATTTATGTTGCTAAGTGAGAAATTGGTTGTGAGTTTTGCCCCATTTTGTGCCTTTTGTTGACACAATTGCTTAAGTAAATTGCTGCAGTTGTTAAATGAGTAATAGGGTTGTTAAGTGAATCTGGCGCGCCCATTGACTTTGTTTGTCAGGTCGCAAAAGGGGATCATGTGACACCAGGACACTGCATGTCATAAATGTGAGTCAGTTGTCAAGCGTCCAAATATAAATCACATGACCATAGGAATGCTACAATGGTAATAAGTATGAACAACGGTCATAAATCACTTTTTTCACTGTCGTCGTACTTCAAATGGTCACTAAATGAACTGCTGTTTAGGAGGCCAGATCCTATTGATGGAACTCAAATATTTGGCTACCTAATGAGAAGGAAGGACTCACTGGAGAAGTGCTTGATGCTGGGAAAGATTGGGGGCAAAAGAAGGATGGGACGACAGAGAATGAGGTGGCTGGATGGAGTCACCAAAGCAGTAGGCGTGAGCTTAAATGGATTCCAGAGGATGGTAGAGAACAGGAAGGCCTGGAGGAAGGTTGTCCAGGGAGCGCGATGGGTCGGATATAACTTTGTAACTAACAACAACATATTTTAGTTTAAAACTGATTTATTGTTTGAGGGTTGTTGTTTTTATGGCACTTACACATGCCATAGGTTCGCCATCACAGGTATAGGGCTTCCGGCTTGAGCAGAGAGTTGGACTAGATGACCTACAAGGTTCCTTCCAACTCTGTTGTTCCATTACTACTCTGTTACTAATTGTCTCTGTCTCAAATGACCCAACAGAATAAGCATACTCCTGTTTCCTTACTGAAGAAATGTTACTTTGCGAGAGTCCCATAATATGAGACATCACTTGTTCCTGCCCTCTGAGACTCCATTTCCTCAGAAGTTTGCATAGTCCTTCAGGAATGCTATCAGAACCTGGCCTTTTCAGCAAGTCCTGCACTTAGTGGTTTTGAATGCTATATGTTTTTAATCTTCTCCCTGGGTAGTTGTCTGCCACCTGGTTCTTCTTTTAAAGTTATATCATTTTTTAAAACTCGCTCTGAATGCTGAGTTAAGTTTCTCTCTGATTAAATAGCCAACATGGCATTTTAAAGAAACATAAACACTATGTCATTTGGAAGATTTCTCTCTTTGAGGGACATGGGTGGTTCAGAAATGGGACATCTGCTTGACAAATGGCAATCCAATCCAATCCAAACAAACAAACAAACAAACAAAAATAATAAATAAATAATATAGTTAGAAGGGGGATCTGCTTGACAAATGGCAATCCAAACAATAAATAAACAAAATAAATAAATAAATAAATAAATAGTTAGAAGGGGGAATTTAGTCCAAATCCATGCTTACCACAGAGATTTTACAAAAATGTTACTTTCTCCAGAATGAATTATGAAAGATTTGATTAGAATTACAACCATGCGTTGGAGTTGATTAAAATAAAAATCAAACTGATGTTGATTTAGGCATGGTATACCATTCACTTTGTTAGTTCTATCCTTCTATCCCTTCTAAGTAAAAATGCACATAAATAACATGCTATTTATCACAATGAGAGATACACTATAGTAGCAAGGAAAAATTGAGACAGAACTGAATATTATGTACATATCTTCACAGTGATTAAAGATAGTAACTCTAATTTTAATAGTATATTCCATAAACAATATGCCCAAGATAAATATCTAAATGCACCATGAGTAGTAGTTCTCAGTACTAACCTGTTATTTGCATTCACTTTGTTTCATATGCTTCCAGAATATGAAATTTAGATTAGATCAGTGAATCATTTTCAGCCACACCTCTTCATGACCGTTTTACACTAAAGTTAGATTGGTGTTTGTATTTTCCCATCACATTATCATATGGGGAAGCTATATAAAGGAGATATTGTTTTGTTCTGGCATCTAAGGAGACATATATACTACCATATTTCATGTGGAAGTTGCAATCCATTTGACTGGGGCTGCCTGGCCTGTGACCTCAATCAAATCAATTTAAGACAGAATTCCTCCTCCACTTTATATGTTCCTTATATATTGGGCCTGCAATTTCCAATTAATCTAATGAGTTCAAGATACTAAAAACAATTAACATTTTGGTGGCAGAGAATAATTCTAGTTCAGCTAGAGAGGAGAGCCATCTTTAAAGAACCATCATCTAGTACCTTGATAGCAAACCTATGGCACGCATGCCACAGATGGCAAGGGAGCCATATCTTCCGTCACGTGAGCCATCAGATCCAGCGCGCATGCGCATGCTGGCCAGATGATTTTCAGCCTTCTGGAGGACCAGGGGAAGCCATTTTCACCCTCCTTTTTCAGAAAAGCCTCTGGAGCCTCAGGAGGGCGAAGAACGGGCTCAATGGGCCAACTGTTAAGTTCGGAAATGACCTGTTTCTGGCTTCCAGAGGGCCTCTGGGAGGCCGGGGGAGTTCGTATTCACCCTCTGCAAACTTCAAGAAATCCTCCGGAACCTGGGGAGGGCAAAAGTCAGGCCCAACCAGAAGTTCAGAAATAATCCATCTCTGGGTGGCTGGGAAAGGCTGTTTTCTCCCTCCTCAGGCTTCAGGAAAGCCTCTGGAGCCTGCGGGAGGGATCATGCGCACATGCACGGTGTCGTGCATGCATGAGGGGGTCATGCGCGTACGTACGGTGTGTGCACAGGTGGGTGGGGTATATTGCATTTGGGTGGGCGCAAGTGCTATTGCGCCTGCACGCACAATTTTGCACGCCTTTACGGAAAGGTTCGCCACCACTGATTTACTATGATTGCATTGTTTTTATTTCTCTATCTATTTGACCAATGACAATAAAGAAGTGAAGTTTTTCCCATCCTCTTATTGTGTTTCTTTCTGTTAATTCTATTTTGAGCATTGTATGAAGAGGCTACTGTCTTTAATTAACTATCAATTAAAAAAGGGACAAATAGGACACAGATCATTTCACCTTGTGGAAAATAAGATATAAGACAAAATGTTCAGGCACTAATATGTGAGAAACAAGCTGACTATCACCTTTCAGAGTACCTAGCCAATGAAGTCACAACCAGTACTGATAATTTATGTACAGTGCCAGCTACAAAGATAAGTTCTGTGGGGATTTTTTTTTTTTTACAGGAGAAACTTCTGCTTTATTCTGAACATAATTTTTAGTCTACACTTGTGAGAAATGAATGATCACCATGGAAAAATACTTCCAGACAGAAAAAATTCCCAGTATTTTTCATTAAAATATATTGTAAAATGTTAGATAAAGGTAAAGGTTCCCCTTGCACATAGTCATTGCTAGTCATTCCTGACTCTAGGGGGCGATGCTCATCTCCGTTTCAAAGCCGAACAGCCAGCACTGTCTGAAGATGTCTCTGTGGTCATGTGGTCGGCATGACTAAATATCAAAGGTGCACAGAATGCTGTTACCTTCCCACCAAAGGTGGTCCTTATTTTTCTACTTGCATTTTTACATTCTTTCAAAATGCTAGGCTGGCAGAAGCTGGGGCAAGTAACAGGAGCTCATTCCGTTACCTGGCGTGAGGGATTCGAACCGCTGAACTGCCAACCTTTCTGATCGACAAGCCCAGCATCCTAGCCACTGAGCCACCATGTCCCCTATGTAAAATGTTACTGCAGTAGAATTTTATACAACTTAGTTCTTCCTGTGCATATGCTCATTTGCTATGTTGCACGAACACATCACAAAATATGCTATCCCCAGCGCCATCATGGCTATGATTAGGACCTACCAATGCTGTACAAGTTGCTGGCAAGTTGTTTATAAGTATGTAAGCTGTGCAGATGAGATTTTACCTTGTATTTTATCCATATTCAGCTGAAATAGAACTTCAAATCAATCAAGATGAATGAAGTTTACAGGCCACGGAGAATCCCATGGCACATTTTATATGGTAATAAATCCTTTAGGCAAATTCATTTTAGTCATAAACATTATTCACATTCTGCTTTTCTAAATGTCCCATTTGGGAGTGAGGATAAGGTTAAGGCTATAAAATTGTTGTTTTCACTTTTCTCAAAGTTGATGGTACTGGATGCTTAACTGTTGTTTCCTTCTGGATGTTTTTCCTCATTCAGAAAATCAGTAACACTGGATAATATTTGAAAAAGCTCAACTTTCCCAGAATATCACTGCCAATCTTTTATAATATGCTAGGACTACCAGATTTCTATTATAAAAATGAGGATATATGAGAAGGTGGATTTCTGTATCATTATAGTACAATATGTGAGACTAGAACTCTGTTAGAAATTAGTTCTACTGCACCACAAAAAAACTGGATGAAGAGTACATAGTACTTGGGAATTAGCATTTGCTATATCTCTCTGCTGAAATCGAATGGTCATTCAAATTTTTACATGAGGGATCTAACTGAAATTGCAGTTTGTATTGCTTCTACCAATTGTTTTAGTATAATGTATCTGATTCTTAAAACTACTCTGCTTAAATGCCCTACATCCGATAACTGACTTTAGCATATTTGGTTCTGATAATTCCTTTTATTTTTAAAAAATATGAACATAATAAAGTCAAATTTCTAAAACGTTATTTGTAGATCTTATTCATTAATTTGAAATTTTGAAATAAAATAGATTCTAAATGATGTATAAAATAAAATGCCTTGATCAATAAACGAAATATTTTTAAACAATCGCCATAAAATAGTGTTAATAAATAATAAAGCTAGTTTTAAAAATAGAGAATAAAATAGTTTTAAAACAATGTTTAATAGATCTTGAAGGAAAAAGCACTATTTTTCCTATTGCTTATAAAAATATTAAATTGCTTCTGTGAGGCATGTTTCACTTTTATATCTACTGGGTACAACCAAAAGGAAGCGTCTTAGATGAGGTGTAAAAGCACTCACTTTTTCAGCTATTAATTTGTTACCAGAATAACATAATTGTGCAATTATATGAGACTGGAATAGTATGAGTGTCACAGCTTTCAAATTACTGTGTTAACATTGTCATTACATTCATTTGATGAAGTAGCCTGTGATCCACAAAAATTTCCATGATAATAAAGTGAGTTTTTAAGTCCTTTTTGCTGCAGAATAACATGCCCACAATACCCCTCTAGACACTTGTACTAATACCAACAGCATCAAAAGTTCTTATTTATGGTATATATTCTGTTTGAATAAATATTAAACATATGTGATTGAACACAAAATATAGAGACGCCCACAGAGACATTTTAAAGCATGCAACACAATTATCTTGCTGGTATTTTAGGTGATCTTAAATTGCTCTTCCAGAGTCAGTGCAAAAGTAAGTCCCCCATATGTTTGAAATAACGTTTTTTAAAATTGCTATAAATAGTTATACAGAGAGTGGGTATCAATTTTTACTTATTTACTTATTTCAGTGTAAGTAAAGCAGTGGTTCCCAAACGTGGCAACTTTAAGACTTGTGGGCTTCCACTCCCAGCTCTGCTGGCTGGAGAATTCTGGGAGTTGAAGTCCACAAGTCTTAAAGTTGCCACGTTTGGGAACCACTGCTGTAAAGTAAGAACACTTTTGTTGTGCATTTGTCAGGCATATTTAGATCTTGATTGACTTATGGTTGTGTGAATACTGAATGTTTATGAAAGGGCTTAATAATTATTTAGAATATTTTTTTTCTGCCTATAAGGTGACAGAAAGTGCAGTAAACTAGCACAATTCTTCATCTATTCTTTATATTCTAACCCTTTGCCACAGGTTGGTAAGGTAATAGCTGAGTATTCACAATAGAATGCTTTGACCCCATTCACCGAAGCCAGATTTGGATGCCAAAAAAGGCGCCAAGAAGCTAATATTATCAAGATTTACATCCTCCA
Organism: Thamnophis elegans; assembly: GCF_009769535.1. NCBI lineage: Eukaryota > Metazoa > Chordata > Lepidosauria > Squamata > Natricidae > Thamnophis > Thamnophis elegans. The sequence goes on along the minus strand of NC_045543.1, from coordinate 83,120,987 downwards.
CTTGGCAGAACAAGACATTTTTAGGAACTGGGAAAAGCTTGACCCTGACAGCTGCCAAGCTGTATTGTATGTGATATCTGTTAAGCTGCATCTTGGATACATAGAGCAACAGGTAACAGTAAAGACAGGGAGAGAAAAACAGAAGAAAATGAAGAACAAAGAAGGCAAGGACAAAATGTAAAAAAAGTTAATATTAAATTGTCCTCTAATAAATTGCAACAACCCTTTTCTTTTAATATTAAATTAAAATCAATAAAAGGATGAAAAACTATGTTAAAGGCTGCAGGAAATAAAAATGTTTTTGGAATATAAAGGATAAATGAGCAAAGTAAGAAGAACAATACCCAAACAATACCCAAATTTTAGATAAAAGCTGGAGAAGGGGCTTAAATTATTTCACAAACACCAATTAGTTCCCCCAGTTTTCACTACACTATGTTTACCCAGAATCTTCTAAACTAGTGATAGTTGAAGAAATTTAGCAAAGAGGCTATTTTTTTTATCCAAGGCCCAATTCCCATTGTTCCTAACTAAGTCATAAACATTATCTGGTAACACTTTTCAGCTTTGTTCCCAGGATATTGCCTTCCTTTCACGTCCCATCCATGAGACAGCCAGGCTTAAATGGTAAGAGTATTTTCTCCCTTATTCTGACACCATCCAAGGGTAGCCTCAAGGCACACATTTATTACCCAATACCTCTGAAAGAGGTCAGAAGATTTCAATAATCCAAGAGGCAATACAAGTAGGATAAAGATCAATCATGGCCCAGTAAAGTCATGTGGCATATATACTTCAATGCTAATTCATAAATGGACCTGGAGCGATAGATTGACAGCTCTTCATTTCAGCAGTGCAGAAATGCCTCAACTGATACTCAGAGTTAATGACCTCCTCATTTTCCCCCTAGAAACTCCAATCCCTGCCATTCGCACCCTGCTTCATTTGGCATTATTGCTCCACCTACTTGACAAACGGCAAGATGGAAAATAATAGTCATGATCTTCATCATCTCATAAAACCATGAAGAGAGGATGTGAAGGAAAAGGAGGAAGAAGGGGCAATCGTGAAAGGAAATGTCCTGCTATGGAAAGATGCCACCTTGCACTACCCACCGAAGTCTCTTCTGCAGGTGGGCAGCTATGCCATATTTCCCACCTCAGTCCATGTTTATGTTGGGGGGGAGGTATAAGAAAGCAAATGAAGATTACAATCAGAAGGCTTAGTGAAATTAAATTAACTCTCACTGAATCTGCACAATAAAATTCTTCTTTAAAAACACAGAAGCAAATGGAGCGAAAGAGGAAATGCAAAGAAGAAAGAAAGGGAAAATGAGGGATATTTGTGTTATAGAAAAGGGGAAGAAAAGCACTCTTGAGGCCAGGGAGAGAATAGTAGAAAGATAATCAGAGGTTTTTTGTTTTTTTTAAAGAGGTCATCTATTATAATGACGGCGTACTTGTCCCCTCCATCGCACCTCGATTTTTACCATGCAAAGATTAAGAGGCAAGACGCGTGGGAAAACACTCGCTACTAATGGCAGGGCAGGGTTGGGCTGTCTGGACCCTCCAATCTTTCGCGAGCGAAGCTTCGTCGGAAAGCATCTGGACAACCGAGGGGAATGGAAAAGAAGACGGCTAAGGCCACATGGGGAAAAACGGCAAACGGGGAGAGCAGGCAAGCAAGCACGGGAAAGCGCCGGAGGTTCACGAGAAGGCGGGAGGGAATGCGACTGCGGGAGGGGCAGCGGCGAGTCGAGGATGCTGTTGAGGCGGGAGAGGAGAGCAGCGCGGAGCCTGACGCAGCCGCGCAGCCAGCAGGAGCCTCGCCAGTCCGTCGCCTCTCGCGCCCCCAAGGCACAGCCTAACACCTCCCCCCCCCCCAACACCACCGCCAGAGCTTGCGCGTGCCGCGGCCACGCGCCTTCCCCGGCAGCTTTACGCGGCGGCGACGGTGGCGGCCCTCCGTAGCGCGAGAGGTGGACTCGCCGCCTTCGGCTAGGCAAGCGAAGCAGCCCCTTCCTCCTCCTCCTCTTCCTCCTCCTCCTCCTCCCCCCTCCCCAGGATGTTCGCACAGCAACAGCAGCGGGAGCCGACGCCGCCTCCTCGGGGCTGAGTTGTCCGCCGGCCCACGAGGCGGGCGTTGGGTCGTTCCCTTTCTCGGGGTTTCCCTCCCGGCCAGGAGGGGCCGAAGCAGGGGCAGGGCTGGTCTCCGGCCCCCAGTTCGGGATTGCGGTGCATGTTCGCTCCCTGCGAGTGCGTGAGGCGAGGGGGCAGAAGGACCATGAAAATGATCCGGTTCCGGAGCTCGAGCATCAGGTCGCTGAGCCAGGAGATGAAATGCACAATCCGTCTGTTGGACGACTCGGAGATCTCCTGCCACATCCAGGTGACTCGGGAAGCGGGTGGGCAACTCTGGACCGGAGGGGGGGCCTCACACTCACGCATTTCCCCCCTCACTCCCGCCTTACTCCCTCCTTCCCCTCTTCGTAAAAGGAAACCTGGCTGGCATTGCCCGCCGCTCGCTCCGCTTCAGCGGCATCCCTGCTGTGTCACCTGCTTCCCGCTCGCCTGTCCCTGTCCGCCCATCTCTCTCTCTCTCTCTCCCCCGGCCTTCTCTCTCTCCACCTCACTCTTTCTCTCTCTCTTTTTTCATCTCTCTCTCCATCTCCCCGTCCCTCGAGCGTCCACGCACGGCGTGGTGAGAAGTTGTTTACAAGCAAAGCGTGAACCGAGGCAGGGCTGGTTGGTCACCGCAAGGTCAGGTTGTGGCGGGGAGGTGGAAGGGTCGTCAGAGCTCGTGTGGAACCGACGGGAGCGTACAGGTAGTCCTCCTCTTGCGACCACTGTTGGGCCCAACATTTATGTTGTTAGGCAAGACAGTTAAGTGAGTTTTGCCCCATTTTGCCACCGCATGGGTTAAGTGAACCACTGCAGTTGTTAAATGAGTAAACATGGTTGTTAAGTGAATCTGGCTTCCTTATTGACTTTCTCAGAAGGTCTCAAGAGGGGATCACATGACTCTAGGACACTGCAATGGTCATAAATGTGAGTCAGTTATCAAGCATCTGAATGTAAATCACCTGACCAAGGGGATGCTTCAGTGGTCATAAGTGTGAAAAATGTTATTTTTTTCAGTGCCGCTGTAACTTTGAACGGTCACTAAATGAATTGTTGTAAGTCGAGGACTACTTGTATTAAAGACCCCAGAACATTCTCCTCCAATGGGCTTACTCCAAAGTTGCACAGCTGCGAGAGCATAAGTTGAGTGTAAAATCCAGCTGGCATTTTCCCAAGGTGGGGGAGCAGGTTCCTTGGGGTTCCAATGAAAAGGCATCCTGTTAGGTATCTTGCCATGCTTTCCTAACAGATATTTGTGTGAACAGGCAATAATCAGAGGAAAATAGGGGAGTTACAAGGGGAGGAAGCCAGTGTTGCCTGCCTTAGCATCCCCATATTTTCCCAGAATTGAAATGTAATTGGGAATGCTTTCTGGAATTTGGCTGAAGTGAACAGTGCCAGTGGACAAAAGACACATATCTCCTTCTGCACAGGCTTTCCATTTATTTAATGTAAAAAAGACAAGAAACTGTCACACATACAGTGAGGAAATAATCTGGTCTATTTTAACTAGTGCTGATTATTGTAGCTCAGGGCCTTGAGAGCTCAAGACCTCTCCGTTTAAATATATGAATGAGTAAATCTCCACTGTAAGCTCAACAGCATAAGCACTCAGTTTTTTTCAAAGAAGGGAGGGGCAGTAAACAACATATGGAAAGAATCAGGAGTTGCGCTAATACAATCATATGATTAACAGTTGTATTTTGGATTGTATTTAGACAAACTACTCTTTCTTTTTTCATTCATTCTTCAGAACAATCTTTGAAGTGATTAACCCAGAGGTACTTGAAGTGCCTTTCTAGAGGGCCAAAGAAATCTGCAGTGTGTGTGTGTGTGTGCGCGTGTGTGTGTGTAAAAGGGTATGGGAACTGCTGCATTTGAAGTTATTTAATTATAACCAATCTCATTCTGCCGGAAGGAAGGATTCCAGTAAAAGGGATTTCTTTCCCTGTATGATTTCATCAGGTATCTTTAGCACACTCAGTTTTCTTGCCCTGTAGAACATTAGTTGTATTTTAATTTTCCACCGCTACATCAAGACAGTTGAAATTTAATTGAATGCTTTCCATATTTCTTTGTTATTTCTGTTACGGAATCATAGTCCAATTTACTGTCCAATATTTGAATTGTAAGTTAAAAAAATCTAAGCAGCTAAATAATATTGAAGGTAGAAAAGGGGGAGAAAGAGATTATTATAAATGCTTTATACTTTTCCATCATCAACACTTTGACTTATATGCTTTAAGCAAAATAAATAATCATAACTTTGAGTTAAAATCTGTAATCAAGGGCAAGTTTCATAACAAAGTTAATTATATTGCAATTCTTTGTGCATATTTTTTCAAACCTTAAATATGTTTATTTTTGAAAAAAAAGAACACATTATTCACAGTGAAAAATGAATGTCCATTTTTAATATTTTACTTTTTTCTTTCATTAACCACACCAGAACAACATGAAAATAATAATCACATTTTAAAAAGCCGTTATGTATTTGATGAATAAAACCTGTAACTGATTTCTCTTCTAATTAAAGAGTTTAGAACTAATGACGTTATAAAGTTTCTATTTAAAAGTTATTAAATTAATTATTTTTAAATTATTTTTCAAATCATGGAGATATGAGCACTGAAATTTAGAAGATATTAAGCTGTTTCTCTCTTTACTTAATTGTGAGGACTTTTGTTCCAAAATATTGTGTACTCTTAACATCGTTGCAACACAAGGACAATATAGTTTTTGGACAGTATTTACGGAGCATTTTTATCAAATCCCAGGAATGGTTTCTCTTTATTTTGTGTTAGTTAGACCCAACTATGGATATTGTGTCCAGTTGTGAACTTCATATTTCAAGAATGATTGAGACAGACTAAAAAAGTTTCAGAAAATCATGATCAAGGGTATAGAAATAATTAAAAGATTTAGTTTTTAAAGAGAAAACTAACAATGGATATAATAGCAACCGTCAGATACTTTATAAAAATGTCATAGATGAGAAGGCCAAAACTTATTCTTTGTCACTTCGGCATACAGGAAAATCCACTTAAGTTACCGGAAGGTTGATTCTAGTTCATTATTAAGGAATATAATGTAAGAGCAATTTAATATTGACATACAGAGATAGTGGACTCCAGGGGATGTGTGCAAAGATTTGACAGTCATCTTTTGGGAAAAGCATTACAAGGTTTACTATCTCATTCAATGAATTTTTGCAGTTATGACACTGTTGAAAAAATAACTCTGCAACCAACCTTCATAGTTACCCAACTCTTACCCTTTGGTACAACCAACCCTCACAATTACAATCTTAGCAACCACTTTGCTTAACTGCCGAGTTGCCAGTCCCAATCATGGTTGCTAAATGAGGACTACCTGTAATTTGAATGTGTGTTCTGAACAGGATGCTTGGTTTAATTGCTAGTTGCCACCTCCAAATCTGTGAATCTGTGACCAATGACTTTCATTGTGAAGATTTTTGTAGCAAATTTCATCCAATCAGGGATAAATAAATTCTTTTGGCTAGCTGGGAAAGTTATGGACTTCTCCGAGAAATTAAGCTATGTTGTATGCAAATAAAAATAGGCTGTCTGCGGTGATTTAGTAGAAGTCCAAATGAAACATATTTGAAATCATTAAAACAATTGTTAATGTTGTACCCACTCTTAAGAGTAGAATAGGTACTATAAGATGTTGTTTAAGATTGCTTAGGCCAAGCAGCTATTAGAGACGATGCCAACAAAACCTAGCACCTTTATAAAAGGATAATTTAATAGAAACAGCTGTTCTTCTCATGGTCTCAGAAGTTATTAAATACATTAAGCAGTGTGTCATAATTAACTAAATTTGGTTAGTATATGGAAAATTAAGCTATATATAATTGTTCTTAAGACAGAACTGAAAGAATAGGCAATTCTGAATAGTAGTTTGATTTCCTATAACACATTACATCAGAATTTGGCAATCTTTTCGGTTCCAGGAGCCAACTGCTGTATCAGAGTCTGTACATTTCTACAATTACGCTGATAAGCACTGTAAAAAGCTTACTTTATCCCATTCATGCTATTTGAGATTATTCCAATTCAGAATCAATCAATCACGCATCCAGTTAGGTTCTGCTCGTGCACTTCATTTTGGTGCTCAGTTGGAGCAGCCATATGCGCTGTGTTCCCATAGGATGCAAAGTAGATGCACCGAGCAGAGTCGTACTGATAGTGTTGGAAAGCCTGAGCTCCATCTAACGTAGAAGATAAGTGCCTCTATCAGTCTCAGTTTTTTAAATATTGTTTCAGTAAGTGTCTTTAATTTCTTTAGAAAGAACAGAAAATTGAAGAATGCTATTTTTCAGGTGATTTCTATGCTTTCCTATAACATATTACAGGTTAGTCCTCAACTTATGACCACAATTGAGCCCATAATTTCTGTCGTTAGGCAAGATAGTTGTTAGGTGAATTTTGCCCCATTTTACAACCTGCCGTGCCACAGTTGTTAAGTGTATGCTGCCGTTGTTAAATTAGAAATACGGTTATTAAGTGAATCCATCTTCCCTGTTGACTTTACTTGTCAGAAAGTCTCAAAAGGTGATCACTGGATCCTGGGACACTGCAACCATCATAAGTACATGCCAGTTGCCAAGCTTCCAAATTTTGATCATGATCATGTGACCACGGGGATGCTGTAAGTGTGAAAAATGGTCACAAGTCACTTTTTTCAGTACCGTTGTAACTTTGAATGGCCCCTAAATGACTGGTTGTAACTCAAAGGCTATCTGTACCTCAGAATGTGAAAAGTTTTGTATCCAAGTATATTTTATTCTTTATACGGTTTCCATCTTCCCCTTAAAACATCAACAGAATCCACGGTGGTCTGTGAATCAGTGTGTCCACTAGATAACTCACAGGCAAGTTGAGACTAAGTCAATCAATTAAAATTAGCAAATTTCCTCAAATAAATTGCACAGACCTAATCCATGAATTAAAAGATAAGATCTGAAAACACAGAGCTAATTAAATTAGGTCTCCCAGAGAAACTGATGTTCACAAGAATAAACATACCGACACACACACACACACACGCACGCACGCACGCATACACATACACCTCAAGTGTTACTCTAGAATCAGCACAGGACAGGCTCCCCCTATAAAAATCTACTGCTGTACCCCATTTTTATGCAGCCCGCCCCTAAAAGCAAACTGTTTTGCTTTTAGGAATAAATCTTTCTTCTTTTCTCACAACTGTTTGGATCTCATTTTTATTTATTCTTGTGAAACCCCAGCTCGAGTTGGAACCTCAAATCATTCTTCTGACAAGAGCTTGGCTTTCATACAGTGTTCTGTATTACAATAGTCTATGCAGATTTTCACATTGAATGCATAACTTTTCTTAAAACATATTCTGAGGTTTACGTGGATATGTGTGTCCGTATGTGTATTGCACACTTGTCTGCACTTCAGGATAACTGCAGGATGTCAGAAGGACGCAAAACATGATACCGCAATCGTCATAAATATGAACCAGTTGCTAAACATCTGAATTCTGATCATGCGATCTTGGCTGATGCTACAATGGTCATAAGTGTGAAAAATAGTCATAAGTCCTCCCCTTTTTTAGTAATTGCTTGTATCATTTATTTTTATTTCATGTTATTAGTGATCTAATTTATTTTTTTATTAAGGTGGATGTTTCAATTTGTTTCACTTGTTTACTGTGGTTGATTTAATCTGATAAGATATACCAGAACTATTAACTGTCAGTGGATTACAATGATATAAAAGTTTAATTAATAAATAAGTGTAATTTTCTAAAATGATGTTTATCAATAATTATTCCACAATTGATCAGTAATGATTTTATGGCTTAAATGAACATGTGATCATAAATATCCTTTATAATACAATTAAGGAAGTATGACTGGAAATTCATTGACCATAAATATCAGATTTAAAACTAGATTATCAGATGAGCAAGTTTGGCAAAGCAGGTTGTGGGCAGATTCATACTGATTGACATGAGCACAGATTTGCGGATTCAAACTACTAAAGCTGCAAATGAATGGATTTATAAAGGAGTACAAATTTATTTACTTCTACTTGGTAAAATCTTGTTAATCGACTGTTTCTAATATATTTCACTTATTTTGTCTACTGAATATAAACGTAGACTGTTTATAGTCCCATAAACTGATTAAAAATCTGATAGGGTATTACATTGTATTCTGTGGGCCTGCTGAGGATATTTTTTTCAGTATGCCATTAAAATGATCAGCAGTAGCTTCGGGTCAGTTAGCAACAATGTCAGGAAACACTTTTCTTTTTAACCTTGATTAAACAGTTCCATAAACACCACAAAGAATTCTTTTTCAGGGCATCCTTTCACATTTGTTTTCTATTTAGGAATTTACCTCCATTAACTGCTAAACATTTATTTGTAAGCGAGCTGCTTTTATTTTTATTCTTTTTGAGAATATGTAAGTAGCTTCTTGTCATTCATGTTGCAAATTTTATAGTGTTCTTGTAGAACTAAAATCAGCTATTAAATTTAGTGTGAATTCCAACGTTTCCAGATACCTAGAAAGAAACAATACTGGTTGCTGGGTAGAATTGTTCAGTAAGCTGAGTCAGATGAGTCATGCAATTGGGGATTGTACCCAGCTGCTTAATAGGCAAGGGCATAGTGCCATCAGACAACTTTAGATTAGGCATTCACCCAAACTTCACATTGATTTTTCATCCACAGAACTTGTTGATGAAGCTTTTAAGTGAGCATTGTCATTGGAGTTGAAAAGAATCGAGACGATGAGCAAAAATTTTATGTATTATTTTTAATGACTCTATTTCCAAGAATCCCTCAAGCATTTATTTCTTAAGTTTCTTTGAAATTCAGTTACATCCCACAGGTTTTTTTTCAGTTCACAAGTTGGTCCTTTATATTACAATCAACTGAACATTCATTCAGTTTGATTCTGATGTCTTTTTCTTCATTGCATGCTGAGTATCCTTATGAAACAAATATATGCCAGTTATTTGATCATTGGTGATCAAAGTTAATTTACAGGTTAGTAACTATTTAGAGCTGAATATGGAACAGGTGTAGTCCACGATATCAGCTTCTCTTGTCTAGTTTTCATGCTTTTCTCTATAGTAAGAGAGAAATAATTTACCAGGCTCCAAATACTAATTAAAAAAATACAAAAAAGAGTCCTGTTTCCTCACTTAACAAGAAGAATAATCTACTGAGCTACTTCAATCAGATTAATATAGTCTTAACTAAAATTGTTTTATTTAAAATATATTTCATTATTTAACTATAATTTTTTGCATACTATCCAAACCTCATGACTCTCATCTGTAATATATAATAAAAATATAAAGTAGGCAAGAGAAAAGTAAACTAATCCTCAAGAACACCAATGTGGATAACCACTATCCTTAAAAAATAATTTTTGTGGCCTTGCAGATAGCCAACAGACGAGGTCAAGATTTCCAGGTGACGAGGTATTCTTTCAAAGAAGAAGAGAGTTTGGGAGAAAATCAAATTTTGGATTGGTGTGCTTTTGCATCAGTTTAGAAACAAGGTGGTCAATGATTGTATGTGAATATCATTTATTTTATTGTATTATAATTTTTGCAGTGCACTGCAGGTTCCCTAACAAGCTTTCCCATGTTTTAATTAAATCCCAAGAGAAGGCTTTTGTGTTGCTACTGTCTCTAGGAAGGACGAGTGAAGAAAATGGAAGAAACTTCCTTCCTGTGGAAACTTCCATTCCTGAGAGAAGACTAATTAGGAACGCAAACTGGTGTCTTAAACTCTGATAAAGAAGCTATTTTGTATTAGTGTTTATCATTGGTTTCCATTGTCATTTTGGTTGATTTATACTTTTCCTATAACAATTTGGAGATAAAGATTTGATTTTTTTTACCTTTAGTGGCATCAAATGTTGCATTTTTATCTGATATGCCTTTCATAGTGTTCTTGTGTTTCTAAAGGAAAAATATTTATGGTATTCTCTATGCCCCTGATTTCAAGGGTAAGTTCATGGCAGGATATTATTCACATTTATTCTGCTCTTGGTTATACTGTTTCCATTTTAATTTTCTATCCTGGTAGTCAATAATTGATTGATTTTCTACTTCTTGGTATTTGCCCTAGAACATTAGAGGTTGGGAAGTATTTCAAAAATACATTTAGGAGAAATGCGCAATGCCAGGCAGACCTTTTTAAAAGATAACTTAAAAAAACTTTTTTCATAATCCCCTCGGTAAACAGTTTTCCTTTAAATGAAACTTTATGAATGTTTGAGAAAAAGAGCCAAGCTTTTTAAAAATTTATTGTATGGAAAAATGTTGAATAACAAGCAAGAATAAAAGTTAAATGAAGTAAATAATTACTCTCACCTATTAGTGGATAAGGAAAAAGGATGAAGTGTGTGTGTGTGTGTGTGTCTATGTCTGTGTATCTATATATAATTGATTTGAAGTATCAAATTGAATGTGATGCTTCTCAGGCAGTTCAACAGACGTTTGTGTGGGTAGAGTTCTTTCTTTTTTCTGAATTAAATTACCAATGCAAAGTACATCAATAATTCAAATAAAAGCAGGCCTTTATTTGCATCAGTCTAAATAGTAATGCTCCTTCCACTTTTTCCTAGTTTGGCATTTTATAGTGTGAATATACAGTAGTGTATGACAAAAATTATAAAACATGTTTGGTGAATTTCACTGCAATCTGATAATTGAAGATAATTATTAGTTACCTTTACACAAAATAATGTGTTTTTTCATTTTTTTTAACATTCAAGAGTAATTCTTATAGATGATGTTGCATGCCCTCTTGGTATCAAAATAAACTAGTTTATAAAATTATTAAAGTTGGTAATATTCTGATTGTATAATGATTTCAACAAAATGTAAAACACCAGTCTCTTCCTTTTGGGAAAGAAAATCATATATCATATACCGGTAATTGGATATTACTTTTTGGTACCCTGAGAAACCAACAAGCATTTTGTCTAAATCAGACACAACCCATGTGTTGCATAAATATTACATAATTTTTAAAAGAAGCTTGTTAAGCATGTTGTATATTCTGGAGGTATTTGAGCAATTAAAGCAAACGGTCCAGAGGTGGTATTCAGCTGGTTCAGGTGAACTGGTAGCTCCAATGTTCAGCTAGCCCCGCCCACCAACCCCCGCCCTATCCTGTCCTTTATTTCCTGCTTTCTAGCTCATCTCAGTCGCGCAGCACAGCTGATTCCCCCCCCCACACTGTTCTACTTACCGTTGCTGACTTGGAAGGTAAGCAGCTGAGCTTCTAAATGCTCCATTTTCAGCACTGCGCGCAAGCGCTTTTGGTGCATGTGCGCGCCAAGCATGGGCTCACTGAACCGGTTGTTAAACCGGCAGCATCCCACCACTGAAAGTGTCTCTTTCCAGTTTTGATGAAGTTGTAAAAATGTAAAACGAATTCCAAAACAAAACCAGAACAGTCACATTCCTAATATAAAACAGAGAAGGAAGTGGAGGGCTGCATACAGCAGCAATCTGTAGGCTCCCAAATTCCAAACAGAAAGGAGGCTGGACCAAAATGGAGAATATAAACTGTTTCTGCTCCTGCTCCAGATCTGAAATGGAGCACTTAGAAAGTACAGTTGGAGATAGATTCTTTTCAGGGCCTGTAAAGGAGACATTTGCCCTCCCCCCTAATATGAAAGTACTGGAAATACCTAGTGCCTTTGTTCTGTGGTCCAATCCCCACCTTGTGAATTCTTTAGAAATGTTTTACAATGATTTTTTTTTTCTGTTCTTTGATAACTAGGTACACTTCTTTCCTTGAAAACCAATAGGGTTTTCAGTTTTGTTGGACCCTGATAGTCCAACAAAAATATACTATTTCATTTTACATAGTTATTATTTTGGAATGTATATATGTTGTATAATTTCACAATTTGTAAGGTAGAAATACCGTCTGAGGCTTCTTTCCCTGATACCTTGATATAGATGCATTTGCACACCTTGAGTCCCTTTTCTCACTTGCATCTAAGTGCAGCATAAGTCAAGCCCTCTAGCATCTTTTTTTCTAATGTGTCCTTTTGGACATTGGCTTCATCAGGTTCCCAGCCTTTGCCTCAGGCAGCTTCCGTGTATATTTGTGCGAAGAGATTGTGATGCTTTAACAAGCATCACATGTGGTGTCAATATACTATGATAAAGACAGAAGGTGAAGAAATTAACATTATTTCAAGAAATTTTAAGAAATAATAAATCTATCCTACCATATTTTAGAAAGCAGCCCAATTTGGGTACAAATAAACTCCCATGTCTTGATTTGCTTCAAAGGGAGGAACATCAAATTTTAAAATGCCATCTGATGGATGGGAACATTACAGACTGTTGCAATTCTAATGCAAAGTGTTGCAATATGTCTTTTTGATTAGCAGCTTCATGCTAGGCAGAACTACACAAATTATGAAAAATGGTTGCCAGTAATTTTACAGTGTGTGATTGCTGGATACTTGTAGATCTCAGGCTTCAATCTTGTAGTTCTCATTTGTTTTAATTTTTTTTTTAATCACAGTCTTTTTTATTGATATGAGACAAATAGGTACGGTATTTGTTAGAATATTTAAAACTACCAAATCTATGACTGTTTTTAGCTTGTTTCTGTACAGGATTTGTCTGTAGCTTCTGCAATGACTAGAAATGAGTTTTAGAGCATATCTGTATCAATAAAATTCTGCTCAATGAAAATTCCAATATTACTTTGCATTTGCAAAGAAATGAAATTGCCACTTCGTGTAGGGTTGCAGCACCATAGCATTTTGCATGAATAAACATACATTCTTATGGCTTACGTTTGTTAGTCAAATCCTCATTTCACTTCCCAGTGAATAATAATCTAATATTTAACATTCTAAAATAGTCAGATAGAAATCTTTAAGATTGTTAACAAATATGCCCTAGTTACAAGGCTAAGTAAGAACAGAAAGTATGTAGATTCTAGAGTGACAGGAATGTACAGTATGATAATTTCATCAAGTTGCATAGGATATAGAGCAAATACTATTACTTTCTCTATATACCATACTCCAAGCAATACTGTATTCCTGGCAATGACCCTAGTATGCAAGACAAAATAATTAATTATTTCCATCAGATAATGGAACTAAATTCTTTCCTGGCGTAGGTTTCATTTTCCACTTAGTGACATTGCCATAGTGTTAAGAGTTTGAATTCCTTGGAGGAACAATGAAACATAATCTTTTGTAGAGTGTCTCGTTATTGATGGATATCTTTCTGTGATTGCTTTTAAGCACTTACTATCATAAATTATTTATTATCATAAATAATAATGACCACACATTCACCATTTAGAGAAAGGAACTGACTATAACATCTGGCAAATTCCCTAATATCAAATATGTTTTTTCTGCTTTGTATAAATGGACAGAATGTTCTCTTCAGAGATATATTATTTAATTGCAAAGTTCTTTGGGAGATAATATTGCTAAAATAGACACAATTTCACATTGTTCAGAATTTTTCACTATAACACAAATATGTAAAGGACCTTGAAAATAGCTGCATTTGTTTTTAAAATATTTCATAGTCAACTAAAACATATACTGTATGCCAGAATAAATTTTTCCTCCTATGTATTACTACATTCTAAACACAAGATTTGGGCTGTACTGGCATGTGTAGGATCACATATTTATATTACATTTCAGATGAAAAATGTTGCCTATGGAGATCACAAAAGAGAACAACAATTTTAAATAATGTACAAATCCAGTAGAATAAAACACAATGAGACACAATGAGATGAAAAATAGATAATATTAGGAACATTTCCAAGAAAACCATGGTAAGGCAAAAGCAACAGCAAAAAATATAACTGTGGCATGGAAAGGACATCTTTTTTAATTTGATGTCTTCCAAATTACAGTGAGTGCAGTCCAGACATATTCAACGGTCCCTAAAGTTAAAGAAGGCTTCACAGTTGATCTCCATAAGGGATGATATCAGGCGATTATAGCAAAGTATTTAATAGACTGTTTGCAGAACAAGTAAATTGTGACCTGGATATGGCTCACAGAATTTATACTGTCTAGGCATTCCTGGAGGTAAGCTATTTATAGTTTCATTCATATAATGGATAAACTGGAACAGTTCCAAGAATTTTGGGAGAACAGTTAAGTGATGAGCGTGAACTTTGATTTCTTTTCATCTTAGATTTTAATTTAAATAAATGCTTAGACTCATGCAAGATTTTTTAAACTAATCCAGTGCAAATCTTTTACTCCCTGAGCATAATTTGAGAATGGACAGTCATCTGAGAATTATTATGGTAGAGAAAGAATAAGCTTTATGGCTTGGGCCCAGAAAATGTTGGGCCAGGGCTCTCATTCTTCTGGCTGTTTTCCTTCCCACTACTCCTACAAATTCTCATAATTTACCCTCCCAGTGAGCCACAAGAATTCTCTTTTGTGCACACAAGCATGCAAATATTCGCATACATAATCCCATGCACGATGTATGCAAATATTAGTCATATATGTCATACATGGTATTGCATTAATGCCTATAGCTCCATGCATTCATGGGGAGGATCACAGCAGTAAGGATTAAGTATTGGTGTATGCAATAAATATAAAAAAATCAGATTTTGCCTATCAGCTGTAGCTGTATAAGGTGGAAGAAGAAAAAACCTAAACCTCTCACTCATGTGACTGGCTTATTTCCTAGCAATGTAACTGATATTTAATACAGATTGACTAAGAATCAGGGCAAGCCAGAGGCACAGAATTCAACAGCCCATAGAATTGCACATTGCTTTTTATTTAAAGGGGAGGAAATGTAAGCTCTGGCATTTTATATTTAATGTATTTTAGGTGCAAGCTCAGCTGCTGCTGGCGGTTATATATTGACTAATATGCAGAGACTTCATGAGATTTCAGTTAGATTTTGCTGAGCGTTCATGATTTCTTTTTAACACCAACTGGCTTAATATTATGTAACTGTCTATGGCCACTTTTATTTCAGCAAGTCTAAAAACATGGAAGATGGCAGCCCTGGTGATTCAAGACTTCCTGAAAATGCAGAGCTGCTGCATTGAAAGGAAAATATTAATTTCGTTGTAGCTTTTAATAAACTGCAATTGAACAAGAAATAAAAAAAGCTTGGCTGCCAAACTGAAACAGGGCAGTGACCTATATGGACATGCCTTTATTCTGATGTCATTTCTGTGGCATCTACTTTCATACTTAAAATAATATGATAAGTTTCCCACAATTTATTTAAAAATTATCTGCTTTATCACATCTAAGAATTAAAATTTGGCAATGAATTTTGGAAGTCTGTATGGACTATACAGGGGATAAGGTGGCTCAGTGGCTAAGATGCTGAGCTTGTCGATCAGAAGGTTGGTAGTTCAGCGGTTTAAATCCCTAGCGCCGTGTAATGGAGTGAGCTCCCGTTACTTGTTCCAGCTTCTGCCAACCTAGCAGTTATAAAGCATATAAAAATGCAAGTAGAAAAAAAAGGACCACATTTGGTGGGAAGGTAACAGCGTTCCATGCTGTTCATGCGTTAGTCATGACCATGGAGACATCTTTGGACAGCGCTGGCTCTTTGGCTTTGAAACAGAGGTGAACATTATCCCTTAGTGTCAGGAACAACTAGCCCCCTAGAGTTTGGAACAAGTAGCACATATATGTGAGGGGAACCTTTACCTTTACCTATGGACTATAACTGTGGCTTTCAGGATTTACTGTTTACACTGATCATATTCTGCCTTAAATTAACCTCCCCTAATTGGGTGAAAAAAAATTATATGCCTGCCCAATTCACGCTCAGTGATCCGGGGTGGCTTACAAAAATAATGAGCAGATAATTTGGAATAATTAACATGTAATTTTTGAAAATTATATGTATTTCTAATAAAAAAAAGAGATTCAAGTAGATTACAATTAATACAGGTTATAATAATGTGATCTTCAATTTAGTATGAATTGTAAATTGATACCAGATATGCTTGCCATAACTATACTATGAATTTGTTAACTATAAATATAAATTATAGGCACATTCTTTTAACATTTTACTATAATGTTTCATTGATACACATATAACATTTATGTTAAAGGTTTTCATTGCCTTTTTCCATTGAATTGCAAATATTTGTTGTATTTTCCATAACCATACTAATTGAGATCTGGTAGTATATATGTATATCCAAATACTTTACATAGATGTCATTGCCCGGTCTGTTGCTAGATACATGAATACCTGATTTCTGGCATTACAAATGCAGTTTGATTGACAACTACAGAAGATTTTTTTTGGCATTTGAATTAGCTTGTTTGCAATTCAGCTGCAGGGCAAATAAAGCAGACAAAGAACATAGGTGAATTTTTCAGCTTAGAACATAGCTCTCCCTGTGTTCGGAAACTTTTTTAAAAAAATCCATTGCTTTAAATAATCAACTGTTTCTGAAATTAGACTAGTTCACAAGGAAATTAAATAAATACCATTTGGAGATTTAAAAAAAATGTTTTTGATGCTTTATGTGTAACTTGTTCCATTTTATTAAACTCTGTTTGATTTTTTAACCAAAAGGAAACAAATGTTTTTCTTAAGGCCACTTTGATAGATCAATTGATTAGATTTATGTGCCACCCATCTCGTCCGGAGGTGACTCTGGTAGCTTACAAATATTGAAGCCAGAAACATTAAAAAGATAAAACAGTAATAACAATAATCATAGTTATGCTAAAAATTACCATTAAAAGATTAAAAGGGAGAGGATACCATACTATATGGCAGTGTTGTTGAACCTTTTCAGGACCAAGTGCGTGCCAGAAACAGGAAGAGCAGCTGCCCAATACGCATGCGTGCACTGGGAACATGATTTTCCGGTTTTCAGTACGTGCATGCACACCGGCCACCTAGTCTTCTGGTTTCTGGTACATATGCACATGTGATGACCAACTAGCCAGTGCTTATGCGTGTGCTGGAAACTAGAAGAGCAGCTGCCCAGTGTGTATGCATGCACTAGGAAGATGATCTTTCAGTTTCCGGTGTATGCATGTGCCCCGGCCAGCTGGTCTTTGCATGCATATGCCCACCAGAACCTGGAAGACCAGCAGAAACCAGAAGATCATCTTCCTAACAGGTGCATGCACACCGGGTGGCTGCTTTTCCGGTTTCTGGTGCTCCCGTGCCCATGAAAACCAGCTGGCTGGTTTGCCAGAACCTGGAAGAGCAATGGGCGACAGCCCGCGTGCCCAGAGACATGGCTTAGCAAGCCACTTCCAGCACGTGTGGCATAGGTTCGCTATCACGGCAAACATGGTATCCAAACATGCCCTTACTCTGTTTTAGCAGAGATATCTAAAAATATTCCTCCTGCTACAGCCCAAAGCTGGGTGGTTTATTTCACTGGTGTGAGTTAGACAATAATCACACACAGGTAGGTGGGAACATTATAAAAGTGTTATTTCTGCACAGATGTAAAGAATTTACACTCAGGACAAACATCACAAAACAAGCACAGCAGGTGCATACAGTTGATACATTACATCTGCAATTCTGATTGGCTCACTTAATTTCCTCACCACATTTCTTATTTTTTGGTGGGCTTTTTTTCCCCCCTCTGGGCAGATTTTCCTAACTCCCTCCTGGGGATATCCGTAGGAACTTCTAGCATCCTTTTGTGGTGTCGTCATTCCCGAGATGGATTTTGCAAGTCCCTAAATGTCCTTCTAATCTGGCTCTAAGATTGGAATTGGGAATCTCAAGGATAGAGGCTTGGATCTGAATCACTATTTGTAGTTATTGACTGAAAGTTATATTTAACAACAGTGTGATTAGACTGATGATAAAGGACAGGTTTTGCTCCCCATTATACTGCAAATGGCCTTTTATGGCTTCATTTGAGAGACTCTGCAACCAAGCCAAAAAGAGTATGAGCAAGCCAAGAACATTATGAAACAAAGACTATTGGGCATAGAGAAGCAGCAAGAAATCAATATGGTCCTCAGAAGCAGTAGCCACACAGATAAATTTTAGACTTCATAGAGCACTTACTGGAGCTAGGCTTGGCATATTACCTTCAGCCGTACTGGATGGCAGATACCTTAAGATGTCCTTTTCTGATTGATTTTGCCCTGTAGATATTAGGCAGTTGAGGATGTAGGTCATGTTTTATAATATTGTAATTGTTTATACTGATCTAGAATCCTCCTTCATCTTTCCTGTGCTAAAAGAACCATATACTAGAAAAAAATGAGCTGTGGATGCTATTTTTCCTCTAGCTGGCAGAGATATAACAATGTCATGCAGTCAGAGGTTATGAGAACCCTTACCTAGATCTTTGCAGATACAGCAAAGATACAGAGGTGTGTCCACCAAATATTTAAAATTATTAAGTTTTAAAGCTACACTGCTACCACAGGGCTAAGATAAAGGTTGGAATTCAAGATCCAGAAGCTCAAAAACCAAATTTAGTTCCAACCATAGAGAATGACAGCTACTAGACCAAAGGGTAAACCAAATATCTCTCAATCTCTTTTTTATAGTTATTTGTTTTTTTATTACTTTTTTTTTGATATTTGATAGTGTATTTTGAAATTCTATATGTGGCTGACCACTAACTGTAAATAATTTTTACTTAGTTTTCTAATAAACATTTCAGAGTTGATTTTTAAAACATTAATTTAACAAAAATGTTACCAGACTGAAACCTAAGATATCATTTATTGCCTCTGTATTCCACTATTCACATCCTATTGTGGG
This sequence comes from Thamnophis elegans, assembly GCF_009769535.1. Taxonomy (NCBI): domain Eukaryota; kingdom Metazoa; phylum Chordata; class Lepidosauria; order Squamata; family Natricidae; genus Thamnophis; species Thamnophis elegans. The sequence goes on along the minus strand of NC_045543.1, from coordinate 83,102,074 downwards.
ATATTATGAAATATGCATTATGTAGTGTATTTAATCTGGCATTCCTGAATTGTGAAAATGCTTGTCTTATTTGCAATACATCCAATAGGTTTATTGACTGATCTCTAAAACCAGTGGCCAACGAGCCCGAAAGGGCTCTTGTCTGACTTTCTCTCTATATTTCAGTCTGTAATTAGGTAAATATGTTGATTATGCACATTTACAGGAACATTGTCCACCAGATCTTTGGTCCACTACTCCCATCAAATCAAAGTAGCTAAACGTGCTATGATTTACATCTCCCTAAAATATATATAGATACAGTATCTTCAGTAAAGACTTCACTGTTATTTTTTATCCAACTTTAAAAATAACTGTTTTTCAATAATTTAGTCAAAGCTCTGCTAAATTGTGTTTTAATTTAATCATTCTTAGAAGACAATCTGTAATACACTGTTGGATGACATGGAAGGTTAGAAACTAGAGAATCAGTGTTCCCTGCAATCTGTTGCCAGATTCTGCCAGTGCTGTTAGTTATGTGGAAACTACTCTCAGTATTTGAGAACCATTTTCCGCATCGACAGAAGCTCTTCATTCTAAAGCTCAGCTTTTTAAAAAATCATTTTGAACAAAGATATTTGTTGACATTGTTTTCAACATTGCTGCGTATGTGGAACATTGTAAATACATTACAAAATGCAAGCAATGGAAATATTTAAAGACATTTTAAAGTGGAAAGAGTTAAAATGATACTGAGTCAGACTGTGTTGAGCAAACATGGTCATGACCTTTTGTTTTTGTTGTTTTTGGCTTTCCTACTTCTTACCTTTTGTGTTCCCATTGTGCAACTTTGGGTTTACTGTATGGCAACTTCAACTACATGTCTGAAAAGCTTTAATCTAGCCATGTCATAAACACCATTACAAGGAGTCCTAAACTTACAACTGATTACTTAGCAACCACTCAAAGCTATAGTACTATTCAAATGTACTTATGATCCAGATTCAAAGTTTGGACAGCCCCTCTTTCCACATATATTGCCACTGTAACTAAATTTACCCACTTTGCTGCTGGTTGTCCTCTTCTTCCTTCTACCTGTTCCAACATCACAGTCTTTCCCAGAGCGATAGGTCTTTACATAATGTATCCAAAGTAGGATAAAATGAGTCTGATCATTTGTGCCTTGAGTGAGAACTCTGGGTTGATTTGTTCAAGCATATCCTGAGACAAATTAATTTCTGGAAATGTGTGGACATTTATAGAAAAAAATATTGATTGAAACTAATATTATGGTATATGAGCAAGTCACTAAAATACCCTTCCGGTACTTTTAGCTTTTATTCTCCTATTTAAAGCATCTATGGGGAATTGTCTCATGTTGTGATGCTGTAAGGTTCACATGCCTTAGCTATTTTCAGCAAGTGATGAAAAATAAGTGATAGGAAAATGCTGAATGTTAAGATCTCAGATCACAATATATATTTCAGCAGATTAAAAAGAAAAATGAATGAGAATAATTTTTGGCAGAAATTTTATATTTATAAATTGTATTTACTATAGTTTGACTTTGCACCGTATGATTATCACAGTATAAACTCTACTTTTATTCTGTCTTTTGTGTGTTCTCCATTTTTTGTTTTGAATTTGCATGACTGATTAAAAGTTTTGCATTATTTGTATGCTCCGTTAATGGACTGGAAATATTTGTGACTCTCTCTGACGTCAATAAGTTGAAACAGAATGGTATTTTGTTTTAAGATAGAATGGCATTTGAATTAAGCAATTTTGTGATTGGAACTAAATGCTTAGTATATTTCAAAGAATGCACACAATTACATGCAAACATTTTTTTGTGCATGTGATAGAAGGAGTGGTATAAAAGAAAGGCAACATTTATCCATCAAATATGTTTCAACATGTGGAATTGTCTAAAACTGTAACATTATGAAGCAACCTAGAATTGTAACATACAGTCTAAAGAAACATTGAAAGGTCTGGAAACTCTTACTTCTACAAATAAAACAAAGAGTTTTTGGCATAATACATATTTTTATTTTATTTTTCTTTAATAAATGCATAGTGAACATATGATCCAACTAAGAACTTACCTTTGTTCATGTGTGCATTTAAAATACAGAGTGCATCGGGACTTCCTGTGGGAGGAGCCTGTCGCCGAGGAGCTCAACGAAGCCCCTCTTAAAGATCTGGTCTGTATATCTAATTAAGATCAATAGATATCATCCCTTTCTGGCAGAAAGGGACAGGCAGAAGCTCAGGTGTTAGGATTTATTCGTAGTTCACAGCCCTCTTCTTTTTTTTTGGGCTGCGAACAGAGAATGGATCCAACGTAGCCGAGCTTTCATCTCCAGCCATTTCTTTACAGCTGCCTTTTTGCAGCCCTAGACAGCCTCCCCCGCACTCAGGACAATGACAAATTGCTTTTAAGATAATACGAGCGGGTCACACCTCTGTGATGTGTGTTTTTTTTTTTTTTAACTATCTAAACACCAGCCTTGTTTTTCCTTTGAACTTTTCTGCGCAATTGGGACACAAAATGGCGTTTTTACTGTGTTGGTGATTGATGACGTAATTAACTGGCTTTATTTCCCCGGAGACCGCTACTCATTAATGAGCAAAGTCCACAAATAATTTATTGAGAACTGGCCAGCTGAAGACACTGTTTATCTGTCTATTCTCAGATTTTATCTATAATGCCTCCCAAGTCTAAACAGGCAAAAAAAACCTCCCCCCTTGTGCCTAAAGAACTTGCTACCAAATCGCTGCCTTTGTCTCCTACGCTATCTACTGGAGATTTCTTGACACAGGAGCTTCTCTTTCAAATAATTAATGACTTTAGAAAAGAAATTCAAGAATTTGTGTTGGATTTATGCGATAAAATACATGCCAAAATTGCCCAGATGAATGCGAATGTGTTTGAAGTCACGTCTACTTTAACAGATTATGTTGAAGAAATGGAGACGAAATTGGAATCTTTGGAGAGGGCTAATCTTGATTTGTCTTCTAATATTCAAGCTTTACAACAAGAGATTATTAATAATCAAACACAACTTACAATGATAAATTATAATACAAAGGCGTTTGCATTACGAGTTAGAGGATTGCCTGAAAGGAAAGGAGAGAGTTTGAAACAGACTTTTGTAGAAGCTTTCAGCCAACTGGTGGGAGGCCCAGGACTTAATTTTGATTGGAATATTCGAAAAATCTATCGCCAGAATTCGCATGTGGCGGAGCAACGACAGCTTCCAAGAGACATAATTATACATTTTTTCACAAGAAAATCCAGAAATGCGATTTTACAAAAGTTTTATAAAAGCAGGCTCCGAATTGAGAACCACGATTTGTTCGTCTTTAAAGATATTCCGCTTCAGATGCTCCACGCAAGGAGAAGTTATACTTTCTTAACCCAAGAACTCAGAAATCATCAAATAAAGTATAAATGGGAGGCTCCAGTTGGAATTACAGTTACATTTGAAAATCAAAGATTTCGTATTAATTCTGTTTCGGAAGCTCGGGACTTTTATTATAAAATTCTGAAGGCGGGGCTTCCTGACTCACCCGGAAACGCGGAAGGACAAGGTGAAGGAAAGACAAGCAGCAACTCATTTGACTACAAGAAGGAGGGAGTTGCTCTCCCCCTACTGGAGAGGCAGAAGAGCGGAAACTGAGGATTCAGTTATATCTACAAAGCAGCGGGACACGTGGTTATAAGGCAGAGGGTTGCCTTTTCTTTCCGGAAGGACAGAAGAGTAAAGAATACAGACCCAGCGACGTTTTTAAAATACTTTCTAAGCTTTTGGACTGATTAAAACTTTAGGATTTCTGTCTGGTATGAAATGGTAAAGTTGTGTATTGATACGGGACTTTTACAAGACTTATTTGAGTTTAAATCCAAACTGCGCACGAAGTGTTTTCTGTGAGGAAAGCGGGGACTAAGATTTATTTGAATTGCGGTTTGGGGTGAATGGAGTGTGGGGCAGAAAGGAAGGTGGAATGGGATATTGATGAAGGAATCTTGGGATTGAACGAACTGGTATGAATTTTGGGCATATGTTTTATGAATCTACAAGTCTGAAGTATAATATAAAAAGCTCAGGATTTTAAAGTGAAGAGTGAGATCCTAATCTTATGCAATCTGGGCTTGGGAGGAATGGAGACGTGAAACGAAGGATAGGAAGATGAGCAGCGAAAATATGAAGACAAATTGATCTTTGTATAAACTAATATTTGAATATAAGCTTAAGAAAGACTATCTGGAGATTCTACAGGAAGATGGGGGTAAATATCAAAGAACTAAGGGACGAGGACAAAATATAAATGGAATGATTTATACTGTTTAAAATTTGAAGAATGATGGGAGGCTGAGCATAATGCAAAAGAGTTTTTAATTTTACTTTATTTACTTTTTTGTTTTTGTTTTCTTTTTCGGAGTGTTCTTTTTATTTTATTTTCATTATTATTGTTAATAAGATACTTTGAAGGTGAATGGTATTGAACTGTGCCGGGTGTGTGACCTGGGAAGTCGGAGGGGGTTAGGGAGGGGGGTTCATTGGGGGTGGGTGGGTGGGTGGAGATATAGCTTCAATATATAGAAGAATACACTTGTATACTGCTGTTCCTTATCTTTTCTTTTTATTTTTCTCTTTTTTTTTTTTCTTATTGCTTTTTTCTTTCCCTTTTTTTTTTTTTCTGGGTGTAAGGAATAGAGAAATGCACCATAGTGAGAAGTAGAGGAAAAGAAGAGGGAGAAGTAAGAAGGGAGGAAGAGGGGAATGTAAGGAGGATGAGAGGGGAAGGAGGGTGAGAAAGGCGAGAAAGGAAGATAGGAGGGGAAAGGGAAGTAGGAGGGGTGATTGTTGGAGGGAGAAAGGAAAGTTGGAGGGGGAGAAGAAGGGAAAGTGATAGGTGGGGTTTATGAGTTGCGTTTCGGTTGGGGGTGTTTTTTTTTTTTTTTTTTGTTTGTTTGTTTGTTTGTTTTTTGTTCTTCTTACGATTATAATATTATTATTGCCAATATCCAGTATATAAGTGAATGTACAAAATTGAAAATGAAAAAATGAATAAAACATTTACAACAAAACAAAATACAGAGTGCATCTTCTAGTGTGATATGAGTCTCTGGATTATAGCTAGCTTTTATTTCTTCCTCTTTACAAGCTTCTTTGATATGATTGATATGATATTCAGCTTCTACAATTTGCAGCTATTTATTCCTCTTTTCGTTCCTCAGATTACTTCTCTGATTGCTATTTGATAAGGAATGTGTGCATGACTAGTTCAGCATATTTTGCTAAACCCTAATGTGGTTTGTCTGGTTATGGATTAGCATATTGTATATGTTTAGCTATTTTGAGTGTCTTCAAGAAGAAAGGAAGATAAAATAGAATTATTAGTAATTATAATAATGATTATGCTGCTTTGCAAACGGTAGTGTATAGCTTAGCATATGTATAACTCTAGTCAGTTGTTTATTCAGTAATCTATGATTAATAAAATGAAGTCTTGCATATTCTATTTAGGAAGAACTGGAGGGTTCCATCTAATGTATGAATAAATCATTTCTCTTTTCTCCTTTGTCCCTGCAGTCATGTGCTTCCAGATTTCATTCAGAAAATTTTGTAACTTTACAGAGCAAATTTCATACTCATTCAGGAAGTGGTGGAGGAGAATTTGTTTTACTAGCATTGTTTTGACTGCTAGTGACATTATTATTCCATATATTTAAAATATTTTATATCAAAAAACAAAAGCAGCTTTGCTTTATGAAAATATTACATTGACTGAATTGTTGATTATGGACATTCTTAGATTAAATTAACTTTTGGCTTCATTTATTAGGATTATAGTGTATGTGTTGGATATATTGAACATTGCAATTGTATAAGTGATTTATCGTGCCCTTAATTTAGCATACATATTGTTTTGAAGGTTAGAAAAATGCCGTACTTTTATTATTTGACTTTCCAAGCCTAAAACTGGAAAATCAAGTATATCTCTACATCAAAAACTATTCTGTGACTCTAAGTTATGTGTTAACTTAGAACAAAAATGTAGTTAATACATAATTTTGTTTTATGGATGAGATCAATATCAATCGATCTAAGTAGTTACATTGGGTTTTTTGTGTGTTTCTTCACTCTATCTGGTAAATCATATTCAGGTTTTTAAAAATGAGGACTTCTATTGATATGGCAGCTGCATTCATTTTTGAAAGATAATGATCTTAATATTATTCATATTCTGGAAACTTCTAGCTTAACCATAGCAGTGTGCTCTAGGTGGGGTTACACTTATATTCAATGTGAATGTTTAAGTTGTTCAAAACTCAGCAGCGAAGTTGACCTTGTGAAGAATGTGATGGGACTACATAAAATCTGTTGGTTTTTTTTTGTTTTGTTTCTGAGTGAAATGCAAAGTTGTGTGCTTGTGTGTGCTTGTGTGTGTGTGCAGACATGCATGCATAAGTGCATTTTTGATTATGGGTGATGCATGGATTACTTGTAGCCGCTGTAGTTTTTCTTGGCAAGGGTTTTTTTTTTTTTTTTGGAATGGTTTGCCCTTGACTCCTTTCTGGGACAGAGGGAGAGTGATTGGCTTAAGGTCAGTCAGCTGGCTTCAAGTTTAAGGTGGGAGCAGAACTCACAACCTCCTGGATTCTAGTCTGGTACCTTGATCACTACATCAAATTGACTCTTGTTTCTGAGAAAAAGAATACATTAAAATATTTTAAAACCTCACATGGCACATAAGGCTTCTTAAGATAATATTCTTTCTATAAAAACCTTCATGCTTACTAAGCCTTCTCCGTTGCCTTTGGAACATACTCCCTGTAGAGTTACGGAATTCAAACATCTATTTTCTTTTCTAAAAGATCCTTAAAATGCATCATTTTGTGTAGGCTTCCAGTTGTCGATTTTGTTAATTTTAATTATTTGTTTACTTTTTTTGCTTGCTTTTTTAACAATTTTTATTATCATGATTATAAATTGCTTTTTTTTAAAATTGCAAACTGCTAAGAGCAGTAGGCAGAGATAAATCAAATTAAGGAAATAAATAAAACCAAAATTGTATGTTTTCTTGGCAGCTGTAATGGGGAATAGAAGAAGATACAGTGTAAACAAACAAGATGTTGCAGTTCTTGGGGGAGGAAAAAAGATTGCTTTGGGACCAGAAGCCAGATGGGAACAAAGTGCTATTCAGAAATGCTGCATTATTTTGAAGGAAGCAAAGCAGAAGAATCTTTTCTCTTGGTTCAAATCAGCTGTAGAAAAGATAGAGAAAAAAATCCTTCAGCCTCCAAACTCAGTCTACAATACATATCATGCAAAGCTTCAGTCCATGTTCCAAAATTACCTGGGAGTATCTCCCACTATTCTCAAAATGCTTGCATTTGACTATAAAGGATTCCTGATGCATAATAAACTATGACTAGGCTAGCTTATTAGAGTCTCATTTTATTTTTTTGTCTTGCATTGCAAATATCTTGATCTCTGTACTCATGTACCATGTTTTCCCCAAAATAAGACAGGGTCTTATTTTCTTTTGACCCCCAAAATCGGCACTTGGAAGTCTTATTATTTTTGAGGTGCAGGAAGTGGTGAGCGTGGTCATCTCATGGCTGTTGCTGTGGTTCAATATTGTTGGAGAGGGCTTATTTTAACGCAGGTGCTCAAAAGCCCCCGATTGGGCTTATTATTGAAGAAGGTCTTATTTTCAGGGAAACAGGGTAATATATTGGCATTGGACTGAATTTTAACGGAATTATCCATTTTATTTTGGGGAAAAAAACAGCAAAAGCCAAAGGCTTCTGGGCTTTCAGAAAAGAGAAGAGATGATCAAATGGCTGCAAGGAAGAGAGGCAAAATCTGTTATGACAGTAAAATGTTTTAGGTTTGATTAAAAAAAAGGTACTTTCACAATGCATAGACTTAACAGTCTGCAACTCCTTAAAGCAGCCTCACCTTTTCTGGGATTGTGTAGTATTCTTGGCATAATTTTGTTTGGTTTAAGAGCAAAGTTAAGAATATCAAGATGGATATTCATAGAAAAAGGAAATACTCTTGATCAAGCTTTATTCCTGGTTACTTGAGGGACTCATATCCATGTAGATTTCATGGCACCAATACAAAAGTGGTTTTCTGTTACATTCTATAATGTTTCAACATTTCAATCCAGTTTGCAGTCTAAGTCCTTCTTCTTAATCTCCTGTCCCAGTACTAACCAGATCTAGCTCCTCTTTAGCTTTATGAGATCAGCCAGAGGTGGCTAGTTATTTCTACTTAGCTAGCCTTTACAATGCTTCAGTGAAAAGCCATGTTTTGCAAATTTTAGAACCTTGACTTACCACAATTCTTCATTTAGTGACTGTTCGCAGTTACAATGGCACTAAAAAAGTGACTTATTATGACCATTTTTTTACATTTACGACCATTGCAGTATCCCCATGGTCACATAATCAAAAATTTTGGCAACTAGTTCATATTTAAGACGGTTACAGTGTCCCGGAGTCATGTCATCCCCTTTTGTGACTTTCTGACAAGCAAAGTCAATGGGGAATCCAGATTCACTTAACAACCGTGTTACTAACTTAAGAACTGCAGTGATTCACTTAAACATGGCAAGAAAAGTCATAAAATAGGGAAAACTCATTTAACAAATGTTTTACCTAGCAACATAAATTTTGAGCTCAATTGTGGTCATAACTCGAGGACTACCTTCATAAAGGGCAGTGAGGCAAACAGCTCATGGAAAGTTAAAGAATCTTAGAATTGTCAAATGCTTGTATTTGCACAGAAATTTGGTATGAAAGTTTGATATCATGACTGGTTCTATTGGTGATATTCTTACACTGATAACACCACAGAATAGAGTTAAAATAGGAAAAAGATTTCTAAGTGGGCTCTCCCTTCCTAAATATGTTTAATTTAGAATGACTTCCTCAACTTTTTTATGAAGTACCCCACTCATGGAGCAGCAATTAGTAATTAAGCATAGGTTTTAAAAATATGGAAATAGTCTGCCTAAGAAACAGCTTCATGTCAGAATCATTGTTTGGAATCTCTATTTTGTCAGGTACTGTATATCTCCACTCCCAAAAGTTTATATCATGAGCAATCCTAAGCCCTTATCTCAAAACTAATCATCAGTGAATTCTATATGCTATATTTCTAGCAAGCATGCTTCAAGACTGAAATGGAAAATGTTTACCATTTACATTTCAATTATAGAGCACGTTTTTTTTTCCTTTCTCAGATGTAACTGGAAAGGTGTATATTTTTTTAAAACACTGCTCTTTTATTAAAGGTATTCAGACCTAGAAATAGCCGAGATTGGCTATGGCTTGTCTCAGTTTGTACTTATTCATTCCTCCATGCAGTTCTATTTCTATCTCATTTTTTGCTATTTCTGAGCCTGTCACAGCTGAAGAAGGGCCAGCTTTTCTAGGAATGTAGAATTGAGATTCATTTCCTACAAGCAGCTGGCAAAACCTGAAAACCTGAAACTTTTTTTCAAACATACTTGAACACAAGAAGCTGCGTGCCAGATATATTTTCAATTCTTGCTATTGTATACCAGTTAGCGAAACAATATTTTATTCCAGATGAAGCAAAATTGTGTAAATTCTTGAAGATATGGATAAAATTTTAAAGCCCCATTCAGTAAAAAGTAAAAGGTAAAGGTCCCCCTCGCACATATGTGCTAGTTGTTCTTGGCTCTAGGTGGTGGTGCTCATCTCCGTTTCAAAGCTGAAAAGCCAGCGCTGTTTGAAGATGTCTCTGAGGTCATGTGTCCAGCATGACTAAACACCAAAGGCACATGGAATGTTATTACCTTCCGTGATCCCTATTTTTCTACTTGCATTTTTACATGCTTTCGAACTGCTAGGTTGGCAGAAGCTTGGAAAAGTAACGGGAGTTTACTCCCTTACGTGGCACTAAGGATTCGAACTGCCGACCTTTCTGATCTACAAGCTCAGCGTCTTAGCCACTGAGCTACCATGTCCCTCTCATTCAATAGGGCAAGTCCTCCCCCCATTCAATAGGGCAAGTTTAAGAAAGCGTAAACCATTTTGAGTGCAGTAAGATATTTTGCTAATCTGAGATACATGCAGAATCTTCGATAAATTAATTTTTGTATTTGATTGAAAGAGAAGATAGAATTGAAGTCTGGATTAATCTTAGGTGGATTCACTGAAATCAATCAAATTTAGTTGTATTTAATCTGTGTTCTTATTCAATGTACAATTAAGACAAGATATAACCTATATTTCTGATTGAAATATATAATACACAGGTATGCACACACCTACATGCTCTCACCTTTTTGTATTGCCTTTTGTTTTTCAGAGAGAGACCAAAGGCCAGTTTCTTATAGATCATGTTTGCAATCACTACTGTTTGTTAGAAAAAGACTATTTTGGCATTCGCTATGTGGATTCTGAAAAACAGAGGGTATGTATACAAGTTCTCTCATAATTTATTTTAAGTGATGTTATTTCAGTGAAACTGCTAGCTAGTATGCTTTCATTCCCCTGGCATAAATGCTTTAGTGATGTCCGAAGAGATGAATAAGTGTTCATTTCTCTGAACCAAAATATGTTTTATTGCCAGAGAATCAGAAGCTAATCAAGGATATAATACGAAGGTAATTGTGTGCTTATTATTGTGTCACTTCCTTGATAATGGCTACTTCAATACATTTGGAATGGGGCTTCTTAGGAACCTAGTTCTAAGGATTACTATAGAACCAATCTTAGGCAAAGACTTTTTAGCTTAATTAGGGCTTCAGGTGATTCATGTTTTTAAGAAGACATTCTTCAGCTTAGAATGTATTGGATTCTGATTACTGGTATTTTTTATGACTATACCAGTGTATGTATCTTAACTTGACTGAATGATAACCTATATCTTGATTCTACCTTCACAGGCATGACTTTGACCTGCTTAACTGAGATAATGTAATTAAAAATTGACTTTCTTTCTTCTATACTACTGTAAGCAGAATGTTTGAACCTGGCTAATATGATTGGATTAATTTTCTTGAAATCAAATCTGCCCAGCTAATATTTTCTTGTATAGGCAAACAATAAAATATGCAAACAGTGAATTGGGCAATGCAGTGTAACATTTTTTTAATTGAAAATAAAATCAAGGTGCAAGAACTTATTCTGAAATTAGCTGTTGAAAGTTTTCAGCTTGCAACCAGTAAATTTTTTAAAATGGCTTCTCAGAATTTTAAAATTAGAGCTACAGATCTGTCTATGGAGATTCTCAGTCACCCAGGTCATGGTTGTCCCAAAGGTGTGTTTTCAAAAGGCAAGTGGACTTAAGTTTTTTCCTTGAAGATTTTTTGCTTCTCATTCAAGAAGCTTCTTTAGATCTGATTGAATGGTGTAGAGTGGAAAGATTTATATTCTTTGCAGTCATCTGCAAGGAATATAAATCCTTCCATTCACCAGCATTCAGTCAGAACTGAAGTAGCTTCTTGAATGAGAACCAAAACATCTTCAAGGAAAAAAATAAAGTCCACTTGCCTTTTGAAAACACACCTTTGAGAGCTACCAGATCTATGTTGCAGAAATTCACGTAATCAAAAGATAGCAGAGAGTTAGCATTGCTGCATATCTTTGTTGCCATCTAATGGATTTCTGGATGTTTTTAAACCTAGATTTTGTACAGTAGCCTTATTTAAATCTCCTCATCAAGAAGCAAAACTTCATTGAAGCAGTATATCTGGCAGATGTAATAAATCTTATTTATCTATTAAAAGTATTTGCAAGAGGTTTCTCACAAAATATGTATTTTATGAATGAATCATCCCTTTTCAAAAATTGGCTGTCTGCAATTTATACATATATAGTTTCGGTGTTTTCCTGGAAAAGTAAGTTGTCTGTATGCATACGTGGAGACGACTAGAAGTAACTTTTGAAACAGCTACGGGAGACTTTAATGAAGAGTGTGAGTGCTTTGCTGTCTTGCGCTAACACACTTTTCTAATGCTGTGTCCTTCTATAGGTTTACATAATATACAACCATTTAGTCTTGTGCTTCATATAGCAAAATCACTAAAACTATTGCTTTTATGTAATTAGTACAAAAAGAATATGATTATTTTCAGGTGGGTAGGAATTGAAATTTTTTTTAATATTTTGATGCACAAATAAAATATGAAAGTAATAAAATTGTTAACTCAGAATATTGTTAGCTTATACCATCCCAGTATGTATGAATTGTGCGGCTTGACTTTCAAATATAGTAGAGGTTGTTTAATTACAGAATGTTCATTTCTAGAACCCTACAGCTCAACTGAGATTTATTGCTTATATTGAGGGATTCATCAGATTTATGAGTGGGTTAATCCATTGCTGAATTGCACAAAATGATAGGACTTTTGATGGAAGAAATAATGCTCACAGCCAGCTGGGTAGCAATAGCTCAGTGTTTTTATAATACTAGCAATATTTATCCTTTGAAATTGTTAGAATTTGATCTCTCTCAGGATCTCTTTCAGCTCCACCATTATAAAATGAATTCTAATCCATGCACAGGCTTAAAATAAAATTGCCAGATATTCTGGAGAAGTGTTGTTGTTGTTCCTAAGACTAATCTCATACTTTGCTGATATCTATATAGTAGTTCAGAAAAAAAAAAGCTTCAGGCTTCTTGCTGATGCAGATGGATGTATTTCCACTTTTACTGTTATTTGGAAGTGGGCATATCTATTACAGAATAGGATCAATATTTAAAAATGTAGCTCTTGCAGAAACTTTTATTTAGCTAATTAAATAATTCTGCAGTAGAGGAGGATATAGAGGTAAAGCCCAATTCTTATGATTTTAAAGCTAGCAGAATATTTTGACAAGTCTTAATATTGGCTTAATTTGCACTAATTAAGAGCTAGTCTTGCTTGTAAGGACAAGTTGAATATAGACTGTAAGCTTTCCCCTCAGCTTCTTTCACATAGCATTTTATTTCAGCTGTTGTGACACATGCCTTTGGGGGTGAGATTGAAGATGAAACTGTAAACACTACGGCTTTGTTACTGCATTTTTAAAGGCTGCTCTAATTTTTGTCTCCTGTCAGTTTTGTGTATATGTGATTTATGTATGGATGACATATTCCACATGAAGATGACGGTGATTAGCAGATCATTCATTTCCTTTTTTTTCTAGCCAGAGATTCAGCTTCCGTTTGTTTATTTGTTTGTTTGTTTATTTATTGTACAGGCCACCCATCTTACCTCCAAGTAACTTGAGTTATGAACCCAAAAATCCATTAGGGGTGAACAAACTTCCTTCATGTATGTACTATTATTGTCTAAGATAACTGGCAGCTCATATTGAAATCTTGTTATTCATTTTTCTAATAGAAATAGAAAAGTAAAATACTGCACCACGGGAACGCCTTGAAATTTGATCCCAGTAGCTGGAATCTATAAATATTAACATTGATTTCAGAATAGTTAGACAAATGGGCCATGACACTAGCCCACAGACTAATAAAAACTAAATGGAATTAAAATCTACTTTACTTTGAAACTATAGTCAAAGTGCCAAATAAGCTGATGTGTAATTAAAATTGGTTTAATATTATGTGAGGTCAGAATTTCCCAGTGGAAAATTGTTCAAAATTAATTAGGTTTAATATTTACACTTTGGGATTTCTTTTCTATTAAAATTCTCACAACAGCAAAATTCCTTACAGTTGAATCCTAAAATAAGTGCTTTAATTTTTATCATCATTGATTCTCTTTCTATTTTGTATTAATTGAGAAAGTAAGTTAAAGTTAATAGTGCTTCCAATGAGCCATTGATTTCCCAACCAGTCATGTATTTTCTTTCACAATTTTCCTCCATTTCTCTTGTTTTCTGTCTCCTCTATTCTAATAAATCAATAACATTCCATAGGCACTAATCATGCTCATTTATCAATGTTGTTCTTTTCTTCAGAGGCAAGTGCAAGAGACTACTGAGTATAAATGATGAAAGCAGTACTGCACTATTACAATCCAAAGTTCTGTCCATTTTGTAAGTGTGTCGTGAAGTTGCACACAAACTCTAAAGGGCAGAGTTTTAATGAATGATTTGGACCCTGAGAAAACCTTTCCTTCCCTAATATTTATGTTTGTTTGTTTATATATTTTATTCATTTATATATCAATCTTCTTAACTATCAACAGAGGGATTCCAGGAGACGTTATTTTCTGACAACTCTACTGACACCCTTTTTATACAGATGACACTATGATATTATTTCAAATATAAAGTAATTAATAAGTATGTGCCTGCATAGAAACAATAACAATAGACCTATAACTTTAATTAACTGTATGCAAACTATGTGACACTCAAAAGTGAACAGTGTTTCTCAACTTTGGCTATTTTAAGATGTGTGGATTTCAACTTCCAGAATTCCACAGCCAGCATGCTTGCTGGGGAATTTCTGGAAATTGAAGCGCATACTTCTTTAATTTGCTGAAGTTGATAAATTCTTCTCTAGAGAAATATATAATTAGTGAGGTTGTTGATTTTGCAGATAAGACACATTTCCCCCCCAAATAATTCCAAATCCTCAGACAGATTGAAAAACTGTCTGCTGACAAGATAACAAACCTGCTGACAAGATAACAAAAGGATAGATGGGAGTCAACATTTGTTTCACTGTCCTACTCATCAGGGACACCTATTTCATTTGTTGATAGATCTTAAACCTAAATAGAGAAATGCTTTGACCATACACACATCTTACAGTATAAAGTAAATATATTGGCATCATCTCCTTATCAGAAATGAATGTTGGACTACTTTAAATCAGAACACTTAGCACCTCTGTGAGCATCTCACAGATATAAGAAAATATAAGAAAAATAATATTTTGTTTCTTCCACTCAGGATTAATGCTTTCATAGATGTAGGAATAATAGGCACATAGAGGAAAATTGTCATTTAATATTTTTAAATCTTTTTTTTTAAAGACCCTTGTAAGTTCCAGTGAAATAACCTTTCCCATGTTGAGGTTTTGTGCTGTGGAGGCATACATAACAAATATGTCTGTTCAGCAGTGTGAATAATTGCAAGGACACCTGCCATGGTAAATAGCTAGTAGCTACTGTTGGATATTAAAATGCTGATTAGAGATGATGTTTAGAAAGTGTGGCACATTATATTTCCCCAAAAAAGCAAGCAATAAGAAAAAAATTCTGCAGGTGCAACTGTGTCCTAGTAAAAGTGTATACTAATAACCCATTGCCCTCATAATAATAAAAAAGTTCTCCAAAAGTCTTTAGCTTGTCATTTTAAGACATATAAGTAATATAAAACTAAGCAATCCAGTTTATTCCAGAATGATATGAAATACTGGTGCCCCCCTGCTTTCACCCTCCCCAGGCTCCAGAGCCTTTCTAGGAGCCTGGGGAGGGAGAAAACAGCCTCCCCACCCCTCACCCCTGGATGCCCACCGGAGGCTTCAGGAGCCGGAGGGCAAAAAACGGACTTATGGGGAACCTGAAATTCGGGAATGGTGATTTTCAGTTTGCTCTTAGGACGTTTTTTTGCACTTTTCTCCGGAGGGTGAAAAATGGCCTCAAAAGAAGGCCAAAGCCACCTGACAGGACAATGCCTTGCATGCCCTAATAAATGCCTCTGCATGCCAGGTGTGGCATGCGTACCATAGGTTCGCCATCACGGGTCTATACAATATGAACCAATGTAGATGTATGTATATTAATACTTGTCAGAGTTTAATTCCGTACTTTTAAATTTATTGAATGTAATGGTTTGTAGCAATTTAATTTGCTTATGTAGGCATTTTATTTTTGTTGACTTGCACTAGGACAAAATAAATTTGCGTGGTTGCTAAGCACATAATCAAATCAGCAGTCTTGTTCCTCCACAAGCTCCTTCTCTATCAAACTCAAATTCAGATTCAATTCAAACTGAACAAACTTTCTAGAGATATACCCTAATACATGGAATAGGACTATACCCACTTAAAAATCATCCGGGAAAAATGCTGAGATATTGTGATCACTAGAGCTCAGTGGTAGGTTCCTACCGGTTTGGCTAAACTGGTAGTAGCTTGGTGGCCTGGGTTGCTGGAACCAGCAGCGACCAGGCCGGCCACCCCCTCCAAATCGGTTCTCCTAACGGTGCCACCATCTTGTTTTTGGTTTCTTCGCATGCACAGAGCAATTTTAATTGCACTGAAAATGTGTGCTCCCACATGGCACGTCCCTGGACAAACCAGCAGTAGCAGCTGCCAGAACCTACCACTGCTAGAACTCTCTGTTCATGTGTATACAACATTTTGTTTAAATTTCCATACAAGCTTGAGAAAAAAAATAGTTCATTAAAACTGTAACATCTTTTAAAGGAGCTTAAAAGAAGACATGGCTGGCTTAATGAATAGCAAAGAGATGTTATGTATAGACAATTTCCAAACAGTTAGTTAAATAGTTTCTGAATAATGCAGTGCTTTAATATGTAAAGATTTCATTTAATCTTTTAGTGTTGTTCTGTGGATAAATTGTATACAAAAGAATGGGATCTTATATGACTTCCAGACTGCCCTGGAGGGAAAAAAAACCTCAACAAAATGTAGCAAGATAAAGGAAGCATCTTTTTATTAAATTAGAAAACTGCTATACCTCTTCATGGAAACTACATAAAACTGAATCTAAAATCTGTCATTCTTTTTTTTAATATATAATATGTTTTTATTTTTTATTTTCAAAACAAACATCCTTCTTTACATGCTGTAGAAAGTCTATCAGTTGGTTACAAAAAGATTTTCGTGCATCTCTTTCACAGTCAACAAACATAACTCCTATTAACTCAAGTATTTTAACTCAGATATTTATACATATTACCATCATCATATCTCCATTTTCATTTGACTATAATTATTTAAACGTCCTTCATCATAAAATATACCAAGATTTAATACATAACCACATACTGGCCTTTCATTTTCTATTTCTAAAATCCTCCATTGACACTGAATCCTTATGTCCTATTCTAGCTAAACATCCATAATATTTAATAACAAAATTCTCTAATCCTCCTTTCCAAATCATTGTTTAAAGTTTACATCCAGTTTCCTTATTTTATACCCATATCTATATACAGTATACGTTGTTATCCTTATCCCTCCTTTATTTAACTATATCCTGTATCATAACATTTTCCCTCAATAATCAAAGCTTTAATTGTATCTAACAGTTCTTTTTTTATTAACCTTTATATATAATCCAAAGGGATTTCTAATTTTCCTTTCATGGGTACCATTCAATATTCATATCCAATTATTACTCATCATGATGCTACACATTGTATACAATAGTAACATTATCAACTATTTATTTGACTATATCTATTGTCACTAAATTAACTAAGTTTAACTAGTTTTAAATTATACTCTTCCATCTATCAACATGTCTCTTTCCAGTAGCAAAACGGTCTCATATCTTCTGCCATTTGTGGTGTCAGTCCTCTAATCATCTCCTTAATAAACTTTGTATGGACTCCTCTTAGCAACTCCTTGCTTATAAAATCTCTTATGTAATCTCGATGCCCTTCTTCTGTTTCCTTAATCAGCTTATCTTTGATTGTCAGTGGTGTTATCAATGATATTTCTCTTTTTAAGTCCATAAATTCTTTTGTTTCTTCTTCTTCTGTATCTTGCCATCTGGGATAAATTTCCCCTCCATTTAGTTCCTCTTTCAGTATTCCACTCTTTCCATTTTCAGAGATAAACCAATCACCATAAATAACAGCAAATTTAATTTCCTTATATTCATTTTTCACTTTAGTTTTTTGGGTTTTAACCACCATGTTTTCCACTTGATAAACTTCCTCAACTTCTTCATCATATTTTGTTGTTATATGATCTAAGTCTTCCAGTTTCTTCTCTATTCTCTCATATGTATTTGAGGAGGAGCCAATGTCGCAACAATACGGACGTGTGGTCTCGATGCTCCGAGACCGCAGCCGATACTTTTGCTGGTGGGTGGTCCAATTGGACCTAAACTGCCCTGAAGAGATGGTGAACAGGAAGAATACATCTTGCTGACCTCAGGGACATCGCAAAGTCCCTGATCAATGCAAGAAAGTTCTTTAAGCCAGCGACAAAAATTCCAGCCAAGGCTGATGAAGTTGGGGTGGCTCCAAAATGGAAAGATATGGAAAGGGAAAGTGTTTCCAGCTGGTGAGGAACTTTTATTGTTTTAAAAAGAGACTGTCTATAAAAAACTTACCATTAATTTAAATTGGAGAACAGAAGAAATAAGCAGCAGAATTAAATTTCGAATTGTTTTGGACAGGGGTTATCTTACTTTTTAAATGCTATCTTCATGGATGGGATTTATGCAAGCCTTTTAAACCTTTTATTATTCTCTGTAACCTATGTACTAAAATTTTCCTCTTTCATTACTGTGGGTATTCTCCTAACTCATTTAAGAATTGGAGTTTTTTTAACTTGAAATACAAAAAAGATACAAAAAGAAACAAGGAAAATTACAACATAACACTGCTACTCGGAGGCTGGAAGGTTTGTGTATTGGAAACAAAATACTCTCTCACTGATTATTTTGGCTTGGCACTACAAGATCTCACTGCTTGGTTATAGAGAGTCATAAGAAGGAAAGCACATAGATGTTCCTTTGAAGTATAGCCTTAACCAGAGAAAAGTGAAAACAAAACGTTATTGTGAATCTTTGCTTAATTTTATTAACCTTCCAAGCCAGAGCAGCTGTGTGGAGATAATGGCACAATTTCAACAGCAGAAAGAAATCTTAAGTCTGCAAAAGATATTCTCAGAAATACAGAAACTATCAAATAAAATCTGTCATTCTTTACCTCCTTGTTCAAGTTTGCATAAACTGAAACATAACTATTATGTATTTGTGATCACATTAGCTGTGCTGTTCACTTACAGATACTACTTTCTGTCTTTCCTTTGACATCTATGCCCCTCTTTTTGAAGTTGTTAACAGAAACACAATGGAAATCACAGCTAGGAGAACACTGCTATCAGTTTACTACAATCTTGTACTTGTAAGAAAATGGTGTATTTTGCAATACTTTTGACTGGTGGCTTCTATCTTTTTTTACAGCATTGGCTTGAGCCCAATAAATCTATCTTCAAGCAAATGAAATGTAAGTGTTAGAAGCTCATTTCATATATTGACCTATTATTTTAAAATGCCAGTGTTTTGCAATAATTTTCTCTATTATGCCTTATTTAAAATGACTTGAATAAATAAATAAATAATGTTACTATATTCTGTTTATAGACATTGAGCTCTTTTTTAAAAAATAATCTAGAACAGCCTTCCTCAATCAAATATGCTTTCATATACTATCAGCCAACAGGATTTAATGGATTATGGGATTTGAAGCCTAACACACATAGAAAAAGCTGATTGAGAAAGGCTAGCACCTGAGAAAGGAACTTGGGAAGCAGCTAAGTAGGGGGTGTGGTGGGTCTAAAAATATATTCTTCATTTCATTTTAAAGTTAATATTCTCTATGGATTTGTCCCTTTAGGCTTCATTGGAGGATTTTATCCAGCTTTTCAGTAATGTTATCTAATATGCGATGTAACTCTAAACATATTCCTCTAGCTGGAAACTTTATAGTTCCAAGCTCCACATTGCATTATGGGCAATGAGAACTGTTTTATTCCCCTCTCCCGCCCACATCATTACTTATTTAAATAAAAATAAAAACAACTTAGCTTTTCCAGAGACTTACC
Organism: Thamnophis elegans; assembly: GCF_009769535.1. NCBI lineage: Eukaryota > Metazoa > Chordata > Lepidosauria > Squamata > Natricidae > Thamnophis > Thamnophis elegans. The sequence continues at coordinate 83,082,326 of NC_045543.1, read as the reverse complement.
TTTCAATAACTCAATCAAAATCAAGTTACAGTATAAAGTATCTAAATCTATATTATACTGTATGTAACTTGCAGTGCCATTTGAAATCCAGTATGCAAGAACAGTAACTGACATAAAGCCATTCATAGGCTGTTTGTATGACTGGGATGATTAATGGGCTCTTGGTTTTAAATGCATCATTCTGTGCCCCAACCAACCCTCTAGTCAGAAATCATGGGTTTTCCATTTTCTTCTTTTATGGATTCTGCTCAGGGAACAAATGGGGATTTGAACTACTAGTCCCTTGAGGGGAAATGGACTTGTGTTAGAGTAGGAAATAGGAGTCCTACATTTTCACTTCCCCAGCTCCCAAAAACTCATTTAGAGTGTCCTCCGTTCTAAGGGATAAAGTTTAATTTCATTCAAGCTGTCAGGCTGTGGTTGCTTCTTGTGGAATAGCTGTCATATCTGTATCACAACTACTATGATTTGCTAGGGATTGCATCCTAAGTCTTCAAAGAAAGCTGTTTGCAGTCGGTAAACCCCTGACTTTAGACTTTGAGGCCTATGCTTGATCTATTGACATATGCTTTAGTTACTCTATGACAAAAAGAGACGTTTTATCCATATACTCTCAATAGAATTGCAATTTTCAACAAAGACATTAGTGCTTTAACATCTAGCATTGTGTTACAGAAGAAGAATCAATATGTATAATTGGCTATCATTAGGACTCGAAATGTATACTCACATATTCCACTAATGGCCATTGAATCAATGGAATATATTTTGTTTAAATATATATAGCATTGTGCTGCTGTTTTAGCTGTTGCAAGTACTTTTTTTTAATCTTTAGAATAAATAATATCATTTAAAGTAAGTTTCTAAGGGAGACAGAATGCATTAACACATCAATTATATATTACAAGAAGTATTGAATATGCTTGGGAATTCCTTACTCCATAACCTTAACCTACATTATCTTTTCTGAATGGCCTTCCATTGGAATATGAGACTTCTTTTTTAGGAAGGCAATCACTTTGTAGTGACTTGTAAGTTTTTGGAAGAGCCGAGGTGGTGCAGTGGTTAAATGCAGCACTGCAGGCTACTTCAGCTGACTGCAGTTCTGCAGTTCGGCTGTTCAAATCTCACCGGCTCAGGGTTGACTCAGCCTTCCATCCTTCCGAGGTGGGTAAAATGAGGACCCGGATTGTTGTTGGGGGCAATATGCTGACTCTGTAAACCGCTTAGAGAGGGCTGAAAGCCCTATGAAGCGGTATATAAGTCTAACTGCTATTGCTATTGCTATTGCTATTTACTGTCTGTTTGTTGTTTGTTGCTTTTACTATTTTTATATTGATCTACTATTTTCTATAATGATTGTTCAAAACTTTTGATAATATTTTAATTTCTTAGCCTTTAAAGTGAAGGTGTGATACTTATTTTAGGATTGTTTAAGTTTAAATATCTATAATGCCTTTAAGAACCAATCATTTTGATCTTTTTTTTCCCCATACCCTCAGGGAGAATCTCATCTTTTAATGTGTTGCTTCAAATGGTAGTGTAATAAGTTTAGGTAAAAACACTCAGACTGACCAATATTCAGAAAATTCAAGCAGATGCATGCATCTTAAATTCCAATGCATGGTGCACAGATGCTGACATTAATTTTGTCCTTTGTTTCATATTATTTTATCTCTGCTCAGGGTCCACAAAAAAGTCCAGTGAATTTCCCCCCTCCTACTCACGCACACACACACATACAACCTCTAAATGTATTTGAACTGAGAGTATTGTAAAATAAGAGCTGAGTACATAAATATATTTTATTTTAACAATGAAAATTATAGAATCAAATTAATTATGCAATCAAATATTGCATGATATCTAGAAAAAACAAAAGTAGGGAAGCAATTATGCATTTGTGTGTGTGTGTGTGTGTGTGTGTGTGTATCACAGAAGTGAATACACCCCCTAACATTTTGTTGCCAGCAGTTTAGGCTGTGTGTTGTGTTATTTTGAGGGGACAGCACATTTACACTTTTATACAAGCTGCATACTTGCTATTTTACATTGTAGCCAAGTGTCATTTCTTCAGTGTTGTCATATGAAAAGATATACTTAAATATTTTCAAAATATATGGGGGTGTACTCACTTCTGTGATATACTCTGTGTGTGTGTGTGTGTGTGTGTGTGTATGTGTGTGTGTATGTGTGTGTGTATGTATATGTATATGTATATGCATATGTATGTATACACACACACACACACACACACACAGAGAGATAAGGCTTGAATGGCTTGGAACCAAGTTGTTTGAGAGATTGTCCCTCCCCAATTGCATCTATCCAACCCAACAGAGCAGGAAGGCAGCGCATGTTGTGGATCCCAAATATCAAGGAAGCACATCTGGTGGGACCTAGGAAAAAGGGCTTCTCTCTGGTGGAATGGGACAACTTGCTGCAGCCTACTTGCCACAGTCAACCTGCCATGACCAATTCACAGTGAACAACTCATTCTGATCAACACACCCATGGGACAACTTACTGCAGGACAATTCAACAATTCAATTTAATTATAAAAAATATTTTAATTTTTGTCATTTGTATTTCATTTGGTCCCATGGTGAGTTGGCCAAGTCAAGTTGGCCACAGCAAGTTATCTGCAGTGAGTTGGCCGTGGCAAGTTGTCATGGATCTTTCTGTGGTAACTTCATATGGAACATTCCCTCAGAAATAAGATTACCCAAGCTTGTTGCCTTTCTAAACGCCTTTCAAGACATGGTTTCGTCAGCCAGCTTGGGAACGGATCAAGTGGCTTGTCTCATTGGGGTGGGGTGGGGTTTAAATTGTGGGGTTTTAGCTGAATTTTTAATGTTGTATTTCTTATATATGGAATCACTGTGTGTGAATTGAGCAGCTATATATATTTGTTTAATAAATAAATGTTTGAAGTACAAAGATATTGGTTCAGTGGAAAAAGCTGAAAAAATGTCCTTTTATAGTTGACTTTGTCTTGCAATCTGCTCTTCATATCTGCTTCTACAACATAGAATGAGAGCTTGTTGGCATTGTTGAACAATGTGTCAGAATCATACATTAGGAAGGACCAGGTGTATCATAGGGTTCAACTTCCTGCTCAGTGCAAAAGCCCAGATAAAAGTATCACTGTCAAATGTTTATCCAGCCTGTTTGAAACTTGCAATGAAAGGGAACACACCACTTTCTTAGGATGATTCTACTGTCATACTGTCTTAATTTTAGAGGACTTAACTGAATTTTCTTAGCACTTCACTGAATTTCTATTTAAGATTGTTATTCCTGATACTCTGCGACAATAGAAAACAATTTGCATCTTTCTTCTTTTTGTGTTCACCTTCATATTCTTAGAAAATGGCATAATATCTCTGTTCCATTGTCTTTTCTCAATACTAAACATACCCAGTTAGTTGCCTTAATCTCTACTTGTAGGATTTGATTTCTAATCCTTTGAAAAGTGGTCAGTTTAGCTGTACTCCTTTTTTCTGCAATATAAATGGTTAAAATTAAACAAACATTACTGCTTATTTAATTAGTTCAGAAGTCAAAAATTTAAACTTTCTAACTAAGCTGAATTGTGAGTTTTCCCAGGACATATTGTATCCACAGATGCTAATCCCAGCATTTCTGTTTGGAAATGTTCTGTCATGTAGATCCTTTCAGCAAGAATTGACAGAATACAATTGTCCTATCTCTCAAGGTCTTTTCATATATCATCGTATCTGGCAGTTTGGGGTGAAGTGTCACCAGTATATGTCACCAGTATATGGATGATACTCAGATGTACATTGCCACTATAGGCTGGGCCAAGGATATACTGTGGAAAGCTTGAACAAATATGTGGAGTCCGCCTGGAAGATGCAAAATAGACAAATGCTTTCAAGACCAAATTGCTTTTTAGGAACTTTAGCTCAATTAAGAAGAGGCGGAAATCTCTCTGAAGGAGTTGGTTCATGCTCTGAAATCCTTAATTCACAGCTGCTGCTTATGCTGTGGTAGAATAGCTAAAGTGTAATCTTTCTTCAATTTTGAAAAGTGCATTACTGTTATAGGAGAACTTCATAGAAGTATCTGTTGTTTTCATCACTACTTGGTTGGATTACACTATTGTATATAAGTTGAGCTTTGGCCCAAAATCTAGAAGCTGAATTGTTAATGGAACGATCCTGCTATATTAGAATAATGCTGTTACTGAGGTAATATTGCAAGGGGTTACCAGTAGATTTTTAGGTCCAATTCAAAATGCTGGTGAGGATGTGCAAAACTATTTACAGTGGGACACTGGATTACATCAGGCACTGCCTTGCCAAGACTGAATTTAACTATCAATAAAAATATCACAGAAAAGAAATGCCTCCTCAGAATCCTCACTTAGTATGAGGTGAACAGAACACAGACCAGTATACATAGGTTTTCACTAATGTGGCTCTGTAGCTTAATACAATAGCAGAGTTGGAAGGGACCTTGGAGGTCTTCTAGTCCAACCCCCTGCCTAGGCAGGAAACTGTTAAGTCCTTGAGGCTACGATGCCATTGACTATCATTGCCGGCCCCTGATTGATTGAGACACAAGCAGCCAGCTGGTGGGAGAATGCAGCCATTCTATTGGTTCAGCGTCTGACAGCTCTAGTATAAAAAGGGCTGTCAGCTGTCAAATGTTGCTGTTTGCCAGTTCAAGGTTTGCCTTACATTTTGCCATGTTATACTGTTAATAAAGGTTGTGTTAGCTTCAACCTGCCTTGCCTCAGTTCCTGTCTGCCTCGTTCTCCCTACAGAACAGAAACCCTGTACCATTTCAGACAAATGGCTATCCAACATCTTCTTAAAGACTTCCAGTGTTGGGGCATTCACAACTTCTGGAGGCAAGTTGTTCCACTGATTAATTGTTCTAACTGTTAAACTCAAGGCCTATATGCCAAATCCAGCCCACAGGGTGCTTACATTTGGCCCATAGTGCATGGCGCCACCCTGAAAACAGTGAAGGACCAACCTGCAGTGCCTCTGCCAGAGAAAATGGAGCTTAGAAGGGCCATGGCAGAGAGTTGCAGGAGGCTGTTGCAGCCAAAAATGGAGCTCGGGAGCCCGTTTTTGCTGACAGAGTGCTTGGGCCACCACAGGTGCCCATGACATGAATGATATTGAGCTGGCCACTCCCCCCATGCCCTCCGAAAATCAAACACAACCTTGATGAGGCCCTCAATGAAATCGAGTTTGACACCCCTTCTCTAGATGGATAAGCAATTTATCTTATAAAACTATTAAAACAACACTATTCCATCATGCTTTTTGGATGACCATCTAGTGGCTTTCTGTTAATTCTACACATTTTGCTTTGTTTTTATCCAATATTTGTAGGCTATTGCATCTATCCCTATCGCTGGATTGAGACAGGGTACAAAAATGTGAAACTAATTAATAAGTACATTCTAGAAAGTCTTTCTCCCCCCCCCCCAAGTCTTCCTTTCTTGTTCAGTGTTGAGTGACATTTAAAATATGTATAAGTTAGCTGAAATTAGTTCTGAGTATATCTGAGGATTCTCTTCATATTCAGTAGTATCTTTATTGAACCTGGTCTCTTCTGCATGGTGTCATTGCATGTGTTACACATTCACATTTGTATAAGGAAGATTTTTTTCTTTCCCTTTCCTTTGTATTAAATACTGTTTTGTAAATTAATAAGTTAATACCATAGCTGTAGCTGAATTGAATAGAGTACGACAACATTTTTTTAAAAAATAGTTAAAATCTTGAATCTATTCTGGCAAATTACTCAGGCTCAAATTACAGAAAAGATTGTCAGAGCATTTAGGCTTTCAATATGGCAGCTGGGCTTTCTTTGACAGATGAAAGGCCATTCTGCTACTATAATATATATAATTCGATTATGGTGCACTTTATTTTTTGGTTGGGGATAGTTTTGAAAAAATGATATATTATCCTTTTTGACTGTTCACATTTATACTTGCAGCTTGTTGATGGACTGCTACTGTTGCATGATATTTAACTGACCCGGTGCAATTTTTTTTCAAGAGTTGCTAATGTTTCTCTTTTTATGAGCTTTAGCACTTACTTTAAAAGAGTATAATATATGGTAGCTGGCACTACCAAGATGTAATTTATTGTATTTTATAAGTTCCTATCCCAACTGGAAGACTGAGAAGAATAAAAAAACTGAGTTTATTTTTATAACTTGACTCTTCTCTGTTAAGCTCACTTTTTGTACAGTAGTTGGAATTCTTTTTACAGTTAGATTCTGTCCTTGAACCTTTCTAAATGGGGAAAGGTGAAAGGAATTATTAATTAACAGGCTGATAATTTATGTGAATAAACTAGCAGTTAAGGTTAGTCTTTATATTATCCATAAAATATAACGGATGTGAAAAAGCATACATTTATCTTGCTTATTTTTGATTCAGTCAAAATACTATGACTAGATGAGATGCCTGACTGAGTTACTCTACTAGGCTTTCACTGACTGTGACTTTAAAGAAACCAGATATGGTTGCTTTAAATTGAGAGTTCTGAATGCAGAGAAGTAAGCTGATGACAGCTAACGTCTGGCTGAAGAATGTAAAAGATCTGAGGATTGTCAGATCTTTCCAGCCAGAAAACCCTGGTGGAAGAAGACACAAAGATCAGAACTGAGGGTTCAGGAAAGAAGGAAGTTATGATCTGACAACATTGACAATTCAGACAAACAACAGAGCAATTTAGGCTTTCAAGCAGCAGTCCCATCACAAGTAATTTCAGCAAATAGACTTTGAAACACATTCATCTAAGAATTCAGAGACCTTGGGAAGAGGTGGAGGTAGGAACAAAATGAGGTAACATATTTTTTTTGTGGGTTTAAAGGATTGTTTAGAGCAGGGGTGTCAAACTGGTAGCCTACGGGCTGGATGCATCACATGCAGGCCACTCCCACTCCAGCTCTGCAAATGGGGAAAACATTGTGAAATGTCATGTGTCGGCAACATGATGCGGTGAGTTTGGCACTCGTGGTTTAGAGCAAATACAAATGCATATAGTTTAGGAATGTCACATTATATTAGTAATAGTAGCTAGGGACATTTAACGTAGATAAGTGTATATTAAAGATTGCATGCTACAGTAGTCCTAAGTCCTTTTCCTTTATGATCCTAGCTTGTGCTGCTGTTAACATTTGGATGCAAAATATCTACATAATGAGCTGGCATTTTCCTGCTATTCCACATAAAATATAGAGGAAAAAACTTTGTAATTAAAAAAACTATAACCCCCTCCCCCCCTAAAAGAGGGCCTACAAATCTGGACCCATCTACTATTATGACTTTAAAATATCGTTTTTTCATTTCTTTACTATAAAATGGAATGTGAAAAAAAATAAAAAAGTGCAACTTGTGGCAGATTAAAAAATTATTCAGACTATTTGAGTCTGTCTTTTTTTTCCACTTGGGGAAAAAAAACCTTATAAAAATGCCTATAATAATTTTGTCTTATATTTGGTCATCCTACCCACTAGCGTTTCATGGCGGTCACAGTCCTTTGTCACTGTTACATAGCATTGATAATGTTTAAAAATTAATGATGTAAAATTATATACACATCAGTATAATATCACCTTACTCTATATTTTTCATTTTAAAATTTGAAATTAATGTATCCATCTATATCTACAACTGTACATACATAGTCAATGAACATGTGCTTTTCCAGGATGTGAAGTCTTCTGGCAGCCTGTTCATACATGTGCATAGAGTTTCTGGTACACAGAAAACAGAATAACAGAGTTGGAAGGGACCTAGGAGGTCTTCTAGTCCAACCTCCTGCTTAGGCAGGAAACCCTACACCACTTCAGACAAAGCTCCGGGAGATGAAACGCCAGAAAAGACGCCTAGAGAGTGGTTGGAGGGCCAGCCGGTCCGAATCTGATCGAACACTAGTAAGAATTCATATTAAATCCTACTAAAAGCGGCAAAACGGCAACACTTTTCCGCTCTTATCGTGTCCGCAGATAACTGCCCAGCTGCCCTGTTTAGGGTGACCAGCTCCTTACTTAACCAAGGAGCTGGGAAAGACCCCTTGCAGGGTAGGGCTGAAGAATTTGTTCAGTATCTGCAGGATAAAATCGCTCAGATCCGGACAGGCTTGGACTCTGACTGGGTAGATTCGGGTGAGTCAACGGGGATGAATCTTGTGGAGACCATCTGGGATGAGTTTGATCCTGTGACCCCCGAGGGCATGGACAGGATTATGGGGAGACTCAGTGCTGTCACTTGTGTGCTGGACCCATGTCCCTCTTGGTTAGTCTTGGATTCCCGAGAGGTGACACGAGGCTGGCTCCAGGCGATTACCAATGCTTCGTTGAGAGAGGGGTTCTTTCCCACCGCCTTGAAGGAGGAGGTGCTGAGGCCCCTCCTTAAGAAGCCTTCCCTGGACCTAGCTTCTTTAGCCAACTATCGTCCAGTCTCCAACCTTCGCTTTGTAGCAAAGGTTGTTGAGAATGCGGTAGCACGTCAGCTTCCCCAGTCCCTAGATGAAGCTGTCTACCTGGATCTGTTTCAGTCGTGTTTAAGGCCCGGATACAGCACGGAGACGGCATTGGTTGCATTGGTCGATGATCTCTGGCAGGCCCGGGACAGGGGGTGCTCCTCTGTCCTGGTCCTATTAGACGTCTCAGCAGCTTTCGATACCATCGACCATGGTATCCTACTGCGACAACTCGGGGGGTTGGGAGCGGGGGGCACCGTTTTACGGTGCTTCTCCTCCTATCTGTCAGATCGATCACAGTTTGTGTTGACTGGAGGGCAGGGATCGACCCCGAGGCGCATCACCTGTGGGGTGCCCCAGGGGTCGGTTCTCTCACCCCTCCTGTTCAACATATATATTAAACCACTGGGTGAGATCATCCATGGTTTTGGGGTACGGTATCATCAATATGCTGATGATACCCAAGTTTTCATCTCTACCCCAAACCACCCAAACGATGCCCTCGACGTGATGTCCCAATGCCTGGAGCCTGTGCGGATCTGGATGGGGAGGAACAGGCTCAAGCTCAATCCCTCCAAGACGGAGTGGCTGTGGTTTTCGTCATCCCGATTTGTGCATCTTGTTCCATCTTTGATGATAGGGGGAGAAATTTTAGCTCCCTCAGAGAGGGCCCGCAATCTGGGCATCCTCCTGGATACATGGCTTAGTTTAGAAGAACACCTGAGGGCCGTGACCAGGGGGGCCTTTTACCAAGTTCGCCTGGTACATCAGTTGCGCCCCTTTCTGGATCGGGATGCTCTGTGCACAGTCATTCATGCCCTCGTCCTTTCTCGCCTGGACAATTGTAACGCTTTCTACATGGGGCTGCCCTTGAAGAGCACCCAGAGGCTTCAACTGGTCCAGAATGCGGCTGCGCGGGTTATCATGGGGGCACCTAGGTGCTCCCATGTTACATCCCTTTTAGGCGGCCTGCACTGGTTGCCGGTTGTCTTCCGGGTGCGATTCAAGGTACTAATTATGACCTTTAAAGTGCTCCATGGCTTAGGCCCAGGGTACCTGCGAGACCACCTACTGCCACCGGTAGCCTCCCATCGTCCAGTGCAATCCCACAGAGTTGGCCTCCTCAGGGTGCCATCGGCCAGACAGTGTCGGCAAGTGACAACCAGGGGGAGAGCCTTCTCTGTGGGAGCGCCTTCCCTCTAGAATGAGCTGCCCCCGGAGCTTCGTATAATCCCTGACCTCCGACCCTTCCGATACACCCTAAAAAGTTGGCTTTTCCACCAAGCCAGCCTGGCCTGAACAAAACAAAAGAAATTATTGGTCATTGTTAATTTTAATTCGATTTTTTTTTTTAAAAAATGTTATTGTCAATTCTTATTGGGTTTGTTTGGGATATTCTATTTAATTTTTTTAAACTTTTGTATTATGTGTTTCTTTTAATGTTGTAAGCCGCCCTGAGTCCTTGGGAGAAGGGCGGCATATAAATCTAATAAACCTAAACCTAAACCTAAACCTAAATGGTTATCCAATATCTTCTTAAAAACTTACAGTGTTGGAGCATTCACAACTTCTGGAGGCAAGCTGTTCCACTGATTAATTATTGTAACTGTCAGGAAATTTCTCCTTAGTTTTAGGTTGCTTCTCTCCTTGATTAGTTTCCACCTATTGCTTCTTGTCCTGCCTTCAGATGCTTTGGAGAATAGCTTGACTCCCTTTTCTTTGTGGCAACCCCTGAGATATTGGAACACTGCTATCATGTCTCCCCTAGTCCTTTTCATTAAACTAGACATAGCCAGTTCCTGCAATAGTTTTACAATAACCCCTTGAATAGAAACTGGAATTTGGAATAACCAGATTCATTTATCTTTCCTGTCTGTTCAAAAAATGCTCAAGATTATTGCTAACCTGGAGCCATTACAGCTCCATTAGTGATCCTCGACGTTACTCTTGCGCTTTCATTTCTTACTCTTTTTATTTTAGAAAAAAATTCAAATGGCCACCTATTTTGTTGTTATAATTCCTTAGACAAATTGTGCAAATATAACAAGTTATTGCAATACGTGAAACACTAAAACTTAAAAGTCTTGAATACAATTGGATAAATAAAATGTTTAGATTATCTTTCTTGTAATTTTCCAGTCTATTCAATATTAGTTTGTTCATCTCTCATTTTAATTTGCTTAAAATTCATTTCTTGTGAGGCTTACACTATGTATCAAAGTGTAGAAAAGTAAAAATTTTGTAATTCAGGGAAAGAATCCAAGGTAATCTTGAATAAAACCCAAGTTCTAATCCTGGTGTATAGAACCACAGTATAGATCACTGCCTAAATCCTTGGAGAGCAATTAACGCAAATAATACAAGGCAGGTTTCTATGTACCTTGAAACTTACTGGCTTTTGTTTGGTTTAGAACTATCCAGCATTCAAGTGGATCTTAAATAGTAAAAAAAAAAAAACAACAACCTGAGGAAGCATCAATAAAGAAGCAAGTTTTGAATAATGTTTATTAGACCAAAAATAGTATCTGAATTTTGATCATGTGACCAAGAGGATGCTACAACAGTCATAAATGTGAAAAATGATCATAAACCCCTTTTTTCAGTGCCGTTGTTACTTCAAATGGTCACTAAACAAACTGTTCTAAGTCGAGGACTTCCTGTATTTGCTGATGATGACATCACTTGTCCCTATTTGTCCCCCTGTTGAGATCCATGCATAAGGCAACATTTCCCCCCCAATGTAAAGAAGTCTAGGCCTGGGCATGTAAATAGAATCTGGGTACTATGTCTCATTATGATAAAAAAAGAGTAGCATGGTAATAGTACAACAAAATGTTGATGAATAATGATGCAATAATGTTTATCTATCACAAAGCTGATTAACTATTTCTCAACTAACCACAAAAGTTAGTACAGATTGTCCTCATTTAATGACTGCTGTGTTTAGCAACTGTTTGCAGTTGCAACAGTGATGAAAAGGTAACTTCATGACCAGCCCTCACATGACCTTCACAGAACTATAAAGCAAAGTAAAGCTGAAGTAAGATCACAGATTTACTTAGTGACCGCTTATTTTAACAACCAGGTTGCCAGCCTCAACTGTGGTTGCTAAATGAGGACTACTTCTAGTGTACAACTAGAATGAATGTGGTGAAAATTTTAGTAACATTTACAAAGGTTGAACTTTATGGAAGTGAGATTATTTTTCAGTAAACATGCATAGTGCTGCATTATCAATGTTGCAAAATACTGGTTGTATTATCATTGGTACAGCGTTATATATTTTACCATTGAATAAACAATGTAAATTGTTATAAAATGGCAGTAATCATGTTAATAAATAATACAAATAATATTTTATAAGATACACTTTTCTACTTTCCAAATGATACTGATCAACAGATACAGTGAATCAATTGCTATTCTGTAATTGATAAAGTATGTGAAATTAATAGCTTTAATAACAGCTGCAATGAATATTAAATTATTTAGAATGTTACCTGAATTCTCTTTAGTGGCAAAGTCAGTGTCTTTCCTTGTTGCAGAAATCTTTTTCTGTTGCATTCCTGTTTAGGTTTAGGATGCAGGGTTCTGGGTTGATAATTACATTGTCCAACTTTGGTTTTTGTATTAAATCTTGACAGACAGAATAATTAGGAGGATTTTTGTATAAACTAATCAAATAAAAATTACAATGTGATATAAATCTCTGCATTAACAAGCTTTAGCCTCCTTATACTTTGAACTTTGTGCCATATTTTGAGCTTTGTTATTTATCATTTGCTTTTTTTCTTCTTAATTTAATGCACTGCATCTCACAAGTTGCATCTCACAATAAGTCATGTTTTATATAGCTGTGCTCATGCTTTCTTTATATAATATTTCAGCTCATCCACCATATACCATGTGCTTTAGAGTGAAATTCTACCCTCATGAACCCCTGAAGATTAAGGAAGAGCTCACCAGGTATTTTGTCCTGTCCATGCATTTAGTGCTTTAATAAACTTCTGTGCTTTTGCTTGCTTTTAATTTTATACATATTTTCTAGGATTTAAAGAACAGTTTATGAGATATTTCAAATTAATCGTATATCTGTGACATATAGACATGTTAGATATTAGAGCTACATATATATGTATGTATGTATGTATGTATGTGTGTGTGTGTGTGTATGTATGTGTGTGTGTGTGTGTGTGTGTGTGTGTGTATATATATATATATATATATATATATATTAGATTTATTATACTAGTCTCCCTTTATTTATTTATCAGCACAAATAAAAAATAAAACACACACACACACACACACACACACACACACACACACACACATATATATATATATATATATATATATATATATATATAATTTCATTATCAGTGCCTATATTAGGCACATTCTAGTTTCAAAGGCAGTCTGTAATTTTTTGAGTTATTCAGTTTGCTCCATCAGATAAGATATAAACAAAGCTGTTATAGTCTTTATTTTTAGATGGGATATGCATGTTACTTGATAATTGGTGAAAAAAACTAAATGGAAGGACATTTGATTGCTGCTGTATTAACAAGGAGTAATAGAACAGTAAAAGTGCTGACATTAAGGATTACATATGTAGAACTGTGCAACATATTAGAAATAGGGGCTTTGCAAAGTTTATGGGTGTGAAAGAAGTAGTCTTCCTTAAAGTATTAAAGCAGCTACATCCTTTGGAGGGTTTGTGCAACTGGTTCAAAGGGTGTTCCTAGCTTTCTGTTCAAATGTGTTCATGCACAACCATTTCATCTTGCTGGTAGTCTTGGAAGAAGTGTTATATCTCACAAAGGAGAATATTTGTAGCTCAGGGTTGATATGAGCCCTTGGTGCTCTCTGAGCTTGATTGCTTGCTTGTTTTCTTGCAGATGTTTCATTACCCAAACTGGTAACACTAGCACTGATGATGATGTTACCTAGTTTAGGTAATCAAAGGTCTGCAAGAAAACAAGTGAGCTTGAAATGTTATCTGTTTATATAACTACATAAATAGACAACTGGGAACAGTGTTAGCACTTTGAGAAGGGACATTTTGCCCAGGCTGACAATTCCACTGAAAAGGCTATGTTTCTGGGGGCGAAAGCTCATTGCGGGAAATATGGTTTCAAAATGCTTTGAATTAATGCTTAAAATTCTAACAAGAGCAGTAGAGGTTCTAGCATCTCATTCCATACACCTGCATAATGAGATAGCTTGCTATTTTAGATGAATGATCTCATGAACTATTCACACATTAAAATAGGCCTCAACTTTCCTAATTTTGTACAGTAGCAATATTAGAACTACGTGAACAAATAATTAAACCAGCAAAGTATCAGCTCTGAACAGAAGCAGATGGGGAAAATGGCATTTAGATAAGGAGAGATTAACAATAGGTTCTAAAGAAATGCATTGCACTAAGAAATACTGATCTGTTTTAAAGAAATGAAATATAAACAGTTTTCATGGTGAAATAAAAAATAAAAATAATATGTTAGGAAACAAGGTAATCATACCTACTATCCCATCCCCATGGAACCTATATTACATAGGTTCCATATATAATTCTACGATAAATTATTTTAGACTGGTTTGGAAGTAGGACAATATAAGTTCCCAAAGAAGATATACAGTAAATAATCTGATCATTAATCGTTCTATATGCCAAGAAAATGTTAATTAATTAATTACTGTTTCTGACATTTGAACTACATTTTATTTGCTACATGAAACATGACATTTTCAATTCTAATCAAATTAAATGTACAGGTTTTAGATGGTGTCCTACAAACATCATATCTGCCAAATTTCAGGGAGATGGACAGAATATTTGTATTTAAAAGGCAACTTCTCTGTTTAGGAAGGTACAACTTTTCACAAGACTTAGAAAATTTTGAAAAGACTGATCTTTTTAAATAGTGCTTTTTAGACCATTTTAAACCAGAAAATGTAGGCTGGTCTTACCTGAACTGCATGTCTCGAAGGTGGTGTGGGAGTAGTCACCAATGGGTATTAACACAGCCCATTTGCCCTGAGACTGAGGTAGAATTTGAGGCAACTCCCTCTCCTCCTCCTCCTGACTCCCCAGATTAATTGATGGTCCAGTCGAAGCAGAACCTGGGAAGGAAGGGGACAGGAAAACACACCAACTCCCTCCCCGGTCCCTGACTGACCAGTAACTAACCAGCTCAGGCCCCTCCTGAGGAGGGCGCACTGAACGGGTGGGAAGTGACTCTCACATCACTTTCGAGACATGCAGTTCAGGTAAGACCAACTTACAGTCCCCAAAGTGGGGCATGGGAGGAGTCACCAATGGGACATACCAAAGCTAGATGTCCATGGGAAGGATCATTGGGCCTGAGACCCCTGAGTGTCCAGCACTCCCTGAAGGACCCTCCTACCAAAGGATGCCTCCACGGAGGCATAGGCATCCAAGCGGTGGTGTTTAATGAAGGGCGATGGCGAAAACTAGGCGGCCACTCTACAAATATCCTCGGTGGATGCCTGGGTAGCCCAGGCCACAGATGTGTCCGCGCTACTGGTGGAGTGTGCGGTGATGCCTTCTGCCACCCGGAGCCCAAGCGCCTCGTAGGCCTTGGAGATGGCTAGCCTAATCCACCTACTGATGGTGGTGAAGTCCAGTAGAACTATCACCTGAGCCCTATGGAAGGGGGAGTTGACTTTCGGCAGGAAGGTGGGATCCAACCTGAGCACAACTCTGTTGTCGTGAAAGGTACAGAGATCTGCCCTGGTGGACAGAGCATTGAGCTTGGACACTCTCCTTGCCAAGGTAATTGCTACGAGGTACCTTGAGTGTCAAAAACTGTAAGCTCACCTCCCTCAGAGATTTGAAGAGTGCCTCTGTCAGTGCCTGGAGGACCATGGGGGGGTCCCAGGTGGGGAAACGGTGGACCACTGGAGGCCGGAGATTCGCTGCCCCTCTGAGGAACCTCTTTAAGACTGGGTGCTGGGATAGGGATTGGGAACCCACCGCTCCAAGGACCGAAGCTAAGGCTAAGGTCTGCCTTCTGAGGGCATTGTGGGACAGCCCTTTCTCCAAACCATCCTGGAGAAAGTCTAGCACCTGAGGGACAGAGGCTGATGTCGGTTCTACCTGCGCAGACTGGCACCAGGTCACAAAGGAGGTCCAGGTTGCATCATAGATGCGGGTGGTGGATCTCCTTCTGGCCACCTCAATGATTCTGATGACCCTGGCAGAGAATTGGGCCTCCCTTAGTTGCTCCCGCTGAAGCGCCAAACGGTTAGATGGAGCCATCCTGGATCTGGGTGCTCCAGGCTCCCCTGGTGCAGGACCACCTCCTCCTGTGGAATCCTCCAATGGGGAAGAGTCGACATCTCCACTAGGTCTGCGAACCAGGGGCGCTGGGGCCAATAGGGGGCCACCAGGATGATCTCTGCCCTCTTTAGCAATAGCTTCCTCAAAACCCCGGGAAAGGGAGGAAGGCGTAGAGAAGTCCCGACGGCTATCTGCAGTGCAGGGCATCGATGTCCACCACTCCTCGAGTCAGGAACCACAAGATGAACCTCGGAAGCTGGGCGCTCGACAAGGAGGCTAAGAGATCTACTGTTGGCCTACCGAATCTCTGGCAAATCCGTTTGAAGGTGCTGGGATGAAGCTGCCACTCTCCGTGGTCTGCTGTCTCCCTGCTGAGCCAGTCCACCTGCTGAATTTCCACGTCTGAGATATGTTCTGCCCTGATTGCCCACGTCATGGCCTGGAAGGTCTTGCGCATGACAAGCTCTGCTCTCTTATCCTACGCCTTCAGACAGTTGGAGATATCCCCCATCACCACCGCAGAGGATGATGCCAGGCCCGCCACTGGAGCATCCTGTAGGGCTTGGGCGAAGGTAGAGTTAAGGTTGTAAAACCTATGATCATTGCTCCCTGGAGTGGGGAATGTACCAGGCTTAGTCCACTGAGACTTAAGCACTTCCAGGAAGAGATCTGGGGTAGGAATCTCCTCCTTTTCCACCTGAGGTCTGTGAAAAAGCCCCTTCTTGGTCCCCCCCACTGGTGCTGGGAGTGGCAGCTGCCTGGTTAGGATCTGTGGGGTCCAGATCTGCCATAGCTTTGGCCTTGCGTAGCAAGGAGCTGAATAAGGTGGGAGGGAAAGCCCAATTATAGTGGGGGCCTCAGGGACCTGAGGGTCCTTGTCTTCAGAAAATCCAATATCCTTCTGCTCCTCTTCATCCAAGCTGGACCCTTCGCTAGCCGTGGAGGGGGAGGCTGATCTGAGCTCTCTGGAAGCCGCAGAACTGGGTTGGTCTGGATGACCTCGAGGGCTCTCCCAAGAGGATTTGTGCCTAGACCCCTGAAATTGGTGCTGCATACGTTTATTCATTTGCATTTAGAATTGATAGGGAAAAGTAAAATCTTTCTGGTTTCAGTTATTATTTGGGTGGATTTAGTGTTTGTGGCAATAATTCTTTATTGACCATTTTTATTTTATTTTGTTTCTAAAATGTGCTAGGTCAAGATGTAAGTTGGCAAAACCAATCTAAAACTGTTAATTCCACAACTGATGACAAATAAGCCACATAAATTTACTAGTATGTGTATTTTATTTTCACACAAAGCTAGAATAATTCAGAGAATTTGGTGTTTATATACTGTATTTGTATTTAGGTTTAAGCATATATATGAAAAATTACTTTCTCCTACCATAGTAATCTTAAAGGATTTGCTGGAAAACTAATTTTAGAGTGAAGAGACTGAAAAATATCCTCCAAAGTCACAGTTTTGTGCTATCTTATGCATAATATACCATAGTTAGGTAGGTTTGTTATTTCTTATAATAGTATTTTGATTTTAGTATTTCTGCTCTGAATTATTTTGAGATCCTATTATACTTATTATTTATTAGATAGATAGAAAGACAGACAGACATGCATACATATAAAATAGTGCTATATTAGATATTTTGATTGAATCAGGACTTGGACTGTAATAAAATTGATTGATTGAGACTGAAGAGAAAAATGTATATTTAATGGGTTGAAGTAATTATTAATCTAACTCAAGTATTTTTTAAATGAAAATGAAAATTTGGTCTGCATTTTTAAAAGTAGTATTTTTAAAGGGTTTCAGAGTGTGCACAAAACACAGGAAATCCTGAAAAACTGAGCACATATATTCATCAAAGAGTTAAGTTTGGTGAATCCTTGTGATCTGGATAATCATTCACTTTTTTGTGAGAAAATCCAAGTATGGCTAATTGTTGTGGCCCAGCAGGAGACATTGGAGCTGCCACCAGACTCCGACAGCGAGGGGCCCCATGAGTCGGCTCTGGAGGATATGAAGGACCCTGGACAGGGTTCCGACTCCAAGCAGGGCACAGAGAGACTGGTTGGCCACCAGGGGCGCCTGAGCCTTGGACCAGTGGGTAGGAGACAAGGGAGAGTGATCCAGAAGCCAGCAGTGAGTTGTTCTTGGATGCACACCATCGAAGAGCTTTGAGGCGTCAGGAACAATTACGGAATTATAGGAGGTAATTGCGCTCAGCTGGTGGTCATTAGGCTCCTCTCCAGACTATAAAAAAGACTGCTGGTGCACACGGGCCTCTTGCAGAAGGAATACAGGAATTGAATGTCGGAGGACAGTACTGTGAGCTTGGCAGGCTGGATTGCTGCCAAGCTTTATCTGTGTTTATTGCTGCCTGAGTTTGTCTGAGTTGCTGCCAAGGTCCTTATCTGTTTGTTATGTTTGGCTTTCAACCACCGAGGTTTTGGTGTCTTGCTATTAATTAAAATACATTCCAGTTAAGCTTGTCTCGGCATTCGTTACTGGACGGAGGAGCGGGTCAGAACAGCTAATTATATAGTAAAGTTAATTTCTCTAGTTTATATTACATTTATACTATTTATAGGTTGTCCTTGATTTACAACCACACCTGGGACTGGTATTGCAGTAGTAACTCAGTGCTGTCTTAAAGCAAGGAATTATACCGACTTACAAAAGCAATCCTGGCATTCCCCATTGCAATTGTCACCTGAGAATTATGGGTCATTAAGTGAGTAACCATACCAATTCAAACCATTCCAGATATGATCCCTCCCCAAGTCTCATTAAAGTAAGGACTGTCTCCAATTCCCCCCACCCACCTACTCTTTTGGCTACTCTGCAGCTTCTCTTGTGCAGCTCTGGGGCTACTTAACTTCGACCACCCCAGTCCACCCCAACTGTTAAATATCCAGACTATTCTATTCTTTCCTAAAGGGCCAGCAACAGTCTATGCTGCGCCCTGATTGGCTGGGACGCGGCATAGACTGTTACTATCCTGCCAGAGTGTCCTGATTGGCTGAGGTACTGCATCAGCAGTTGCTGTGCAGTACTCGGCCCCTGATTGGTTACTATAAGTGTTACAATTACTATAAATACTGGGCGCGTTTTGTGAAAGGTTTGAATCGCTGTCATCTTTCTTCTAAATAAAGATCTTCTTCCTGGCACTTCCATGGCTCCTGCGTTTCTATCCACCCAATCTTTAAAACTGGCGACGAAGGTGGGATTTGCGATTCCCGCAGGGCCTGGAACAAGAGAAAACAGCCAGTCGCAGCCACGCGAACGCTTTTCTTTGGCTGAACTCCGGGAGCCTACCCGGTCTACCTCGCACAACTCCAGAAGGAGCTGCCGCCCAAGGCCAGCAGCAGCAGCAGCAGCAGCAGCCATCATCACCGTTGGAGCCTGCCAGCGTCTACGCCAACTTGGCATCACCCAGGCGCGGCCTCCAGCTCGCCCGAGGGGGGGCCGTCTGCGCTCACCCTCGTCTGGAGCCGCCGCCGATGCTCAAGGACGAGCCACGGACAGCACGGCCTCCGATGGGGTCTGCCTGTCTGCCTGCCTGCCAAGCCTGCATGCCTCCTGAAGAGCTGCCTGCCTCCACTGCCTTTCCAGCCTACCCGGAGCCTCCGAAGCAAGTTCTGCCTGCCAGCCTGCCTGCAAAGCCTCGCTGCCTCCCGAAGAGTTGCCTCTACCCGCCCCTTCCTCCGAAGTCTTGCTGCTTCCGAAGCCTCGAGCAGCCCGAGAAGCCCTTGCCACCTGCTGCTTTTCCCCGAAGCCTTGCCGCCGCTGCCTGCCTTTTCCAAAGCCAGGAACTCCAACGCCGCCTCCAGGGCTCACAAATCCCTTCCTGCGAAGCCTGCCGCGAGAGCTCAATGCCTGCCTCCGCTGCCTGCCTTTGCCTCCGCTGCCTGCCATGTCCTCCCAACGAGAAGCTCGAGGAGCCACAGGACGGGCCGAAGACGCCACCAAGAACAAGCCCAGCGCCCGGCTCCTCACTCAAACCTCTCCGATCTCAACTCACTAGCTCCGTTCTCAATCGCTTCAAATTGCCGTGCTGTCTCTGAACGCCAATACACATGCCTCCCCATCTCATCCGCCTCCAGGGCGCTGCCTCCGTTTCCAAACCTCCTAGAAAAGCCTGCCGGCAAGCCAATCCACAAAGTCGCTAATCTATCATACACAAACTTACAAGGGATACTGTGAATGCAAATGTGTTATGTAAATGGAGTCTTTATGTAAATGTGAATGAATTTAACTGGGGGGGGGAGGAGAAGTTCTTACAATGTTCTTGAACTACAGCAGAAGTGTAAAATGCTCCTTGTTATTATCCTATGTGTTCCCCCACCAAGCAGACTCACCAGCTCGCCAACTCTTTCCACAACGAAGAGGCCTGGTCCGAGGTCGTCTGCGCATGGGACCCCCCTGGATAGACTCCATCCGCTCTATTCGGGGGACCAGCCGTGCAACCTGGGGGTCCTCCCGTCCCGTTCCTTTAGACAGGGGGATTTGGTGTGGGCCCGGTTTTTCTCTGGGGAGCCCAGGTGGGTCCCAGCTGTTGTAACTGCCCTGACCGGCCCCTGTTCTTTCAGGGTCGGACTGGCCAATGGATCCGAGTGGAGACGCCACTTGGATCAATTGAGGAGGCGCCTCCCTACAGAGCTCGGCAACCCAGTCTCCTCAGGACAACACAACACCGCACAACCGAGGTTGCAAGCAGAGGCCTTCACACATCCAGGCCTCGCCTATTCACCGTCAGACAGGAACAACGCTCAATCCGATGAGTGGCGACAAGGGGCCTTCTCTTCACCAGGCCCGTCCTACCCAAGCGCCTCCTATCGAGAAGCGCAACAGACTGCTCAAGCCGCCATCGCAGAGTCACCGCCTTACACTCCTACCCCCCGAGACTCTCCTCCAATGAACTATTCTACAGCTGGGGACGCGCCAACCCGGCCAGGCCTACCTGCGTTGTTGAGCCCGCCTTCTGGGCCGTACCAAGATGGCGTCCCTCAGAGCTGCACTCCCTTCGGGGAGGAGCTACTACGAGCAGGTCCACCTCCGCCGACGACTGCTGTAGAACTGAGGAGATCTGGGCGGGTCCGGTGCCGCCCCGCCTATTTAAGTGACTACGCATGCTCCACTAGGGAGCATGCGCAGATCTGGGGGGAAGGGGTGTTAAATATTCATTAGTTGGTTACATATGTATTAGTTGATTAGTTGAGGAATGAATGCTTCCATAGAAGCTAGTAACAGCCCTGCTGCTCCCTGATTGGTTGGGACGCAGCAGAGGCTGTTGCTGGCCTCCTGATACTACTTGATTGGCCGGGGGACTGACGTCAGCGGTTGCTGCCCAGTCCCCGGCCACTGTTTGGTTAAATAGTTAATATAAATACCTTGGCGCGATCGGCTCCCTTTTGAATCGCTGTCACTTCGTTCTACTGTTAATAAACTGTTCTCGTTGCAACCTTGGCTTCTGCGTCGTTCCTGCCTCGAACCTCAAAACCAACAAGCACCAACAATCATTCACCAATTACCTTTTCTCCCCAGAACCACGTGGTTCCCCATTCTTAGCAAATATCAACAAGCATTCACGTGCTCCCCGGGCCAGCCCAACTCACCAGCAAGCATTACCAAGTGCCATATTTTTTTGGTTTATAAGATGCACTTCCCCCCCCAAAAGGGGGTAGAAATGTCTGTGTGTCTTATACAGCGAATGTTGTTGAAGCCCTGCCCACCCTCTGACCCCCACCCTTCGGCCTCTGCCTCCCAGCAATTTGCCTCCTTGCAGCAAATAGCAAATAGCCTGGTCAGCTATAGCACAGCCTGATTTAGCATGAGCAGCTGATGGGCGTTTGGATCTGCTTCCCAGAATACACTACCGCTGTCCATCGCTGCCGCCACCTATCACCGCCTCTGCATGTACCATTTTCAACCTCTGTGTGTTCCATTTTTGGCCAATTCCTATCCCCTCCGCCTGGAACGGGCCAAAAATGGGGCACATGGAGGCTGAAAATTCCAGGAGGCAGATCCAACTGCCAATCAGCTGCTCATGCTAAATCAGGCTGTGTTGAAGCTGACCAGGTTGTTTGCTATTTGCTGCAAGGAGGCAAATTGCTGGGAGGCAGAGGCAGATTTTTTTTCTTGTTTTCCTCCCCAAAATGTAGGTGCTTCTTATAGTCCGAAAAATACAATATTTGTTTGCCCAACTGCCTTGTCTTCTAATTCATTGCACAGAGTTTTCACCTTTTGCTCTTTCCTTTCCTGAGCCAACTTCTCTGGAGGATATTTTTGACAGTACACATGGCTCCCTGAGACTTTGTAAAGCTGTGCTGTCTTCATAACACTATACTATCTTTCCAAAGGTGTTCCAAAGATAGCCAATTCAATAAAGGGAAGTTTACTGTGTCTCTAAATCACTGTTTCCACAGTTGAACTGCTCTTGTTATTAGGAAGTGGGCATACAATATGTTGACTAGTTAAACACTACCAGCAAAGCAACCATAGAAATATGTGCCCTTGAACAGATAATGCTAACAGACAGAATACAGATAGACCTTGCTTAGTGACTGGTTGCTTAACAACCTTTTGAATTAACAACAGCCTTGGAAAGCATGGTTTATGGCTGGTAAAGCACTCCTGACCATTGCAAAACTCACACATTCCTGCAGACATGTGATCGCAGTCTGAGTGCTTGACAACCTGTTAAAATGCCCTGCAATCATGTGATTGCTATTTGTAATTTATTTTGCTGGTTTGTCTAGAAAGTCAGTGGGAGAATCAGCAAAGAAAATTACAAGCTGCTTCACTTGCTGTGAAGACTCCCTCATAGGGAGAAAAGGGTTTGTTTATTTATACCTTTATCATTTTTACAAGTAGGGTAGCGAACATACCCAACATATGTTCTTCATATTTTCTCCACAACAACAATCCTGGGAGGTGAGTTTGGCTAAGAGAGAATGACTGACCCAAGGCCACTCAACTGGCTTTCATGGCTAACATGGGACCAGAATTTACCATCTCCTGGATGGTAAATGGAATTAGTGGAGAAAAAAGATATGTAAAAATGTATATAGATATAGTTATATGGGCTAAGAGAAATACAATGGATATGTAAAAAATGTAAAGTACTGTAAAGAAAATATAAATGTATAAATTAAAAAAAATTTTTAAAAAAAGAATTTACCGTCTCCTGCTTTCTGCCCCAGTGCCTTAACCACTGGACCAAACCTAGCATGCTTCTCTGTGTCTTATATCCTTGCCTCTCTGTATCTTGAGGCTCTGCAGGCACAGGGAGGCAGGAAGAGAAGAATTTTAGCTCTGGGCATTTGCTAAATGATCTGTAAGTTTGCTTAACAACTGTAACTGAGAATGCTGGGTTCGTGGTCATTGAATGAAGCAGTCACGATGTCTAGTTTAACTCCTGTGTTGTTCAAAGACTGCGATTGTATTTCCAGTTGTGGTTGTTAAGCAAGCTATGCATAATCCTTTTCCTTGTCACTACTACATAAATGATCTTGTCTCCAACTGCTTTTTCTAACTGCCAGAGGCAAAATACCCACATCATTTTTTTTTTCTGATTCCAAATAGTAGCCTAAGGGAGAAAGGATAAACAGTCCTTTTCTCACTGTCCCTCTATTCAAAATATCAGCCTTCTATAACTGCTGGTGCTTTAAGGACATTTTGAGCAACCATATGACGATTTCTTCTTGCAAATTTCTTAGTTATTTTGAACTGCATAATATATCTCTATTTAAAATAGAAAACACAATTTGAATGCGTAGACAGAAATAGAAGGTTTTGCTATTTCTACACATTCCTTAGTGTTTTCCTATAATGACAATCCCATATTGTATATGGTTTTTAAAAAATAAAAAATAAATTGTAATAGACGTGTTATAAGCCAGACATTTTAACTTAATGTAATGCTTCTAATACTATTTTCTTTCTTTATTAGAAATATAGCATGGTAAATAGAGAAGTGATACTTCCTTCCTTCCTTCCTTCCTTCCTCCATCCCTCCCTCCCTCTTTCCTTCCTTCCTTCCTTCCTTCCTTCCTTCCTTCTTTCCTTCTTTTATTCTTTCTTTCTTCACTAAATTTCAGGATTTATTAGGAAAATTCCCAATAAAGTGCCTTCTAGATGTGTTGCTGTTCTCATTGTGGCATTTTCATCCAATAATATGATAATGAATAAACTAGAATTATTGAGAAAGGAGGGGAGAAAATAAGAATAGAATTCTTTTCCTTTACAAAATGCAGGTACCTTTTATACCTCCAAATAAAAAGAGATATTTTCCATGGCCGTTTGCTGTGTGGGTTTTCTGATGCTGCTTACCTGGGAGCATGCATTATTCAAGGTAAGTGAAATGACTGCACTCTGATTCTTTTACTTCAGGGTACTGTAATAGCACAATTTTAAAATTAATAGTTATATACAAGATAAATGAGTTACACTTTAGTCTGGATTCTGTCCACTTATAAGTAGGTATGTAAGTTAGACAGTAGGCTGTGGCTTTCCACTGCTTCTGGTATACTGCTTCTATAGTGGCATATTCCTGCCTTCCATCCACATTCCCACAGTATTTTGAAATAAAGAATGAAACATATTTTTTCACCTTATTTAAGAATAATATTGTTGCAGAGGTAACGCTGCTGCTCCTTTCATGCTGTTTCATTAAAAGATCACTCTGTCTCTCTCTGTCTCTCTCTCTACCTCTGTCTCTGCCTCTGTCTCTTTGTCTCCCTCCCACTCTCTATACACACAAACATACATATACACAATTGTTTTATATCATATATCATATCACATCATATCACATCATAGGGATATACAGAGTGGCTCCTCACTTTGAATTGTCAACAGCAATGTATTTTGTAAGGCCTGCATGGAAGTTCCAAAAACTAGATATTTGGCAGGTATGTACACTTTGAGAAGAAAGTGAAGCAAAGTGGCTATGCACATACATGCATGGGGAAACAATTAAGAAAATCCTTTGAGGAAGCTACTACTTAATTATTCATCTAAAGTCCTTGCATATTGTGGAGCACCTCATTTCAATGTATTGCAGAGCCATGATAGGTAATTAGTTTTGTGATTATTATATTTCCTGTATGTTTATTGGTCAGATATTTTATTTAGTTAGTGTTGGATGTAATTGGATTTTTTTCTTGTTGAGAATTGAAACTTTTGACCTCATTTTTCTGTTTCCTTAAGCAAGTAAAAGAACTATAGTTTTATCATTGTGTGTTTTAAATTAGGAAACCACCTAATGAGATTTAATAATACATAAAATTGAATAAAGGGTCTTAAATAAAATAAACTTCTTGTTAAAATCTGAATGGCATGCCTGTTATTTAATAAGGAATAGAATATGGTTCTTTGTTGTTTCCTTGCTGTACTTTACTATAAAATTTGACTAATTAATGTTTGCTTTATTTTTAAAATGTAAATGTCCTGCAGCAGTTACCACAGCTTGAGACAATAGGGTCAAATAACAATGCCAAGCCAGTAAGCAGGAACGCCCCCCCCCCCACTCCAAATTATGAACTTATTGCAACAGAATAGATTGAGAAATGTGTTTGCCTGGTACTGAATGTAGTTAAACACCTGAGGAAAGTATTTTAAAGATGAGAGCCTACAATCATGGTTCCTTTTCCTTAAAGGCCACTGGCATAGCTAAAATAGGAGAACCTGGAGAAGGATTTCAAAATTGACTTTCCTATATAAATATCTTTCAGTTGGGGAAAAAATGATATTTCATAAATTCACATCTGAAAGATGAATATAAAGACTTTAAAGATAAGTATCAGAGCTTCGGGATTATGCAGTGAAACCCATTTATATGGGAACTACAAATAGTGCATTTCTAGTGTTGAACTTCTCATTTAGTAAGAATGTATTTGATTTTTCCTCTCTGTTTTTCTTTTTCCTATACAGCTGAACTGGGTGATTATGATTCTGATGAACACGTGGATAATTACGTCAGTGAATTTAAGATCTTCCCTAAACAATCTCAAAAGCTGGAAAGAAAAATTGGTGAAATACATAAAAATGAAGTCAGGTAATCGAAATTGCTGTTTATGGAAGTTACTTAATTATTTTTAGTGAATCTGTTACTTTCCCTTGGACTTTCGACTTACATACGGTATAGGTGCAGTAAAATTAGTATAGTTAAGAGGTTAATAGGAGAAAGTACAGTATTGATATTTTAAAAAGTAGAACTCTAAAATTACTGAACAATACTACATTATAGACACAATACAATAGAAAGGTAAGATTACCCAAACTCATGTGTTTCAGTCGATTTGGGATTCTGTGGCTTTCCGGATGTTGTTGAATTATAACTTCAGGTTCCCTCACATTGGTGATGATAAATAGGTATTGCTGGGAACTATAATTTAGGCACTGCTAATTTTATATCCCTATCTATGTGCTCTGGATGACTATTCTGATACTTGCTAATGCTTTTATCTCTGGATTTTTTTTTTCCTTTTTGAATTTTATCTGCAATGGAGAAACATTTCTCCTCTGTAGCAAAAAGTGCTGTGTATCAAACAGTGGGGCAGTCTTAACTGCTATCATTTGACAAATTCCACCTGGTTGCAGTGTCCCAAGGTCATGTGATCACCCTTGATAACTCCCTATTCCCATTGACTTTGCTGAAAGCTGGCAATGAAGGTCCCAATGATAATTAGGTGACTGTCACAATGTTGTAATAAATGAGCTATTTGCCAAGCACCTGAATTGCAGTCACATGACCATAGGGGTGCTGAGACAGCTACAACTATGAGGACCTGTCATGAACAAGCTGCCCTTGTACAGCTTCAACCAATCGCTGAATGAGTGATCATTCAGCAAGGACTACCTGTTCATAAAACTGAATATTAAAGTCATGCATTAATAATGATTTAATTCTGTCTCTGAAAAATAGGAACATTTTCTGTAGTGCTTTATTTCTACAAGAGGAACTTTCTAATTTGTCACTAACACAAATGATTAGAAAATTGTCCTTCAGTCTGATAAAATACTGCTAATTTGCAATTTTATAATTAGACCTTTTTATATATAACTACTTCAGGAGGCAGTAATTTTAGTTGTTGAAACACTATTTGCTGTTATTGAAAAAATATTTTGGTAAAAGTTTATTTTTGTCACAAAGATATATATAATATAAATAATGCCCTTTAGAAGATCTACTATTTAAACACATTATTAATTTGTAATTAATTAAATACCAGTCATAACCTGTACATATATCTCTGGACTTTTAAAACCATTCTTAGGGTTACAATAAGAAGGCAGTTCCATTTTTTTCAATCAGAAGTCCACTGTGTATCTAAGCTACAGAAAGGATACAGGAAATGCTCTGTTGGCACAAATTTCATGACTCTGTTGAAGAATTCAACAGGATTTAGGTTCTCTGGACAGAATCGGATTCAAACACATGTAGCTGATTTCTTTAAATAAGTGGGTTAGTGAAAGCTTTTTGGAAGATATGTCTGGGGAGGAAAGTATTTGGGAGGAGACTGTCCTCCCCCTTTGAGGCAGATTCACCTTAGAAGCAAGATGAGAAGTATCAGCCTGCAAAGAGATAGTTGGATGTGTATGAAGGAAGATGGACTGAAAATAGGTGCCTGTTTGAAGTAAGATCCTTGGGCATCAGAATAATGCTATAGTCAATGGAATAAGTGAAATTACCAAAGACTAGTAAATGTTGCATGTAACTGAGGCTCCAAAACAGAATGAATCCTACTTTACAGGTGAAACTTGAAAAATTAGAATATCGTGTAAAAGTTCATTTATTTCAGTAATGCAACTTAAAAGGTGAAACTAATATATGAGATACTCATTAGATGCAAAGCAAGATAGTTCAATCCATGATTTGTCATAATTGTGATGATTATGATTTACAGCTCATGAAAACCCCAAATCCACAATCTCAGAAAATTAGACTATTGTGGAAAAGTGCAATATTCTAGGCTCAAAGTATCCCACTCTAATCAGCTAATTAAGCCATAACACCTGGAAAGGGTTCCTGAGCCTTTAAATGGTCTCTCAGTCTGGTTCAGTAGGAATCACAATCATGGCAAAGACTGCTAACCTGACATTTGTGCAGAAAACCATCATTGACACCCTCCATAAGGAGGGAAAGCCTCAAAAGGTAATTGCAAAAGAAGTTGGATGTTCCCAAAGTACTGTATCAAAGCACATTACTAGAAAGTTATATGGAAGGGAAAAGTGTGGAAGAAAAAGGTACACAAGCAGCAGGGATGACCGCAGCCTGGAGAGGATTGTTAGGAATAGGCCATTTAAAAGTGTTGGGGGCTTTCACAAGGAGTGGACTGAGGCTGGAGTCAGTGCATCAAGAGCTACCACACACAGACGGATCCTGGACATGGGCTTCAAATATTCCTCTTGTCAAGCCGCTCTTGAACAACAAACAACGCCAGAAGCGTCTTACCTGGCCTAAAGAAAAACAGACCTGGTCTGTTGCTCAGTGGTTCTAAGTACTCTTTTCTGATGAGAGCAACTTTTGCATCTCATTTGTGAACCAAGGACCCAGAGTATGGAGGAAGAATGGAGAGGCCCACACTGCAAGATGCTTGAAGTCCAGTGTGAAGTTTCCACAGTCTGTATTGATTTGGGGAGCCATGTCATCTGCTGGTGTTGGTCCATTGTGCTTCATTAAGTCCAGGGTCAACGCAGCCGTCTACCAGGAGATTTTGGAGCACTTCATGCTTCCTTCCGCAGACGAGCTTTATGGGAATGCTGACCTCATTTTCCAGTAGGACTTGACACCTGCCCACACTGCCAAAAACACCAAAACCTGGTTCAATGACCATGGGATTACTGTGCTTGATTGGCCAGCAAACTTGCCTGACCTGAACCCCATAGAGAATCTATGGGGCATTGCCAAGAGAAAGATGAGAGACATGAGACCGAACAATGCAGAAGAGCTGAAGGCTGCTATTGAAGCATTCTGGCCTTCCATAACACCTCAGCAGTGCCACAGGCTGATAGCTTCCATGCCACGTCGCACTGAGGCAGTAATTGCTGCAAAAGGGGCCCAAAGCAAGTACTGAATACATATGCATGCTTATACTTTTCAGAGGTCCGATATTGTTCTATGTACAATCCTTGTTTTATTGATTGCATGTAATATTCTAATTTTCTGAGATCGTGGATTTGGAGTTTTCATGAACTGTAAGCCATAATCATCAAATTATGACAAATCACAGCTTGAACTATCTTGCTTTGCATGAAATGAGTCTTATCATATATATTAATTTCACCTTTTGCATTACTGAAATAAATGAACTTTTGCACAATATTCTAATTTTTCGAGTTTCACCTGTAATTGGATCCATCTGAATACCTTTCAACAACATACAATACAGTATATTTTGCTCTCAGGAAATCAAAAGTGATGCCACACTGTGTGTTTTATTAATCTGTTTCTATTCCCAAGATTATTGAAAAATGTGGAGATAAAGTAAACATAGAGGGACCACTGGTGACTGGCAATAGTAGAGATTGTTCCTGAGCAAAAGAGATTAATTCTGATATCAGTATCCTTTGCACAGTTTATTTTGCATGCATCAGTAGACATTTGGACCAGCTGAGTGTGTGATGTTGCTTGTGTTGCCAGAATGTACATAAACTTGCAGTTGTCCTTCAAAAATTGTCTGTGTCTGCAGGATAACAGGAAAAATTAAATGCTGATACTCGCTGAACTTAATTTCTGGTTGTCCCAGCTTTTGAATCCTTAGGGCAGGGACTGCCTTATTTGTCAACAAGCCAGATCTTGGATGATTAATGTATCTGCTTGCAAAATGCTCCCTTTTCTTACTTGGTTGGAAAGGAGGTGGCAACTTTAGTAGGCAGCTGTGTGCTCAGTGGCCAGGTTTTGCACAATTTATTTTTTACACCTTGGTACAACTTGATAGCAAAGTGATATTTGCTTCTGGTTGCACAGATTTAACATTTGAAAGTTTGGATATGTGGGTAAACGAGGGAACGAAAGAGGACAATGTTGTCTTTTGTACTACCCATCCCATGCCTGAGTTTTATGAATCTTTCATCAATATTCAAGCCAAACTGAATTATAAGGCTGACATAAACTGTGGAATGCTCTAATGAATGGATTTGCCACATATTTGGCCCGCTATTCCCTCTTCAAGGACTGTTTAGTTGAGTCTTGTTCTGAACCATATCCAGAGCTAATACCAGAAAATGAGAAGTACAGGTCTTACACTGAAAATGTACTATTGGAATTGAGAGATTACATTCTTAAAGCTAACCTCCAGGGGTATCGCCATATTAGTTTACTTGTCCAGGTTGTTTATAGGGTATGTGCTTGTGTGAGTAAACACACATGCATAAGTAGGTAGGTAGGTAGGCAGATATGAAAGTAAAAGTATTAAAATACTAATGTATTTTAATCAAAAATAAACTAAATGTCTTTTCATAGTCTCCTATTTATTTCAAGAACAGGAAAACATTATCTTAATCTGAGCAATTCTTCTCAAGGAATTTAGGAAGTAAATGGATGGAAATCAAGATTGACACTTGTCCCTTATTATGTTCCAACTGCTTATGTATATTAAAAGATAGAAAATATTTGAACGATACTTGATAGCCCCGATTAACTGCACAGCTCACTGGAGCCTGAAATATGTCAAGAGGAGCTAGGCTTAATCCAAAGGAATTGGTTTCTGTGGCAGAGTAGCAGAGTTCTTATTTCCTATTTAGCCAATATTATTGCCTAAAACTGTTCATTATTTATCCCAAAACTATTTGTCTTTTCATGATTTCTAGGGGGCAGAGTCCAGCTGTTGCTGAATTTAATTTATTATTAAGAGCACATTCTTTAGAAACCTATGGTGTTGATCCTCATCCTTGCAAGGTAAAAAAAAATCTAGACTTTTAAAAATATATATCTTTTGTTTTCAGCATTGGGTAAACCTCTCTCCTACATGATTTGGCTTATACAGTTTATATAGTTTATACAGGATAGACAAGACAGACAAACACTTCTAGTGGGGTGGATTGTGCGATTTTTATAACTACAAGAAGCTTGATATATAAATGTAATAAACCAATAGAATAAAATATGCAGGAAGATTGATATAGCTTTCATTTATAAATTTGCATTTTTTTCAAAAATTTAAATTGCTTTTAAAGGCAAAAGCAGTTTCGCTGTAAAGTACAAACTCTGTTCAAAAGCAATTATAAGACATAAAGTTAGTTCTGTATCAGAAATTGGCATATCTGATTGCAGTGCTATGTTGATCTCATTCCAATAATATAGCACCAGATGTGTTATATTAGTGCTTTTTATCGGTATCAAATTGTTTGATGATGTTCAAGACTGCAGTTTAAAGACTCAAATGTATAATTTTCTAGGAATAGTGCTTTAGAAGATGGTTAAAAGTTTGCATGGGGAAAGATATATCTAGCTGCTTTCATGCCAATGAATCCCCTGCAAATATCTCTTTGATCATTTAAAAACCTTCCCTCATATTTTCCTTCATGGAAGGAGGTACTGTATTGTAAAAGTATACATTTCTGAAATGTTTGCATTTTCCCATAGTTCTAATTCATACTCTTTTTTTTCCTTAAAAGGATTCAACTGGGACTACAACGTTTTTAGGATTCATAGCTACAGGTTTTGTGGTATTCCAGGGAAATAAAAGGATACATTTGCTAAAATGGTAAGAACTTGAATATTGTTTTTTGTAGGAAAAACAAGGTTGTAGAATACAGAGAAAACTTTACTTGTGACACTGTGGTCCTGTTGAAAATACACTTGACAAGGGAGTGTGGTATCTTGAGAGGATGTTGGGCAAATTCACTACCTCTCATAATGTCTTATGTAATTATTCCTAAACAGTTCCAGGTTTGTCTGAGATTAAATCTCCCTGATCAATTATTTAAATTTGACTGTAACATCCAGATTCAGCCATCTTGTGACAGAAAACAGAAATGAGTCCTTAATTAGGAAGAGGGGATGAGTGTCATTTGTGTTGTATGAATACAGTCAAAAAAGCCTACCCCAAAGTAATCTTATTGCTGGGTCTTAAATATTGGCAGTACTAAATATTGAAATATTAAACCTCCTCTTCTGTATCCAGTGGTTTGTCATTCAAATGTTTTAGAAACTAGTTGGGAATAAGAAATTTGAAATTGGTGGAGGTTTTTTTTTAATAGAAATTTTTCTCCAGATACAAATGTCACCTCTAGGAACAATTGGATATGTTTGGCACAAAGTGAATTGTAAGTACAGAAATACAAACTGAAGTCATATCGTTAAGAAACGAATAAGTGATTTTTAGCAGCTTCCTCTCAGTGTTTTTGTCTTGGATGTTTTTATATAGAACTGTCAGCTACAGTTTGTTTTCCTAATTTAAAAAGCTTTCTTTTAACAGGTCTGATGTCTGTAAACTAAAGTTTGAAGGGAAGACATTTTATGTGATTGCAGTTCAGAAGGAGGTTAGAAATTTTGTTTCTTACATTCTGAAAGCTTTTAATTTTAAAATTAAGTATTACTCATAAAATTACCTACTTCTTATAAAAATCTTGCTCTTACAAAATAATTCTCTGTCTTAACTATTGGAATAGACTAGTAGTTATGCTATTAAATGAATGAAAACTTTCCATAAAATAATATAGCCATTTTTTGACAGAAGAGTCTTGGTAAAAAATGCATGTGATAGAGATAGATATTAAAGACAGATAAATGGGTGTCTGTGTATAATTTGTTTGTATATATGAAAAATTATATATAGGCAACATTATACTTTATCATGTATATTTTATTTGGTTTACACTCTAAATTGAAAAAAAAGGAAACAAATTTCCAGAACTGAAATCTTGCTACAAATATTAATTGTGCAAATTTGTTTTTGTTTATTTGTTTAGGATTCCTCAATTATATAATTGATATATCATATAATGAGTTTACATGCTGCCTCTATTCCAAGCTACCTAGGATGATAAACAGTTTTAACATCTAAAGTTTTTTTAATATCTAAAATAAACTTTATACAATGTATGGCTAAATTATTAGATTAATGATGGTCTGCTCAAGAGAAAACACAACTTGCAATTTTCTTCTTTATACCTTCATGGCAAATGATCCTATGGAATTGTGGAAACTCAGTGAGGGTTATCTCAGTAGTTGATTCATGTCTTTTCAATAGCTAATTGATGACTGATGGCCCATTCAATTCAGAAGGACCATCTGCTTCCAAAAGAAACCATTCAAAAACCAGAAGTTAGAGGTTGGGTGAATATGCTCTTCATTGGGACAGCAGGAATATTAGATTTTTGAAAAGCTGTGATCAGTTCTGTCCTTTCTGGGGCAAATGCACTCTTAACATTTAAGCTAAACCTTGTGTTTCTACCTCATGTTATTTGAAAAAAACAAAAAATGTTTCTTTTTAAAGAGCGAAAAGTAAGGAGTTCAGGATAAGAAAAAAAACATACTAGTCATTATCCTATACAAATGTAAAGATAAAGGTTCCCCTGGCACATATGTTCTACTTGTTCCCAACTCTAGGGAGTGGTGCTAATCTCTGTTTCAAAGCCAAAGAGCCAGCACTGTCCAAAGATGTCTCTGTGGTCATGTGGCTGGAATGATTAAACAGTGAAGGCGCACAGAAAGCTGTTACGTTCCCATCAAAGTGGTCCCTATTTTTCTATTTGCATTTTTATGTGCTTTTGAACTGCTAGGTTGGCAGAAGCTGGCTCACTCCATTATGCAGCGCTAGGGATTCAAACTGCTAAACTGCCAACCTTTCTGATTGACAAGCTCAGCATCTTAGCTACTGAGCCACCGTGTCCCTATTCTATACATAACTCATGGCAAAAGTTAGCTTTACAAGGTATTTGAGAGCATGATAATTATTGATTCAGTTAAAGGGGTGTTCCTTTTTCTTCTGTTTAAAAAGATAGGAACCTCGAGATAACATAATATGGAAAAGTGTACTTTAGAAATAAAACAAACCGAAGTTGCTTTGTCAGCTATTGGGAACTCAACCAAAAAATGGTTGCTAGTTCCTAACGAGGCAGTCAAGTACTTCAGATAAGTTCACTGCTTAATGTGAAGAAGGTATAACATAAGTGAAGATCTTGCCTTTAGATTAAAATTGTTAAATAAGTCAATTTTTATTTTCTTTTGTTTATATTTTCCTCAAAATGCTTAGAAAAAGGCTATGTTATCATTCCATACTTCTACACCAGCAGCTTGCAAGCATCTCTGGAAATGTGGTGTGGAGAATCAGGCTTTTTACAAGTAAGCAGAACTATTCCTATCATCCGATAGTATAAATTCATTTCAGTTATATAATACTAATGTGTAGATGAGCAAAGAATATCAAGTAATCTGAGATCCTTAAATCAGCATGTTATAAAGAGAAAATGGCCTTTGATTTATCTGCAAATTGTTTGTTGAAAGTTCTAACAACTATGAAATCAATGTTAAAGAACTAAGTAGTTTTTGAAGTGGGTAATTATGAGGAATACTTTTGAATAATCCAAAACATAAGATTAATCATACTAAGAATTATAAACAATTTAGGCAGATAGAGAGGTAGAGTACATAGGTATGTCTGTCTGTTGGTAGACTTTTTTTTCTTCCTTGAAAATTTAACTATTTTTACTTTGTGTTTCTTTCTCTGAAGATATGCAAAATCAAGCCAAATCAAAACGATGTCCAGCAGCAAAATATTTTTTAAAGGCAGCAGATTTAGATACAGGTAAATATTATTTTTATTCTAACAGGAAGGAATTATACAGGTGAGATGAGATGATAGATAGATAGATAGATAGATTCTCTATACTTTATTTTTTTTCTGATAGATTCAATAAAAACTCAAGTTCCTTAAGATTGCAAGCTTATATACAGTTACAGTATCTGTTTGTACAGATATAAGATTAGATCATTTTAGCCTATGAAAAAGTCCAGATTGTTTTTTAAAGTACTTGCTTTTGATTGTATTAACATTTTCATAAACTGCTCTTGAAATATAAAAATAAATAAATATGGAGAGTATATGGGCCATCCTATTCACATGGACTTGAAAATAAGTACCAATGATTATAATGGGAATTTATGCCTGATTAAATGTACCTAGAATTATGCATATGAAATATCTATGAATAGATAAAAACAGTTTTTAGTAGACAGTACATTAGACTAATTGCTATCAATTTGAACAGAATTGTTCTTGTAAATTGGGACTCAATGGTCCAATGTAAGCCCCAGCTCCATTTTTATATTAATTCAGATTCTCAAAACCACAATGTTAAAATCAGATAGCAAACCACCAATATCTTTCAGTATGATTTTTAAAAATATATTTTAAAAAAGATGGGATAAATTGGATGTTAAGTCTTTCTCTGGCTTAATGATTTTTTTTCTGCCTTTAAAACTGTCTATACACACACATATGGACAAAAAAAATCCTGCATTAGCTCTCTGGTGATATCATCAAAAGGTTAGTTTAAATAAATAAGTAAAGTAAATAACTCCAGTCCCTATTAAAAGAATTTTGCCATAATTAAAATGCCAGCTCTCTAACGATATAGTGGCAAACATCCCACAATAATAGTTTTTGAATATTCAACTCTGTTTCTAAAGACAAAATCCCAAAGGTGCTTTTTCAAGAGGCAACTGCACTTTTAAAAGTCCAGTTGCCTTTTGAAAAAAGCACCTTTGGGACACCATGACCTGGGTGTCTCCATAGAAATCTAAAAACAAAGCTTTTCCATTACTTGGTATCCTTCTTAATATATGTATTGTTTTAAGGATTTGGTTACCGCACAAAAATATATTTTTTATCATACAAAGATTAATTCTTAACATATATATTTTGTGACAGTGGCAAAGTTGCAAAAGAAGTTGTTGAAGCAAGTTCAAAGATCCAGAGGGAGCCTCCAGAAGTGCACAGGTACTTTAAGATCTAAAACATTGAAAGAATCTTCTAACTTTGACCTATATTACAAATTGAAAAGTTACATAACATACATTTAATTACTGTTCTCCCAGAAATTGTACATTGCTATTGGCTTTTAATATGTAATAGGAGCTGAAGGATTTATAATCATTTACATTATAGGATTTTTTTTAGTGTTTCCTGACTTATTCCTTTCAGTAAGGGCAACCATTTAACTCAAATCCCAATTCATCAAATCAGGAAAATCCAAATGTTCTCAAATCATTTTGGCATACAGGTAGTCCTCGACTTATGAGCACAGCTGAGCCCCAAATTTCTGTTGCTAAACAAGACAATTGTTAAATGAGTTTTGCCCCATTTTACAACATTTATTGCCACATGTATTGTTCAGTGAATTACTGCAGTTGTTAAATTAGTAACGTGGTTCAGTGAACCTGGCTTCTCCATTGACTTTGTTTGTCAATTTGCTTATGATCGCATAGCAATAGCACTTAGATTCTTACATGCTTCTCCATAGTGCCTTATAGCACTCTCTGAGCGGTTTAAAATGTCAGCATATTGCCCCCAACAATCTCGGTCCCCATTTTACTGACCTCAGAAGGATGGAAGGCTAAGTCAATCTTGAGCCCATAGGATCAAACTCCTGACTGTGAGTAGAGATAGTCTGCAATACTGCATTTTAACTACTGTGCCACCAGGGCTCTTCCCTGGTTCAATGCAACTGTCAATATGAATCAATTGCCAAGCATCCAAATTTTGATTTTGTGACTATAGGGATGCTACAGCAGTTGTAAATGTGAAAAATGGTCATTAGTCTTTTTCAGTGCCATTGTAACATCAAAATGTCACTAAATGAATGGTTGTAAATCAAGGACTACCTGTAATAATTGCATAATTCTATTTCACTGATTCAGGTTTCACTAGGCATTGGCTACAAGAAACAAAAGTAAATAACTTCAAACTCTTCTGCAACATGTTTTATACAAATAAATATTCTGAAGAGAATAGCAAGAAAATTCTTTTTATATGCCACATAAGTATCTCCATGTATGTATTTACATACATACCTACAACCTAATTCATTATATAGTCAATAGGATAATTTATCCCCTTTCTTCACAGAACCAACATTACTCAAAGTCGTAGCTCTTATTCTTTAAGCAAACAACTCATAATAAACATGGAACCTCTGCAACCTCTCCATCCATCACCAGATGACCAGGAAGAGGTTCTTTCTGATGAAGGTAAGTCTAAGCTAAGAGGCTCCTTCTGTTTTTGTTTTTATAAAGCACATCAATAAAATTCAACAGTGATCAGTGTATGTATATGTTTGAAAAGTTATTTTCATTCACATAACTAAGAAAATTGCTGGATGATTGTTGATATGTTGCTTATAAAAATACATCTGGGACAGTTTTAAATTATTGCAAAATATTGTTTATATTATAGAATACTAGATCTTTAATAAAGAGTAGAAACTGATTCATCTTGATCATCAATTAGATTTTTCATTTAATAAATGGCGGTTCATTCTGAGACATCAACTTTTCCCAGCTTCTCATTGCCTGGAGCTGTTGATCTAAACTCAGTATCATCTAAGACAGGGGTGTCAAACTCAACACCTATGGGCCAGATACAGCCCACATGGGTGCTTAAATCTGGCCCATGGGGCCGGCCTGGAAATATCAAATGACTGGTCCATGAGGCCCGCCGCAGCCCGTTTTCAGCCTCCATGGCCTCCTGAGCACTCTGCCGGCCAAAAACGGGCTGTGTGGGTTGCTGCAGGAGTTGTCCATCCCATCTCCCCTCCGCTCCACATTCCCCGCACCCTGCCTCCCCCGCCAGCCCGCGGGGAAATACAATGTTGATCCACCCCTCAAAAAAATCCAGTTTGACATCCCTGATATAAGTCAGAATAGATTTTTGTTGTTCAATTTTTTTCTGTAAGACATTTAAGAAAATATTGCCATGGGATGGGACTAAGTCACAACCTATTCTACCATTTCTAAGTAGAAAATATACAAATACCCCTCGATCTCAAATAGTCAAGGAACACTTTTAGACAGAAGTGCATGTAACTGAATTCTGTCCACTCAATATTGCATCTAGGAAGGCATCCTTAGCTACATTTTCTTAATTCTTCATTATATTATATTGGGTTTCTTTGGCAGTGTGACTGAGAAGCTCTTAACGTAGCATCTTTTCTCTTAACTGCTGCTATTTTTGTACCCTGTCAGGGGAAGATCCTGCTATCAGTCCCCACCTGGTACAGCATGATCCCATCCCTGTACTTCTTCCTGGAAGCCTTACAACTTGGAAATCTGGTTCTTTCTCCATTCCACGTGATACTCCCCCCCGTATTCGTAATCCCAGATCTCTTGGTGAGTGTTGATATGGTGTATGTGTGTCTGTCCATGTGGTAGGGTGTGGCTGTCAAGCTTTCCTATTCAGGAACTCAGTGGCTACTGACTTCTCAAAGAACAATACAGCTACGTTCTATTGCAAGCAGAATAGCTTCCAGTTGGTCAACTCTCGTTAACAGTACAGAATTATATACCTACGTATTCAAATAATTCTATCTATTCCCTGCATTTTCATTTTGTCAATCCAAGACCAGGTTTTCCTTTGTTTCTCTCCCACTTTAGAAGCATGCTTATATTGTCAGCATTCTGACAATATAAGTACCCAGAGCATTGTCCCCAACATTAGAAACAACCTGTCTGTGAGTATAGCTAATTGCAGCATCCATGCCTGTATGAACATGTACTATTTGTGTATGTTAGTGGAAAAAGGAAGGTTGACAAAAGATGAAGATTGTGTGAATATAAACCATCCTTCTCACATGAAGATGATTAAGATTCAGACTTAAAAGTTAAAAAAAATGTTTTCTTTTTCATGTAGATCTTTTATTTATGTCTGGTTACTGTATCACATCTCACTTCTAATAATGTCTTAAGGATTTTCTTAATCGGGCACAGATTACAAATGCTACAGTTGGGGGGGTTACTCATAAAAGTTGTTTTATTATATAAAATTAGTTCTTTCTTTCTATTCCTAATCTTAATGCTAATTCTATTCTTGCTTCTAATTTCATACTTACATTCTTCCTACCTATCTTTTTCTCATTAGTTTTCTTATTAGTACAAGTTTACAACTATTTCTATCTTCCTTCATCTTTGAATTTCTGTCTCCGTGTCTATATGTTTGTAGCACTGTTTTCCTCTCAACTTTTTCCTAGCTCTTTGAGCATTTCCTTGTTCCCCAGGTCTTCATTTCTTGTAACCAGCTAAGCCATTTGCATATGAAAACCTTTTTCATTCTTTATAGATTAATGAATGGGGTTTTTTTTCTCCCTCCCCCCTCCCAATCCCACGTTCATCTTGGCATCTTCCTGGGTTGGTTTGTGTCCTGTGCCTGGGCTGTTTGTTTGGGTGCTTTCTTTTGCAAACCCTGGTTATGCTCTTCCCCCACCCCTGCTGCTTACTTTTGTGTTGGAGTCTCCTTGCTCACTTCTATTCTGTTTTTTGGCTTGACTCCTTTTTCACCAACCCATACACATACTTGATTTCTGGTCCATTTTATGGGACATGCTCTTCAGTTAAGAAGAAAGAGGGGCTGTTTTAACCCTCTTTCCCAGGCATTCCCATAGCTTAGGATCCCAAGAGGGAAAGAGTAATGCTAGCTTACTCTAGGCGGTGAGTTCACTCTTTCATATGACCTCATTCTTCTTATGCCTATTTTGCTTTAAATCAACCATCCTGTATTTCCCCACCGCACAAATATTGCCCTGTGAAGAGAACCGCAAAGTTGACCTTGGAAAAAAAATGCAAGATTTAGCAAAAAATAAGCCCAGAATAGAAAGAAGACATTAAACTGCCTCCATACTGATACTCTTTGTATAATGTGGAAGAAAGAGAAAACACTTTCAAGATTGTTATAGATGATAATCTATATCAATAGAACTGATCTCCAATATTTCTTGTGGAGTCTGTTTCCAGATCTAGCCTGCATCTGACAACCTTCAGAAGGCCACACATCTCAGCCCTGGTGAAGACATTACAGGTAGTCCTCGAGTTATGACCACAATTGAGTCCAAAATTTATGTTACTAAGTGAAACATTTGTTAAGTGAGTTTGCACTTTTCAACTTTTCTTGCCACCGTTAAGTAAATCATTGCATTTGTTAAGTTAGTAACATGGTTGTTAAGTGAATCTGGCTTCCCCATTGAGTTTACTTGTTAGAAGGTCGCAAAAACGGATCATGTGTCCCCAGGACACTGCAACCGTCATAAATATGAACCAGTCGCCAAGCATCTGAATTTTGATCATGTGACCATGGGGATGCTGCCACTTTCATAAGTGTGAAAAACTGTCCTAGGTCACTTTTTCA
The DNA here is from genome assembly GCF_009769535.1 of Thamnophis elegans. Classification (NCBI taxonomy): domain Eukaryota; kingdom Metazoa; phylum Chordata; class Lepidosauria; order Squamata; family Natricidae; genus Thamnophis; species Thamnophis elegans. The sequence goes on along the minus strand of NC_045543.1, from coordinate 83,042,187 downwards.
GTGACGGTCACTAAATGAACTCTTGTAAGTCGAGGACTACCTGTATATTACTGCCATGTTTTTGTAAGCTTTGGAGATATGAAACATAAAATCATAGCATCACACGAGAGCAATATAGATTGTGCTCGTCCAAATCATCAAACATTTTATAAAGGTTTTCTTCCTTCTTGGCTTTGGATGGATTATTGGCTTTGGGAAATAAAACTGATATGGTATTTTAGGAATACTCTGTGTATTTTGTTTACTTTGATCTTGTCTTGATGCAATTATGCAGTTGTATTTATTACTGCACGTTGATTATTAAATTGTGTATTAATTGCCAATATCTTTTCTCCTCGTCATGAGATTTATGTAGGGCTCCTTGCTTTCATAAGTTTGAACCAAGAGAATTCCTGTGAATATTGCCATCATGTGTCTCTTTGGAATCTTCTTGGATCACTCTGATCTCGTGTTTCTTGTAAAATAAATTTTCTGTGGAGAGGACTTAACAAAGAGAGGACTCCTTTGGATTTACATGGCAGTGCGTTGGAACACTTTTTTCCTCAGATCACTTCTGATTTTGTAGGTACACTGAAATTGTTGTGTTGTAACAGAAATACAAGTGGTCCTTGACTTAAAACCACAATTGGGACTGGAACCTCTGTCCCTAAACGATGCAGTTAAGTGAGTCATGCCTGGTTTTACAACCATTTTTGCCACAGTTGTTAAGTGAATATGGATTTCTCCATTGACTTTGCTTGTCAGAAGCTGGTTGGGAATGTCACAAATGTTGATCACGTGACACACACAAACACACCCTGCTGCAACTGTTGTAAAAACAAGCTGGTTGCCAAGTGCTTGGAGTGTGTTCACATTGCTATGGGGACACTACAACACTCACAAGTGCGAGGACTAGTCATCAATCACTCTTTTCGGTTAGTCAGCCTTGGGGACAATACCAGAAGATCAACTTTTGGTCCAAATGATTACTGTACACTATATACTTAGACTAGTGCAGTTCAACATCAATTATCACTAGCAAAAACACTACTGCTGTTTCTATTTTGTAACTCCTAGATGTGTGCAAGGCTTTCCTACAATAGCAGTTACAGGAGCAACAACATCAGAGCCAGGCTTCGTGTCCAGTAAATCTTAAATTTGCAGTCATTTGGTTGTGAATTAAAAGTCTTTTTTACATTTGGGAGAAGATTCCTAGCCACAGTTTGGCTACATTAGGTTATTATTAATTCCAGTGTAAAGAAGCCACACGCTTTCTATATCTCTACTCTAGGATTTAAATTCTAGGTTTTTTCTTCCCACTTTTATGAATGAAAACTCAGTGGGATTGTGTGGTAGCCTTGGGACTAAGACAAAATGCCTCTCAGGTCTGGAAACCACTGGAACCCTTCCTGCCAACCTCAATATTTATACCTTCAACTTTTACAATAATTAGATTGAATTAAACAGAATTATATCTACAGATAAATAAAAGTGTAGGCTCACATTTGAAAAACAAAATAAACCCCCATATAAAAATCATAATGACTTAGTTTGGCTCTAATACATATACTGGCGAACTTTTATTTCTGTTGCTTTAGTAGTCTGCGTTACAATGCAGTAAACAGTTCAAGTGCTTAGACTAGTATATATAGTGCAGCTGTTAATTAACAACTGTTAAGGGAACGGTTGGTATTTGCTGTTAATTACTTTGTGTATTACAAGCCAGTTGGAAGGGTTTAAAAATAGGTACTCACACTGTGCTCTAGTAGGCTATTTCTATTGGCCGAATTAGAAGCTGTTATTTGATTCATTCAGCTGGACTCTTCCAAGCTGGACACAGTGGAAACTTGGTAAAGGTCACAGCTGGTATGGGTGGCTAGTTGAAAGCTGAAATAGAAAATATAGCTTTTAGTCAATATGGTGAAATGCCTAGTAAAAATCCAAACCCGGAGGAGTATCCATTTGCGAATGGTTAACCACTGTAGTAAAGATGTATGCATTCGTCTGCTGAGGCATGGGTCAAAGATCACAGCTAAAAGTGCTGGTAAGTTCATTTTTGCCTAGTTTATTGAAATATTTTTTAAAGATGATGCCCCTTTTTCCTCTGGAATTTTTGAATATTGATAAGGGTCAAAACAGAGGGAATAGTAAATTATAGCATTGGGATTTGAATGATTTTCCCTTTATCCAAAAGAGCAAACAAAGAACAGCTGGGGAAGCTGAAGGCTAGGATATCGTAGGAAAAGCAAAGCATTCAGTGAGGAATGTCCTTCTGACAGATGGCGTTCAATTGTATATTAAGTTATCATTTTAATCAAGTACTTAATACACTGAGGAAAATGTACATTTAGTTCTCAGTGTCTTTGATGTAAATGTATGGCATGAATGAATCTATGAATTATAGATAGTACAATTCCATGACACTTAAAACTTATAGATATCTTTAGGGAATGATTATGCCCATGTACCCTCATCAAAAACGATGTTAAATTGAAAAAAAAAGTGATACTTCAGCTGAGGAAGACCAAAGGGATTATTCTCAGAAATATTATAGCCTATTTTATTACTGATAGTGAAGCTTTCTGAAACAAATTCTAGGACATCTTTCTTTCAGGAAAGTGATAATTGATCTCTGTGACAGTGATTAAACTATGGCTCAGGATCCTCTTGAGTCACCAACAGTTTTCAAACAGAATATTTAAGATCTCAAATACTTTTAAAACCTGACCAGAATTGTGGAAAGTGGGAGTGTGGTCAAAACCTTAGTAGAACCATGTGTCTCATTTTGCTTCTGGAAGCACAAAGTGAGTGGCTATGGTACCTCAAAGGTTCAGATTACTGGAATATTTAATTATTAAAAGTAAATGGTATATTTCTTGTTCATCTGTAATCCTAGTAAAAGCATTTATCAACTGATTCAGAATGAGCCAATACAGGTAGTTATGTGTGTTTTTAGAACATCACATCTCACACCTCTGCTCTTCAAGATGCATTGGTTGCCAGTTTGCTTCTGGATCCAATTCAGGGTACTGGTTTTAACATTTAATGCCCTTCATTGCATGGGACCAGGTTATCTGAGGAATTGCCTCTCTCAGATAGCCCATCCCAGTAGATCTGGCAAAAAGGTCCTCTGTCAAGGACCTTGGAGTACTCATCTCAAACGATTTAAGCACCAGAGCTCACTGTAACAGCATTGCCAAAAAGGCATTAAGAGTTGTTAACCTAATCTTGTGAAGATAGGGTTACCAATCTTGGTAATATTGTACTGCAAACTGTGCTAGACCAATTCTCGAATACAGCTCATCTGCTTGGAATCCACACTGTATATCGGATATTAATGCAATTGAGAAAGTCCTGAGGTATTTCATGAGAAGAGTATTCCACTCCTCTACTCACAACAGAATACCCTATGCTACCAGGCTTGAAATTTTGGGCTTGGGCATCCTAGAACTATGCCGCTTACGGTCTGAACTAAGCATGGAACACAAAATTATCTGCTACAATGTCCTACCTATCAGTGACTACTTCAGCTTCAACCACAATAATACACGAGCACATAATAGATACAAACTCAAGGTAAACCGCTCCAAACTCTACTGCAGAAAATAAGACTTCAGCAACAAAGTGGTCAGTGCCTGGAATGCACTACCTGACTCTGTTGTTACATCCCCAAACCCCCATAATTTTAACCTTAGACTGTCTACTGTTGACTTCACCCCATTCCTAAGAGGTCTGTAAGGGGGCATGCATAAGCCCACCAGCTTGCCTACCGTCCCTGTCCAATTGTCTCCATTTATTCGTGCACATTTACTGTGTTCATATTTATGTTTATACTTATACTGTTATCTTCAATATTCGAATAAATAAATAAATAAAATCTACAAGGGACTTAGATTTGGTGGGTCCCAGGAGGCAGGTCCCGCTTCTCTACTGTGGCATTACCTTGTAGAACATTCTCTCCCTCTTTCCAAGGTTAAGTTGGCTCCATTCCTTTTGATATTCTGTAAATTGTTCAAGACCTGGTTATGTCATCAGGCCTGGGGAAACCTCAGAACATCAGGCCATGTTCAAATGGCTGCACTAGTGAGGTAGATATACTCATTTTCTCTGTGCTTGGGATTTGTATATTTTAATTTTGATTTTAATTCCGAGCATGTATTTTTACATATTTAGTTTATATGATTGTTTTTACATACAGTATGTGATCTTTGGATTATTATATGCTGCCCAGAATCACCTTTGGTGAGATGGATTGCCATCTAAAACTGATCAATGAAATAAACAAAACAAACAAACAAACAAATACATTATATTCATGGCAAGGTCAGTAAAGTTAAATTACATGAACAACTATCATTTTAATACTGTCTGAAGCATCAACAATGTAAATATTTTAAGCATGTTTTTAAATAGGAAATCAGACCACTTTACTATAAATTGTTATAGTAATAAATTAAAGTTAATAAAAAAAATAAATCAACAGCAATGTAATAATACAACATAGATACAGTACATTGTAAACCAATTATAAAGGCAGACAACAGACATGGCAGAAAAGCAATTCTTAGTCCTTTCCAAAAGTCTGTATGCCTTCAGTGCTGGTTTTGTTGGAATGGTATTCCATAGATTACTTGCCAGCATTGAAGAGGTTCTGTTCTTTTTACAGAATTTCTGTACCTCAGCCAGCATAAACATTTGAAATAGATTCTCAGATACCAAGCTAAGTGTTGGGGACGAATACATGGGAAGACATTCTGATATGTATCCAGGACCCAATATTCCTATGTCGAGATGATGAAGGAGCTGATAGGGGCTAAATATAACTTGCAGGGATAGTATCACAAAATTATCTAATACTCATGGGTCATTTGAAGGACTACATTATTTGATTTTCTTTTAGAAACTCCCATCTTTTTAGAATCTTGATTGTCAGGTTTTATGGCATACTCCGATTTGCTTGAGAGCTACTTCTCTGTGGTAACATCCCATTCATTTCACTACAAAACCGCCGCGAGAAAACAGCGAAAATAAAATCGCACCCACAGAAGCGCGCCAATAAATGCGCGCCGATGAAAGCGTGCCATCAACAAACAACATAATACAACGTAATAACCCTAACCCTTACCTTAACCCTAATCGCGCTTTCGTTGGCGCGCATTTATCGGCGCACTTCTGTGGGCGCGATTTCATCTTTGCTGTTTTCGCGCCGCGGTTTTGTCGGCACGCTTTTGTCGAGAACGCATTTGACGGGTCACACAATAGCTGAATACAGAAATAAGGTGGGTGAGATTTATCAAACCTCGCACTCAGTGTGCATTACTTTCATAGAATTACCTTATTAATATGTGTAACATAGTGATAAGATTTCAGCTTCACCATTATTAACAATATTTATGCATGGGTACTGAATGATCTTGTTTACAGACATGCTACAAACTACCTAGATACACTCAGCCACGCTCACAAAGTTTAGGAAAGGCAATGAGGCTTTGTGCCTGGAATAAAATGTGAATATTGATTTATGCAATTTAACAAAATACCTGAAAAATGTATGCATTGGGAGCAAGCTTACAGAATTTTGTTGATTTAGAAAAACCTATGATAAAGTCATTAACCTAGAATTATGAGATATATTGCAGAAATATTGAACTGAATATTGGTTGATGTATGTGATAAGAACAGTAAATGGTGGAAGTAAAACATATATGAGAATAAATGAAACACTAGTGAATGGTTCAACATTGATAATGAATTAAGGTGAAATGTATAATAAGCTTTTGATTGTTCAATGTATTTATGAATAAATGTATAATAAGTGCTTGCAATATTAGACATATGTTGAATGGAGACATAAATGTTGCATTTGAGCCATGGTGGCGCAGTGATTAGAATGCAGTACTGCAGCCGTCAGTTCCACAGTTCGAATCTCACCAGCTCAAGGTTGACTCAACCTTCCATCCTTCCGAGATTGGTAAAATGAGGACCCAGATGATTGTTAGGGGCAATATGCTAACTCTGTAAACTCCTTAGAGAGGGATGTAAAGCACTGTGAAATGGTATATAAGTTTAGGTGCTATTTGAATACAGCTGGTGATGTGCTGTAAATGTTAGCTAAAGTGAACCAAAGTAATGGATCTGGAACTTAATATATCAAAGGCTAGGGTAGTTGAATTTGATAAAATTAGGTGAACAAAATTAAGTGAATTAAAGTTGTGCATAGAAAAAACGGGCAATAGGACTAATAGATGAACATGTACTTTGGCAAACTGTTTACTAAAGAAAGAATTAAGACAGTAAAAAAGTAAAAAAGTATTATGCAGAACAAATGACAAATTAAGTTAAAACAGCTACTGTACAGTACAATTTGTTCTGTGTAAATAAGAGAGTATGTTAAGAGAAATATAAAAGTAAATGATATGCAGTAGAAACAAGTAACTTAAGTGTTGTATGTATTATAAAACAAGAATTGGGTAAAAAATAAACACATGCTGAATGGTGAATCACCAATATGAAGGAAATACTTTGAGAAGTTTTGGCCCTGTAGATTAAAGGTATCAAACTGGCGGCCCATGGGCTGGATGTATCATGGGCAGGTCACGCCTACCCCAGCTCCACGAAGGGGGGAAATGTAACGATATGTGATTGACGGCAACGTGATGCCATGAATTTGACACCTTTGTTGTAGATAGAATGAATGAAGATTGAATTCCAAAAGAAAGATATTAGAGATAATTGCATTGAGAGGAAAACTCTGAATAGATAGAATTGATAAGATCTTAAAAAAAGACAGAGGTGAGATATTACAATATAAGAAATAAATGTAGTGTGTGATGCTATGCATGGACATGATGCTATGGATGTAAGGATAGTTTGCTGGGATAAGAAAAATATGAAAAATATGAAGAAGTATAATAAAAGATAACGGTATAAATCAGATTTCTTTTTTCTCTTATCTCCTCTATGTAATTTACTATCTCTTATTCTTTTTCTGCATTTTTCAAAACATTGCCTAACCCAAAAGAGAATAGCGTGATGGGTATGTATGTATGTATGCAAAATTTTCTGTGAGCAAGGCCTGCAGCCATTTTGAGACCATTTTTACTAAACTTTATTAAAGAGCCCTTTGAAAGCATTTTGAACTTTTGTCCTCCATATTTGTCTATGATGGAAATGCAATTTTAATGAATTTACATCATGTTTTAAAATCATGTCAATATTTAAAAAGTGGTCTTGTTCCATTTTAATTTTGTACTATGTTGTATTAACATTGTACTACGTTGTGCTCTGTATGAACTTTATTTTTAATCCTTTGTCTTTATCATCATTACCATGATCATCACCATTATTGTGATGATGTAGCTAAAGTCAGAAAAATGTATGGTGGCAATGAGCGTAACATGAAATGAGAGAATATTCTGATATAATCTTTTAAAATGTAGCTTTCTCCAGTAGGCAATAAGCTGCCCAATTTTCTATTTTATCAAAATCTATTCAATACATGATGACCTTTTCAAATATGAAGTAAAAAAAAATAAAACTGAGCAACTGAAAACTAAATACTAGATCTGACACAATCATTATTCATGTTTTTATAAGGGCACATTTCTAATTTTAATTAATGTTAATAATTTAGAAATAGTAATTACTAAAGTAGCAATAATGTCTAATCTGAATTTAGGATAGATAGTTAAATGTGGCTATATTACTTGAGATTTTTAAATTTTTTAAATGATTAGTTCTCCATTTTTATTGAATTGAAATGTACTTTTTGAAGAAATTGAAACAACATTATACAGTCTTTTATTTCTTAATTAATATAGGTAACATGCAAATAATTTTAGATTTATTTTGCTATTAGTATGTAACAAGTTTCCATTTGTTCTACAATTATATAACCTGTTCTAAGAGATTCTACTGAGTATAAAACTGGAAATTTTTCTATCTTCTTCTTGCTATATGTTAGGATCAGATTCACTTGAAGTTATCAGGAGATTATTTGAAGTAAATTTTCATTTTCCAGGGCAGAGCTGGTAGGTCTGAACTGATTATTTTCCTATCCTGATAGTCCATGACTGATATCAGGAATGTTGATTCAGTAAATAACTGACAGCTTTAAATCAGAGTAATCTATGTAATAAACTAGTTAATTTATTTCATACAGTAATCAGATACTGTGTGATAGCCAGTATCATTGATCTTGCAAATATTTATTGGGAGATGTAAGTGGCTGAGGTGTTGTAAGTTGTATTTGCTAAATGACTTCTTCTGGCTCTTGTTTTATTTTGTATGAAACACATTTTTGTGAATTATTCTCTATCACCTTCAAATAGTGAAAATGTCCTCTATCATCAGTTTTTCTCCAGGCTGTTGTTTTTCTCTCTTGTCTAGTCTTTGATTGATTGTATTTATTATAGGAGCCAGGATGGCTTAGAAAAATGCAATTAAACTAACAAACAGAATTAACATAAACCTTAACACTTTACTGAAACCATGTAATATTTTTTTTAAAAATAAATAAATCAGAATTTGACATAATTAAAAGGCCTAAGTAAATAAATAGTGTTAAACCCTCTTCCAAGCTCTTAACTCCAGTGTCGGTTTGTATTATGAATCTTAACATGAAGAAATGAGAATTAATGTCAAATTACGTGAGGCAGGATCCACAAACAGTGCTGCTAATGATTCAAGAGTCAGAGGAAGTTATTGCCTGTTTCAGCCCTGAAGTAAAAATCCTACCACTTTTTAAAGAAGCTTGATACTATGAATGAGAAGCTATGTAAGATAACAGAATGATCTAAGGGTTACAACAGTTAAAGCGGATTTTGAAGCCATAAATAAAATCAAGATTGTCTTTAACCAGGTTGAATTAGATGGAGTTTTAGTTTATTTTGAATAGATGTACAAAAATAAGGCTAAATCTTATCCAGGGTGAACAGTCTTACAATTGATATTCAAGGGAAAATACTAAGATTGTCAAAGATATTGACATTGTTGATATCTTGAATAAATAAATACATTTGATCATTGAACTCATTGGGTCTGTTGCTGCTTCTTAGCCCAAACTATTTTACAGGATTGTTGTTATGGGGATAGAATTAGGGAAGAAATTCTTAAGAGTTTAGGCTTACATTCATTCCTATCTATTCTTTGCATTGAAAAATAAACTTCAGTTCACCCATATAAAAAAGTAATTAAATAAAACTGGACTCTAAATGGAGTTGTATAACTTTAGAAGACTGTAGAAAAAACTAGTATTTGTTGCACATTTACTTAGAGAACTCTTTTAAGTTCTCAAAGTCTGTTAACTTTGAAGCTAAATGGCATAAGCATAAATGGCATAAGCAAAACATCAATTTCACAGATTATCATTAGATACAAATTTGTATGGATAATCATTTTGTGTTCAATTAATTAATATCATTTGTTGTGATTTATGTATTTGCATACTGTGGTTTACACAAATTGATTCAAATTATACTATCATCTGCATGATTTATATATTGGCATCATTACACAAAGATGATACAAATGATGCAATTTGTAGTTTAACCATATTAGAATTAATGAAAACCTTTTCCCCCAATTAGTTAATTCAGTCAAACTGTCTTACATACTATAATTCATTTTGTCACTTATGACATCCTCCTAATATTAATATTGTACCTTGAGAAATAGAATCACACAATAACCACTATTTCCCATCAATCTGTACTTTCTCATTTACTGCTATTGATAATCTATTAATATATGTTAGATTATGATGCACCCTTCTGGAAACACATATTATACATGTGCCCGATGATGCAAGTACAGTATTTATCATGGTTTCAGAATCATGGAATATAGTTCTGTACAATGAAGTAACAGAAAATTTTCATTTCAGGTGCACAAAATGCAGATTTTTATTTTTTTAAAAAAACTTGGATTTTTTTAAAGTAAAATGAATAAATGGTATGTCAAGTTATATTTAACTTGCTGAACTATGAAGAATTCCCCTTCACTTAATATAAACCAGTTAATGATTAAATTCAAGCAGTTGCTTTGTCTATAGTTATATCTCCTTGAAATGTACATTTGAGAATCTAAAAGTGCTGTTTTACAGGAATCCAACTGCCGAAGGAAGATGATATTTCGCTCCCTGTGATATCAAGCTCTCCTACTAAAGAAACAGATGATGGTTCAGATCTTTCGGTTGAGGAGGGTGAGAAAATCAAAGAGGAGCCTTTAACAATTTCAGAATTGATGTACAATCCAAGTACCAGTTTGCTACCAACTCCTGTTAATGATGAGGAGATAGACCTTCTCTTTCAAACTTCTCCAAGGGTAGAAAATGGGAAAGAAGATACAGATTCATTTGAGGAACTGGAAGCAGATGAAAATGCATTTTTGGTTGCAGAGGAGGAGGAGTTGAAGGAAGCCCGAAAAGCACTGAGGTGGAGCTATGACTTTTTGATGGGTAACTTGAAGGTAAACTCTGCTGTGAGGAGTTTTTCCAGACTTCTTTTTGTTGGGCTTGGCGTGTTGCTTGTGGTTTTCCCTCTACTACTTGTCCTTCTGGAATCAGATCTTGACATCTCCTTCCTCCACGAAATCCGCCAAACACCAGAATTTCAGCAGTTTCACATTGAATATTACTGTCCTCTCAGACAGTGGATAGCCTGCAAAGTAGACTTCATTAGCCATTTGTTTGGCAGCTCTTAAACATAAAAAATGTGCAAAACTAAGGGCTATATTCAAAACTAGTGAATTTTAGTCAGTATTTAGGTGCTCATAAACATCTTGCAGGTTATCTCCAATTGGTTCTTTATTTTGATAGACAATAACTTCAAAATTCTTACATTTACTTTTCATAATTGAATAATTGATGTAGCAGTGGCCTTTAAGTAACCAAAAAGCAGTCTTTGTTTTATTTGCTTTCTGGTTTTTATCAGTAATTACTGAAGATAAAGCTATCATTTCTACCATATCAAGCCATGATGTCCTAATTTTAAGCATTAACTACAAATAGAAGAGGATGCTTTTGAATATATTCCTTAGTAAAACAATGTCTACTAACCAATGCCTATATTGCTCGGGTTTTATTATTATTTTGTTTGTTTGATTTTTTCATTTAAGACTCTTTTTATCTATTTGCAAAATTTTGGTAAATTTTTAGCAAATGCAATTTCTGAAAATATTTAAGTGTACAGATGAATAAATGCACAAGGACATATCATGAATTTTTAAAGCATTTTTAAAAAAACACTAATATTCTTCAAGATATGCACAATATGAATAATTGGGATGGAGCATAGACATGTCTGATATATGGCAGTGAAAGAATAATTTTTCAATAAACAGGTTTCAGAGAAACTACATATTAGGACAAATCAGTGTAACCATGATTTACAGGTGAGAATTCCATGAGAGGAAAAGATACTTACTCCTTTCTTTATACATTTTTTTTCCTGGAAGCACAATCAGAATAGAATAGTTGGAAAGGTATTTGCAGAAAAGAGTCAGTGGATGCAGAAATGGCTAAGCATACCCTCCTGTCTGTTGAACCTGTCCTGCATAGTCCTAAAATCTCTGCCTTAATATTAGAAAGCAGATACACGATCAATATAATGTGTAATACCACATTACAGCAGCTGTTCTGAAACTAAAGAGTGGGATATAATTTTCTCAAGATGGCAATTTGGATTTTACTTTGATGCACTCATGAAAGTTCTTTGCAAAGTAATGGAAGTATAGTTTTGCAGGAGATTTTGTTTTAACTGTACATGATGGTAAGTTAGAGAAATGGTAACTTAAAAAAAAGAAGATGAAGCTAAGCTTACTAAAATACACAATTTAAAAAATTAACCTGTTTCCAAAGATAGAGGAAGTTTCTGTGAAAAACTTCTGTGAATTTCAGACACCTGAAAAAAAGTTAATTTCTGATCATATTTATTATTTTTCATTATGATGAATCCCAGAGTTACAATTTCATGCATTATTTTTAAGCATGCTTTCTTACCAGATGTAATTAACAATGGATGCACATGATTTATTTATAAAAAGTGTCCTTTTGACAGTGGTGTGTTGTTATCTTTGTTGTCTTGATGGAGATATTGTGCCTGTGTAACTCCAAGCTCTTTTAAGAGGATGTGACTAAAATCTCATGTATTTAGAGAAGATCAACATTTCCACATGCCCAATTTTCAAATGTAAGGAAGTAGAAGCGGAAGAACTAAATAAACTGAATGGCCAATCTGGATTTCATAACACAAAATTCACTCTTCCCCTTTCCTAACTACACCAGCGATAGGATATTTACCTCAGTCCTACATCTATTTCCTTTGAAATATGTTTTTTAGATCCTAGTTCCAGATGTATAAGATTACAGCCTTTTTTCTTGTTCTATTAAAGTTTTAGAATCGCTATCTACTATTACAAATTAATAAATTTTTTTTTTAAATAATCAAGTAAATGTATGAAGTACTTAAAGTACATTTTAAACTTAGTTAAAAACTTTTAAAATATTTTTTTATTTACATTTCCTATTAAAAATAGTGCAACAAACCGAATCCATATTTCATCTACCTTCTAATATATAAACCTTTCTAACTAACTCCCATGTAATTCCCATCAGATTGTGTTTATAATTTGTATAAAAAGATGTATGCATTGTTGAAGAAATTATGAGCTCCTGATTTAGAAAGGTTTATATTCTGGAGTTCTCTGTTGCCAAGTGCAACTGGATCAGGGCATAAGTTTTAAACTAGATTTCTTTTTTAAAAATATATAATTAACTAGTTGAAAAGCTTGGGTAATTTCCCTTGCATGTATTACATCATCTAAAAAGTAAATATAAAATACTTGTAGTTTTTTTAGGGTAATCTTTTCAATTATAAGTAAATATATTAAATGTTTTTGTGACTGAAATGATTTTATCTTCAATGTGTTTTGAGCTCTTCCTTTCCTTAATTACTCCATTGAAAAAAAAATCTATTATTTGGTGCATATTTAATCCTTTTTGCAACTTTGAGCTGAATCAAGAACCCAGTCAGAAGGCATCTATTGTTGTTTTCCAAAACCAAAATGACAGTAATCTTAGAGATATAGTTATAAAAGTAGACTATATAGATATTGCAAATATTATAATAGCAATAAATCCAAACCCTTGTCTTGGTCCTCTGGGTATTTATAAAATACCAAGTTCTTTAATTATAGATCCTTGATTCTAAAATGTAATCTTGTCCATGTACTATTGCTCCAAAATCATCAGAAACCTTTGTTAGTATTAGTTAATTTGATCTTGGAAAGATTGAATTGCTTGAGGGATCAATTACCTCAGAGAATAAACTGTGCAATAAGGATATGTATACAGTGAATGGCACGTGCATGTACATGAAGGGATAGAGATATATCGATCAAATTGTGAGGGCTTTTTTTTCCAGATTCTAGACACAGAAATGAGAAAAGAGTGAAGAATATGTACATAAATCAGAAGAGTCTTGTCTCCAGAACTGGAAGTAACAGAGATGGCATATGAAGAGTTTGTAGGTGCAGTATTGTGTGTTTCTGTTTGTGCTTGGACTATATTGTAGAACATTCTGTACTTGACATATATTTTGTGATTTGTTTAATATTTATAAACACAAACTCTGGGAAGAATTAAATAGGGATTATTTCTCTGAAATGCAAATGGGCAAGAATTCCTGGCATGGGTAGGGCGGGAAATGTACCTGTAAACTTGAGCCTTATCTTTGTAAAGTGAATTTAACATTTCTATGTCCACATCTTGTTTTATATGTTAATGTAATGATAAGACTCCCTAATAAAATATCTATTGAAAAAAGCCACCATGGGCTGACAGACTCATATTTAAATATGATGGTGCTGAAAAAGACTTATGACTGATCCTCAGAGTTGCGGTCAATGCAGCACAATTTCCACTATCTCATGATCACAATTTGGGTATTTGGCAACTGGGATGTCAATGTCCTGCAGTCACATAACATCACACTTAAGGCGCACAGCAACTCATTTAACAACCACAGCCAGAACTGACGAACCGATGTTGTAAGCCAGGCATGGTCCCGGGATTTTTCACTTTACAACTAAATCAGGTAGCAACAGAGTTGCTATTCTCAATTGTGGCTTATAAGTGAGGACTACATGTAGGACACAATTCCCCCTTTTTATCTCCACAACAATGAGCCTATGAGGAAGTTGGGCTGAAATATACTGAGTGGTCCAAGGTAATGCAATGAAGTTCCAATGTTGGAATCCACCAGAACTAGTTAAGACTTGAACCTGGGCCACTCTAGCCTTGTTCGAGACATGATATCACATTGGAATTCTTATCTACTTGGTAAATACAAATCAGTGATATAATCTTTATATCTGATGTCCTTAGGAGTGTGTAATGGGTAACATGATATAATTTGTATTAATGGTTTTGTGCTTTATACGGGTAGTCCTTGACATATAGCAGTTCATTTAATGACCGTTCAATTACTATGGCACTGAAAAATGTGACAAGTGTTTTTCAGTTATGACCTTTGCAGCATTCCCATGATCATGTGATCAAAATTTAGTGGCTTGGCAACTGGTTCATATTTATGACAGTTGCTGTGTCCCATGGTTATGTGATCACCTTTTGTGACCTTCTGATAAGCAAAGTTAATGGGGAAGTCAGATTCACTTACAGGTTATTTACTTAAAACTGCAATGATTCACTTAATAGATGTAAAGGTTGTAAAATGGGGCAAAGCTAACTTAGCGAATGCCTCACATAACAATATAAATTTTGAACTCAATTGTGGTTGTAAGTCCAGGACTTCTGTACACATAATGTGAAATTCATGTGATGGCATCATAACAAATGTGACATTATCAAAGCTTGTACTGGATACTTAAGAATGTATAAAAACTATCATTTCCCAGAACAACATTGTAAGTATTCCTAGCCAACTGATCGGTAATGCAGTTTATTTGGAAAGCAAAAGGAAGGAGTAGCTGTGTTTAAGAATAATATTTCTATATTATGAATCTAACAAACATTAAGCAGTTTATAATAAACACTAATAGAACATTAAAACAGTCTCTTTAAACTTTCATAGTAGTCAAAAGCAAGCTTTCTGGGGAAATCAAAGGTAGATTTATTTTTAATAGTTTACAAAACTGAAGTACAAAAAGAAAATTGACAAACCTTGTAAAAAGGCAGTTTCAGAGTAAGCAGGACAACAGAAGGGAATTTTAATTAGAAACAAAGCAAACAGCTACCTTATGGGAGAAATCTTTTTGCCTCCGTTAAGAGGACATAAGAATGAAGTGTTTGTTTTACTTGCAAGATTCTTCTACCTGGAGATGACAGGGAACAGTAGCGCCTTTAGGATGAGCTAATCAAGCAACAGGATCTCCACACCTCAACCTCCCTTTCCTCATTTTGGCCTAATTTTAGTACATTTTTTAAAAAAAGGAAATCTAGAATGACCGTTTTGCTGACCTTTTCTTCATAGCCAGGCAGCCAAATACCCCAGGCTAATGCACTTTTATATAGCTTGGCACCTGGCACTAAATTTATCTGATGACAGTTGGTACAGCCGACTTTTATTCAATAAAAACTCCAATCACCACCACCCCCACAAATCTCCAAAAGGCATTTATGACATTATCAGCAGCAAAGAGACAACGGAGCGAAACGAGAATCAAATCCCAATCTTGTATGGAGTCTTCTTGGGTTTCCAAACTCTAAATCTGCAGGTGCAGGGAAGCTTCTCTGCGCAAACTGCGCTTGTTTCGCCATTCGAAGCCAAGCTTGCGCAAGAGGCGCGATGGGGGAGAACGCAGCGCAATTCCTTCAGAACTTTACCGCGGTCAGAAAAAGAACTTTCCCCCACTTACTTTCTCTGAATCCGACAGCGCCCACTAGTGCAACTATGTCCTCACGCAAGGAAAGTTTGGCTTCTTGTCCCTAGAGTAGCTGGAGCCGATTTACTTTGAAGAAAGTTTCCAGGACTTGAAAAAAGGATAAACCGCCGGCGGCGGCGGCGGCGGGCCGGGGGGGGGGGGTGGTCCCTTGGTGCTTCCTGAGCTCGCTTTTTTTCTTGCAAACCTTTTATCACCCAAACTAGGTACCATTATCTGCGCCGGTAAACTGTTTACTGTCAGTTTATATTCTGGTGACTTGCTTCTGTGTGGGTGGGGGTTTCTTTAGATGGGCTGTTTACTAAGGGCTCTTTGGCAGTTTCTTGATTGGGGTATTGTTTACTTGATTGTTGGTCTGAAGTTAACCTTGGAGTAGGATCAGGAGATACACACGGCAGCCGAAAGCCTATTGAAACGCACGCTCAAAATTCATCTGATAGGCTTAGTTAGGATTGTTAGGATGAAGTCAGATATATCGGCACTGGTTAATGGGGTGTTGAATTACAACTACCAATCTAGGTCATTTGGCTGGCTGAGGGGTTGGAGTTCCTGCGGCCGGGTTTGGAGGAGAAAGGACGGGGGGAAAGGCGGGCGGGGACGGCTGAACGAAAAATATACGGGAAGGAGAACCTGGTTCAGACGCTTCTCAGCCAAGGAGAACGGAGCTAAGATCTCCTTTTCCTTCAACAGCCAGCTCCACCCTCGGTCCTCGGTTGCCACGGGGATGGCTGAGTACACATTTCCCACAGCTGGTGTTAAGAGAGAACTTCCCAGCGGCTCCTTCATCTTTGCGCCTCTTCTTTACCCTTTTCTTCCAAAGGGGAGGAAAGAAAGAGAGAGAAAGAGGTCGGCCCAAACTGTAGTCTCTTCGAGGGCGCCGCGAAAATTGCAACCAAGGAGCGTAAGGAAAGCTTTTCTCGCTGCTGCTCAAGGGAGGCTCGCAGTTTCCTTGCTTTCGGAATTTGGTTAGGATGATGCTACGTAGCGACGGAGGAGGTGGGTTTTACTACCTGTAGCTCAGGCTCGTGGTTGGAAAGAGAAATTTGTTGAGGTTCTCGGGCCGAAATCCGAACAAGGCTGCCCAGTGTTATCTGTCAGAAATGGTGTAGTAGGGTTTGTGCCTGGTAGGGTTGGACTAGATGATCTACAAGGTCCCTTCCAACTCTTGTTATTCAGAATGAATGAAATTCTCCCCACCCTTCAAGTCTTGCACAAAGAAAGAATTCCAGAGGGACATTTATTTTATTTATATCCCTTCCAGAAAACTCAAGGTTGCGAACATATCCAACACACCTTCCAATTTTCCTTGCAACAACCCCCCTGTGAGCTGGGCTGGGCTGTGAGGGAGAGACTGGCCCCAAACCACCCAAGCTGGCTTTTGTGGCAGAACAAACTCATAATCTCCTGCTTTCTAGCTAGGTGCCTTAACCATTTGACCAAGCTGGCCTAGAATCAAACTGACATCTCAAGCCTTGTACCCTCTATTTTTTCTAGTATATTAGAAGGAGCTGGCATGACATAAGAATGCTGTGTTGTCACACTCTCTGTGAGTCTGAGAAATAAGATTTGGGCATTTCATAAGATGTTTTTCCCCCCCTTATTGGAAGAAATGCCCTTCTGGGTTCAGTTCCAAGTGGGGAAAAACACACTGGAAACATGGAGGCTGCTTGGAAAGATGGTTTAATGGTGGGCAGGATCACATGGCTTGAGGGGAAAGGGGGGGGTGTCACATGCTTCAAGATGTTGGGTGAAGAAGAAAAAGGGCTGAGATGCTGAAAGTTTCTGGTTTTATGCCCTCTCTGGGCTTTGAACTTGAGCTTGTATTCTGATTGGTTGTCAGACTTCCATGGGGCCATGCAGGGGCAACTCTGTAGGCTGTGCTTTGAGTCCAGGTTTGGTTGCTTTGCTGACTGATGTACTTCCCAGTTGCCAAGTGGTGAGATGGGTAAATGGCTAATCCTTCCTTTGTTATGTAGAATAGACTGGCCCAGGCCCCAAAGGTGTGTGTGTATGTGGGGGGGGGGAAGCTGCAGGAAGCTACTTTGTCTTTAAAAAAATATTTCTCCATTTCTCATCCAGGGAAATATCATATTCTGCCTTTTTAATATTTCCTAGGATATTCCATTTTTCTAGGGAAGGGGTGGGTGCTAACGTCCTACACCCTCATGTAAAATGGAGACTTAAAATCAGGAAGATTAACATGTTTTATGTTCTGTCTGAAATCATTATAAAAACGACTCATTGATTGTTCAAGTCAGGATCCTGGTTTTAGGAATATTCACATGCACATCCTGAATGCTTCAACCTCCAAAACTATCATTCCATATGGGAGCTGATAGAGAACAGGGCAGAAAGTGTGGCTTTTCCACTGCTTATCCCTCCCTATCCCGCCTCTACAGCTGCTGGTGGAAAAGGAGCAGAAAGGGGGACAAGGGTGCATGTATATAAGTTCAATATTTGCATTATGATATTGCCACATGCTTGTCATTTTTGTGTCATCAGGGCTTGTTCAGATATCACTGGTTCTGACTGATTTTCTGTGTGACAACAGGGTGTTCTATTGATTCAGTCAGATATGCCGCACACACCAAAAAAAAACCCTCGAAGTTTTAATCACAGAGGTGTGACTGCCATCTTTAATTTATTTGTTCTCCTGCTACAGATGCTTCTAGTTAGAATTTTGCTCTTTTAATCCTTAGTGAGCTTGGCTATTGCTTAGTTGTTTATTAACCCTGTTTCTCTAAAAAACTGAGCAATTTAAATTTTATATTTTGTTGTGCTTTGTTTCAGCAACTTTGTGACTGGAAATCTGTGTCCTGCACTTGTTGGCTAAATTATTTTGAATGATTTTTGAAGACTTGACCTCGATTTGCTGTTAGGCAAGTTTCTCCATTCCACTTTTTCAAAATGCATAACTGGCCGCATCTAATTGCATTATTTTGTAAGAGCTTGAAAAATACTTATTCCATATGTATCAATTGGTTCAGGAAGATGGAGTTCATTATTTTATGTAAATAAGATGAGGATTTATAGTATTTTGCAGAGATTGTACTATAATATCTTTCACTATTTTAACTTCTGAGAGGTCCAGTCTTATAAGTTTGAATTTAATATAATTTTGTGAAATATCAGTATCTATATCTGCTGTGAAAGTGCAAGCAAAACCTCAGTCCCATACTTATAGGGGTGTGCAGCATCTGGAGGTTTCTTCAACATGACAAAATGTGTATCCTGGCATTACAACACAAACTGTGACCCTTAGGTATTTGTGTGTGCAATGTCACATCACAAGTACAAAAACAGTGAAGTTTACATCACAGTGTGACATGTTTTGTCATTTATCTCCCTCTCGGATACTGAATGATGTAGGTGACAGGCACTCTGTCAGATTCTGCAACATTGAAGTGACTTTGGCTACTGAGTGATGTAAATGACAGGCACTTTGCCAGTTTCTGCCAACATTGAGGTGACTTGTAGTTTGTCATATAAAGCACTGAGTCAAATCTTCAACTTCTTCACTCCTGGGGAGAAGTAATTGCTTATCTTTCCATGAGACGTCAGGAAATATTTCTACAGGAGAAAAAGAGGCATGCCATTTTGGGAGCGAAGAGAGGCAGAAGGTTGAAATTTTTCTTCAGCTGCTGAATTTAGCTTGGAATTTCCAGAAAGCCAAAATGTAAGTCCAAGTAAAGCTGAATCTAAAAGGACTATGCAAGTTCAGCTGTTGTATACTTGATACCTCTTGAGATTTCCGACCATCAGGTCAACTTGTGATCTATCACAAGATTATCTTCTCCTTCATAATTTTTTATAGCAGATTTCTTTAAGTTAAATCCATTTGTGGATTTAACAGCACTGTTTTTGTTTTGATTTCCTGAAACATTTATTATTGTGCATATGACTACCCAAAATAAATAATAAAAGTTTGCTTGTTCTTTTTTCTTTTTGTTAATAAAATGTGATTTAATTATAACTTATATCAATTTAACTTCCAAGAGAGGGCTCTGTTTTCCCTAATCAAAACTCAAATTGTCAGAAAGCAGTTAGAGAATTTAATTCATTATTTTCATTTTTTCTACTTATTTGCTGGTAAAGCATCTAAGCTGTGAGGTTACCCCCACCCCGTTTTATACACCAGCAGTAGGGATAGGATCCCAAGCAAAAGCATTCTTTGGAAGAGAAGTAGTAGTAACAATAACCAGGAAGGAGCTAGTAAGGTAACAAGGTAGGCCAGGGTGTGTAAACTCAAAGGATTTATGGGAGACACGATATGAGACCTCCAATATTTAACCCTTTAGGCTCAGCAGTAGTTTTCATCTTCAGATAAAACAGCTTTAATATGCACTTTTTATTTCTACAGATGGCATCTCTGCCTCAGAAGATACTACACCCATCTGTTGCTGATATTCTTCATGAAATCTCTGTACCATTTACTCCTATAACTTGTTATGGAAAAATAGCACCTTATTCAGCAGATAATAACAATTCCATGCTATCTAGAAGTTGTTTGTTGAATTTTACAACTGATAGCAAGATGGGCTTTGAAGAACCCAATGAAACAGTAAATGGAAAAAAGCATTCAACCATTTGGAAGCTCTCTGAAGTGACCTCTCTACGAAAGGAAGACGAAACAGCAAGAGCTACAGCTGGACTTGAAGAAAGAAAATGCTTAAAGAATACATGTATTTCAGAATTAGATAATAAACTACACAGGGAAAGTAGCATCCCTGAGATTCAAAAACTCAAAGATGTAAATTGGACAGAATTGTTTCTTGATCAGTCTCCTTTTGGGAATAGCATTCAGGAAAGTAGTCATTCTGTCTTGGATCACTGCATATTTAAAAAGATGGTTCAAAATAACAGGGGCAAAGATATCATAAATAAAAAGCCTGGCACTTTTGATCCAAAGCTATTACATGCAAATATTTTAAACAGTTCTGTAGCCTTTGAAAATAATTCAGAGAATTTTGAACAAGAAACTCCTGGGACTTTGGTAAATAATAATACATTATGTCCTGCAAGCATAATTTCAAATTCTATCCAGGCAGCCAAGAATAAAAATAAAAACTATTTTTGGGCTCCACTTAGTGACAGTTCAGATGAAGAGTGGACAAATATGACAAAACATAACAGCAAAAAATATACAAACCTTGGTGACAGTGCTAACTTTGACAATCTGACCATTATGAAATATTTCAGTTCATCAATGCCGAAAGATGAAATTGTCTTCAACATAATGCCTGACAGCTGTGAAAAATGCAATCCAGGAATGGAAACCTTGGAGATTCAAGAATATAAATGCAAGAATTTTACACAGACCCCAAAATATAACGATTTTAATGGAACACAGAATTCCATGAAAAGCAACTACAAAGAGTCTGAAAATGGAAATAACCATTTTCATTCTAAGTTTACAGTAGGAAAAGATGCACTGAGACATCAGATGTCAGATATTGAAGCTTTAGAGAGAGCCTCAGACCAGAGAAATGAATCTAAATTACAGCAAACGCTGGAAATGGACAATACCTTTAAAGGGAGGAAATATATCGGCGAACAGGATGTCAATTTTAACAAAGCTACATATCAAAAAGATGCAGAATTAACATCTCAATTGGGCTGTTCAGATACGGAAATTAAGAGCAGTTCTGTGAGTTCATTACTGAAGACGTCAGAAAATAATACTTATACAGAGGGCTCCGACTGTCTGAATCACAGTCTTAAAAGCGTGAATAAGAGCAATATTGACTGTGTTATGCTAGTTGGGCCGCCCCAGATCAGTGATGACCAGGTCATACATAAGCCTTGTATCTCCAAAAATGAGCAAGGCTCTGTAAATGATAATATTTCTGCAACTGGTCTCCAACCAGCAGATGGTGCTAAAGAGTTCTCCACTGAAGGTGTTAAAGGGGATGGTCATAAGAAACCGCTTTATAGCAATACAGACCCATTAGATTTCACCCATAGTGGGGGTGTTTTGGCTAAATATTATTTTTATTTGAACTATCTCAATGAGTCCAAAAGATTTCAGTGCGAAAATGCCCATCCATTCTCTTCATGTCAAGAACATGGTTTTTTCAAAGAAGCCTTTTACGATACTGGATCCTGTTACTGTAAGAACGGTAGCATGAATGAGCAGTGGACAGATGAAAATATGAACAATGACCTGGGAACTTCTGAAGGCAAGAAAAGGACGGAGATCATCAAACCGCAAAATCATTTTGAAGATCAGGTGTTGAAGCCTCAATTTGCAAATAGCGCCCACAAACAAATGGAGAGAACAGGCACTTTTAAAGGTAAAATGGGACTGTTGTTTTTTTTAGTTAGTGAGATGTGTAACTGTTTTTAAATATCATGTAGGAGCAGGAAACTTGATGCTTTGTTAGACTATGGTTTCCAGAATGTCTTATATTAGCCATTTTGGTTGTGATGGTCAGCAGGTGAAATCAAAACTGTTTGGAGGACATCTAGCTGCTGTCTCATGTTACTTTGCCACAAACACAAAGTGTTAGTGAAAGTTTCTAAATTTAGTTAGAAAGGTTCTTTTACTCTTGTCCTACCTTATTGAGAATTTAAAATTATGACTCCATGGTATGGCAGTGGCTCAGGTTTAATGACATAATCTAGGAAGGGTATTAGCCATAAAGTCCTTTGAAAACAAGAGGATTTATAGGATTTCATATTTAATACCTTAATTGTAGGGCTTATGTCAGTCACTCGGGAAGAATTTAAATTTATCTTCCATGTATTAAGAAGAGGGGGAAATAACTTGCAGGCTACACATATCAGAGATTAGTTGTAAATCCCGGCACTACCAGTTCGCTCGTGCTCTCATGCACGCTCATGTGCGATGCCTGCCGCCGCCGCCACTACTGGTTTCCCCACCTCTGATACATATCCTTTAGAGCATTGTTTCTCAACCTTGGCAGCTTGAAGAGCCATGCTGGCTCCGGAATTCTGGGAGTTGAAGTCCACTCATCTTCAAGCTGCCAAGGTTGAGAAACAATGCTTTAGAGTGCTGTGTGATGCCCTAATGATGCTGGGAACTTCTAGATTCCCACATGTCCTGTTCACCACCATAATGAAAGAGAGCTTTTACATTAGAAACGTAAAAGAGTTTTGAACTAATATGCGCTATGGTGAGAGAGTGATAAAAAAATAAATCCTTTCTCCAGCAATCATTGTATGGCTCTTGTATGGCATACAATGTTGTATGGCAAGTGGCTCTTCCGTGATGAAAATATCTAGTTCTGGAAGAAAATGGAAGTGTTAAGCTGCTACTCAATTAAAAAACATGTTCATGCATTTGTTATTCCATTTCAACTTCCTTCTCCGCGGCCAGCTGTTTTCAGAGAACCCTAGGTTTTGTCTTCATTTTCATTTACTAATAAATGTCGGCATTTTTCAGAATAGACTTATAAATACATGAAATTATGAATAAACATACTTTCCATTTGAGACTTTTCATATTGTATATCCAAAGTATTTACTGTGTTCTGATCTCATAATATGTCCAGTCCTTGGCAGAGTATTGATTTCCTTAAGGCTGGGTGCACACAGAAGCTGCTGTGTATGCTCTTGGTGTCATTGCTCCGCCCGAAGGAGATAAACCTCCAAAGTACATTTTACATAAAACATAAAGAGATTGCTCCCAAGTAAGGTAGGATTGTCTAGCTCTAGCAACAAGTTAATTACTTCATAGTGATTTAGTAAATCAAAGGTGGGAGCTGGTCTTTTCCCATTTGTATTGGCATTGCTGTAATAGTGCAAGGATTACTGAGGCTGGGCAAGTTCCTGGAGGTAGTTATGTGTGATGTCAGATGCACATAAGAAAAAGGCAATGTTTTCAGCACAATGATGCAATCCCACTACCATCATTTTAACAAAAATAGTTCCTGTGATTCCTCTGGCAACAGGTTTATTCTTCTCTTATACATATACTCTATTAATTACTGGCAACATCTCTCCTCTTCCATCTCAGCTGAAAGCAGGTGCAGAGAAGTTGTAATTTGGTCCAGCATCTCTGTGGCTACTGAAACCAACATTTCCACAGCTGATATTCAGAGTTCCCCTTTTATATCCAAATGTAATTAAATTGGGAAATCCAATCAAATTCCATTTGTTGTTTCTGGTTTTGGACTAATTTTATTCTATTAATATGCCTTATGAATGCCAAGGATGTGTTTTAGATGTTTATGTCATTCCCTGGGGCTCCTTTTAACTATGAATTAACTATGACTGCAACTAATATATTCTGTGGATCATTTTTTATAGACCAGGAAGTTTTTGAAAACAGGAAATCAAGGCCAAAACAGGCTAGTCCTAAGAAACATTGGGAAAGAGCCAACATTTCATGCTCATCTTACGCACAGAGAGAACTGAAGCCAAGGTTTGCTTATTTAATATTTAATATAACTGTGTGAACAAAGCAGTGCATTTACAAAAGGCATATCTCCTCTGTGCTCTGGCTTCTATTTTTTAAACCCAGAATTTATAATGGCTCCCTGCAGATTGCTTTATACTTTATAAATATCTCATGATATCAACACTATTCTTTTACAATCACACTATGTACCAGTCCTGAATAATCTTTTACTATTTTAAAGAGAATACTGGCTTCCTCTGTTAAGGTTTTCCTGTGCAACTATTTCCATTTAATTATGAAATACTAATTTGAGATGGATCATATTGAATCTAGTACAAGTAATATTTTACACCCATATGTAAATTTCTCTAGTAATATCTTTAGTGTATTCCTAGATGAAAGCAAAGACAGGCTGCAGTAGTAGAAATTACACAGAAATATGGTAAATCTTGTTAGTGGTGGTTGTGGCCAGCGTTACTCCTGGTTCGCTTGTGCGCATGCACGTGTGCACTGGATGCACACTTCATGCACATGTGCAGTTCAGTGGAAATTATACTGCGTATGCGCAGAATTAAAAAATGGCGGAGGTGGCAACTGGGGAACTGGTTCCAAGGCGTGCCTTTTTCTCAACATTTTTACGCTCTTCTGTGCTTTGCATAGTTTGCTTACTGTAAAGGGAATAACATTGAACTGCATGCATGAATATAATAATCTAAATAAAAACAATAGGTCTTGACATAGGTGTTGTATCACCAAAATGCATGAATTTCATGAGAGTAGTGAACTTTGTACGTTTTTAAGACTAAAATTAGAGAGCCTGTTTGGTGTAGTGGTTAAGTGTTAGGCTAGAAACCCGGAGGCACCTGAGGCCTAAAACCAGCTGGGTCACCTAGATCTGGTCACATTTTGCCCTAGGAAGAAGGAAATGGCAAACCACTTGCAAAAACCTTGCCAAGAAAACTTCAGGAACTAGTCCAGGCAGTTGCCAGAAGTCAAAACTGAATCAAAGGCACAAACGCAAAACAAACTTAATTGCTTATTCCTTATTTTGATTTTAAATTTCTTCATCTTTTGATTATTTGAAGAAAATTGTAATCTGTTTATTTTTGGGCAGGTTAGCACTAAATTTGATTCTCCATTAAGTCTAACAATCTGTTTACTTATCACAGCAGCTCAGCTATGGAGGAGGATTAGCTCTGGTGGCTGTTTTCCCCCTTAAAGATGGCAACACAAGCTAAAGTAAGCTATGTAAACAGGAAAATATGAGTGTTGTCATCCAGAATCACCACGCTTGCCTCAGCTACCTACATATTTTTCCTTGTTTAAGGCATGAAGGGAAAGTGTGAAATGGATAAGTAACATCTGGCCCAGTGATTTTGAGGCCGAGAAAAAATTAAACTATACACGTAAATCAAACATTCTAAATTTTGGTCCACAGAACATCTTGTGTAATTGTTTTTATTAATGTTGCACTATGTTTTTCTCTGTAGTAGATCACGGTGTGTCCAAAGACCTGCAACAGGCAAGAAGTTAATAAGGAAGAGCAGTTATAATTCCCAGAGCCGCTTATCTTCAGGTTTGTAGAATTTGAGGTGATATCCTTGTTGTCAAAAATTCTGTTCAGGACAATGGCAAGTACTCATTGCCACTATAATTACCGTAAGTTCATGAGAAATAAAACAGATTAAAATGTTGTTTTTGTAACAGATCTTGTTTTTCAATAGTACTTTTAGTAGTAAAATTAACTAATTGTATGGGATGGAGCAAGGATTGTCTATTTATGTATCTAAAGTACATAGTTTTTTATGTCCTGGGTTTAATCAGTTTAGCATGTTTTCATAAGGAATCTGTTACATCATAATAAACTTTTTTTCCATGTTAATTTTTTGTGGGGGCTCTGCTATCAGTCATGGGGTGATCTGCACTGAACAGGTCAGTGCAGATTGCTTTAATTAAAACAAGAATCAACCTCTCTGGGAACCAGTTGAATAAAATGAGTCTCCATTTTGAAATAATAAGATACAAAAAATGTTAGTTTCTGCCATTTAAATGCTTTGTTTTGTTTTAGTACTATTTAGTGGCTATTCTCTTTTTGTATTTTGTATAGTGATTTTGTATGTGGTCATGTTATTGGGGTAGGATGGCATATAAGTATTCTAAAAAATAAAGAAGCAAACAAATTATTTATCCATCCATCTATTCTAGTAATCAGAGACTGGTTCTTGGTTTATTCATAACAAAATTGGTTTCTAAAATTGGAAATGTACCCAGGGGGTCTGCTTAAAACTATAGTGGACTTGACCCAATGGCTCATCAGCATTTTAATTGACATCATTTACTAAAAGGGTGAGGGAATCAACGATTTGTTTTAGAGAAAAATAAATACAGTTTGAAACCATCATTTGCTGATGTCTCTTCTGTTTGGCAATGTTTCATTCCTGCAAAGTATTGGCAGTCAACCTGGCCTCTGTTGACCTGTGGCAGAAGTCAGTGCCTCTTTTTGTTAACCAACAGTATGCAGAATTTAACATTTAGTTGGTGCCCTGGCTTCTGAATTACAGCATTTTCTCTCAATAACTAAATTCTGCCTGTCTCCCCTCTGCATAGAAATGGAAGAATAATTTGCTACTGTCACCATTGTTCAGAATAAGCCATGTGACTTTGGCCATTTTCTAAAAAATATTTGATCTGGACAAAAATTTTCTGTGCAACAAAATATTCTTTCTGCATATAAATTCCCACGGAAATCTGTTAAAATGCATGATGTCATAGGTTTGTAGCCAGGGACTTCTTCCAGCAGCTGGAATCACATTGTAGCATAGAGCATCTGCAAATGTGGATGTATAGGAAAGCTTCCTTGATCCCAAAGTGTGAAAGGTAAAATGAGGCAAGAATTTATTTATGCACTGCATTTACAACAAAGAAGACTGTAACTGACACTTTTAAAAGGGACTAGGAAACTGAATGGGAGAATCAGAGTACATTTTGTTGAAAATTTAGCCACCAAAAAGCTCTGAATTCAGGTGGTAGTTTCACAATTCGAACTGCACTATAGTTGTGCCAGAATACATTTTGCTTGGTAGAAGAAGAGATTGTTTCTGCATTGCCTACATTCAGCACAACTAGTAAGTTTGGGCTGGAAAAATGCAGACAGATAGGAGCAAATATCACTTTGCTGTAATCAGCTATGATAACTCAAGCATTCAGCATGTCAAAATGTATTATTTTTTCCATTCTCACATCTGCCAAGCAAATGACTCTAAAACACTCTTGTAAAAAAAAGAATACTTTAATATTTTAGTGCAATAGCTGTGCAACTTGAGTTACAATGAAAGGAAATTGGTATGAGCCAATGAAATTTCAAATTGTTCGGTACATGTTCAAGATGAATGTATTTTGAGTTACAGTGGAATTTAAACGAATATTGTCAATTTCTATGATTCTGAAAAGATTGCTGTGCTGTCCCAAATAACTGCATATTTGGGAAACTCAAAGTTCATATTTCTTTTCTAGGGACGCAACGTAGGTTGCAGTATGAAAACACTTCTCAGTATTATAACAAATTAAACATGGTAAGCATATGTTGTCTTCTAAGTTATACATTACAACTGTAGCACAGAAGCATTTGGAGAATATATGTATACCATTATGTAGTTAAGGTTTAGAAGTAGAACTTTAATAACATTATAAATCAAATCTTTTCTAATCTTCTGGATGAGAAGTTATTTAAGGAACTGACTTATTACAGCCAGTTATTATGATTCTTAAAGCCATTATATTTTTTTTCAGGTTTGTGCAGAAGTGTGAAAAAACATTGGACTGCTTTAATAGAAATGAGATATTGTGTTCATGAGAAGTCTGAAATACTTGAGAATTATTTTTGAAACCCACACAGCCATAATTGGAGACAATATAAAAAGCATTTTTTAAAAGGACTATGGCAAAGTTCCTTGTAGTTTCAGAGGTGATTCATGAGTAGCATCCAAAGATGTAGAAAACTTGTTGCAATTTATTCTTCCCATACTCTTAAGCATTCAGGGTCAGGAATTAAAAACAAAACATTGTCAGCAGTCCAAGCATGCAAAAGAAAATTTCTCAAAACATAAAATATACAAATCAAAGGACACATCGAATGGGATAGGCAGCAATAGTTTGAGAATTGATATCCTTCACACCAGCAGACACGGAGGGTGCCCCAGCCACACAAACAGGCCAGGACTTCTTGTGAACGATCTGGGCCTTAACTTTCTTTACATAAATATTCCAATAGAGGAACTGGATCTATTTAGTGCCTGACAAATGATCAAGCAGGATAGACAGGTGGGAGAGTATGTTTATATAGGCCACGATAAGGGAATTTCCAGCATTTTATCTGCAGGCTTTTCTTTGCTGTCGTGCTCTGGCATCTGCTGACTTCCTCCACATTTTTTTCCAATTGTATGTTATATGTGTGTATATAATAGGAATTATGTTTCATTCTGTAGCATTTTGTTTGAAGTTGTTTTATAAAAAAAATGCAGTGATAATTTAGTTTAAGCATTCAATATTTTTAAAGCATCCAGATTGTTACAAGAAAAAAATAGTTACAAGCATCTTCCAGATGAGAGCAAAGTACACAAATAACAATTTGTGAATTAAATCATAAACTTGATCTGCTACTGCCTTGCTCACATGGTCTCATTTATTAGTATTGATCTGACTTGCATGCTTGTCATTCTTGTTGTTTTGGGATTCAATTGCTTTCTTGTTTCGTTTTGTTTTAGAAAAGTGACTGCAGTCTCACACCGTGGCTGCTACTTCCTGATGAATTGTGGCTTTGTGTCTTTTCCCTGCTGACTCATAAAGATATTTCCCGGATTTCCCAGGTCTGTCATCACTTTTATCAACTAGCTGGAGATAGGTCCCTCTGTAAGTACATTAAAATGAATAAATATTAAGAGGTTGGAGTAATATAAAAGTCCTGTATGGTTACAGGTATGCACACTTACTGTATATCTGGCCGAGACAACTGGAGCCAAGCTTTCATGCCCTAACATCAAATTAAAATAACTTACATTATTTGTTTGCACATTTATGCAGTCATTGGAAATCTTTTGCATTTTAGTTCTGTTTTTGTATTTCTGGTTTACAGTACTTGTGCATGCTGTAAAGGTTCTTTGCTTCATTTTTGTCTGGTTATTATCTAGTAGAAGCATGTTTGTGATTTTTAAAGAATGCACTACTGAATTACTCCAAAAGGTTTTTGCATATTTTTGATTGGAGAATGTTTTTCCTAAGTGCAAAATAGTGAATTTCAAGGAAATGCTCACTCAGGATTAACAGGAGAGCTAATCCTGAGCTGCATATAAAGTTGTGTGGTTCACTTCTCTGGGCCATGTACAGATGAGTAACTGGGATGAGCCATGGAGACTTAATATCACAAATGTAATCATCAGGGTTTGATCTTGACTTGAACATTATCTTCAGAATGCACCAACAGAACATCATTTCACTTTTCCTGCGTTGCACATCTATGTTGCACACTTTTGAGACATGATGAGACTGATAATAGCTGGAAGGTTCATAGTAAGTTGTACACTATTCCTCTATGCCATGGTAAACAGATTTTGAGTATTAATTCTAATGGCAGAACTGCATGTATGTGGAAACATATTCAGGAAACATTTGATGAAAGCTGTAGGAGCAAGGACGTCTCCCTTTTGTGCTGTCTCATAACATTTGCTGCCTGAGGTAAAGAATGAAATGCCTTCTTTTTCTTTTTCCAAGATGTTTAGCAGGTGAATCTTATACAGATAGACATACTGAGGCCCAGACACTACTCACAGGCAGGCATAGAAGAGATTTCTGATCACCCATGGATTACCAATATTTATATTAGCCGCATTTATGTGAGGAGCAATGTAGTAACAATAATGACAGTAAGCACCAACATCATGACTACCAAATTACGCCTGTATTTCAGATAACCATTTGGTGGTAGCAAGCAGTCATAGATTTCTGCATCTTATTGCAGCTATTGCGTATCTGAATTTTGCAATCTAGATCCTGTATAGCAGCTTTAATCATATCATTATCTGCCAAGCCTGGCATGAGCTGGCTCCTGTCAATCTATTTGTTAAACTAGGATGTTTGTCAATAGACTTGCTCGTGATATGACTCACATAATTATATAATACAGCCAAGTCAACCCTGCCAAAAACAAATAGGGAGAGAGAGAGAGAGAGGGAGGGATGGGGGGGGGAGAGGGATGGGGGGGAAGAAAGAGAATCTTTCCTCCAAGATTTATTGCCTGAGGTGACCATTTTATTTTATTTTTAATTTACATTCAATTAAAAAAAAATGGTTAGGAATATACTGGAGTACTTGACAAACTAGGTCATGCCTCCAACTTTCATTATGTTATACATTTTAGTACATTGTGTTGTTTCCATACTTTGATGTTTATATAATATATTTTAAATTATTAACATTTTATTATATAAACAGCTTAGAATATTAAGAATAGGAAAGAGAAAGAAAAAAATCCAATTATAGTATAAACTATAAATTACAGTTTATTACATGTGAGAAAACATTCCTGTTTCATGATATTTCCAACATTTGTTGCTATATGATTTGTCTAGCTTAGATATTATTAGAGAAAATTGAGGTGTTCAACACAGGATTTGGTGCGGGTGACTTCTAAGAAATGGAAAATGCTTTGGATAATTGCTATAAAAGAAAACAAATTGAAGGTCATTTGCCCTATGTCAGTAGCTCTAGGCTTGTGTTAGTTCCCACAATGAATTCCAAAGCAAACACTTGGCACCTTGAGTAAAGAAAGGCAGCCCATTACATGCAGCCAAGATCTGTCTTTCAATAATGTGTAAATGTTGTGTAAGGTGTGTATATATTTTAGGCTTGCTTTTGTAAGGTGTATGATCTTTGCATCATAACACACATATACCATCCCTCAAAAAAGTGGCTGAAAAACAAGGATAAATACACTTTATCAAAAGTTTCCGTATAAGTTGTACAGGTGGAGTCAAGGTTGTAAGAAGCCTACTAAAACACTTTTGAATGAATTTGGTTTACTGAACTTTTTCTGACATCTCATTGATTTGATTAGTTTTTAAATTCCATTTAGAATTTAGAATAGAATAACAGAGTTGGAAGAGACCTTGGAGATCTAGTCCAACCCTTTGCTTAGGCAGGAAAACCTATACCAGTGACGGTGAACCTTTTTTGGCTTGCAGGGGGGGTGGTTCATGCGTAGACATGCCACATATGTGCACGCTAATCCCCTCTGCATGCATGCCCGTGCGACTAGCCCTCCCCCTGCTTTTGGCACAGTTTTTTCACCCTCCCCGGGCTCCAGAGGCTTTCTAGGAGCCAGGGGGGTGGGGAAGTCTGTTTTTGCCCTCCCCAGGCTCCTGTGGAGGGCAAAAACAGCCCCCCGGAAGCCCTCCAGAGGCTTCAGGATCTTCTCTGAAGCCTCCGGAGTGTAGAAAACCGGCCCTATAGGCAAACCGGAAGTTCGTGAACAGAACTTTTTTCGCCCTCCGGAGCCTTCAGGAGGCTTCCCTGAAGGCTCCGGAGGGCAAAAAACAGCCCTACAGCCAAACTGGAAGTCACTTCCTGTTTTCTAATAGGGCTGTTTTTTGCCCTCTGGAGCCTTCAGGGAAGCCTCCAGAGGGTAAAAAACGGCCCTATGGACAAACTGGAAGTGACTTACTCCTGAAGCCTCTGGAGGGCGAAAATCAGCCTCAAAAGAAGGAGAGGAATGCCTTGCGTGCCCTAACAAATGGCTCCGCGTGCCACCTGTGGCACGCATGCTGTAGGTTCTCCATCATGGCCCTATACCATTTCAGACAAATGGTTATCCAATCTCTTAGAAACTTCCAGTGTTGGAGCATTCACAACTTGTTCCACTGATTAGTTTTTCTAACAGTCAGGAAATTACTCCTTATTTCCAGGTTGCTTCTCTCCTTGATTATTTTCATTCATTGCTTCTTGTCCTGTCCTCAGGTGCTTTGGAGAATAGCTTGACTCCCTCTTGACTCCCTACTAACCTTTACATTTAGTTTAGTAGACATTTTTTTCTGTTCTCTCATTCTTTTATAGCAGTTTTGACTTTTTAAAAAAGCAAATGCTTTCTTCACATACAATGTGAACTTTAATGTTCTAAAAATACACAAGTGATTATTGATCAATAATATACACTATATTGCCAAAAGTACTCACTCACAACTGAATCTGATTATGTGGATGGATTAGCGAATACTTTTGGCAATATAGTGTAATTGGCACAAGTAAAAAAAACACTGATATTAACATAAGCGAGCATTCTTTCTTTCTCAGAAGTGCAATATTAAATAATATAAAATGTAAGCTTGCAAAGCTGTCTGCAGATAACATCTCCCTCTAGGCATCTTTTTTTTTAAAAAAAAAGTTTGTTTATGTGTTGGGGGATGGATTAGGCTTATTTGGAAAAAGTTAAACATTAAGTTAGTAACAATTTTCTTGCATAGCATTATCAGGCAGTTGTGCTCTGCAAGAACATTTGAGCTTTGAGCACTTTATACCAAGGAGAACTCCACCAAATCTAAGGTCTTAAATGCAAGGAGATATCAAGTTATAAATTTAGGTATAAAAATAGCTCTGATTCTTAAGAATGTAATGTTATGAATGCTTTATATTTTGGAGGTGGTTTTTCTTTAAAAATTATTAGCCGTAATAGTGTTTTACCTTGTTAAGTGGGTATATTTTTTTTATTTTTTTTGTGACAAATATTTATTTTATTTCTTTAAAAAAAACACACAAATATTTCGTCATTTGTCAATCATTAAGACATTGAAGTACAATTTTTTTGTGTGTGCCCCTCCCTCCCTCCACCCCCCAACCCCCCTCCTCCTTCCCCCCCCGACTTCCCAGAACCCGTACACGGTATGGATTTTTAACTAACACAGTCTAAAATCTATTGAGAAAAAAGAGATAAAGAAATTAATGACATTCTACATTGACCTTAGCTTCTTCTTACTGAACTAACTTTTAACAGTTTAAATCATTTCTGCTTGACCTTTTGGCAGGTCCACCATATATGATAATATGTAGCATCGAGAAAACCACACCTCCCTTCCTTAACCTTTGTATCGTCTGGGTTCATTGTTAACTCCAGCTCTTTTCTCTTAATTTCCTCTTCCAGTTCTGTTCGTTTTAACCCTTGCTTATTTCTATGTGTTTTATTTATATTCATCAAGACTCCTCTCATATACGCTTAGCTTGCATCCCATACAAATTCCATAGATGTACCCTTATTCATATTCGAAACAAAATATTCAGATAGTAATTTTTTACAATCATTAATATACTTTTCATATCTAAATAAGTTTTCATTCAATCTCCAAGACCTTCTTGCCTGCACTACCCTTCCCAACTCCATCCAAACTGGGTTATGGTCCGAAAGGACCCTAGCCGCAATCTTTGTCTTCTTGACTCTAGAAAGCAAATCATTAGTGGTTAGAATAAAATCAATCCTTGAAAGGGATTCATAGGAAGTCATATTCCTCTGCATTTCTTTCTCGCCAAATATCTCTCAATTCAAAGTCATCCATAATGTCAAAGAAAGGTTTGGGTAACTTTGCTCGCATCTTAGTATTGAGGCGGGAAATTTTCTTATCTCTCTTAGTATCTATCACTCCATTCCAGTCACCCAATAGTATACAGCTTTCATATCTTTTCTTAAGTATACAACTATACCATTCTTCTTTTCCATAGCGGAAGCTACAAAATGTTAACCAAGTTTTGAGTTGATCAAATATTTTTGATCAGTTGACTTGATATGAATTTCTTGCAAACAAATTACATTGTTCTTAAACTGTTTGAGATAATGAAATATTTTCTTCCTCTTCTGTGGAGAATTCAGTCTGTTGACATTCCATGTTAAAATCTTAGTTGTCATCTTTGGTTGGTTGAAGCATTTTTAGAGCTTCCTGCATGGCCTATTTAACCTTAGATCTAGCTCCTCCCACTGCTTCCAGATTTGTTATTGTAGTTCCTTGATCAATGGCCGATGATTGTTGATGCTGTTGCTTTTTAGCTTGTTTCTCCATACGTCTAGTAGTCATATGGCTAGGTTTTTGTTCCTTGTCTGGTGGTTGTGTAGTTTGCTGTCTATCCTGTCCTTCTTGTGGTCTTTCTCTAGGTCCAGATGGTGCAGGGTATCCGACCTTCAATATATTATAATAAAAATCTCGGGCTTTCCATACAGAGTTGAGGCGATACCTTTGCTTATCAAATGTAAATATGATGCCAAATGGTGCATCCCATCTATACTGTATCTGACGATTTCTGAGTTCTCCGACCAAAAAAGCGTAGTCTCTCCTGGCTCTTAACATTTGAGGTGGTATCTCTTTCAAAACAATCAGGTCTTGACCGCCAATTTGAAGCTTAGTGTTATAAGACGCTTGCAGTACCATATTTCTAAGCTCTCTTGTAGTAAAATATATAACGATGTCTCGAGGAAGCTGCTTCTGCTTTGCCAGCCAGGAGTTAACGCGGTAAGCTTTGTCGATTTGCCAGTCAAGGTTGGTCCCTGGTCTTCCCATCAAGCGGTCAAAAGCTTCCGATAGAATCTGTTTCAGGTTCTCCTGTTTCTCCTCACGCAGCTCCCTTACTCTTAATGCGAACTCCATTTGTCGGTACTGTATCATAATAATTTCTTTTTCAGCATTTTCCACTTTTTGTTCCACCACCTCTGTTTTCAATGTCAAGTTAGCATTGGCATCATTAAGAACCTCTACAGTATCTTCCAGTCCAGAAATATGTTCTGTTAATACAGTTACAAGTCTCAGCATTTCGTCTCTAATTTTACCAACCTTAGCGTCAATTTTCTCATACAGCTCCTGTTTAAGTCCTTTTATTTCACTTTTGATTTCTTCTTTCATTTCTTTTATTTCCTCTTTTCTCTCCTGCTTTACCACCTCTCTATTATCTCTAAACTTATCTTCCATTTTAATTGTCTGTGCATTAAGAGCCTCGCTTAGATTGCTCAGGAAAAATTCTTTCGTTAACACATCCCCAGCAGGGGGCGTAGGAAGCGGAGGCTGCAGCTTTGTGCCAGGCACTGAGGGTGTGCCCCTGGAAGTAGAGTGTGACGACTTTGAGTTAATATTTGGTTTTGAAGCCATTTCAAAATTTATCTGCCTGCAGTTAATAAAACTCTATTGCCTGAATATGCAGCTTTAAGTAAAGAGGCTGAGTTCCCCTTTTATTTTGAAGTTAAGGCTTGGCAAAACTTTCAGTGAGTAAACATTGTAACAAGACCGTTCAGCAGATTCATCACCATTTAACTTCCAGATAAGCAAGATTAATGAAGGAGTGAAATTCTTGTAAAAATGAAACTAATTAAAAAGCTTCTGCTGGCCTATTGTGAAACCAAAACAAATGATAAGCAATCTCTTTTGTTTTGAATTCTTGTGACAATTAACAAAAAGTGTTCGTTATTACCGGAGAAACCAGCCTGCTCGGTGCCATTTTAAAAGCCTCTAAGTAAATAATTTTTCGGAGGAGAAAAAGAAAAGAAGCTAAAATGTTGATAAACAATTATTGTCCACGCAAACGGATTCAGCTCGTGATAAGATTAAATCAAGCAAAACTTTGAACTGAGTGGGGGAGACCTACTTTGTCCCGCACAAGGCAGTTTGAAGTTCCCAGCACGGACAGCCGTTCTGCCTTGGGCTAGCCCCCCTTTCCCTGCAAGCACAAAAGCTGCAAAAATCGAAGAGCATTTGCCAGCAAAACAATTTCTTCTTTCCTTCTTGCCTGAAGGATAAGAAAACATGATAAGACGTCAGATGGAAGATCCTCTAAACAGGTACGTAGCCAGGAATTCGGAGGCAGCTGATTTTTTTGCTGCCACCACCAGCAGGCTCCTCCCAGGAAGTCAAGTGGGTATATTTATTGTTCACCGTAGAAAACAAATTTAGCTAGTTCGCTGTTATTTTGTAATTCATTCTCTTTGGGCCAAGCTAATTGCTCCCTTTATTTAAATTAAGTAGTTTAGAGAAATATGAATATATAGAAGGTAGGTTGGTGTGAGAAATAGAGTTAGAAAAGAGTTAGTTGGAAAGAGTTTATAATGAAGTTCTGCCAAGCCCTTGGACAAGGATAAGATAAAGTTAAGCTCTTAAACATGTTAGATTCAAGAGGAATCTTTTTAGATGGTTCTATGTATTGCCATTAATCCTCCTTTGGGACTAACTCTCATAGGATTAACTCCTATGGGATTCTATGACCACACAGAATTTTCTGAATGATGGCAATTGGGCCAGCCGCAACTGCCATCATTAAGTCAGCATGGTCGTGCAACAGCTTTGCAACCACATTGATGGAGTTGTTGGTTCCATTACCATTATCAAGTGAGGATTACCTGTACTTCAGTTGCAAGTAAAGTGCAGTAAGCTGGCCTGGTTGCATTGTTGATGCTTTTCTTGGGTTGGGCTCAAGAGAAAAGTTCAAGGCTCCTGTTGGGACATATGAGAATCAAATATATAAAACCAGCCTCTTATTCTTTCTTCTATGTCGAACTGGCTTGCCAGGTCTTGGCAAGTAGCACAGAACTGCACAATTTGGGGGGCTGCTTGATGTTCCTCAAGGCAGGGGTGCAGGGCAACCCAAAAGGCAGAAAACAGGGGAGACATATGGGCAGGTGGGAGAGTTGGAGGCAGTCCTTTACTTTACTGATGCTCGGAGCTGGGAAGGAACAATACCAGAATGTTTCAAACAAGCTTTTTCAAGAGGCAACTGAGTTTTCTAGATACCCAAATGGTTTGGTCTGGGTCCTTGGCTAACAATTGGTCACCTTCGCTTAAAGAAAGCAACGGGGATCACCAAATTGTGGTTGCTAAGCGATGTGATCACATGGCATCTCACTTTACAACCGCATTGCTTAGTAACAGAAATACTAGTCCCAACTGGGGTTGTAAGTCAAAGACTACCTGTACTGGATCCTCCTGGAAAGCATTGCAAGACTACTTCCTGTCTCAGTTGAGGCTTGTTTGAATATCAAGGTCCTTGTGAGGTTTATGGTTTTTCTCAAATCATGGCCATAGCTGTGATTTACAGTTTGTTTCTCATTCTTGCCTTTTAGCTTTTAACTTCTGATTCTGATTTGTTCTTCAGTCTTGTATACTGCTTGTCCTAGACTCCTTGGTTATTATATCACTTTAGATAACTGCCAATTTATAAGTAGCAACTCCTGGCAAATTACAAATACCTTGAGTTCTCAATTTGATCAAATACCACTTTAATTACTCTGATCTACATTTCAAGATTACTATGATATTTTTAAAAATAGTTCTACATGATGAATATTATATCATTTATTATATAGCTGCAGTTGATCCTTCATATCGTATTCTTAGAGTGGAATAAACTTCACTAATTCTGCTAGAGTTTGCACCTGTGCAAACAAGCATGAAAGCATTTGTGAGGCATAATGGAAAATATAAGACTGGATCTGAAGAAATCAACCAGCTCTGCTTTTCAAACACTTTTAAGAATCAGTGTACCTTTGCTCTCAAAAAGTTGTCATTGCCATCTGGAAGAAATTGCAGAGTTTTAAGAAAAACAGTTATTTCCTTTTTTTCCTCATTACTCTATAACAAAGAGTTTAACTGAATTAGGAGAGGTACTTTTCAATTCTAGTTCATACCATTTAATTTGCTTGCTTTGATATGGTCTAGTATTTATTTGATACATAAAGTTTGTGATCCCAAGAGCTACTTTAGAGGAGGCTAAGAGCTTATTCTGCTTCAGTCATTGGAATTTTTAGTATTTGTTCAGTAAATGAATAATTATAGTTAGAGATTGCCTCAGCAGATGACTCCTAAAATTTGACTCCCATGACATTATGTATTTTTCCATTAGCACATACAAGGTGGATTTGCTTTCTCTAGATGGCTGTACAATAGTCAGAATAAAATACTAATAAGCCCTCGCTAACATGAAAAAAATTGATTACAATTATACTGACATTTCCCTGGGTCACCCAATTAACCCTGCAGCTTCCTTTCTTGGTCTCCCGAGTCTTCTTCCATGCTATTTACAGTATATATCAGACTTAGTGATTGGAATGCGCTGAAAAATGGGACTTGAGAAAATCTAATTTCAAATCTTTACCTGTTCAGTTTCAGTGAATGGTGGTGGTGAGCAGTTGCTACAATCATCTCCCAAGGAAAAGAAAATCATATTTTGCCCTAACCTTTCCTGGGGAATATTAATAAATAGATAAAAACTGTTTCAACTTCTCCCCTCAAGATGCCACTCTACTGTAGAGCATTGCATGCCAAAACAACTAAACGTATAGTTTCTTCCTCCATGCCATCACTCTGCTATATACCTAACTCCTACAGCACTGTATTCTGCCCAAAGATATTTACCCATGTAGTAGGCTGTGTTGCTATTATCCTTGTCATCTTGTCATCCTCCCCATCTTTCTCACCACTCATCTTTCCTACTACCTTCTCTTATATGATATATTATGATATATCAATGGTTGTATCTTATGATTTATGATTATATCTTATGATTTATGATGTATGGCCTATCACTTTGTTGTTTGTATGTACACTGAGAGCTTATGCACAGGAGACAAATTCCTTGTGTGTCCAACCATGCTTGGCAAATAAAGAATTCTATTCCGTTAATAGTTATGTTTTATTTTCATTTTAAATGAAATATTGTAAAAAGTATTTAGTTGATGAATAAACATCTACCTGCACCAATAAAGTAGGTTATTTTTCTCTAGGGAAGAAGATTCAACTTAAGGATTGCCACTGCTTGAATGATGATTGGTTGATTGGTTTAGGAAAACATCACCCTGAGTGTTTCACTCTTGATCATTGCCATGATAAAGATCAGAGAATTTCTGAGGTTGGCCTAAAACAATTCTTCCAGTACTGTGAAGGATATCTCAAGGTAATGTCCACTTTAAATATAAAGCTTGGTTTTGTTTTTGTAATTATAGCAAGTTGGGAAAATATTTATTATTTTTCATTATAATTTATCTAGATTTTAAATTATACTATTCTATGTGAAAAATAATATAAGAGAAATAAGAAATAAAGTTTCTACACACACTACTGGATCCCGATGCTCACAGTGGGCCATATTCTTTCTAGTTTAATACAATATCAGTAATATTGATTTCACAAAATTAAAAATATATTCTATTGAAAACCAGGCTTTATGCACTTCAGTATGGTTTCCATATTTACATTAATTCTGATTTGCAATGAAACATGAATAAGATTAGATTGGATATTTTTATCTAATCGGTTTCTCATAGAATTTCTTCCATCCAAGAGCTGGGACCGAGATCTTATTTAATTCTAAGTTCTCAAAGAGGTACTACCATAAGTAAAAATTTTAAAGCTCCAAGGACTGTAAGGAAGAGCGAAAAGTCCTGTAATATGCATAGAAGTTCACTCATATGTGTTAGATTTGACCCCAAATATAAAGCTGACCACACCAGATTCTTGTGTATAGCCTTGAATACATCTTCTGTGCTGCAACCTTGTGAATGGTCCCAATTCTTTGCTCCTGACATTAATCTGGTCAGCTAAAATTCCACTCTAAATTGGTACCAGATAAGGATCAATGGAATTCAGGAGGGTTGGACTTAGAGAGCTTGTGGGAACGCAGTGACTCTAAGCGGATTATTCCCAGAGATTTAAAATACTCAAGCAAAAAGCAAGAAAAGTTTACAAATTTTCATACACATACTGCTCATAGAATATATGAAATTTCTCCCACTGTATTGAATAACCTGATAAATTACTAGCATTGTATAATATAAGTAATTTTTGTACAATGTACAGCATAATTATCAATCAGACATAGTATGCCATCTGCATTAATAACAGCTTGCATTCAGTCCCCTTGTTGTTATACTGAGCATGCCTTCCTTTTGTTTAATAAGGCAAACAAGTGGTTCCAAAATCAAATTAAAAACAAAAGGACATCTATGACAAGCTCATAAGACATCTTGATAGATAAAAAGGTAATTCTATTTGTAGTAACGCTTCCATATTAAAGGCCATTTCACAATAAGACCAGAACAACTGATTTCAATTTTTCTGACTGTAGATCCTGAATAATGAGTAACCTAATTGTAAAAATTGTAATTCAGGATGTTATGATAACAAACCGGCGGTCTGCTATAAGCAATATAATTTTAGAATGTGGTATTAGAAATGAGAGCTAGATGTTGGATCTAATTTTTTGTTGAGGTCATCCCAAGAGGTCATGTCTATGGAGTAAGGCAGTATTTGTTCTTTCTCCATGCTTTTCTCTTGCAAATAGAGTAAATTAATTTAACTATCTCCAGGTATTCCCTTATTTTATCTTCATGCTGGAAGTACGTTGGTCAACATGTAGTTTTCTAACATTCCCCACTGCCTGATCCAGAACTGGAAAGATCTATCAGGTAGTGTTACCTATTTTTTTTTTCTTTGAGATTGGAAAATGAAATCCAATCAATCCAAGATGTCAAGCTAAAAGCCCCAAGATTTTGACTCAAAATAATTAACCCTGTTTCTATTTCAAGAAAGGTTTTCTTACATGAGTCATTTGTCATCGCCCATCTAGCATCAGTATCCCAGTCAGATTTATTAATGTTCAGATGGCATTTTAAGATGAGAAAAGTCCAGGAGAGGCTAGTTTCTTATTAAAAGATTATAACAGACAGTACATTTATCAAACTGCAAAAATGGAAGCTTAGAAATTAATAACATTATAAATAGAATAAATACAAATTTAAAAGAAAAGCGATGTTTGATTTATTGTTACATTTTCGCAAGGTAGTGTCTTTCTGACTCATTCCACAAATTATATATTGTTAGCGTTACTGAGATCAAGAGGGGGCTTTTGTTTATCCCTGCAGTAGAAACATTCTGAGAAATGATGATGGAAGCTGACAGAAAAACTGGAAAGAACAAAAACATATTAAAAACTGCAGATAAAGTATCTCCCCCCCTTTCCCCTCCTTTCTTTTGTCTCTCGTAAACTATGTAGAGTTGAAATGTTGCTGTGAGGCACAGAACATGAAGATGAAGCAATAGTAATGGAATCTGAATAATCTTTATGAATTTTCAATTCTTTGATTTGATTGTTGTAAAAACTGTCTAGAATTTAATTTGAAAGGAAGATTATTGTAATAAACTTTTATTTTCTTCTAACTATCCTGTTGTAAACATAAACAATAGGATTGGGTGGGTGATTTAGATTCAAGGGATGATTTAAAAAATACTTAGGTTTGCATGGAGCATCTTTCAGCAATTTCTTAAACCAAACACATTTTCCCCAGGGTCACATTACAGTTGTGAGATTCCAGAAAATGAAGCAGCTGCTTTAAGCTTACAATTTCCAAGTACCCTTTTTGCTTTACAACTGAAGTGTGGCACTGCCCTAAAATAAACAATAAATGATTCTGATTGATGTATAAGGAATGCTAATAAAAATTATCGTTTCAGTTAATTCATTGCAATTTCCCTCCCCACCCACTCTTTTTATTTAGGAACTGAATATAAAAAACTGCAGTGGTTCTGGATATAAAGGGGACAGGATTCTGCTTCATGCAAGCACCTTTTGCCATAACTTGGCAGTGGTAGATATAAGTTGGACAGGAGCTACTGATTTTGGACTCGATGCCCTAGTCAAAGGTTCTAGAAGGTATCTAAATCCTCCCCTCCCCGAAAATGCCTTTGTCTCCAATACTTTTACCACCATTTTGTACAATCAGTTGCAAAACAATAGGAAAAGCCAATTAGATTAATCATATCTAAAATTATATAGAAGTGTCTTGCAGTTTGGAATGCCCTACCCTGCTTTTTATCAGAATACTTCTGTTTCACTCATCACATTGTTCTATTCTCTCCATAAGACATTAGTAATTTATGGCAATTTATTGTTGTTTCGATTTCCCTCTGTTTTTCTGTGCCCCTCTGCTAATTGGGATGTTTCCCCTGAGAATTCCACTCACTCATGTCATGGTCACCTTATGGCTTGACTACTGAAAACACTCTGTATGAGGTCTTCTCTTGAAGAAATCAGGAAGCTTAAGATGGTCTAATGCAGGAAGCTTAAGATGGTCTAATGCAGAAGGGCAGGGAGAGTTGGGCATATCTTGATATGACCATGTAATATCTCTGTTTTGTGAGCTGTACAGTTTGTTTCCGGGTGCTGGTTATTACCTATAAAAGCTGACATGACATAGGGATTGGTTACCTGAGGGGCCACTTGCCTTCCACATTATCTGCTTTGCCAATTTGATCTGGCAGGATTGGCACACTCTGGGGCAGGGGTCTCCAACCTTGGCAACTTTAGGCCTGGTGAACTCCAAATCCCAGAATTCCCCAGCCAGCTTTGCTGCGAGTTGAAGTCCACCACGCTTAAAGTTGCCTAGATTGGAGACTCCTGCTCTAGGCTCTCTAAGTTAAACCATACGGTGTACTGGAAACCTATAAATGTGGTTTCTCAGTGCCTGCCATTTAGGATCACTCCCACGTTCTGGACAGCCCCACTTAGCTGATGTTTTGAAGGGCCTTAAAAACCTGGCTCTTCCCTGATTTTCTTTGGCAACTTCACTTTCTGTTTCTTTCTGTTCTTGTCAGGGTTTTTTTTTTTTTGGGGGGGGGGTCATCCTTGCCATCTTTATTCCTCAATTTGGTCTGCCATTTTTAAATTGTTTTTATTTGTAACCATGAATGCAATAAATAAACAACAATCAAAATATCTGCTGGTGCAAGCTCCCCCCTCTCCCCTTCAATATCCAATATTGGACGTCAATTGGCATTCATCATCTGAAATGAGAAAAGTTAGGATTTAAATTGGAAGATGTCTAGTCTGTAATGTTAACAGGTTAACAGGCAGAAATTGCAAGCATCCATGCTGGTTTTCCTAAATGTAGTTAATCCAGTAAAAGATAATTGCTTGTTTTTCATTAAAGCACAATATCAAATTATGGAATTTAAGCTGTGCTATTTTTAGTATCTACTTCAGAGGAAGCTTATTGATTAAGGTGGGACTGACTTTTAACTAGATATACCTGCATGGTTAATTTTATAGAAACTAAACTTTGGTCCCACTTTGACTGAATTCATGTATTTTTAAAAATCTAGCTTTTTGAATTTTTTATTTGGTTTAATTCCCTAAATCTGCTAAGGTGAAAACAAGTCACATTGTAATTTAGCATGATGAATATCTGCAATATTCTGAGTTCAGTATTCATATTGTTTCATTTACTATAAAAAATAAATGAGATCAGTACAGGTGCCTATATTTAAGACCACTTATATCTTATATTATAGTTTCCTAATGAGAACATAGTCATTGTAAGAAAATCTGATATTCTATAGAAGAAAATATTTATATAAAAGTAACTAAAATAACTAAATAGAGTGAAGAGAATTGATAGGAAAGTAATTCTTTTACATGGATAGATGTGTGAAATTTGCTTCTCAGATTTTCCTGCACATCAGAAAGTCAACATCTGCAATATAAGAAGCAGGCTCAAATCAACTAAATTGCACAATACTTTATTATATTAAAAATGCAAGTAATTGCTATTCTTTTAGTTTACAGTATTTTTCTGCTAATGGATGCCAAATTACCAATGAGTCAGTAATGGCCTTGATTGGAAAGCATGGAAAAAGGTAAGGTATATGCCAACTAAAATTGTTAATCAAAATTCAGTACAAAGTGGTTGCATTATCATTGCTTTAATTTAGAAGGGTACACAAGACATTTCCTAATTTTTATAAAAATGGCCTTTATACTGTAGGACAAAAGTCAAATCCATGACTTTAAACGTAGAACACACAGACCATTCTAATTGAATCCAGATCTTTGCAGGAAACCATCCTTGACTAATGACTGGTTAGCTTCCGTGTTAATACATCCAAACAAAG
The DNA here is from genome assembly GCF_009769535.1 of Thamnophis elegans. Lineage (NCBI taxonomy): Eukaryota > Metazoa > Chordata > Lepidosauria > Squamata > Natricidae > Thamnophis > Thamnophis elegans. The sequence goes on along the minus strand of NC_045543.1, from coordinate 82,998,000 downwards.
AACACCCCACTACCTCACTGTGTAATTAGTTCACTTAACAAACTTCTCTGATCTTTAGGAAGGGATCTCCATCTCAATTCAGTGGAATTTACTTAACTTTAACTTTAAACCTGTCATGGCTAGTATCAAGAATATCAATTACTGTGCTTTTGTGCCTATTCCCAGCTTTTAATAATTAAATCGTTAATATGGTAAGTTAGAAAGTTTGTGGACCATGTTTGATAAAATATATCCCCCAGCATAAATTAGGGAATTAAAAATCCCCCATCACAATTATTCTATGTATCTTTGAAAATTCTAGAGTTTATTTTTATATAACACACATCTTTTCTTTGTGCTCGTGTTGTGATCATCAGCAATAGTATTACTTATGTTCATTCTTCCATATATTTTAATCCAGTATAGTGTAGTATCACTAAATTCACTCCTTGGGTTTCTGAGGAGATATGGATTATTTTAACCTACAACTGTCTTTTAATATTTCTATTAATTCCTTCAGTTCTTCAGTTCTGTTCTAGTTGTAGAAATCATATGATCCAGGTTTCCATTATTCTTGCTATGCTTTCTTTTACTATGTTCATCTTATTTTATTTCCCATAATCTGAACATTAGTGCTTAGACCTAGGTCACAAATTTTATGAAATAACTTGCTGATTTTTTTAGTAAGTAGTTTCAAAGGCTCTTCTATTGCGACAGAAAAAATAGCTTACTATGCTTAAATTACTTTTACTAATTTTTGTGGATAGCAGTGCAATAGTCTATTATCTAGATAATTCAGACTGTGATCCCACAAACTTTCTCTCTTGGACATCATGTCATTCACCTGTCTTTTGTGAAGTGTTTTTTGTGGCTTCCCTTTGAATAAATGAGAATATAAATGAATAAATGAAAAGGCTAGGTTATTGAGTTGCCTTCCTTATCTGTTAAATTATTATATGATTGTAGCTGTACCTACGTCCCTACTGGTACGCTTGGGAGAAGCAACAATTGTTTGTGAACTTTCTAAATCTTGGAAGTTCTTTCAGATTCCTGATTCTTACTCCTGGTGTTTAACATACAGTAGTTCACAAGCTCACTGACCCTATTAACATATATGCTTGTTTCAGTTCTTTATAACAACAGATCAATTATAACTTTTTTCTATGATAGAATAATATTTTTAATGTACTTGTAGCTCAGGGTTGAAGTATGAGATCCCTGGTGCTCTCTAAAGCTCGATTGTTTTCTTGCAGATGTTTCCTTATCCAACCAGGTAACACATCAGTTCAAAGATCTATATCTTATCTTTTGTTCTACAGTGTCTCTTCTCTTGAAAGCTCAAATGTAGAATCTTCTCTGAAAGCTTTATCTGAGCTCTAACAGTACAGAATGTCCTCTGTTTTTTATTCCTGATTCTCTCCTACTTTTTTAATTGTCTTCTTTGTAGACAGTTGCCTCCATTGTTAGCAACTTCGGTAAGCCCTTCTTTCATTTAATCATAAACATCTTCACTGCTGTCATCAGCTGATGTAAAACCAATGATTGCTCCGGTCTTCTCCCTTTTTAGCTGGATACCACTAACATTTACATACTGCAAATACAATGCCAGTTTGTTTCCAGGAAGAAACATAAACATGCTTACAAGCACTACAAGTGATGACGGCAAATGTTGGAAATCTTATTTTAAGTCAATCATGTTGCCATCATTCAAGCACCTTGTAGCAATTTGAACTTGTATGTGAATTGGTTGTTTGGCTTGCCTTAATGGCAAAAAGAGCTTCAATACTACATTATTTCTGTGTAATATATTATATTGCTAATATAGGTCATTATTTTTTTCTTAGAGAAAAGGTTGTAGCTTGCAGTACTTTAAATAAGTTCTGGTCTCAGAAGAGAAAACAAAATCTTATAAATGCCTTATTTATTTTGTATTTTTATCACAGAATGCCTTAAGAATTTAGGTCTTGTAATAAGTACAGCATATATGCAGGGTTCATTAAAAAAAAAGAAGCCATCATATCATCTCCTTGTTTTCTTTTCTTAACATAGTACTGTAAGCATATTCACTTCAAGATGAAAATCATGGTTTGTTTTTTTTGGAACAAATCACAAGTTGATGTGATAATGTGTTGATATACAGACTCTGGCTTACTATTTTTGAAAACAAAATTGTACCTCATTCCTGATTTAGACTTTATGAAGCTGAAGGCAAACTTGACTGTATGTTATTTCATGATTTTATTTTCACCTACATAAGATTTGCATCTTTGCCTGAGATAGATTCTTTCTCCCTGTACAAGTTATCTTTATCTTCACAAACAAAACATTTAATTAGTTAGTCTTTATGGTTAATTTGAACTGTATAATATATGTTATGTACTTGAATAAAAACATTTATATAAAACCAAATACAGTGCAAACATTAGCAATTGTTTATATTTCCATTTGGTTACCTAACCGATGGTAATCAGAGTCTCTCAAAGTGACTTTTCCTTTTCTACAAACTGTACACAAACTTTTTTCTTTTCCAATTATGAAGGACTGATAGTGCAATTGCTGCTGGCCTTTTGAATTTTTTTACTCTTCTCTAGTGGACAAATTTTCATACTGTTCAGAGCCCACTTTTGAGCAGAATAAAGGTCTGTTGAAAGGTCTAAAAACAGTGGAGTGGAGAAGCAGGAATAACTATCTGAAAACATATAGAAGGAGATTTTTTAATAATGATAGGAAAGTGTCTATATTTTTTTTCTTAGGTGCTTCTTAGACCTTACTGTGTAACCTTGTAAGATAGATCAATATATGATCTGGCAGGAAAATGAATGAAGCTGAGAGACAGTTACTAGTCTGAGGCTATTTAATGGGTCTGAGCTGAATAACAATTCCCAAATTTCTAAGGCTAATTTGTCATTTGTGGTTTATTTTGGCACAACAAAATCCTGGCAAGTCACTTTTTTCTTGATCGAATGACGTTGGCTTTATCTTGTGCCAAGCCGAAGATTTCAACAATTATATGCTGATGCTTCAGGACCCTAAAAATATTTATTTTCCATGTTAAATGTGTCATCTAACAAAACACTGCAAATTTGTTCTTTTTTTCTGTCTCATTTCTTCTGTTGGATATGGCCAATTCACCTTTTATCACTCACCAGGGAAATTCCACAGAAAGGCCTATTTTGAAGGGGAAGAGCATTTTTATGAATTGTTTATAGTTAATAGGAGTCCTGCAACTTACCAGGGTTCTTACTTATGTTCTTATTTTCTTTTCATGTAGGTAATTGAAAATTGCCAAATAAATAATCCCATGCGTGCTGTATCGCATCATATAAAGAGCATGTGCTTTCCGAAATAAGTTATAATATAAAAATATAGTTACTGTAATCCTACTTGATTAGTTTATTAATTAATTTATCAATAGAGAAAAGAAAGGAGGAGGGAAAGAGGAAGGGAAGGAGGGAAGGTATGTGTGAAGGAGGGGGGATCGAGGGAGGGAAAGGAGGGGGAAGGAAAGGAGGAAAGGAGAAAAGAAAGGAGGGAAGGCAGGGGAGAAGGAAGTAAGGGGGGGAGGGAAGAAAAGGGTATGGAAAAGAAGAAATGAGGGAAGAGAAGAGGGAGGGAAGGAATAAGATACCTAACCTTTGATGTTTATAATGATTTGATAGTATGGGAATATCTTGAAATGTAGTTGTATTGTTTCTTACAAGTTATGGATGTTGTATTTTCTTTTTACCAACAAAATCTTTTTTAAAATGTAAAAAAAAAATTATCAATAACTTGTTCAGACTTAGACCAAGATACTATAATATCAATAATTTCATATTTTGTTTTCATATGCTTTGCATGTTAAAATTGGGGAATGATATTATCTTAAAAAAATTGAATGGCTAATATTGAAGGATATTACTAACTTCCTTATGTTCTTTTCTAGCCTTAAGAAACTGGAAATGTTTGGCTGTCAAGCCATTACGGACAAATGCTTGAAATTAATTTCTACTCAATGTCTAGGTCTAGAGGTTCTGAATATTGGCAGAGTTCATAGAATTTCACAGGACTGTTTAGTGCAAATGGTAAATTCATTGCAACAGCTTACTTGCCTCAATGTCACAGGCCTTGAAATGGTAAGAGCTGTTTATTTATTTCACCCATTTCCCTCCGTTAATTATTTCTTTTTTGCTTTTGTTCAATTTATCATATTATATACGTCAAAGATTGACAACTTAAAAATGTAATCCCTGGAAGAAATACATTTTTACACTTAATAGGCTTATTGACTAAAATATTCTAATGCGAGGTTTTTTTAAAGTTCTAAATTAGTTTTCTCCCAGCCTGGTATCCCCTCTTCTGATGCTAAGACACAGACTGGAGCCAGAGGTCAACCTGTCACTATATTTATTCATTTGTTAAATTTATATGCTGCCCATCTTACTGTTAAGTGACTTTGGATGACTTACAATGTCATAAAAGCAAAATACAAAATATTAAAACATTAAATATTAAAATTAGCATAAATTTGATAAGTTAGAAACTGGAATTCAATGGGGTAGGGGATGGGAACTTTTTTGTAGTCTATTAATGAGTTCCAATGTGGAATGTTCTCATCAGGAGCCCAGACCAATCAGCAGAGCCAGTTTGAGGCTCTTTCAAAAGGACAAGAGAGTGGGAGCAGATCTGACTTTGAGGAGGATGTTCTAGAGCAGTGGTGTCAAACTGGCGGCCCATGGGTCGGATGTGTCACATGCAGGCCATGTCCACCCAAGCTCCGCGAAGGGGAAAAACATCATGATGTTTCACATGACGGCAGTGTGATGCCGCACGTTTTATACCTGTTTTCTAGAGGGTGGAGCTACAGCAGAAAAAGTCCACATTCTGGATCCTTCCAGCCAGAATTCTTTAACAAAAGGGCCCACAACATGCCTCTTCTGCTGGAACGAGTTGAGTGAGCCAATCCCATTGAAATGAGATAGTTCTGCAGGTAGTCCTTCGGGATTGGGCGGCCTATAAATTTAATAAATAGAATAGAATAGAAATAGGTAGCCTGGACCATGCCATAAAGGAGTTTAAAGATGATAACCAACACCTTGAATTGGATTTGGAAGCAAACCAGCAACCAGTATAGTTTGTGCAATAGCAGTGTTAAATGTACCACTCTAGGGGATCCCAGAACTACCCACTGCTGCTTTCTATGCAATCTGTAGCTTCCAAATACACTTCCAGGATAGTAGCAGAATGCACTGCAGTAATCCAGGATATGAGTGATTGAACAGCAACTTTGGAGCAAGATGCTATTTTAAGTATCCAGAACACAAGTCATGCTAGGCTTTATCTGGATTTGCATCTGAAAGTCAATGCAATAGGTGTAACAGATTAACTGCAGAATGTTTATAATGAATTATGATATCTGTGCAAAGGCCCTCCTTGCCAAAGCTGTCACTTGCACTTCAAGCAAGAGCCAGGAGGCCCCTCCGGTTACACATAAATTCTGTCTGAGGAATACCTTATCCAGAACAAGCTTGTCCGATATTACTCCCTATGGGATTTCTTGTATTACTATGCACTGAGACTTGACAGGGTTAGGCCTGAGCCTTTTCTTTCCTATTTGAATACTAATGGAATCCAGTCTCTAGAACAGGGCCCCAACCACATCACCAGTTCAGTCTAGAGTTGCTGTATGTCATTCATATTGTCAGGGTTCCAATTAACACCCGCAACTAAAGAAGACTCCCAACTAAAGAAGACGCCAAGGCTAGTGATTCCTCAAAGATCCATTTTAATAGAGATGTCATATTGGCACATCTGGGAAAACCTGAATCTGAGAGTTCCGGGTTTTCCCCAGCCAAAAGAAAGTCAAAGATCCATCCCCTGCACCCACAAGTCCATCACATGATCTAATCATTTCAATGGTCCAACTAGAGACTGCCCAACTAGAGACCGTCCCCAGTCACTCCCATCCAGGTGCACGCTGAATGTCCTTGACTGCCATAGAAAAGAATGTTGTTATGGCTAATCCTCCACCGGCTCCTAGCAATCCCTCCTCCCATTTTCCCAGGCACTAAATGTGGCAGCCCTGCAGCTTCAATGAAAAAGATAGCTTCCAGGATTGACACATATATTGATATATTTCTAAAATAGTTAAGAAAGTAGTATCATGGATTTATATATAAACCGATAAACAGAGTAATGGGAAAAACGTATGCCAATACACATTGAACATTAATCTATAAATAATATACTGGAGTTGGTTTCCTTATTGTACTGGGAATAAAGAACTTGACTTGCAGTGAATAGCTCTGTTCTATTATTGAAAGACAATCCTCCACATTGCCTTATTTCTTGCTTTTGTTTTGTCTTGGGCTGCAGATGAGGGATTCTCTAGTATATTCTATTTTGAAGAAGTGTCCTAAACTGGATTGTTTGGTTCTTAATTTGTGTTCTCATATAACTGACATCAGTCTAATTGAAATTAGCAGTTATTTGCCAGGGATCAGGTAAGATAATATGTTGCAAATGCGCTTGTCCTTGAATTTATATATTTTGGTATTATTTAAATAATTTTCAGTGATGTTACATCCTTAGTTACGTTGACATTTTGTTTTGCCTTTTTGCTGTTTGTGGCCTCAAATACATTAAATAAGTCCTTGAAGCTGAATTGGATCGCGCTATTTCTGTGGCAACTACTTAACATTTTGTTGTGCTATCAAATGTATATGGTTTTAAAAAGTAAAATTTAAAAGTGTATTAGATTCTTAACATTTTTATATTTTAATAATAATTTTAAAATAAAGAACTGGAAAATAACTATAATTGAAGCTGAAAATCATAGAGTTGTGGTTACTATTGATCATAGTTTAAACCTGTAAAGGGAATCAAGTAACATGTACCGTATATACTCGAGTATAGGCCGACCCGAATATAAGCCGAGGCACCTAATTTTACCACAAAAAAACTGGAAAAGTTATTGACTCGAGTATAAGCCTAGGGTGGGAAATGCAGCAGCTACCGGTAAATTTCAAAAATAAAAATAGATACCAATAATGTTTTTGAATATTTATTTCAAAGAAAAACAGTAAACTAGCGGTGTATTCAATGAAATACTTCACTCACCTCATGATGCTGATGTCCCGCTGTGATGATGATGTCCCGTGCAGCCGCGGGAGCGATGTCCCGCCTCCTATGACACACGGCACAGTGATTCCTATCATTGGATCACTGTACCAGAGGAGGTGGGACATCGCTATGTGGCTGCTTGCCATAACAAGGAGGAGGTGGGACATCGTTGCAGAGCGGCAGGAGGGGGAGGAAGGGGAATCGTAAGACAGCCCTGCATTACATTAGAACGTGAGGAGGGGGGATGGTGCGGTGCACGCTGCGCGGCAAACTGACACAGAGGGAGGGGAAACTCACAGGGGCACTGGGCCATTCACGAGTGTCACCCAGCGGCATGGCCCCGCCCCTTTTTCTCCTCCATTTCGGGCAAATTTTTCACTGACTCGAGTATAAGCCGAGGCGGCTTTTTTCAGCCCAAAAAGTGGGCTGAAAAACTAGGCTTATACTCGAGTATATACAGTATTCAATAAATAAAGTATGGGTTTAGCAGGATTGCCTGTTTTGAAACTCATTTATAATCTATTTAATCAAAGAAGAGATAAAAAATCCTATAGTTGCACATCTCTGTGATAGTTAGAGTGCTTTGCTTTGGATAAAAAAGTTGTTGTTTTCTTTATTTTGCTAAAATAATGGACAGTATCTTGATGCTTCTTTTGCTATCACTGCAACTCATTTCCTATTTCCTTCTGCATTTACTCCCAAGATGACACACTTTGACTTTTTAAAATGTTTACTTACTCATCAATCACAAGGCTGGGAAGGAGAAATTAAACACGAGAGGGAATCAGAATACAAAGATAAAGTGACTAAATTAGCGGACCAATGAAAAGCTGTGGACATAGTATAATTGGACTTCAGTAAGGTATTTGATGTAGTAGACTACAACCTATTTCCTGATAAGATAGAAAAATATGGGGTAGACAGCAGATGGATTCGTAACTGGCTGACAAGCTGCCCTCAATGTTTAGTCCTCAATGGAACTACACCTAAATGGAGGAAGTATATAGTAGAGTGCCCCAAGATTCTGTCTTAAACCCAGTACTCTTCAATACCTTCATAAACAATTTAGATGAAGGAATAGAAGAGGAACTTATCAAATTCAGAGGAACCTACTGAGCCGAGGTGGTGCAGTGGTTAAATGCAGCACTGCAGGCTACTTCAGCTGACTGCAGTTCTGCAGTTTGGCTGTTCAAATCTCACCGGCTCAGGGTTGACTCAGCCTTCCATCCTTCTGAGATGGGTAAAATGAGGACCCGGATTGTTGTTGGGGGCAATATGCTGACTCTGTAAACCGCTTAGAGAGGGCTGAAAGCCCTATGAAGCGGTATATAAGTCTAACTGCTATTGCTATTGCTAAATTTGCAGATGACACCAAGCCAGGGGGAATAGCCAATACTTTAGAAAATAGCTCAAGATTCAGAAAAAACCTCGACAGACTTGAAAAATGGGCCCTATAAAACAAAATGCAATTTAGTGGTGAAAAAAGTAAGGATTTACACAGGCAAGAAAAATCAAATGCACAGGTATAGAATAGATGGTACCTGGCTCAACAGCAGTAACTGTGAGAGGGATGTAGGAGGATTTAGTGGTCAAACACTTAAGTATGAACCAGCAGTGTGTGCAGATGCCAAGAAAGTTAATATAGTTCTAGGCTATATTACAGAGGAATAGTATCAAGATCACATGAAGTATTAGTTGGAATACTATGTCCAGTTCTGGTCTCTGCAATACAAAAAAGATGTTGAGACTCTAGGAAGAATACAGAGAAGAGGGACAAAGATGATAAGTGGTCTGAAAGCTAAAATATGATGAAAGGTTGTAGGAACTGGGTATTTCTAGTCTAACAAACAAACTGAAGGACTAAGGGTGACATGATAGCAGCCTTCCAATATTTGAAAGGTTGTCACAAAGAGGAGGAGGAGGACAACATATTCTCCATAGCACTTGAAGGTAAGACAAGAAGTAATGTTGATCATTTGATCCTGGGATGCTGCCACCATCATAAACACATGTCATTTGCTAAGTGCCCAAATTTTCATCATGTGACTGTGGGGAGGCTGCAATGATTGTTAAGTGCTGTCACCTTTTTCAGTGCTATTGTAACTTTGAACAATCCTTAAACAAATGGTTTTAAGTCAATTAGTATGTTACAGCATCCTAGGCTGTTGTGAAGAAGTCAATGCATATGAAGGTCAATACTAGCTAAAGAATTATGACAACTGTGATTTCACATTGTTGTGTATGTAGCGATAATTAAAAATGTCAATAGAAACATCCTCAGTACAAAAACTGTACGTGAAACTAGGCTTCTATATTTTATTTTCAGTTTGAAATGTCATGCAAACTAATAAAAATACAAATGAATGCAATAGCACTAAAGGATCATTATAACATTGATAATGGAGGGAAGAAAAAAAATGAAAAAAGAGGTTGAAAATTATGAGCAGAATTATCCTGAAAATTTTATCTATGTTGTTCAAAAATCTTCTCTGCCACTTGGTTGAAAGAACAACACTTCAAAATGCTGACAAGCAATACTTACCAACAGTTTATCTTCTAAATAGCCAATTAGTTAACTGACATACCATGTAGCAGTAACATCCTATTTCTTTCAAATCTCTCTCTGTGTCTGTATCAGGTTACTGCTTTTTACATCCTTTCAGGTACCTTGATGTTAATGGATGTAAAGATGTGAGTGATATTGGAGTTCAAGCTTTGGCAAGGAATTGCCATAAAATTTCTTATCTTGATTTGAGTTCCACAGCAACAAGCAAAAGAGGGTAAGGTATTTGGTAAAAAATGTGCACATTTTAAAAAGAAAATAGGTGACAAAAATTAAGGCTGATCTTAAGGGTCTATTTAATATTAACTATATTGTCAGTGCAAGCAGTGACATAATACTACCATTGATTAAAAATTGTTTTAAGTCACTTAAAGTGGTTATATAAAGAGGAAGGTGAGGTATAAATCAGGGGTGGGATCCTACCGGTTTAACAACTGGTTCATTGAGCACACGTTTCGCAATCTATGCCCTGGTGGTGCAGTGGTTAGAGTGCAGTACTGCAGGCTACTTCTGCTGACTGCCGCCTGTCTCAATTTGGCAGTTCAAACCTCACCAAGCTCAAGGTTGACTCAGCCTTCAATTCTTCTGAGGTCAGCAAAATGAGGACCCAAATTGTTGGGGACAATATCCTGACTCTGTAAACTGCTTAGAGGGGGCTGTAAAGCACTGTAAAGCAGTATATAAATCTAAGGACTATTGCTGTTGCTAATATTGTACAATGTACCCAAGATACTTGTCTAATGATCTCCTTTTCAAGTCTTATAGTAAAAGCATAATGTAATTTGTTCTTGGATTTCAGGGTTTGCTTGTTGGCTAATTTCTGCTTTAACACCTTAGAGTGTCTGAAGCTTAGTTTCTGCAGGAATATCTCTCTAGATTCAGTTGCAAAACTATGTAAAAACTGCAAAAGGTGAGTGTAATTTAAACTGATGCTAAAGCCTCTCTAAAATTCAGATTATTTCATTTTGGTGACTTGTTAATAAGCAGGGCGAGCTTGTTTTAACTATTGAAATGGAGGTGCAAGGATAGATATCCCAGTGGTCTCCAGATGTTATAGATTATTGGTCATAATAATCAGGCTATTTAGGGCTTATAAATGGTGTTATTTAGTCCTCAGTATTTGATATGCTTAAAATAATAAAAAACTGCCAGGGGTTATGACCAAGATTTATTATATGAAAAAGATATTAGCCCAACTAAAAGACAAAGTAGTTTTAATGTGTTCTTACTTAATGAAATTTCTGGTTTCAATATGTGATAACATCTTTAATTTTAATGGTCTGAGTAAAGGTTTAAATAAATTCATGGTAGAACATATTTTTCTGATATTCAAGGATAAATGCTAATATAGCTTTAGAAATAAATTTCATCCGCATACCACAAATTAATGGGAACCCTACACAAGTTTAGAAATTGAGGGACAATGGACTGAAATATTGAGGAAAAGTGCATGGAGAACTGGTGCAATGTTTAACAGGAGTGCTCCACCTTACATTTTATTGAATGCCCTCCTGTTTTAAATAACTAAATCAGAGATTCCTAAGCTTTGCGGACCATTGAGAGGACCTGGAATTTGGACAGCCTGTTTTGAACATTTCTCACTAAATGCCTGATGTTTTTAGCAGCACCAGTTATAAAATATTCATTTATCAGTATTTATACTTTATACTCACTATCCCATCAAGGATCTCAGAAAGTTCTCTATTTCCTCGTGTCCCTTCCTTTTTATTTTTCTGGATAGATGGTCATTTGTATCATCCTCAGTATATTTGGGTCCCAAGCATTCTTTCAATAAAGATTTTTCTTGGGACTGGGACAGTGGTGGGTTCTGGATCCTGTTGCAACCAATAGGGTGCAATGGGGCCGAATGTCCACCACATGCATCCTTACCTCCTATGACGCTCCGTGACACCTCCGCTATGCTCCAGCTGCTCGGTGGAGCACAGGTGCTGTACGCTCCATGCATGTGCACGGAAGCGTCGAAGAGCTCAAATATCGGTAAGGAGGACAGGCGGGTAGGCCCTCTGGAGCACCGTACCAGAATGGTACCCAGTGCTCCCGGCAGGCACCGGTACACCCATACTGGGATGTACCGGTCATAACTCACCACTTGATTGAGACTTTATCCTACAGACGTTTCCCATTAGCTTTGGAAAAAATTAACTTCAAAACAAGAGAGACTGGAACCTGCTAGCATTTATTCAATGCTTTAACCTTTATCTTAGCCAAGCAGCATTGTGAGGGGAAAACATTTGTACTTCCAGAAAATCTAAATCTGTTTAGGTAAACAGATTTAAGTTTTCAGTAGATGTCACTAATTATACTATCGACCCATATCTTTGCATCTCAAGTTACACTGAATTAATATTCAAAGGATGTGGTTATGATTCTTTTGTTACTAACGTGGTGATTTTATTGCTGCATATCACTTTAGAATTGATGAGAAATCTAACTCATTTGTAAAATATTGCTGAGATTAGGTGAACAAGAACAACCAATATTCTTTATTAACATAAGCTTGTAGATGTGAGAAATATATTGTATAATGTGATAGGCACGTGATACGGAGTAAAGCAAATATTTATGCTAATAAGGAAAAGGGTAGCAGAAATGCCAGGGATATTTTATGGCTAAATATGTTGAGAAGTTTCATTCCCCATTGCTGACAATTCTTGGAATTGGTCCACATTTTAGGAAGTTAGCCATATTGATAAAATGTGTAATAAAGGGTAGGAAAGAGGTTGTGGCCTGTATAATGTATAAGCCTAAAAACTGGACTGCTCAACTCTTGTAACTTAAGGATATTTATAAAGGTAGAACTTTAGGATATTTGTTGTATTGTTTTGCAGATAATTTGAAGGCATTATTACTTTTACTTGGAATTAATTAATTATTTGATTACTTAAGGTATAGAGCTTAATTTTAGAAAGAATAATTATCTGTGTTCTCACATTTATGTTAAGAACCAGTGTATACTCAGATGTGATTTAATGTACATAAATCAAGCATGAATTCTGGAGCAATTTGCTTCCAATATCATCTGTTCTTTATTTTATTTAATAGTTTTAGTGAAATAATCTTTAGTTTCTTTTCAAATAAATGACCACTCAAAACTTCCTTGTTTAATACATTCTTTAGAGATATTGTAATGCTAACCTGTTTATTAGTCACATTGCTGTTTCCTAGAAATAAGAGCAAAATTAAAACTGCAGGTTCAGTTTACTTACAGAACCACACCCAGTGTGTCTCATTTGCTTCTAATTTTACCAGTATTTTATGAATTATATATGTTGCAGTACTCATACTCTCTGAAATCTATTTTATAGTAAAGAAACATCTGAATTATTATAAAGAAACATAACTGTGGTTGTGTAATAATTTGGCAATTGTGAATCTATTATTCTATTGATGTTCTTTTTTCATTCCAACAGACTGCAACTACTTCACTTATATGGTTGCCGCTTTATACCTGATTTGGAATCCATTACAAATGTTAATAAAACTGTTAAAATATTTCATGACCTGACAATTGCAACTGTGAAGTTGTTACCTGAATGAGAACTCTGCCAAATCTTTCAGCAATTGTCTAATGAATAGTTTAGTTTGACTATGATTTTTTAAAAATGTGGTTAAAATGTAGAAACTTACCTTTATCCAATACTTCCTATTTGTGTTTCTTTGTCATCTGTGGAATAGTTAAAATGAAGAAAATCTTGTTAGAGCTGTTTTCAAGATATATTTCCAGTTTCTTTGATCACCAAATTTGAATGACATGATGTTCTCAGATCTAACCTCTCCAGATATTGGATATTTAAATTAGAGCTGCATTCTGACTGATATCTCTTTTAAAACCAATACCTACGTAATATATTTTGGAACAAAACCTTCTTTTGCTTTTTTTATGCAGAGAGCTTTGCCTTCATTGCTTGCACTATGGCTCATAAAAATAAATCGTCTTTTGTTGAATTTTTTTCTCTGCCAGTTGCTTGAATAACATGGGTTGTTCCTCTGGCTGCTACACTGATGCCAATCCTACATAGGCGGAAACTGGCTGCCTGAATAATACATCAAGAACCATCTATTTTGTAAGCTGCATTTTCTGTGACACCACTAAATGACACCATATTTGATCTTAAGAAGAGTCAAAGCAAAGGGCTTGAACATTATGGCAAGATAAGTATCAGCCTTCCCACAATGTTGCATTTCTCTTGGGAGTCAAATGCAAATTTTTGATCAGAGTGTACCAATAACCTTTTGGTCACAGCATTTTCAGATAAGGTCGGCACACTGTGTAACACAAGTGGATGCAAAATCTTGCTGTTAGATATCTTTCAATTTCCTAGGTTATACTAAGGAAACCAACCCAGCTACCTCAAATATCTCAGAAACCATCTCTGCTCTGGATGTCAATTACCTCAGAAGAAAATCGTCTTAAGTCCTTTCATCTCATTAAGCTAAATTAGAATATCCACAAAATGTTTCTTAAATCTGAAGCTTTTCCAAAACATCCTGTAACTATCACATTTACCTTATCATCATACTATAATCATGATTTTAGAAACCAATCCCTTATAACCAATAAAATGTTTGGATACCAATTAAAAATTCTTAAGCAGATGCTTATATTTTGTATACGAATACACAATTAAGAGAGGCAGAATACCATTTTCCATATATATGGATGTAGTTATGGAAAACTATATGGCAACATCTTGTATTTTATTGTTTCAGATGGCAGGAATAGAACCAGGACATACTGTAAAAAAGGAAAAAGAATTGAGTAGAAAATTACCAGAAAATTGCATATTTTAGAGTTAAGAGATGAAGACCAATGAAATGTAAATGTCTCGGGAGCAATGGGCTTTGTACAAGTGATATTCAAGAAGAGATTGAAGAATCATCTGTGACTGAAATGTGTCACCATGCTAACACTTTTATTATGAAAATTTGATAATTACCTCTAAGCTCCCTTCCAAATCTAATATCTGATTCTAGGATTCCAGTATCAAAAATTGATTTCTGAGAATCTGGGATGATTTTTATTTACAGCAGGGTGGATAATTAATTTTGCCAAGGGGCCACATGAGAAACTGGGACTGTTGTGGAAGGCCGAACCAATTGGGCTTTGAAGGTGCATAGGTGTACATACATACATAGTTGCCTTCAAAATAAAGGCAATCCATGCAGGCTGGACATGATAGCCAAAGGGCCGGATGTGGCCCAGGGGCTCTAAAGTGCCCAGGTCAGAGTTACAGCTATGCTTCTGAATCCATGTAAGACCAACAGGGAAAAAAATGATGAAAGGTTGCAATGCAGTGCTTGGAATCTAAAGGAAAGTTTTATTTATTAAAAAGTACCAACTTGGAAGAAAAAAGTTCCATTATTCTTCCAGACCATTCTAATTGGTGGGTTTTAGGAGGTTCACTTCAGGATAATTCTACTATATTCCTCCTCCAGAGTTTCCTGATCTTTCATTCTAGAGGTGGACTGGTGGCTCCCACATCAGTAGGATCCAAAATAAAAACGTCCCTATGTTATCTAGATCAGTGTTTTTCAACCACTGTGCCGCGGCACACTAGTGTGCCGTGACATAGTGTAAGGTGTGCCATGGGAAAAACACTTTATATATAGTCAATATAGGCACAGAGTTAAATTTTTTTAACATTTTCTAATGGTGGTGTGCCTCGTGATTTTTTTCATGAAAAAAGTGTGCCTTTGCACAAAAAGGTTGAAAAACACTGATCTAGATTGTTTTGTTCATAGAATGATAGGGGCTTTTCTTTTACATAACTGTTAGTTGCCATAGCAAAGAACATCCTGTGTGGCTAAAGATGGGTAGGAAAATTCAAGTGTCCCAAATAGAGAAAATGTTAGTTACTGTTAGCATAAAAAATTGTGTCTCAATTGAAATCATTAGTTTCTTACCTTAATCTATTTGGAATTTTGATCTGTAGCATTCTGTTTTTATTTTCTGCGAAATGTGATGTTAAATCTTAAAAGTTAAATTAGCATCATCAAAAAAATCTCCCCAACTTAAAAGGCTTTTGTTACCACTTGCTTGAATTGGCAATGCAGTCAATAAAATGTAGAACAGAGGTGTGTGTGTGTGGAAAGTGAGATACTTGGATGGCACGAGCCTCCTAAAAGCCTTAGATGTTGCGCTCAGAGACCTTCAAATGCTATCAATTGTAATCTATATTAAATGCTTGGTTAGAAAACAAAGATTTAAGTAAATTTAATCACAGTTTAATTATATGAAATCAAATAGAGTTTTTGTGTTGGACTTACTTTTTTTGAGAAACATGCCTTTTGATATAGGTTTTTTTTTAGTTGTTCAAGGCACTGGGCTAGAAATCAAGATACTGTGAATAGGACTTTGGGTCAGTCCCTCACTCTCTCAGTTCAGCTCACCTCACTGGGTTACTGCTGTGGGAAAAATAGGAGGAAGGAATATTAGTTATGTTCAATGCCTTGAGTTAAAGGCCAACGGAAGTGACTTTGTATGCCATACATGCATGCAACTGATTCAACTAGATATAAGATGTCTTTATTTATTACTGTTTCTCACATTTTGCCTCCTCTTTATTTCCATTTCAGCATATAGGTGGCCCTCAATTAATGACCCAAACCCATACCAACAACTCTGTAGATAAACAAAACAGTCCCAGTTGTCATAAAATGAATCCCAGGGTTGTTAGGTGAAGATTACCTAGATTCAAGCAATCCCTGATTTGGTCTTCCCCAGCCCAGAACTTCAATTCACCAACTACTTGGAGAAGTTCTTCTACTCTATGCATCTTTCTCTCTCCTGCTGTATTCCCCTGCCACCATCCCAGTGGACCTTCCTCCCTATCCTCCTAGGTGCAAATATCATATTCGTCCTATCTCTGCTAGGCATGCCACCACTACTAAGAAGCACTAAGAAGTCTACTGCAACAGTCATAAGGTTGAGGACTGGTTGCAAGTACATTTTTTCAGTGCTGTTGTAACTCGGTGGTCACTATTTAATGGAAACTTAAGCGAAGACTGTGTATTGTGAAATACTAAGAATCAGAACAGGTTATTGTTTAAGATAAATGTGTAAGTTTCTCTACGATCTTAATGCAATGGCTATTTTTAAAATAAAAATACATGTTTTTTTTAAATGAGCATTTTACTGTGATAACGTAGGTGTTACAATCTTAAGTAACTTTTGATAAAGTATGGCTAAACAGAATTATGTCCAGAAACAGGCTTGGCACAATAACATTTTCTCTAGTTATTCTTAATGAATCTCAATCTCACAAAACCAGTGTTACAAGTAAATGCCACTTCCTTTTCTAGAGTCTCAGGTGATTTACTGTTCTACAAGCAGAAAGGTCAGATGCTGCAATTTGTAGTGCCACTATTTCCTGAAACTTGTCCCAGCCCCCAATGTACATAAGATTGGGTTCCAAATTTCAGAATGATGTTTTGTTGTATTTAACTGTCACAAATTAATTTATGAGCTCACAGATAGGGATTTTTTTTACTATAAATGTAAAAACCAGGTAATCACAACCAAGTTAAATAAATGTACCATAAAACTTGTGACATTACATATTCATGAATTTTGGTTCAAAAATGTTCCATCAGAAGAATCTTTTTTTCAAAAACAAGATCCATCCTCTCCACTTCACAAAGAATGGGCCTGCAATTTGGTTGTCAAAGCTGAAATAATACGGGTAAAATAATAATGGTGTTTCATTTGCATCACAGCGCTATGTAAAGTATCTTTGCTTGGGGGAGAAGTCTCCTAGTGAGGAATAAGGCTTCTCTCAGGTAGGAAAGCATTAAAATGGCAACCTTATGGGAAAAAGCAGGACGACAGCCACAAAGTGTCTCCACCAATAATATTTTTTTAAAGGGAAAACTCTGCTGGAAGTCCCCCAAAAGTTTTTCCTTCTCCAAAGTAAGTAGAATTAAAGTGACCCAAACGGGTATTTGCCAAGAGAAACCTGTCTGAGAGTAGAAGGTGAAGTCTATTTCTTGACTCTTGGCTTCTGGGTGTATTTAAGTTGATTATCAAGTTAACTTCTTTATAATTTGGGGCTTTCAGTTAACAGCAAAACCTGCTGCCCGTTTATTTAGAAGAAAACTGCGTCGAGGGGAACATCCTTCTCTAAGGGCCGCTTTTAAGCCTGCAGCCTACTGGATTAAGGAGGCGGGGGGCCGGGGGCAGGAAGGCAGCCGCCTGTCCCCCTCCTAGGCACAGTTGAATCGGTCTGTGGCAAATGCTCCATTCGATTCGGGGCTCTAGCCATTCCCTTGGCGCCTAGTCAATTAGCGTCGTCACCCTTGACTACGCAGCCAAGCCGCCTCTTTCCAGGATGCGGCGCTTTTGGCGGGCCGCAAAAGAAAACTGCGCCGCGGGGAAACAATCGTCAGAAGTGGAATTCACACCTGTGACGGACCAGCCCCGTCCTCCCCGTTCCTACACGTCTGACGGCCGCGGGGCGGTCGCGCCCGGGGCAGCCGGGAGGACGTTCTCAAAGTAGCTCTCTCCACTGGGAGGCAGGGCGGGGGCTGGGGCGAAATTCTTGGAAGAACTTTTCCACCTCGAGGGGTGGAGCGGAGAAGGGGCGGCCTGGAAGGCAGCCGGCAGCAAAAGCACGGAATCAGGCACGGAGAGTCCTGTCTCAGCGTCTTTCCTTCCCGGATCGGAGTTTCCCGCCGCTTGAAGCCGCCGAGGCGTCTCCGCCAGTCCGCCGCTCTCCCTCGCCGTGCGATGGGC
The DNA here is from genome assembly GCF_009769535.1 of Thamnophis elegans. Lineage (NCBI taxonomy): Eukaryota > Metazoa > Chordata > Lepidosauria > Squamata > Natricidae > Thamnophis > Thamnophis elegans. The sequence goes on along the minus strand of NC_045543.1, from coordinate 82,979,605 downwards.
TCCCCCGCGGGGGAGCAGGTGGACTTGGACGAAGGCGGCCGGCTCCGCTCGCTCTTCCTGGCCTGCGATGTGAACGGTTCCGGCCGGATCGAGCGCGATGACTTCGGCTCGCTCTGCGCCGAGCTGCGGGTCCGGCCGGCGGAGGCCGAAGCTATTTTCCAGCGCCTGGACACTGACCGAGACGGCGCCATCACCTTCCGCGAGTTCGTTCAGGGGTTTCACGACTGCGAGGAGCTCCCCGGGGAAGAGAGCGACGCTTTCGGTGCCTTCGCCGAGATAGCGGCAGCGGCAGCAGCGGCGAGGGGATCTGCGGTGGGTCCCAGCCAGGCCTGGAAGGAATTTGAGCTTCGGCTCGGGGAGGAGGCGGGCTTCATTCCCAGGTAAGTCGCTGTTGCTCCTCTGAAGGAAAAGGCGCGCCATAACCAGCCCCAGAAGTTTTAGCCCTTATTATTTTCAGTCACCCTTCAAAGCTAAAAAACGTTAAAAGTCCTTCTGAGTAGTTTCGCCTTTTATTTTCCGAAAGATACAAGCCTGTTAACAAATCACTTTAAGCAAACCTAAAGCAGCGTTTTCGGAATGGACAAAGGTTGCACCTGTTGAAGTTCTGCAGGACATGTATTACTTCAGGGATACACAAGGGCTATTGCGGGCAGCATTTGACCATATAATTGTTATTTTTTATTTCAGCCTTGCAATGGGTGGTAGTTGAGGATCACATATTTTACTATTTTCATTCTTTATAGTATGGTAAACACTAGCTAACTTTACAAGGAACTGGGAGTCATTGTTTACCCTCTTATCAATGCAAAGGCGGTGAGGTAGGAGAGGCAGTGTATTTGTATTTGTGGCTTTGCTGGCATTCAAACTCTTAAAATTTTAGGTAGTTGCCAATGAGTAACTGGCTTTCTGATGAAGCAGAGAAAGTCCTAGATTATAGTTTCTAAGCAACCGCTGCTGTTTTCACTCTAATTGGAAATAATCTTCTGTAGATTTATCTCAGGCTTGTCTACCTCATAGCATAGTTTTTGTAAAAAAAAGTATAAAGTCTTAAATAAAAAGAACTCTAGTCTCTCCTCCTGCTCCAGCATGTTTGGTATTTGCTGTTCCCATTGAAAATCGTCCCTGTTAAAAGAAGTGGCATATGGTAGCACCACTAAAGAGCAGATGGCTAGAGAGGGCAGCAGAAAAATGACAGGGGAATTTTTGTTTTTGTTTTAATGATGCAACACATACCTTCGAAAACTCTCATCCAGCAAGCCTGCAAGGTGCCACGTTGCTCCTAGTCTTTTCTTGTTACTGCAAGTAAATAGAGGTGCTCTGCTCAGATTTCAAGTCTTTTCTTATGACTCTAAGAGAATCTCATTCTGTTTTCTCTTGGTACTGCCTACCACAGCTGATCATTTTGCAGTCTTCTGGTTTTGTGGGAGTCCATCAAGCACATTTCCAAGCTAGTATACTTTCTTAAACCTGTCCTGATTCTTCAAACAGCTGTTCCTGTGCAGTGAAAAGCAGACAAACAAATGAAAAACAAACAGTCAAGTGAATTTAACCATTGATAGTCCTGCTTGAAGTCAGATTTTTGATATATTCAAAATTCTTTTTATAGTTGCAATCTGAAAAGTTGGTTGTCTGGCTGTTCGAAGATGTCAGTTTACACCTATATGGTTTTAGTATTGTGAAAATAATTCTCTGGTTGAGTTTTGTATCATGTCTCCCTGAGCTGTATCCTGAATGTCCAAATAACAACCTTTCTTTCTCATGCTCTCACTGGAGCATGAGAACAAGACAATAATACAGTCTCTCTCTCTCTCTCTCTTTTTGAAATGCTATTCCCAATATATTAGCACCATAATAGGAATATTGCCAACAAAAACAACATAGTATTCTCAAACAACTCTATGGTTCCTTTGGAGAGCAGATTAAATGTCTATGGAGATTCTCAGTCATCCAGGTCCTGGGTGTCCCAAAAGTACTTTTTCAAAAAGCAACTGGACTTTCTGCGAAACGTCTTCAAAGAAAAACCAGAAAGTCCAGTTGCCTTTTGTAAAAGCACTTTTGGGGACATCAAAGGATATTATATAATTAGAAACTTTCAGAACAAGAGGCAAAACATCTTTCAGACTGTGTTACCCTGTCTTGATTCATATTTAACAAAGTACATTAAATTTCACTCAATTTGAACTGATTTCATGACAATCTCAAGTAAGGTGCTCAAGAATGGGGGAAGGGTGCACACATAGTCAGTAGACTACAGTGTGACCATTTATGAAATAGACGAATTAGTGATATATTGTGTTCTGTTTGTTTGAATGTCTGTCTGTTCCCTCACCCCCTGTCATCTACGTCTGTCTGTCTGTCTGTCTGTCATCCTCATTTCTCATATTTAGGAACTGCCCATCTCCAAATAGAGTGATTCTGAACAGTACAAATAGTATTCATATGTATTTTTTCACCATCAAGGATTATGCTATGTTTCTAACCATTTTCTTCCCACAGTTTTAGTTTAAATTAGGGCTAAATAATAGCATAAATCTGACTTAACTGGGTCTTTAACAAAGATGATTGGAGGTCACAAGACTTGCATGTATTATAACTTTGAGGATTTCAGATGTGTTGGATTGCACATTTTTAGCCATCCTTCTTAGCATTTCTACGCTGACTAAAATGGATGAATTACTACATTTTGCAAGCACAATCATGGTATTGAGTTTACTTTTTAAACAATATTAAAACTTTGTGCAATAGACCTCACTTTTAAACTTTAAATCCTTTTTTGAACTTAATGCTTGCCAATTAAGACAGGGATTAAGAATTACTAGAACTCTCAGCAGCACTAGCCAATATAGTGATTAGGGATGCTGTGAATTAGAGATCAGAAACGTGGTGGTCGATCAGAGAGGTCGGCAGTTCAGCGGTTCAAATCCCTAACACCGTGTAATGGAGTGAGCTCCCATTTCTTTTCCAGTTTCTGCCAACCTAACAGTTCGATAGCATGTAAAAATGCAAGTAGAAAAATAGGAACTACATTTGGTCGGAAGGTAACAGCATTCCGTGCACCTTTGGCATTTAGTCATGCCAGCCACATGACCATGGTGATGTCTTCGGACAGCGCTCTTTGGTTTTGAAACGGAGATGAGCACTGCCCACTAGAGTCGGGAACGACTAGCACATATGTGTGAGGGGAACCTTTACCTATATTAAAGATCAATTTTGAAGCATACTTTCTTTTAAGTCAAACTTTATAGAACTTACTGCAAAGTTGTAGCTAAATAGGTGTATATGTTGGGTCCAGTATCCTGTTTTAGAAAAGCTATGTACTGTAGGTGGTGGAATGAGGTTTGTGCAGGAAGAGTTTATGTTAGCATCTGCCTTTTTTATCTTAGTACCATGGAGAGAATGTTTGCTCTAGTACTCTGTAGTCCAGCTAATTTGGTTTAATAAGACAGGAGAATGAATTGCAATTCCTTTGTTTGGCATAAGTATACAGACCTAATGCGTCTGAATTCTGAATACCGGTCCTCATATATTGTTTCAAGCAGAATGATACTCAGAACAAAATGGATATGATTATCAAAGAAGTGGGCCTGTTTACTGAAAAACCAAATTGTGTTAATGAAGTTTTAAACGCTCCTCCAATTTACAGGGTTTTTAAATTAAAAAAAAATAGAATTAAAATATTTTTTCCTTGCTGATATTTCAGTTAATGAGTTGATGCTAGGCTGCAGACTCAAGATGTGCATTGGTATTATCTATCTATGTAGGAATTACAATATGTATCTTGCCTTTCATTCAGGAGCTCAAGGCGGGATATATAGCAATAACAATAGCATTTAAACTTATATACCATTCCATAGTGCTTTGCAGCATTCTCTGAGCAATTTACAAATGTTAGCATATTGCCCCAACAATGTGGATCCTCATTTTACCAACCTCAGAAGGCTGAGTCAACTTTGAGCGGTCAGGATCGAACTGCTGAGTGTGGACAGAGTTTGTTTGCAATACTGCATTCTAACCACTATACCACCAGGGTTCCTTGTATAGTATTTCTGCTTCTCAATTTTCTTAGAGCAACAACTCAGGTTGGGCTGAGAATAATGGTCACCTAGGGAGTTTTTCGGATGAGGATGATTTAGAAGTTCAACACTGCATTGGCTTTCACTGGAAGGGGTGATGGTCTTGTGAATAGCAATATGTTCACCAAACATTATGAATAATATGTTCAAGGCATTTTGAATAGATTATTTTTTTTAAACCAAAGACATAGTGAAAGAAAGGTGTATATAAGGAATGGGAAACTTAGCACTCTTCGGGTGGTTTGAAGCAACAGTACCAGAATATATGACAATTGTCTGTCTTGAAAAAGGCTTATTGGAAATACAGTTAGAAGTATCCGGAAGGCTTCAGGTATAAATATTGAACCTGAGGCTTGATATCTCTACTATATTTGCCCATAAAAACGCCTACAAATAGTCCTCATAGTCCTTATAGTTGGAATTAGGATCGGAATGTCCATTACTAAGCAACGTGGGCATAAAGTATGACATTACATGACTGCATCACTTAATGATGACAATCCCAGCAGTCCCTATTGGCATCATTAACCAAATTCCACTGGTTTGGTGAGAACCCACCCAATCCTAGCCATTCCTGGCCAGGTCCCTTCTAGCCCTGAGCCTCAGTAAGGGAAGAGACTATTTCCTCTGCCCCATTTTCAACTTTCTGCACCTCCCATCTCACCTCCCCATCCCCCCACCCTGTCTATTTGGACCCTGACAAAGCTGCAGATCTCTGTGATAGCCATACTGAGGCTAAAGTAGAGGCCCAGGAATGGTGGCAGACGGCTAAGACTGCTAAAGGCACCGGTCTTCTGAGGAATTCCCCTGTGAAGGATGGTCCATAGGGCAGAGATGGGAGGAAGGTGGGGAAGTTGAAGCACCCAAATGTTGATCATCACTATGGTGGTGCTACAGGGTCCATAACTTCAGGGACCAAATGTTAAGTACCATTCTTTCAACACTGCCATAACTTTGAATGGTTGCTGAACAAGAACTAAATTGTAGTTAAACAAAACTGCCTATATTCTGATTAGATTCCCACATTGTGCTAAAAAGTAATGTTGTTTTGTGTGAAACATGAATCCAGTCAGTTGTGAGTTGTTGAAACCAGGACTAAAAAATCATGTTTCAATGTGAACCCAGTTGTAGAAAGAAGAAAAAAGTAACCTTCCTACTTTAGACTATATAATCTGGGTATGACTTCCTCATTCGTGGGTTGTATGCAGATAGATACTAATCAGTTAATGAGTTTCGCCATTGCTTGAGTATCTATTTCAACTATTGTATCAAACACAAACTAAATATTAATGTTAATATGATTTCTGCCCATATTTCCAGAAACTTTTATAGATAGAAAAATGGAAAAATAAACAGATTTTGAGAGAATAATTAAATATTGAAAAGTTTGAATCAAGTTATTTTGTGAAATATTAGTACAGTGATGGGCAACCTTTTTGGCGTGGTGTGTCAAAAATCGGCAAAAAATCGAGCATAACTCGCGTTGTGTGTCACTTCGACAAAAACATAATTTTGCGCAATTTATAGTTTAAACTACAAAAATGTATAATTGCAATATATAATTGTATTTAATAAACCAAAAACAAATTATTTAACATACCTGCTTAGTAACTTCTTTGTTCATCAGTCGATTTCGTATGTTGCCCTTGATATTATTGAACTTGTTTGGGGTGCCGTGAACCAGGGCTGTGGAGTTGGCTGCTTCCAGCTCCACGTCCTCATCAACATGCCGCTCCAGCCCGCCCCTGCTATGAATATTCCTAGTGACGCGAGGGCGAAGAATATGAATATTCATAGCGGGGGCGGGCCGGAGCAGCATGTTGATGAGGACGTGGAGCTGGAAGCAGCAGACTCCACAGCCCTGCCGTGAACTGAGATAAGTGAGGGGGAGGGCGAATTCTTTAACTAACCAGGAGTAGACTCTCTGTGCCGGCCTGACTGGAGAGAGGCGCGCACTGTTCCCGCGCTCCTCTCCTGCGGGTCCTCCCTCGCCGCGCTGATGACGTGTGTGCGCACGGCACGCACACCTTACCAGCAGCCCCTGCGCTCAGAAAGGGGCGGCGGCGATACAGTAAGTGAGTGTGGGCGGGGGAGATCACACGTCCCGCCCCCCCGTTCCTCCAGCACAGATTCTTTCATCCTCGGCGGCCGTGCAGGAGCCGAGGATGAATCGCATGAAATCCTGTCACCCCAAATGGCTACGCGTGTCAGCACTGACACGCATGTCATAGGTTCGCCATCACTGTATTAGTATGTAATTATTGGTTACCATTTTATACCATTATAATAACCATATAATTATCTCCTGTTCTTTCTCTTGTCTTCTATTTTTGTTTTTGTTTTATATGAAAGTGAAGTATACCAAACATGTATATTATTATTGGGGAGGGGTTTCTTTTGCTTGACTATGTGTCATCAAGTCTGTGTCAATTCTTATGACTACATAAATTAATATCCTCTTAAATGATCTGTTCTGAACATGGCCCTTAAGTTATATATAAAATTATGTCTAGTTTTCTTACCCTCCGGGTAGAATCTAGTTCCAATGCATAAAATATAGCATAGTGGTTAAACCAGTTTAAAGATGATTTATGTCTGCCTTTTCAAATCACTGTCTTGCAGATATGTTTGACTAAACATTGGAACTTCTACTAATCATATCTGAATTCTGAGAATGTACTCTGACACATTTACAGAATATGATATTGGTTACCCCAAATGTTTACATTGTACAAGTAAACTAGGACAAAGTTATTTGGCAATATGCAGCTGTTTGAATTGTGATAATCAAAATGTTCTCAGGTCATGAAATTTAACATCAGGATTAAAGAGATAACTTGCAAACACTACTCCCAGACACCATACATGGGATGCTATTTTCATAATGGGGTAATAGTGAAAAGAAATTACAAATAGGATGACAGGTTATTTTAAGAGGAACTTTGAAAAAACTGAACTCAGCATTGTGTCTAGAACTGATGCTATAAGATATGTTGGATTACAGTTAACTTCCAGCCAGCATGATAGTAAGAATTATCATCCAATCGACATGCACAGATGTCCAAGTTGTCAGAGCTGGGATGGAAGACTTATTCTACCTGTCCCTATTTATTATTTATTAAATGTGCTCTGTAGACACAATATGTCTGTGGCTGAGGGTCAATTATAATATTGGTCAATAATAATATCTGCAGGAAGATTGCAGAGAGTGACTGCAAACCAGGGACATGCAGTCAGGGGAGGCAGGGGAGGTAGAGCCGCACCACTATCATCATGAAAAGAAAAAAAAATGTAAAAGGAAAAAGGCTGAGCTAGTTGCTGCCAGAGTCACAGTGGATGACTCTGCTTAGTGCTTAACTGTTTAAAAAAGCCTCTAAAAAAGTGCCTTCTGCAGGAGGAGGCAGGAGAACAATGTGCCACATCTAGTCTGGTGTTTTATGATCACTTGAGCAGAGTTAAGCAAGGGTTAAAAGCCGAAAAATTCCTGACGTAGATGAGGCATATCATTCTCCCGCCTCCTCCTGTAGAGGGTGCTTTTTTAGAGGCTTTTTTAAACAGTTAAGCAGAGTCATCCACATGGTGACTCTGGCAGCAACTAGCTCAGCCTGACCTCAGCTCTTGCATTTTTCCTTTTACATTTTTTTCTTTTCAGGATGGCAGGCAAGAGCAGAGTTGAAATCCTCTCTGAAACAGCTGGAAAAGGTACGTGTGTGGGTCGGAGGAAGGGGGAGGAATTCAAACTTCATCCTCAAGTGTAGATCCCTCCCCAAGTGTAGTTTGATTGCATGCAGAGCTACGTTGCCTTTACACACACACACACACACACACACACACACATACACACACACACACCTCTGGATAAAAGTATATAAGCCCAGCTTCACTGATTACAAGTTTGAAAAGGCAATGTGGCTCCACCTGCAATCAAAGGCTCGGATTGGAAGGCAGCAGGGGAAGGGGGGGTATGGCAGAGGAGCTGTTTTCAAGCCATTGGAAAATATATCCAATCCAACTTCTGTGTTTGTGTTTGTTTGAGAGTGAGTGAGTGAGAGAGGGATCCAACTTCTCTGTGTGCATGTGTCTGTTTGAAAGAGGAGGGAAGGAGGGAGAGAGGGAGGAAGGAAGGAGAAGAAAAAGAATGAAGGAAAACTTTTTCGCAACAGAGAAAAACAAATGCTGTTGCTTTAAATTGGAACTGAGCATGGCTGGCTGTGGAATTCTGAGAGTTGAAGTCCACAAGTCTAAAAAAAATTTGAAACCTCGGTGTCAGTGCCTCACCAGCCATAAACCTCACCGCACATCCCTGCTGCAAACAATGACATGGCAAAGTAGCAACAATGGTGTATTGGGATATCTTCAAGAAATACCACTTGTCTGCAAACAAGAACAGGTGGAACTACAAAATAGATAAATTAATAAAAAATGAAAAAGGCAAAGTGCTCTGGGACTTTAGAATTCAAACAAGTAAACATCTGCTGGATAATACCCCTAGGCATAACAATTGTTGATTAAAAAAGATTAAAAAAACTGGACAGTACACATTGCATACCCATAGTCAACAAAACAGAAGAGAAAATAGCGAAAATAGCAAAATGTAAAATGTAAAAATCTACAATTAGAAGTAAAAGAAATGTAAAAGAAAGCAAAGAGAGTGAAACCAACATCAATAGGCACCTTGCATGTAATCCCAAAACATCGGAAATACTATTTGAACACCATTGGCATTGACAAAATCACCATCGGTCAATTGCAAAAGGAAGCTTTAGTTGGAACTGCTAACATCCTGCCACAATGACTTTACTATTGTTAAACAATAGCTACTTATTCGGGGTCCTTAAAAAGCACTTGATAAATGGATAAAAATGCAAAATCTAGTTTAAATATCTGCTGACATCATAATACTGATTCAGAGCCCTTAGAGTGATAGTTAATGGATTCCCTTGATACCTGGAAATATTGAATTTATCAAAGTTGAGTACCCATATTTAAAAACAAAACAAAACCCACCCTACTTGGAACTGCCTAGATTCCTAGATACTACCTTAGTAATGTTTAGCTCCTTGGTAGGACTCAAATTATTACGTTTCTACCAATCTGGGAATCTAACTGTACATTATTCAAATATCATTCTATACATTTCAACTCCAATAAAATCAGTCTGCTGGATGCCAACCAGTTCTGCTGGCTGTCAATTATTTTAATTGGTGAATATTTACATGCTTCCGTTTGTCCAAAAATAACCAGGATGTTGGCTTTGAGTGTAGTTTTCTTTTTCTTTTTTAAATGACTGTGGGGACAAGGCTGATATGATGATTTGCCAGCATTGCTGTGTACTTGATATATCGGTATTTAGGTCAGCAGACTTACAATACAATACAATACAATACAATACAATACAATACAATACAATACAATACAATACAATAGCAGAGTTGGAAGGGACCTTGGAGGTCTTCTAATTCAACTCGTTGCCTAGGCAGGAAACCCTACACCACTTCAGATAAATGGTTATCCAACATCCTTTTAAAAAACTTTCAGTGTTGGGGCATTCACAACTTCTGGAGGCAAGCTGTTCCACTGATTAATTGTTCTAACTGTCAGGAAATTTCTCCTCAGTTCTAAGTTGCTTCTGTCCTTGATTAGTTTCCACCCATTGCTTCTTGTCCTACCCTCAGGTGCCTTGGAAAATAGTTTGACTCCCTCTTATTTGTGGCAACCCCTGAGATATTGGAAAACTGTTATCATGTCTCCCCTAGTCCTTCTTTCTATTAATTATCTTGTAATTATCCTTCATTTTTTTTTAAAAAAAGAAGTCTTCCCTATCCTTAGAGCTCCTTAGGTTTTTCTCGGGAATTGTTTTGTTCTGTTTGCCCTGAATTTGATTTCTCATTCTTGCACCTGACTGTTTTGTGTAAATGTAGGCTACCGAAAGCTCCTGAATGGAGCTGTTAATTGGGTCAGCGAGAAACAACAAAACCATATTAAGATTCTGTGATCAAATAACTGGAGCAAACTTTGCAGTCACCATTGTACTGAATGTTTACAACAGCAGTGGAGCCCAGTAGGCCTACATGAAGGAGCTCAGTGGAGGGAATCATATCTTTCAGCTTTCCTTCCTTCACGTTTCTGGTTTATTTAATGTTCTGGAGATTAAAAACCCACAAGAAGAGTAGCTGTGAGATAGTTCAGAGAAAAAAAACAATAGGTAGGACTGTCAAGCTGTAAGGCAATGCTGTTTCCAGGTCTCAACATGAAGATTAGTTTTAGGACTCGGCTGTTGTTAAACCCTAGTTTGGTGTTACGTTCAAAGCTGGTCAAAAGAAATCTCTATTAGCTTGATTTATTATGAACTAAGCATTGGAATAGGATTGCTGCCAGATTCCCCTGGTTGTTGACCATTGTAGATGTCCTGAAATGTAACACTAATATATTTAGATTTTGGTAATTTAAGATAGGGAAAAGAATGAATTAAATGGTTTTAAATAGCTTTTTTGTCCACTATATTTCTTATTTATGATTATTATAATAATAATAGTTCCACTATAACTTGTTACCATTGTCAATTTTCAGTTTATTATATTTGTGTTTTAAATAGAACTGTGATGGCTAACCTTTGTGCCGAAAGTGCATGTGCACCCATATTGCAATGCGCATGTGAAACCCCCACCCACGCCCTGCCCCTACACATGCCCCCCATGCATGCACGTGTGACCACCTGGCACATGTGCACATCTCCCCCCACATGCGTGGCAGGGACCCAAAAACCAACTGGCCGGTGGGGGAGCATGTGCATGTGCGATGGGTTTGAGCCCACAGAGAGTGCTCTGCATGCCAGCTATGGCACACGTGCCATAGATTCGCCATCACGATCCTAGATACTTGCATTGTCACGCTCCCTTGAACCCATAAAAAACATTGCATTTCCCCCCCTTTCTGGCAATTGAGGATAACATTTTATGCATTGAATGAATTGATCCTTATCCATGTAAAGTTTTATGCAGTAAATATTTTACCAGATTTAGAAACAGGTATGATAAATACAGGTGGTCCTCAACTTATGACGGTTCATTTAGTGATTGTTCAAATTTACAACAGCACTGAAAAAGTGACTTTAAGACTGTTTTTCACATTTGCAACCGTTGCAGTATCCCCATGATCACATGATCAAAATTCAGACCCCCTGGCAACTGATTCGTATTTGTGATGGTTGCAGTATTCTGAAGTCATGTCATCACCTTTTGTGACCTTCTGACAAGCAAAGTCAATGAGGAAGCTAGATTTACTTAACAACCTTGTTACTAACTTAACAATTGCAGTGATTCGCTTAACTACTGTGGCAGGAAAGGTCGCAAAATGGGGCAAAACTTACTTAACAAATATCTTGCTTAACAACAGAAATTGTTGGTTCAATTGTGGGCGTATGTCGAGAATTACCTGTATACTAGTTCCAGGCTGAATATCATTCTGACAAACTTTGATTTGAAGATCTTTCAAAATCCCTTCCAACCTCAACCACCCAAAATCAGTGATTTATTTGCTACCATTTTAAGGCAGGGCTCTAAAGTAGATGTAATGCAATTTAACAAATTGCATATATCAAAAGGATAACATATCCTCCCAATCCATAGAAAATCCTGTATCCACTCACATGTGTGATGTGTTTCTTCTTCATAAGAATTATTCTGCCCATGTCAGCCCTTGTTTTCCTCTACCCATATCCATTAGCAGGAGAATGTAGGGAAAGGAATGGCAGAATTTGGGGGCCGAGGAAAAAGAGAGATCAGTCTAGAATCCCTACTACTGCCCCCCCTCCCACCATGCTTTTGACCTTTGTGTAATTCTAACTAGGTGTTTGACCTTTAGTTAAGATTCCTGTGCATAGGCTTTTAGCAATAAATCACCTTAATTGAATCTTCATGTATGGACTTGGTCTTTCAGAGAAAGATCTAATTTGAGCGATATCAGAAAGGTGAGACTTATCCAGACTACTCATTTGATGAATTTGGTGGATTTTGTTTGGGTGGGACTGTGATCTGATGCTATACTAGAAGCATTTCTTGTGTGAAGGGAAAACCCAATTCCTTCCTGTTAGCACCTTTATTTATAAAAGTTTCTCCAGTATTGTATATGTGTATGTGTTTAATCCATGCGGTGGATTTAAATTTTTATAACCTAAGCGCTTGGGTAAAGAGATTTTGAATTTAAATTTCTGGAGATGTTTTGATTCCAGATCACAGTGCTTACACCAAAATAAAGTAATATGTCTGTTTTTTGTCATCTGTAATTTGCTCTTACTTATGAATTAATTGACCTATTTTTAAAAACCTTATTTGTAAAATCTTAATAAAAAGTCTGCGCCATCTACCCATTTTCCTTGACATCACCATGTAAGATATATTATTTTTGAATAAACCTATAAACCATTTAATACTGTATTAATTTCTCCCCCATTTCTAGGCAAGAGCAGGTCTGCATTCTATACCAGAACATAAACATAGTGGAACCACGATTAATTCAACCATATGAAAATGTTATTAAGAACTTTATTAGAGAGATCAAGCTGCAGAGTACAGAAATGGAGACCATGGCCATTGCTGTAAAAAGGTAGATAACTGGGTTTGTACTTTATAATGAAACTATATAAGAGTAAATTATTGAGATCTGAAGTGGGCAAGTATCCTCTAGAACTCTGGACATAACTACATCTGCATCAAGTAAATAAAGAGTGTCCACACCATATCCAGAGCATTATTGGATTCAAATACTTCCACCAATTCCAGACAACAGAGCTGGTGGGAAAGGATTGGAGGAATTGCAGTCCAAGGTATTTGAATTTGTTTATCGATGCTTTAAATACCCAATAAATCATATGGGTGAAGAACAAATGAATTATAAAGGTCATGCTATCATGACTTGCAAATGATTAAATATGCTTGAAGCTTTTGTTTGTTTTATAGTTTGTGAACGCCCGTTGTATGTTTTCTAAAACAACATTTTCAGAACAGGTATCTCTTGAGATTTCTGATCACAGAAAATTTGAGACTGAAGGGAAGAGAAGGAAGAATTAAGGGAAAATGTATTGCTACATAGAAATTGTGAATTTGGTTTATTAATGGTTAAAATACTATTTTTTTTCAACAAGGCACAAACTAGACAGTAGCTTCCCAAATACTCAAGTATTTCAGTTTTGGAATGGCAGCCCTATCAGTTGAGTTTCAGTTGATAGAAGAGATGGCACAACTATGATAATACCTAATCTTATTTCAAATCCTATGCAATCATTTTACACTTCTATACTTATGTAAAGAAGCCTTTGTCTTCTCATGCCCCTAAGTGTTTTCCATTGAAGAGAGTTGCATGTGTACACTCCCTGCATTCTTTGAGACAATTTCTCCTGCCAGGATGAGATTCTGATGCCAATAATGCCTGGTCATCATATTACTAGTGGACATATTCTGTAATAGGGTTTCAACTTGGTGGATAAGATGTGAATGCTGCTATTATATGCATTCTGTCAGGGTATTTTTCTGCTGCCAACATTCAACATTCTGAGACTATCTGGACTATGTTCCTATCACCCATCTCCTCCCACTTATGACTGCATGACTGTAACTTTGTTAATTGTATCTTTACTATTTATATTGATATTGATTATTTCCTGATTGCTTATTTGTACCCTATGACTATCATTAAGTGTTGTACCTTATAATTCTTGATGAATGTTTCTTGTCTTTTTATGTACACTGAGAGCATATGCACCAAAGACAAATTCCTTGTGTGTCCAATTACACTTGGCCAATATAATTCTATCCTACCCTACCCTACCCTACCCTATCCTATCCTATTTGGACTATGTTTCTTTTCTATATCTTGTTTAAATTTTGGTTTATTGGTGTGTCCTAGTGAATTAGGCTATAAGGAGAAATAAGATAGACTGTATAATCTGTAATATATGTATTAAATTGTAATCTTTGGTCATGGTATATGGTATGTAATAATTCATTTACGTCCACATCTGTTTCACCCAGACAGATTTAGCATCTAAGGTCAGACCTTTCCGCAGATACTGTAATTTGCTTATTGCTGTGAGAAATAGAAAAACTTCTGTTCAGAGTTATATGGATACAATTGATACCTATAGTTCAGTGTTTATGATTGCTCAATACTGAAAATCTTTGAAATAATTGGGTATGAAAGGCAATTTACTTTTAGCTATATAATGTCACATTAGCTACAGGGAAGGTGCATCAGTTAATTAAAGCTGGGAATATAGTCTGTTCTCCTGGTTTGAAACATATTGCCCCAATTATTTTTAAGGTTGTTTTATGTCAATATTCACTTTTATAGAGCACAAGATAAAGCAGCCATGCAGCTTGGTGAACTAGAAGAAGAGATGGAGCAGCGCATACAGGCTACAGAACATAAAGTCAAGAAGGAGGTGATTAATTAATGCTTGCAATGCTAATGACTTAAAAGGGTTGCTTCCCTTAACAAAATAAGTAAAATAATTCCAAATTTTGTGCTTCAGATTTGATGTATGGATTATTTCTCTGCATTATTTTCCTCTTTAGTTTGCCTCTAATGTAAAACAGTACAGCCAGCACTTCTATCTCTTTCCTAATCCAGCTTTTTATGCAAAAAAGAAAGAGTTGGGGAAGAGGGAAAGATGCCCATGGTAGCTTACAGCAGGCTAGTAATTTGAAGTAATTTGTTATGGCAGACTAAGTTGTAATGTAAGCGTCTGTTATGTTGAAGATGAAGAGCCATTATATAGGGTTCTGGAAACTGGATAATACAGATCTGTGGATTTTTTCTCCTTCCAGGTACGTAATATATGGAAGAAATGTGAATTCGTAACAATTGGTTACATCCTAGTTCTTATAGATCATGTGCAAATAGAGATACTTGGAAATGGTCTAATAGATACAGCCCTGTTTCTCTTCCTCCTCTTCATTCAACAATATCCTTAATTTCTATTTATTTATGGGTCTCTGGTTTCTTTGATATAAATTTTGATAATTAAATCTAGGGAGTAATTAGAAGGAAGAAAACTGTATTCTGCATATTATTATACAATTGAAGTTACAAATAGTTCTAACCAGAAATTTAGATCCCTTATCTTAGAATATGGTAAAATAGGGAAAAAGGTGCTGACGTCGCAACGGCACAACGTGCGATCTTCGTGCTCTGAGATCGCAGTCGATATTTC
This sequence comes from Thamnophis elegans, assembly GCF_009769535.1. Classification (NCBI taxonomy): domain Eukaryota; kingdom Metazoa; phylum Chordata; class Lepidosauria; order Squamata; family Natricidae; genus Thamnophis; species Thamnophis elegans. The sequence continues at coordinate 82,964,323 of NC_045543.1, read as the reverse complement.
TGCTGCTGGACGGTCCATTCGGACCTAAACAGTCCCGTAGAGACACCTTCTGCTGATCTCAGGAATACAGCAAAGTCCTGAAAGATCCAGCAATAGCCTTTTTTTCCGGCGACAGAAATGCAGCTAATGAAGCTGTTGAAGTTGGGACAGCTCTGGAATGGGAAGAAAGTGTGTCAAATTGGTGAGGAAATTTTATTATTAGAAAAAGAGACTACCCAAAAATATTAAGTTAAATTAAAATTGAAGATAGAAGACTGTAAGTAGTGAAATTAATCTACATTAAACTTAGTGTGTTATCCTGTTTCTAATTTTTTTTTCATGGATGGAATTTTTGCAGAGACTCCCTATTTTTTAAACTGAATGGATTAATTTTTCTTCTTTTTTCACTTTTGCTTATGATTAGATAAAATTTTCCTTCTGTTTTTATAATGCTTGATTGGATTGTTTTTGATCTCCATTTAAGGGTTTTTTTCTTTCTTAAGCTTAGAATATAAAGAAGATAATAAGGATTATAAAGAAGGTTGTAACAACAGGAGGAAAAGCAGTTACACTGCCACTTAGAGGCTGGAGGCTGGATATATTGTTTTTCTTTCTTTCTCTTTGATCACTTGAGATTCAAGATTCGTTCAGTTTGTTTACTGACAGTGATAGAAGAGCACAAGTTGTTTATACAGGTGCTTTTTGTGAGTTTTATAGTGGCAGTAACTGCAAAATTGGAAGAATGGCGCAGCAGGAAAAAGAAATTGTAACATTGCAAATGATTATGTTTCAAATTCAAAATCTATTAGTCGTGACAGAGAATTGAATAGAGATTGGAGAATATGGACTACGAAACAGAAAAATTTGATGTTTATCAAATGAAGAATGTAGAGGACAGAGTTCAAAAAATGGAAGAAAAAAATGAGCAAAGAGATAAGAAAACTGGATACTGACAACAAAGTGAGCATGGTTGGTAATAGCAAGAGCAGAATATGGAAAGGGGAGATAGATGGATTGGAATTCTATCCCAGACTTCAAAGCACAGAAGAAGAAAAGAGAGAAAAATTGACAGAGATAAGGAAAGAAATCTTGACAGAAGCACCAGTGATAACCAAAGATAAGCTGATGGAAAGAGCAGATGTTGGGTTTCGAGCTTTTATGAGACACAAAAGGAACAACATGGTGCGAAGAGAAGTTCATACAAGATTTATTAAGAAAGTAACTAGAATATTAATGCTACAAATGGCAAGAGATATAAGACTGCACTATTACTGAAAATATACAGGTTGATGCAATGAAAATATATAATAAAAACTAAGCTAAATTTAGTTTACTAGTAGTATGTATAAAATGTATAAAGTGACAATAGCTATAGTTAATGATTAATAATGATAATAATACATAGATATATTAGTTTGACAATATGAAATTTTATATAAACAACACATAAAGAATATGAGAGGAGGTTTTAAAGCTTTATCTAGAATATGTAATAAAGAGATATTGCGATTGGATGATTCTAGGATGATTTAATAGAATGTTATCATATAATCCTATTCTAGATTTTGAATATTATATATAAAAGGATGTTAAAACAATTATAGTCAAATTAAGGTTGAAATATAATAATCATGATATACATGAATATATGTGAATTTAAAATATGCGATTTGATATGAAAAGCAGGTGATGACTATGGAAGAGATGCATGGAAATACTGTAACCAACTGACACACTTTCTACAATTTGTAATGGAAGATGGTTTTTTTTATTTTTATGTTTGCTTGTCTTTGTTCAAAAATAAATAAAAATTGTTTATATAAAAAAAAAGAATATGGTAAAATAATTACACACACTAACTACCGAAAATGCCTGTAGTTTTTGCTCAGTGATATCCTAGAACATCTCTCTATTCTTCAAAGATTTCTTTCACAGAATTTCTGGTTGTCAGATTATTACTTCATTCTTACAGGTTTACTAATGTGATTGCATTCCTATAATAACTACTTAGTATACTGAAGGAGCCATAAATAGTGGGCTTTTAGGTCTTGTGGATAAGAAATCTGATCACGGTGTTGTTAAAACTCTGAAAACTGCTTTTTTTAGTTAGAAGAACCAAGATGTTAATGTAGATTAAAGCAGTATTATTGAGATTTTTCTTCTCCAAATCAGAACGAGGGGCGGGGCAGAGAAGTCTGCAGGTGAAATAAATTGTGGAACAAATTGACAAAAACCATATTGTACTGATATGATGAAAGCCCTTCTTCTTTTGTACATATAACATTGTATGCATGCCCCAAGGTGGTGGAGCTTGTGATAAAATGCTGTTTTTGTCATTTTGACAAGTGTGGGAAGCTTCTGTGGACAGTGTCATTTATTCCCCCAAACAATTAATATATGAAAATTACAGGAGGAAAAATGAAGCCAAAAATCTGGGTTTAGTTTTGAGTATTTGCCCTATCTCTCAAAATAAGGAAGAGATTCTAATAGGATTCACAAGCTACCCTAAATTATATTACGGTTTTAAATTATTTCTGAAGTAAAGTTAGCAAAATATGGTTTATATTGTATAAGCCAAGCTCAGTATCTTGTATGAACCAAGCTAATTAAATAAATTCTAGTTAAACCTATTTATGTGGCTGTTGATAACTAATAGCAATGGTATACAATAGTTATAATTTTGGCTCTGATTGTAAATTGCTTATGAAGTATCCCTGAGTTTCAAAAATATTGTTTTTTTCCTGTGAATGAGGAGAACTTAATTTTAGAGAAGGGAAAACAAACTGTTGCAAGTATTGTATGTGCAATGGACATTTATGACTTTACTAAGGAATAGGTTTGTATTTGATGAACCAATAACAAAGTGTAAATGGTTATTTTCTGTATATTAATTGCCATCTAAATATAAGAGCAGCCTATAATAATGTAGTTTGCTTATCATTCTTGAAATTCTGCTTATCTTACTCTGTTCTTCACAAATGTTCTGTTAAAAAGAAAGACGCCTCAAATGTAAATGCAAGATTATTGCTGTGATATTTACTTTGTGGGATAGTTCTGAACCATACGTTTTATTAGCAGATAGCTTTTACCGAAGCAAGTATGACTTGCGACACAGTCAAATAATGCTTTTTGTGCTAATAATTAAGGTAGAATATGTGCTTTGTGTTTATTTTTAGGTGATATGAAACATGTACTATAGCAAATCCTTGTGCATGTCTTGTCATATATGAATGCTTTAAAATTGGCTAAATAGTTTTGACTGTATAATTAGAACAGATATGTGTTCTGCTGATTAGAACTGCTTATGTCTGCCATTTTTAATTTAACAAATGTGTAAAATGTTTCAGGAGAAGCGTAAAACAGAAGAGGCTTTGAATGATCTCAAGCGTCAATATGAAACAGAAGTGGGAGATCTCCAAGTAACAATAAAAAAATTAAAAATGGTATGTACAAACTTAATATGTGGTGAAGAGTGCACGGCTAAATAGATTCAGGCCAGATTCTCTGTAAATGTTCTGCTATCTTTGAAGCAATTAAGCAGACAAGAAGAAGTAACTTTCATCTTATTGAGAAATGAACTTTCACATATTTTAATCCCTGAGATAATAGAACAAAGCGATGCTTCCATAAAAACAAAGGAATTGTGTTGTGCCATTACTATTTAGTTATTTCAAAAAGTGAGAGGTTAGCTTTGTTGTATTTGGGAGTAAATCTGCTCATTGAAGCCTTGGGTTACTTTCTGCAGTTCCATGTCTAAATAACCACAAATAAGTGTTAGTTGACCTTAATGAGTCTTTTTCCAGTCACATGCTTTTTGATTACTCGCTTCCTAATAATAACAATATTTGACAATTATGTTTTTGAATTATCAAAGCACCTATTAAATCTAAATGGACTTTGGTCAGTTTGAAAGTAAGCCTTAAATGAGTAAGAATTCCTTTTGTTGACAGATTGGGAAACCTTTCTGTGAATTGAAGATTAGTTAATTCTTAGCTTTCCAGTTATTATTTTAAGTTTTCAGTTATCATTATGCAATAGTTCTTCGTTCTTCAGTTATTCATTGCTACACACCATAAATTATTTGTATTGATGATAATAGCTCAGGAAGTTAATGATTAGTTTAATATTGCAATAGTGATTGAAGTTATTAAATTAATAAAACTAGTTTGCTAGTTTTAAAAGCTGCCCTCAAATAACCTATACAGAAAACAGTTCTAGAGGATATTTTAAAAATTCTTTTGCATTGTAGTGAGGCAGTCAAAGAAATTTTCTTATAACTTTTACATTTTCTTTATTGTTTACAGCTTGAGGAACAATCTAAACACATTAATCAAAAAGAAGATTTGGCAGTATTAAAAAGAAGGATACATGATCTTACCTTGGTATGAGTTTCTTAAAGTTTCTTCATTTAGCCTATCAGTCTCAACATAATTAGTATTTTCATTGCCTCTCTTGGCTTGGTGAAATTTGACATTTTCTTGAACTGTCAGCATGTTCAAATGAACGAATAGAATTTTAGGGAGAGAGAAAAAAAACAGATTTTTCCTGGTATATGGTGTGTTTAACTCAAGAGTCACCAACCTTTTGTACCTCAGGGACCACTAAATTCATAATTTGAAATCCAGCGAACCACTAATATGATCTCCCTAATGATCGGCTGGGTGGCCGTGACTAATTTGATATCACTCACATTGAGGGGTGCCTCACCAGCCTCTACTTGCCCGTCCCCTGCCAGCCACTCCTCGCCACCCTGCGTGGGCTCCTTAGGGCCCCAATAGGAAGCAGTTGTTGGAGCTAAGCAGCCACCACGAGAAAGAGTTGGCAAAACAGCTCAGTTCAAATTGGATCCGACCGAGGAGAAGGCTCAGTAGAAGCACCTCACTGAGGACTACAAGCATAGATTTTCCAAGCAGAGGGAAGACCTGTGGGAGTGCAAGGCCAGGTACTGGTGCCTGGAGGCTCAGCGGGCTGAGATAGTCAGCCAGTTCCAGGCCATGGTGCAGTACCACTGGAACAAGGTCCTCCAGCTCTTTGCCACCAGCAGCACTTCCCTCTGGCCAAAGCCCCACACCACGTGGCTGAAGCAGACCTGAAGTTGGAGTTTCTGACCCTCTCTGACCCACACAAAAAGACCCCGAAGGTGGAGCAACACAAATATTCATTGCACATATCCGTTCCAGGGGGGCGTAGTTTGAGGACCCCTAATTTAGTACAATATAAAAAATGAAAATATTTTTTCTGCAGACCACCAAAATTTTCTCATGAACCACCTGTGGTTCACAGACCAACAATTGGTGACCGCTCCATATATTAACAGCTAGTTAGTGGGTAGGTGGCGTGTGTAACAAAATACCGACATGTTTTTCTACTGGTGGAGGAGTGAGATGGAATTTCTATAGTTCTGTGTCCTTGTGCATATCATGAATAATTATTCTAGGAAGTTTTGAAAAGCTACAAACAGAGTTTGGGGGGAAAGAGGTTGGGTACAAATGGGAAACCAGTGCAGAAATAATTAATCCCTTAATTTTAAACTGGTGACTGTTCAAGTAGTTCACAGCTTGGTGAAATAATTTATTAAAGTAGCTGTTCAAAGAATCCTAAAATGTGTTTAATTTCATGAATCATTATTGCATGAATTACTATTTTTGAATGTTTTCTTTTTAAAATTTGTTTTTAGGAAAACCAGAAACTTAAAAAAGATCTTATGGAAGCACAGACAAATATAGCTTTCCTTCAGAGTGAATTAGATGCTTTAAAAAGTGATATTGCAGATCAAAGTTTGAATTCAGAAAGGTAACGAAATATCTCTAGAGGTATATAGTAAGTTGTTGTTGGTAAAAAAACCAAACTAATTCCCCCTAAACTATTCTCTTTGCAGAGATCTAGACATGATCAGAGAGTACACTGAAGACAGAGATAGCTTGGAGAGGCAGATAGCAATATTACAGTAAGCTGCTAAATAATTCTGTTTTTAAAATGTTTTCATTTATAATTTTTGATATTCAGAAGTTAGGATCTCCAATGGGGAAAAGAACAGCTCTCTCTCTTTTTTTGTGACAAAGAAGTTCTCTCTTTTTGGGGGAAAGGTGTCTCCAGTTCCCTGATTTATATTTTAATCAGCCTGTCTGGTAGATAAAACATAGTCACTGTATTAAGCTACATTTGATATTATAGGAAACTTTCTTCAGAAATAAAATTTAATCATTTTTATTTATTTTTAATTTTTATACCTCTCTTGACCAAAGTCTATAAATCTTACAGGTTTTTATGTCACTAAATTCTAGTCCATTGCATTTTATTTATCTATTTGTATGTTCCTTTCCAAAAGGACATATTTATTTAAAACATTTATTTAGCTGCCATTTTCATATCAACATTGGGCAGATTTCAATCAAAATTTAAAACAACATATTAAGCCATGTTAAAACTATCAAACTAAACAATTAAATAGTGGTTATTATATTATATGTAGCATCTTAATATTACTTTGACATTGGACCAAAGCACCTGAAAATACAGTATAACAACATAATATCTCATGCTTATTTAATTACTAACACCTGGTTAAATGTGGGTAAAATGAACTAGAGGAATTGAACTGATCTGCAGTAAAATAGATAAGTTCAAATTGAATAATTCTATCTCAGAAGTAAGGTAATTATTGGACACTTTGCTCCAAGAACAAATGACTGCTAAGGTGGCCAAGTAGAATCAGCCTTCTCCATATAAGCTTTGAAATAACCCCGTTGGAAGAATATATTTGGACCATACTCTGTGGTCTTTGTGGTGACTTATAAGCACTGGATGTTATTGCAGTTGTGTATTCCTTTGAAGAAATGCTTTGCATTGTGAAATCAGCCTGTTGTGACTCATTAAAGCACCCACATTAGTTTCTTATTGCACAGAGACTTCTTCTTCTGTAACTGCAATCTTGGACAAAGCTGCTTTAGTGAGGCAGGTACATTAGGGCCCCACACATTCCAAAACATTCCTCAAAATTTCAATCTTGAGCATTGCAGAGGCCTAATATTTATTATAGAAATAAATGCCATTTTTTGTTTTCTTACTGTATACTGAATTTCATGGAAGCATTCTGAGAAGCTTTTGCTCTTTTTCAAAGTTTTATCTTAATCACTTTGCTGTGATATGGTAGCATTTAGATTTCAAAGTATTTGGTTTTAAACATGGGAGAACAGTAAAAAGTGGGCTCCCCACTTTCATCTGGTGTGTAAAATAATACAATCAGTTCTGCTGCTTCAAAGTTCTTTAACTTTCTACAAGTTGAGACTTACGCACAGACAAAAAACAAAACTTAGTTGCAGCAGACTGCTCAAAGTTATCACGAAATTGTTTTACTACCTTGTGCATTTTTAACAATTTGATAATTATGCCATTTTTTCCTAATCTGATGCCATCTAGATCTGAATTCAACTCCCATCACATGTCAAACTTTCTATGTGAAAGTACATGTAATCTAAGATACATGGAGGATTTCAGAATCAGGGAGGATGATGCAAAGGGGCTTGACGGTGTTTAAAATGAAAATTCTCATCTTTTTTGTAGTACCTTATATATGCCCAGTACTTTGATTTCTCTTCCTGTTAATTTGCATTGGGGCCTCGTGAACTTTCAGATTGGCAAAAGGGCAGTGGAGTAGGGAATGAAAAACCAGCAGTTCCTTGGCCCTTCTCAAATGAGCAAACATGGAGTCTTTGTAATTATAGGAGCAATTATTTCTTTTTCCTGTTTTGGGGTTAGTGATACCCATACATATGATAACCATTAGGGTTGTATTAACATTGAAAGAGAGCCATTTTGGTATAGTGGTTAATGCATCAACTGCAAACAGAGAGAGAGAGTTTTAGCCCTGCTTTAGGTAAAAAGTTGTGTTGCCTTGGGTTTCTCTCTCACTCTCACTCTGCTCCAAGAAACATGCAATGTTTCAAAATGCTTTCAAACTTTTACCAAGAAAACTATAGGCACTTGTCCAGGCAGTTGCCAGGAGTCAAAACTGACTCAAAGATACACACATAGGAGATATACACATCAAGGATGCACACATAAAACTGACTCAAATATACAAACATAGACAGACAGAAAGGCATTTATCAAACTATTTATTGAATCATTCTGCCATTTTCCCAACCTTTATGAAAGGCACATGGAACCCCTTTCATTCTCTTATTTTTGTTGCATGTCTTAACACCAACTTAAACTGCAATTGCTAGGGTTGACTTCTTGTAAGGCAATTTCCCCCCTCTGTCTTCATTTTAGATCAGCTAACAGGAAACTACATGACAGTAATGATGGCTTAAGAAGTGCATTAGAGAACAGTTTGAGTATATACAACAGATCACTGGTAGGTTTGTTCATTGCATATTCAACCTGTAATTAATTATATGTTAATTAGTAGATTGCTTTTTTTTTCTTTTGAGCATTTCAATAAAAACACGTTGGAGTCACTGAAATATAATAAATCTGTATTTCTGTCAAAACAATCCTATGCTTTTTAAAATGGAAATAAGCCCTGTGTATTTAATGGGGTATAAATGTACATACTTTGATAGGTTAATTCTATTTAGAAAAAAAATCCCACTGAATTATTTAGAATTATATCTTGAGAAAAAGTTTTGGTTATTGAATCTAATATTGTTTATTTTATAATTTTGTATTTTTTTCTATTATTAAAGTAGGTAGCATGAATGTATAAAATTATTATTTTTATTTCATAAGGCAAATTATTTTTGGGAAAACATTATACCAAGAGGATGCTTCATTTATCTCTTCTCCCTCCCCAATTAGGCACATAATGATTGAATATGTTTTTGTTTTGAATTTTCCAAAAGTGAAATACCTGTAATGTTTTGGTAAATAAGGAGATGATCTTAAACTAACTTTTTCCAGGTTATCTCAAAACTTTCTAATTCATGTGTCTTATTTTTCAGCGTCTAACAAATATTTCCCCTGGAAACACAATGTCCAGAAGCAGTCCCAAATGTGGTCGTGGCCATTCTCCCCAAAATCCACAATATGACAGGTAGAATTGATTTGTCTTTAAAAATCATACAGTTTGAGAAACTGGATATATATGTGTTAAGTAATATTCTAAAGACGGAGTCAAGCAGTTTTCTACCTTTTAAATTAATTTCTTTTTTTTAGAGTTTCATGATAAGGTTGGACTCATTCTGAGGTTCAATCTCTGACAACCCAAGACAGGGTTGAAATAATGAGCATAGAATAACAGGGTTGGAAGGGACCCTGGAAGTCTTCTAGCCATGGGCAGGTGATCCTATATCATTCAGAACAAAATAGCTGTCCAGGTCTCTTCTTGAAAACCTCCATTGTTGGAGCACCCACAACTTCGGAGGCAAGCAGTTCCATTGATTAATTATTTTCATTTGATAAAAGCTTTATTTCATTATTGCTGTGCATGATTAAACAATGGGGTATCCCTGAGCAAATTCTTGAGTCTCCAGTTCTTATTTTCAATACAAGGATTGATCTGAGTTCATGACATTTCCATCTCTGGTTGTTTCTTTATCTCAAGAAGCTGATAGGTTTGGAAAGTTATTTTGGATCAGTCAGCAGTCTGTCTCTTCCTTATTCTGTACTATCCAGATAGGAGCCAATTGGTATCACTAATCTTTCATAAAACAATTACAGTTATTAGAAGTTGAAGGACAGAGTGCTGTTAGTCTGAGGTATCCAAAAATCCAAAAGGAGTCTGGTACCACCTTTTTAGACCAACAGGCAGCACAGTAGAATGATTGCATTGACGTAGGATTTAAATTAGGGTGAGATGGACTGGAGAGAAAAAGAGAGTATTTGAGTACTGACAACCAATAGTGTCTTCTTGTCAGTCTTTTAGTAGATTCTTTGGGGAATCAATCTGGATCTATAGATTTGTTTGTTGATCTTGTTGTGTGGGTAATTGTGTCTTTGGAATACATAATTTAATTCCATCAGTTTTGCGTCTCTGTCAAGAACAAATGTGGTGTAAAACCTAGCTATAGATGATACAGTTGGTGGTGTCCTCAAGAAGCAAGTAAACTAGAAACAAGTAGATACTCATGGCAATCTGTAGGTTTCCTATAGTGTAGAGGTGTCCAGCCTTGGCAACCTTAAGAATTCTCCAGCCAACATGCCCACAAGTCTTAAAGTTGCCAAGATTGAGCACACCTTGTTATATATGTATAACATAATGTTTATGGTAACTTTAATATACAACATTGGTTGCCTACCCAATGCTGCTCTCTAGTGGAATCAAATGATTATCTAACAAGGGACATGATTGTTGGGAACAGCTATATTGGATTTTGACCCTGAGAGATTTTCATGAATTAAAGTTAATACTTCTCATTCATTAATAATTTTGAATGGGAGCCTAGCATTTTTACCCTCTAGAATAATTTTGTAAATTTAAGACTAGGTATTATGTATATCACCCAAGTTAAGATAATTTGAAGAAATACAATTTTTTTTTCAGTTTTCAGAACAGAGTTTCTCTAGCATGCTTTTTGGAAAAAAAATGCTTTAAGAGATGTGTGCCCTGTTCTATGTCAACTACAAAATTTGAAGGACTTTAAACCATTTTTTCTTAAATTCTGTTTCTTAAATTTGAATGCTGAGAAATTGGGCTATAAATACTTTAATGAAATAAGCATATAAAAAACAAACTATGCCTTTAGTGCTTTACTGTTGTATTTTATTTTAATGTTTTAGAACTGTACCTCAAGAGACGTTTAACTACGATTAGTCTTTGAAGTTATTCAGACTATTCTAGTGTAATGGAACAGGATAACAACACTTATATATCTCTTAATTACAACTTCTATTTTAACAGTAGTATGTAGGTCCGCTCTCCCTGACTTAACATAACAGTATAATTATTCATATCCTCTGTATATTTCCCCATGTGAAATATAATTGACTAAATGTCTAGAGGATCAGAGCTCACTTCCTCACCATAGCAGGAATCCCTGGGAGGTAGGCTCGGTTGAAAGAGTGACTGTTGCAAAGGCTAAGTTTTCGTGGCTGAATGTGGGTTTGAACCTTACCCTTTGCATTGCCATTCCAAAAATTATTTCTCCTTATGTACCCATCAGGCTGTCTCATTCATCCTATGTGGATGAAGAGTATGACTCCCTCGCACTTTGTGATCCAATGCAGAGGATAAACTGTGAAGTTGACAGCTTGCCTGAAAGCTGCTTTGATAGCGGCTTGTCTACATTAAGAGATTCCAATGAATATGATTCAGAAGTAGAATCCAAGCATCAAAGAACATCTGAGAGAACACAGTGCCTGCAGGAAAGCTTCCCGGGTGATGCTTCTGACACAGACGTAAGCTACAGAGCATGTTAACCATACTTTTTAAAATGTTCAGATTGGTGTTTAAAAGCAGAATCATCTCCTGCTTGTCAGAGAGTGAACTGGAACCTCATCTGAGATGGAAATACGTGTGAGTTTAAATATGAAAAGGAATTGCAGGTTTTTACGTTTAATGTGGTTAATTGACCACATTATTATTTCTGTGGTTACTCTTGACAGAGTTTTGGGGGGAAAGTGCATTCTTGTTTATGTATTCATTGCATCCCATCCTGTAGAATAGTGTTTCTCAACCTTGGTGACTTTAAGTCCTATGGACTTCAACTCCCAGAATTCCCCAGACAGCTACAGGAAAGAGACTGTCTAGAATTTTAATAGATGGAATGGAACAGTGGAAGAATTTACTCCAGTTCTCCAAGGGGAATCTGTAAATGTTACCCATACAAATGGAAAAAGAAATCTTGTATGACATGTATCAACTGAGAGTCAAATTGGATTATGGCAGTAGATTGATCTCTCTCTCTTACCCTCCCTCCCTCCCTTTCATTATCAATAGTGTTTTCCAAGGCAGATTAGTTACACATCTTTCTTTTATTCAGGTCCCAGAGATACGAGACGAAGAAGTATACAGTCCTGATGATGTAAATACAGTATTGTGTTGGAAGCCCGACCAATCAGTCAGTCGAAGCAGTTCTGGAGTTTCAACAAGGAAACACATCCCTGCATTCTCTCCACAGGTATCAAAAACAGAGTGCCATGTTTACTCTTTAAACCACGATGTCTGAGATTGAAAGGGCACCCTTCAGAACAACTAAAACATAAGTGGATTCAGTGCATCCTTGACATTTTTAAACTTGGATTCTTTGTTCCCTTCCTGTGTGCCATTTCATTTTTTCACCCATCTTTTTACTGTCAAAAGGTATTTTCCATATGGCATGAAGGAGTAGCTGATGGATATCTGAGGCTTTTTTTGCAGAGAAGAACTAATCATATTATTCTTTTGATGACAAATTATCCTAAGGTGTATTTTATTGAATAAATAACTAAAACTAGGTTCATAGTACAATGCATTGTCAGAACCAAACAAGCTTGGGTTAGAATAAACATCCGATACTATGGATGCTAATTCAGATGCAAGCTTCACTGATTTTATTAGCTATCCGATTATTATTTACAAAGCTCAGTGAAATCTTCAGAAAGAATGTCCCAACATCTTGTCTTGTTGTTATGTAACTGAGTTTTATCTTTGAAAGTCTTTTATAAATTTATAACGTAAACTTAAAACTTAAACCAAATGAAAAAAGTCTTCCAGTGATTTTAAAGCACGTTATGCTAATATAAAAATGTACTTTATGACATTTTTATAATGCATTATAGACATAAAACACTTTTTTTCAAAGAATTTTTTATTTATTTTTTATTCTCACATATTATTTTAAGTATACAGTCACATAATTGTGACGTAAAACATTTTTTAACATCATTTTTATTGAAAGAAAAATTTACACAGGGTGAAAAAAATAGTAACTTAAAAAGAAAAAAATCAAAAATTGAAAAATGAAAAATGATGTAAAATAAGTGAGGAATCACAAAAGACAAACAAAAAACGGTATCCAAAGAAGTGACTTCTGATCTTCTTTGCAGCATTTGTAGTCTGGTCACCTTTTCTTCTTTTATAAATTGCCTATCTCGGTTTCTCCCAGAAAAACCTCATTTTTAATAAGTAAATCCAGAAATCACCAGACATAAAAAACATAAACTACTTTAAAATCTGTCAGAGGTTCACTAGGCCAATCTTCCCTGCCTGCTATCCTCTAAAAGTGTTGGAGGAATAGAGAATCTATATCTCTCAGAGTTCTGACAAACTTTCTCACACTTCATCCCTGTGCTCAACAGTAAATTATAGATCTCCAGACACTTAATCCTTAGTTCAGTTTCTCAGTTTGACTTGGCAGAAAACTCGCAAACACAGCTTGGCTAGATTAGAGAATTTACTGCGGACGAAAACAAAGCATCATATGTAACAAGTTGATTGCTCATTGCAGTGCAAAGATCTCAGGGAGTTTTATATTTTCTCAAGGCTTTAAATTCTGGCTGCTTGTTCTCACCCTTTTGAATTAAGGGGTCTTTTGTGTGTTGTTTGGTGACTTTGAGAGTTTGTAATATGCTTGCATACGGCTCATCTTCAGTCTGGGAATCCCTAATTCACATTTGCTAACTGCGTCCTTTATATTCTTGGCCAAAACAAATGTAAAGGGAACCATACTGGGAAGGTTTATTAACTCTACTGTCTCATTACTGATAGCCACGGAGATAACCCTTTTTGTTCCAAAGTTTCTGCTTATTTGTATTAATACCATAAGAAGTACAGAAATACAAAAGAAAATATTAGGAAAGATAAGAGAGAGTGGGAAAAGAAAAAAAAAGACGTTGATTTCCAACTTCCTTTGGTCTTGTAGAATAAAATAATAACATCAAACCTCAACTTTTTTATTTTTATATAATAGTATAAACTACCCATTTCTATAACAAAACCCAAAGTCAAAGTTTCATTCCCCACCCCCACCCCCTGAGCACAAAGTCCAGAAGCAGCTTCCAAGTAGAAACAAAAGTAGTATTTTTGTCTTTAATCAAAGCAGTCGGTTTAGCCATCTCTGCTAACTCCAGCAACTTCTGCAGACATCAGATGACTCTTCATATAAACAAGATATGAAAACATCAGTTCATTGGCCTTCAGGATTACCAACTATCAGTCCCTCCATTTAAAGGCAGTTATGTTTTGTGGTATTAAATTTCGCATTATGCGGAGCAGAAATACATAATTTTTATATTATTACTAAATCAAGGTTATTGGATATCTGGGCACTTTTATCTTTTATAAATTATTAGGAAGTATACTTTTGAACTTATACAAGCTCAGCATCTCTTTCAGTAAGACATCTTTTTTTCAGAGTTTTTCTGTTTTAATGACACTGTAGTTTATTAAAGCAGCTACATCTTTAAGTGAGCCTTAAAAGAACCGAGTCACTTGCCTGGAAAAATGTGATAGCTGCTTTAATAAGTAGAGCATTAACGTGGGTTAAACAAATCTTTCCTTAAATAATGTTCAAAATATGTATACCCCTAATGAATCTCATGAAAGAAAAAAAGAAATTCTAATTTTCTCACCTGTTAATTTCTGTATGAAGGACTGTCATGCTACTACTATTTGAAAGGCTTTGATTGACAAGCAAGGCCTTGCATCCTTCAGTTATTTTTTTGATAATTTTAGTTAAGTGGGAAGCTGTATAGTTTTCAGTATTCTGAATTGTACTGTACTAATGGAAAGCATTGCAATATTGACATTGCAATATTTGGGTTCTCATTTTCACTCCCATCCCAATGATGTCTGATGAAATATTTTCATTATGCTAGTCTTCAGTGATGAAGATGATTGTCATATCTAGAATTATCACCATAACCAACTAAGTGTGTGTAGGTATACTGTGTTTCCCCGAAAATAAAACAGGGTCTTATTTTCTTTTGACTCCCGAAAACGTGGCCTTATTTTTGGAGAGGTCTTATTATTTTTGAGGTGCACGAGGCAGCGAGCATGGTCACCTCATGGCTGCTGCTGTGTTGCAATATTTTCAGGGAGAGCTTATTTTTTTGGGAGGGCTTATTTTAGTGTATGCGTTCAAAAGCCCGATTGGGTTTATTATCTGTGCAGGTCTTATTTTCCGGGAAACAGGGTAGATACACATGCTATTTGTTGCTCCAGTGTTCCAGGCTTAGCGCTGACAGTCTAACATATGTTTTAAAAATAAGATTGCTGAATCAAAGCTTAGTATTATTTTAATGTTGTCAATATGGTTACATGTTTGCTATGTTAGGTTGATTCTATACACAGCAATTCAAGATACCCCAGCTCAGACAAGGCCTACAAGATAGTTCTTGCCGGGGATGCAGCTGTTGGAAAATCTAGCTTTCTTATGAGGCTTTGCAAAAATGAATTTCGAGGGAATACCAGTGCAACTCTGGGTATGTTTTTTTATATTTTCTGTTTCTAGGGCACCCATAACTGCTTGAGCTAATAGATGAGCTTTGAAGATATTTTTTCTCTCAAAATATAGAGATCATGTTTTGATTATAACATTGACTTTCAATCACCTCTACATTTGACTTTTTCCAGGGTCCATAAGACATCTTATATGACTTTGTCCTGACTTATCTCAAAACTTCTGTTGAAGTTAAAAGGGAAACGGGGAACAGTCAGTAAAGTGGCAGAGAGATGGAGATTTTGACACTATATTACTTTGATACAAAATCTGAGAATTTCCTGAGAGAACAATTAAACACCCCAGTGTAGTAATCAGCTGGAACAGTGATGGATTTTAATTTGTTGGAGTTTTCAGTGCAGGTTAAATATTCACTTGTTGGGATTGATTTACTGGATTCCTGCACTGAGCAGCAGATTAGACTAACTGTCCTGTAGAATGTAGACAATGTTGAAGTGGGCTGTTGTAGAATTATAAAATTTAAAGATCAACAGAAAAGAATCCAAAATAACAGGACAAGCAACTGCTAAAGGAAATCCCTCGAATGTCAGGTCCGCAGCATGACCCCTCTACTCGCATGCTTATTGCCAGACAATTTATTTCCTTCTGCCCCCCCACCCCACTTCAAGCTACAATAACTAGCAGCCTGGGTTTAGCCTTCTTCAAAAACCTAAATGCACATGAAAATGAAATGTTGAGATCTTCAGCTCAAAGATCTAAAAGATGCTGCCAAAGGGGTATTCTCATTTGCAGTTGTCCTTTTAGTGCCAACATTGTCAGGACAGTAACTTTATTGAGCTCCAAACCTCAGAAGCTGATGGGGAAATGTCATCTGTTAAAAGCAGAGTCAAAGACTTGATTCTGTGAGGGGGAAGTTATTTCTCATATTTGGAAGTGGACAAAATACCCAGATGGTACAGCGCAGTTTTCTATTTTATTATATCTTTTTATCATCCTAGACGTTTGGCTTGACAACCAGAAGGTTGGCAGTTCAAGATCTAAGCACTGTGTGAGGGGTGAGCTCCCATTCTTGCCCCAGAATTCTCAGTAATCTCACTTATTTAACTCTGGTTATATTTTTAGGTTTAATCCTATAGATAAATTCTAGATTCTTAACCTTCATTGAATTAAAGGATGGCTATGCAGTGCATTAAAGGATGTTATTTATTTTAAGGTGTTGACTTCCAAATGAAGAGACTCATTGTTGATGGAGAACCTACGGTGCTACAGCTTTGGGATACTGCTGGTCAAGAGAGGTTAGTTAAATTTATCTGATTTTATTTGAAATAAAAGATCTGTATTAGGAAATTATGTCCTGTAAGTTAGTGATATTAGAATCTCCATAACAATGTCAGGAAACCTAGTACATTTTGGAGAGTTAAGGAAAATGGCTTTATGCAAATGCCCTAACAATGATAAGGCATTTTACTCTGGAACAATTACAGGACAGCTGGTATTGATACCTGATCTTGGAAAAAAGTGGCCCATTGGTCTCTTAAGGCACTGGTTCTTTAAAGTTCAACTAATCCTAAATTGCCACTATATTACTAGTACCAACTTAAAGGTTATATAATGCAGCCTTTACTATCTTAATTTCTTCCCTGCTATCTTTATGGATCAGATGTTTGATTTTAATCTACTGAACTTAACCTGCTCTATAGACTAAGGGGGGAAAAGTGGGATAGAAGAACTACAGCAAATTTTTAACTTTTTTTTAAAAGGTTCCGAAGTATTGCTAAGTCTTACTTCAGAAGAGCAGATGGAGTGCTTCTACTATATGATGTTACCTGTGAGAAAAGCTTTCTTAATGTACGAGAATGGGTGGATATGATATCGGTAAGGATGTTTGGATCTTACAAGACTTTTTAAGGAAACCTGTGTTTGAAATGTTATTAATGGTTGAGATGATTCAGATTCAGTGTGTTGCCGTACAGGTAGTCCTTGACTTACAGCAGTTCATTTAATGACCATTCAAAGTTACAACTGAACTGAAATATGTGACTTAAGACTGTTTTTGACAGTTATAACCGTTGCAGCATCCCCATAGTCATGTGACCAAAATTTGGATTGAACTTGGCAACTGATTCATATACTATATTGCCAAAAGTATTTGCTCACAACTGCTTCTGATTATATGGAAGGGTGAGCGAATACTTTTGGCAATATAGTGTATTTATGATGGCTGCAGTGTCCCAAGGCCATATGGTCACTTTTTTGCAACCTTCTGACCACCAAAGTCAATGGGGTGTCACTAACTTAATAACTGGAGGGATTCATTTAGCAACTGTGGCAAGAAAGATCGTAAAATGGAGCATAATTCACTTAACAAATGTTTCATTTGGCAACAGAAATTGTGGGCTCCATTGTGGTTGTAAGTCAAGAACTACCTGTACGAAGTATGAGGTCAACTCCATCCCCAAATGTTTTCTGGAAGTCCCTCAAGACCTGGCTATGTCATCAGGACTGGGGGTGTCTTGTGTATTTTTATGCTTAAAAAAACTTTTAATAGGATGTTTTTTACACGCTTATTATTTTATATTTTGTTGTTGTTTACAGCCTAGAGTCTCCTCTTGTGAGATGGGCAACATATACATTTAACTAATAAATATATATTAATATATAAGATATAGTAACACAACCGTTTTTTTATTTAAGCTAATTGAAAGCGAGGTGAAACTCATAATAATAATATTTTTTTTGGATGCATTAGACCCTTGATGTGTGCCACAGGTGGCATGCAAGCCCTCTCTGTGGGTATGTGAGCTGTCACTCAGCTCTATTGCACATGCACGAGTGCCTCCACTGGCCAGCAGTTTTTTAGGTCTCTGCCATGAATGCGGGAGGTGCACGTGCATGTGCAGGACGGGGGGTTGCGTGCACATGTGATGGGGGTGGGGGAAGCACAGGGGGCAGTACCCCTCTGCGCCCCATTTTTGGTCCCAGGAAGCTTCAGGGAGGCCTGCTAGCCCAAAACGGGATGCGGGGATGGTGTTCGTGTACACAAGTGCAGGGGGGAGCGGGGGGAGGTTGCATGCACATTACATTATGGGTGTGGGCACGCGGGCATGCTCTGTCGTGTGCACACACTTTTGGCACGCAAGGACAAAAAGGTTAGCCATCACTGCATTAGACTGTTAAAAATCTGTATTTTGGATTTTACATCAGAAGCCCCAGCATTAAAAGTTCTACTCATTTTAGGATGCCACACATGAAAATATCCCAATCATGATGGTGGGAAACAAATCAGATCTTCGTCAGACAGCTTCTGAAGAAGGACTGACATGCGTACCTCTCAGCTATGGAGAAAAATTGGCCATGGTAAGAATGATGGAGGCAATAGCTTGCAAAAATAAAAAAGATAATATTGAAAATAGAATCACATATTGAAATGGAAGTTTGAACTGTTAGAAGTTGAATCCTTGAGGTTCAGGCAATGTATAAGAGCTTGATTTTTTTTAAAATTGATACTGATATTGTAGTTTAGTGAGTGTTAGAAAACATTTGAAAAGTAACAGCTATTTCATGCAGTATTTCAATCCTTTGGCACTTCTAGAAATTTTGGACATCGACTTCTACAATTTTCAGCCTGCATAATAGCTGGAGATGATAGAAGTTGATGTCGAGAACATTTGGAAGGTATCCTATTGAACAAAAGCAATTAGTTATTTTATGTTCAGTTTTGTCTTTTAATCTTTTTTTGAATTGAATTTCCATAAAGGTAATTAATATGTTTTCTGAATTTTTTTTAACCTTCTAGGCTTACAGTGCACTATTCTGTGAAACAAGTGCTAAAGACGGCTCTAATATTGTCGAGGCAGTGCTTCATCTTGCTCGGTACGTTCAGAGGCCATATATCCAAGCTTTTTAAAAAGTCATGTTTGTTCAATGCCACTCATTTTTTTAAATGTACATTTAGTGCTCTGTGCAAACTGGAATAGATGCAACGAATAGCTTGGCATCTGTACAGTTGGGTTTTTGTCCTTAGTTTCAAGAACAATTCCAGCTTTTCAGGGGCCATCAAAGGCTGTTCTTGGTGAATTTCACAGCATCAATGACCTTCTCACTGGTACTAAGTATCTTGTTCCATTTCCTCATTCAGGAGAAAGGCCTTTGCTCTCTTCCTTCAGGTTTAATTCTGAAGGATCAGATAAGACTACCAGAAGCTGTTCCCTTGCGCAATTAACTTTATGAAGTAAAAGTGGTTTAGTGGATCACTGCTGTTAGTGAATCCAATTAGGTATGAGGAAAGCTGCATCTCAAGAACATTATTTCCTGGGGCTAAGTATAAGAGCTGTTAGCATTTAGACCAGGCAAAGCATCCACTCCAATGACTACTGGCAAATCTCAATTATTTCAGATTTTGCAGAGACCATTAAATATTTTAGGCCGATAAGTATGCATAGTATACGCAACCCCATGTATTGCCACGTTGTACTTCCCCAAAATATATGTGCATTGAATATATTTGCTCATTGCATATGAAGAACAGTGTATATGTTTTCATATAGATTGCAATGTAAAATTGGCTTGTTAGCAGAATCTTCATAAACTATAAAATATCAAAATAGTTTTAAAAAATAAGTTTAGGATTACACATTTAACATCTACCGGTAGATACTGTGGAGAATAGATACCTTCTCACAGCAACCATGGTATGAAATAATGTCCCCATTATTTTAACAAATTCCTCCCTCCATTGTTTGTGTTCCTGTCTGCTACACGGAAAGATCTGCAGGGTTATGGTGATGATCCATATAACAAGCTGTTTTCATTATTGTAGCTTTTATCTGGGACCAATTAAATGAGAATTCTGGGATTTAAGTCTTAGTTTGGGCTGTTCCAAAAAATGCCCAATTTTGATAGTCTACTTCTAAATTCTATAATGTGTTCTCCAGTCTTACTGTGTAATCAAAACTGTTGATATATTTCATTGTAACTTAGACAAGAGTGCTTCATTATTAAACTGGTATGGGTTAATAAGCCTTTTGATAATGCATTTATAAATGGTCAGCAAATAGCTATCTTTTACCATGTCTAAATCTACATGAATTCCTGGCTTATCTGGGTTATTATAATGACATGGCTCTTGAAATGAAGATCCTGGAATGTCTGAAATCACATTTTTTTAATAGCAAGATTAAGAGTAGCATTTGATTGTAGCTTTCTGTTCAGTTGTTTTTCCTGATACCATGCAAATACATTGGATTGTAGAAATAGGCCCTTCTGCTTATTCATTTAGAATACAGAGAAATCTCTTAGCTATCATTGGCAACAGATACAGGTGAAACTCGAAAAATTAGAATATCGTGCAAAAGTTCATTTATTTCAGTAATGCAATTTAAAAGGTGAAACTAATGTATGAGATAGAGTCATTACATGCAAAGCAAGATAGTTCAAGCCGCGATTTGTCATAATTGTGATGGTTATGGCTTACAGCTAATGAAAACCCCAAATCCACAATCTCAGAAAATTAGAATATTGTGAAAAGATGCAATATTCTAGGCTCAAAGTGTCCCACTCCAATCAGCTAATTAAGCCATAACACCTGCAAAAGGTTCCTGAGCCTTTAAATGGTCTCCCAGTCTGGTTCAGTAGGAATCACAATCATGGGAAAGACTGCTGACCTGACAGAAAACCATCATTGCCACTCTCCATAAGGAGGGAAAGCCTCAAAAGGTAATTGCAAAAGAAATTGGATGTTCCCAAAGTGCTCTATCAAAAAAGTTATGTGGAAGGGAAAAGTGTGGAAGAAAGTGTGGAAGAAAAAGGTGCACAAGGAGCAGGGATGACCGCAGCCTGGAGAGGATTGTCAGGAAAAGGCCATTCAAAAGTGTTGGGGACTTTCACAAGGAGTGGACTGAGGCTGGAGTCAGTGCATCAAGAGCCACCACACACAGACGGATCCTGGACATGGGCTTCAAATGTCGTATTCCTCTTGTAAAGTTGCTCCTGAACAACAAACAGCATCAGAAGTGTCTTACCTGGGCTAAAGAAAAACAGACCTGGTCTGTTCCTCAGTGGTCCTAAGTCCTCTCAGTTCTGATGAGAGCAACTTTTGCATCTCATTTGGAAACCAAGGATCCAGAGTAT
The DNA here is from genome assembly GCF_009769535.1 of Thamnophis elegans. NCBI lineage: Eukaryota > Metazoa > Chordata > Lepidosauria > Squamata > Natricidae > Thamnophis > Thamnophis elegans. The sequence goes on along the minus strand of NC_045543.1, from coordinate 82,942,892 downwards.
GGAGGAAGAATGGAGAGGGACACACTGCAAGATGCTTGAAGTCCAGTATGAAGTTTCCAAAGTCTGTGTTGATTTGGGAAGCCATGTCATCTGCTGGTGTTGATCCACTGTGTTTCATTAAATCCAGGGTCAACACAGCCGTCTACCAGGAGATTTTGGAGCACTTCATGCTTCCTTCCGCAGACGAGCTGTATGGGGATGCTAACTTCATTTTCCAGCAGGACTTGGCACCTGCCCACACTGTCAAAAGCACCAAAACCTGGTTCAATGACCATGGGATTACTGTGCTTGATTGGCCAGCAAACTCACCTGACCTGAACCCCATAGAGAATCTATGGGGCATTGCCAAGAGGAAGATGAGAGACATGAGACCGAACAATGCAGAAGAGCTGAAGGCTGCTATTGAAGCATCCTGGTCTTCCATAACAGCTCAGCAGTGCCACAGGCTGATAGTTTCCATGCCACGTCGCATTGAGGCAGTAATTGCTGCAAAAGGGGCCCAAAGCAAGTACTGAGTACATATGCATGCTTATACTTTTCAGAGGTCCGATATTGTTCTATGTACAATTCTTGTTTTATTGATTGCATATAATATTCTAATTTTCTGAGATTGTGGATTTGGGGTTTTCATGAGCTGAAAGCCATAATCATCACAATTATGACGCATCACAGCTTGAACTATCTTGCTTTGCATGTAATGAGTCTATCTCATATATTAGTTTCACCTTTTAAGTTGCATTACTGAAATAAATGAACTTTTGCACGATATTCTAATTTTTTGAGTTTCACCTCTGCTGTACAGTTTCACCTGAAACACCAGTTTAAAATTAATTGTTGCTGTGTGATAATAGTCATTTCCTGGATTTTTTAGGCACTTTATTAAATGGCAGTCAAGTTAGAGTAGAGATTGCAAGGGAGTAAGTACAATACAACTGTAGAATCTCCCAAATAGTACACAATAGGCTTTTAAAATTTAACTTTAGGACAAAGACAATTATTTCTGAAATGAAATACAGGTAGTCCTCGAGATACAGTGGTTCATTGAAGTCACATGATCAAATTCAGACGCTTGGCAACTGACATATTTATGACAATACACACACCCACGCACACACCCACACACACCACCACCATTATATATATATATATATATATATATATATATATATATATATATATATATATATATATATATATATATTATCTATTAGATTTTTTACAACCCCTGGTAAGCCCCAATTATGGGAGGAAGCTAACTGCTTCCATCATCTGTCCTTCGGCTTGTCACAAGAGTCCATCACGATAGAAACCCAAATAAAATAAAAAAACATATATATATACATATATATAACAAAGGCAACAGTAAAAATATTGGGTTTCTGTCTGGATGGACTCTTGTGACGAGCCTAATGACAGAGAGTGGAAGTGTGACCTTCCTCCCACACTTGGGCATACCAGGGGTTGTGACTTTAAGTATATATATATATATACATATACATACATATATATATATATATATATATATATATATATATATATATATATATATATATATATATATATATATATATACACACATATATACATATATACATATATACATACATATATATATATATATATAAATAAAATATAGAAGATGGAGGCAATGTTCTCGGCATGTGTCTTTAAAAAAGAAAGCATGCCTGAAGCCTTATTGTTGCTAGTACTAATTTATTATTCAAATTACAATCCATAGGCAACCTTCCTTCCACAGTTCCCATTTATTTTAGAACACTCTGTAGATGATAATTTGGATTTTCTGTGTGGAGTGTGTCCAAAGGAGTAAAAATATGCTAAAATGGAATGTGTCATAATAGCCCAAGACTGGAGTTCATTATGTAAACACATCTTCTTGACAATACGTCTTCTCCTATGTTTGCCATTAAACTAAGCACTGTAAATAGCATTAATTCACATGATATTTATTCATGTTCGGTGTACACAGTGAAAGCAAACTGTATCAATATGCAATATTCATGAACCTTTACTCTTATTCAGCAAATGCTCACAATAAAGCAGGATAATTTCCTTTTGAAAATGCTTTGACTGATCAAACAAACTATTGTTTTTCAGTGAAGTGCGAAAAAGAAGCGATAGCAAAGATGATGATAAAACAGTCACTAAGCTGGCTGGGACATCACTAAAAAAGTCTTCACTCACCAAAAACTGCTGCAGGGTATAAGAAACAACTCCTTGGCCTCAAAGAAACAGACTTCTGTGGCAATGGAAGAGGGGGAAAAATGAAAAACATAGGTTGTTCTGATGATCAACAGAAGGAAAGATGGAACTAACTTTTCAGCTCTGAGGCCCATAAGAGTCTTTAAGCAAAATTGAGAAATGCTGCTTATTGACTGAACCAAGCCAAAAAGAATAAAATTCTTAGTTCATCAGTGGAATCATTCATTTGTGCATTAAGATAATTCCATCTCAAATCAGCTGTGCCTTCATAACCCAATATGTTTGGATGAAACTGGATTCCTCCCAAAATCTTAACACTGTATATAAATAAATATTAGCTTTTTTTTTTTTTTTAAAAAGGGAGTATCCAGTCCATTCTCTGCCTTGCATCGTGAAGATATTTGTGATTCTTCATCACTAATTTTAATGTTTTTGAAGGATTTTCCGAAGCAATCAACTGTTCCATACCGTGCAGCTTTCGAGAGCCTAGAAAAAGTAGTGATGACTTGGGAATTGAACCTGTATTGGGAGAAAAATACAACTATCTAGAACTATCTAGAAAAAATGTACCTCTTACGCTGAATGTATAAAACACAGATGGCTTCCTCATCTGTCAAGTGCCATCCTGGAATTTGGGCACTATAACTGGATGCTCTTTTGAAATATAAGAAGTTGAAGTCCCTGCAATTCTGAAGAATGCTACGCGGAGAGTGGCTGATAAAATTTAGTGGATTTAATAGATAACCTAGAGAATATTCTACTTGTAAATATTGTTGCATGGCTATACAATTTCAGACAACCTAGCAAAGCAGAAAGAAAGCTGACCTACACATTTTTTCCCTGAAGTTTTAATTTTATGTAGACTAAAGATGCAAATGATATTTCTTCATGGATTGTCAGAATTTGGAACCACAAGATACTTCGTAACTAAGGGTTCTAACCAGGACCTGCATACTCAGTGCATAGTGGATTTATAATGATCACACTTTTCTTGTCCACATGTTGTAATTTAATGTTTCATTCTTCCTCTTCTTGGATTAAAAGGAACAAAAGACTGCAAACTGTATTGTGATTATGCCTTGGCGATAAGCGGAAATGAGACCTGAGATTGTAGTCATTACCTTCCCTTCTCCCCAGAATAGTAAGCTGCTCTCTGAAACTGTTTGCTACCGTTTTTGTACTTTGATGTCAAGAAGAAGGACTCAAAATTTGTGAAAGTTGATCAAAAGCCTCATTCTTGCTCTGGGTCTGAATTAAACAAGAAAGCAACAAGGCCTCACTGAAGAAAATACCAGAAAGCAAGTTCTCTATATAAATAATTATCAAAACCAGAAAGGATCCCCAAATCTCCAACCCCAGGAGAGATATTGGCCTTTGTAAAATGAATAGGCGTTTTGGCCTTCCTCCAAGGCAGAGGTGTCTAATTATGGCAATTTTAAGACTTGTGGACTTCAATTCCCAGAATTCCCCATCCAGCATGGTTAGCTGGGGAATTCTGTAAATTGAAGTCCTCAGCTTTAAAGTTTCCACAGTTGTACACCCCTGCCCGAAGGTGTTGCTTTGCAACAAAGGAACCAATCGAAAGGCTGTCTGAACTTCTTTCGCAAGAAGTCTCCATGCTTGGAAACAGAAAAGGTTTATAAGATTAACATCTACATGGACTACATGAAATTAATAACATGCAATGTGTGCACTTTAATATTTAATGTTATTGTAATGATAAGCCTTGATGCTATACAAAATCCCAACTTTCCTGTGAATTTGATGAAGATCAGGAAATGCAAAAGTTGTCATGTTGGCTGGACTAAGAGGCGGTTTTATATGTTTTTAAAGTTTTACTATATTCATATTTTTCTTCTTGATATATACAACTAATCTGTTTTTCTAAATGTATAGGTTTTATTTTGCTTCACTGTGTTAAGCTTTCTCATTTTTAAGGAAGTTTTCATAGTTGAAATAATAGTTAGCTGATCACATTTTTCAATTTCTGTCCAAATTAGGAAATGAATTTAAATTCTACAGGTCTTGAAAATTATTATTTTCTCACAAGGCTGTGAGAAGAGAAACCTATTTCTCTCTACTCTGATCTAGTGTCAGAATTTGTTTTACAGCTGGAATCTCCATGCATTTTTTTACAACTAGTCTGGAAGCTCCAAATTGTCTTACTGACCAACCTCACAACATTTTAATAGTTTGATCCTAAGAGTACTGGATTGATTTTAGGTATAATATGTGTTAGTCTTGGACTCATGTTTACTATCCTTATTATGTATGAAACAATATTTGATCTTGAAGGACATTCAAGGCTGATTATTTTATTGTTAGAATACAAGCCAGGCTCACAAGCCATAATTTTCATCCTCTGTTTCTTTAACTAGAGTTCCATTGAGCTTGAACCCAGTGGAAGTTTGGTTATTTGAAAGCTGAAATACAAGTAGTTGAGATTGGAGCATTTTTTTCCAAACCAGATATCCCCCAGACTATCCTATAATTCCTGTTAACCCTATGTAGCTTTACTGTTCTGTAGGAACTGGGGAAGTTCTAGAACGGGAATATCTGGAAGTATCTATGTTCAAATCTCTCTCATAGAATGTTAAACTGTACATGAAGATTGTGTCCCATAAAATGGTTGCTTTGTCGTCAGATACAGATCAGGGAAGCTTACAACACTACAGTCTTTTTAATAGTGAGAATGTTTTGATGTAACAGTAGAAGAAAACCTATAGAATTAAGAGGAGTTCAGAAATGAAAGTTTTTGATACTAAGCCAACCCCAAAGCACAACTGTGCAAGTAAGTCACAAATATTTTGCAGATTCTTTAGTCTTTTATATTTGTGCTTCTCTTATAATGATTGAAGCCTGTTTTATAGGTGCCAGTTTTCATTCTTCTCTTAATAATTTTGAAATTTTAAAGATTTTTTTTTCAAAGTACCTGTAGTTAAATTAAGAAATCCTTGCTTGGGATGCAAATGTCAGCATAAGATTGGTGTTTTTTTTTTTTTAAAAAAAAGGTTAGTTCATGTGAATGATAAACCAATTATTAAGAATATATTAATTGCCCTGCTGAATGACATGCATGTACAAACCTAGATTTTTTTTAACACAGTAACAAGGCACTTAGCACTTGAAACAAAAGAAGTATTGTTTTATTAGTCTACCAAGACCGTATAGTTTAAATCAGCAGAGTTACACTTTCTATAACTTGAGTTTCTCTTGAAAGACAAATTCTAAATCAGCAATATTTTGCAGGCCAAGAGACATTAGAGACTTTGTCTTTTCGGGGAGAGCTCCATTATTGCACAAGAGATTTTTCGAAACAGACTAAAATGTAACCAGGCTTCTAGAGTCACAGGAAGTAATACAATTTCTGCATTGAGAAAAATCAGTCTGAAAGTCCTGAATGAGTTGAGTTCGGCCAACTTCTGAAAAGAATTGTTGAATATTTACCTTGTACTCTTTAACTTCCAAAGTAAATCTTTATATTTATTTAGTTGTTACATTATATACATATATTTATTTATTTTCACAGGAAAATATACTTGTTACTTTGGTAAATTCTGTACATTCTACATCATATTTTCTTAGAAATAAAATTATATAAACCACAGGAAATCCATATTTATTGGAAATGTTTAAGCCTTTTTTAAAAAAATGGTAGCTTTTAAAAAATGACATTGAGGCAACCATATAATAACTTCTGGAAGATGTACCAGGCTACAGGTAATTTCAAGAATTCAGTCTTAGGTGGGTGAGACAAACATGGATTCTGAAAAAAGGACCTTTTTTCCAATGCTGTTGTAACTTTGAATGATCACTAAATGAATTATTCTAAGTTGAGGACTATTTGTATTGTGAAATATGTTTTCTTGGAGGGGGAGGGAGGAGGTTAAGCAAGGAAAAGGTTTTGAGAAGCTCATCTTGAAGCTGATGCCTTTGCAGGCAGGCAGTTGACTTCCCCAAAGTCTAGCAAGAACTAGTCAGGAGACTGCAAACCAGTCAGCTAGCTTATCAGGGCAGAAAAGCTCTGAAAGCAGCCTCCATTTATGCAAGGAATTGTTGGAGTGCTGAAAATGACAGCTGTTTCCAGGAAGCATGGGCAGCGGGCCTGAATGCTGCAGGGTCCCACTGGGGAGGGATGGGAGGAGGAGAGAGTTGCAACATCCCTGTAGTCGGTCAGAACAGCAAATGACTACAAGCAAGGATGGGGTTCAGACCTGTTTGGTGAACCAGATGTTAATTTTACATCTGGTTCACCGAACTGGTAGTTGCAAGGATTGGCTGTCCCGCTCCCTTCCCAGGAGTCTCCAGGCAGCCTGTTCATCATGCCAGGTAAGTGCAGGGAGGCTCTGGGAGGGTGAAAAACAGGCCTCCCGGAAGTTCCAGAAATCTGGAAATGGGCCTGGAAAGCCTCCAGAGCCTGGGAAAGGTGAAAATCCCCCCCCACTTGCCGTAATGCAGGAGGCCGAGTAGGCCACACCCACCATGGCCACATCCACCCAGCAACCAAGCACAGAACCTGTTGCTAACATTTTTCAATCCCACCCCTGACTGCAAGGGTACTTCAGCTGCCGTAAATTTGAAATACTCTTATATAGCTTTGGGGGGGGGGGTAGGTGGTGGTCTGTTGTAACTTTGAACAGCTGTTAAGTGACTGGTAGTACTATTCTATGTTTTATGTAAGAATTGCTTTCTCTGCAATGCCAGAACCGCTCTCTGGAGAAAACTAGATTAACCAGATGCAAACCCTGGTTCACATGTCCAAGCAAACTCTCACACCATGGAACAACAATGTTAGGTTTGTTTGTTAGATATGTAATGTCTTGGTATCCCACCCTTCCTCCAGAAATTCAAGGCAATATGTATGTATATATCACACCACCATAACAAATTTATAAGGCTGGGCTGAGAGATTGACTGGGAGGAGAAACATTCAGCTTTCTGGTCTGTGGTTTCTGCCACCATACCATTAAGTATGACTTTGCTACAGGGGATCATATGTGCTCCATGGTCCATTGGTTGGTCTCTGCTCCAGAGCTGTGGAAGGTAAAAGAGCTGGATTGACAGAGCAGCTAGAGCTCAGGTTCTAGTATAAAAGTGGTAAACTATTTCTCCACCTTCATTATGTTCTCTGATTAATTGGCAGCCATTTTTGAAGTCTTTATTTTATTTTGGGGAAAGGACAGGCTATATAAACATCTGTTGGTCTGCCATGAAGAGTTGGTGGTGATTGCAGGATTAAAGTACATACATAGATACTTTCATATTGGATGCCACTAGGAAGGACCAGCTGAGGTGAGTAAGGACCAGCTTAGTCTATTGTACTTATTTGGGAAGAGTTGGGTCTGTTGGTTCAGAGGATGTAGACAGAGTCCTTCATAACTGTCCTCTGTCTCTTGGGGGTTAGATTGTTGATCTTCCTAGTTAGGGAAAGCCTTCAGTGACGTGATTGGACCCTGTGTCAGAGCAGTGGTAAATGAATTGTTGATATGGGGGTAGTGCATTCAGGTAGTAGCCAGGAGTAAAGAGTGACCATAATCTTAACTCACCTACCCCCACAACCCTGAGTGGTTATTGCTGTTGGTTATAGTTGAAGAGGCTCACAAGTCTATATAATACAGGCCTAAATCAATTTTTCAAGCTTGACAGATCTGAATTTTCCAGATCCAGTGAATATTAATTCTTCAATATCAGCTTTAAATCTGTCTCCTCCCTTCATTTTTCATGTTCAGTTCTATCCTATCAGCAAATTAACAAATACTTCATCTCCACTAAAGCCATAGTCCAATCTGGCACATTTCTTTCATAAAATAGGCAATAATTGAAAAAGCCGCAGGCTAATCAAAACTTGCCAAATAAAATAAAAAGCATCTTCCATATTCCTCTCAACTTCTGAAAAAAGGCTGGCATTCAAGCAAGAATGAATAGAAGTGATTTTTGTCTACATGTTACATTGCAAATTGATTATGAAGAGGTAACATTTCCTAGAGCTGACCTTAAAATGGATTCTAATTGGGGTAAAGTGCTGCTGTTTCGGGCTGGTTCGCCCGAACCGGTAGTAAAAAAAATGCTAGCAATTCAGGCGAACCAGTAGTTCCAACAATCAGCTGTGCTGTGTGATTTATATTTGTTAGAAATTGTGCAACATAGCTGATTGTTGCCCAGCTGATCGTTGGAACTTTCTTTTTACTTTTTAAAGCATTTTTTTTTACTACTGGTTCATGTGAACTGGTAGTAAAAAAATGCTTTAAAAAAGTTTTGACAATTGTGCGGCGCAGTTGAATGTAGCACAGCGGATTGTAGGAACTTTTTAAAAACTTTTTAGCATTTTTTTTTTACTACCGGTTCAGGTGCACATGCACGAGCAATGATAACCAGTAGTAGACTTAAGAGCATTTCACCCCTGCTTCTGATGTGTTTGACCATATTTATCATGAACTTTCACCCATTTCATAGAATCATAGCATTGAAAAGCACCTTAGAGATCCATTGGTCTAAGTCCAGCTCAGTGTGGGATACACTACAGAATCCCTACAAATGATCATCCAGGTTCTATTTGAAGATTTCCAGTAAAGGAACTACTTCATGGGCCAACTTCTTCTAATGTGTGTTCTCCAGTTATTAATCTCAGCTGCATAGAATGCCAGTAATTTAACATCAAGGCTGATTAGGAGTGGTGATACCTGTCCATTTTAGATGTGAAAACAACTGAAGTTACAAACATATTTCACAGAAAACCCAGAAGGTTATCTTTCCATTTAATAATCATATTTGGGTTTTTTTTTTCCTTCTGCAGCAGCAGGAGAAAATACTTGCAGAGGGTGTGGGACATAAGACAAATGAAACCTGGCTCTACATGCTACAAGAAAGCGCTTGCTTGACACATAATCATCTCAAGCTCTTATTTATATTTATGAGCTTTCATAAGCACTTATTTGGAACATCCCCACTGTAAATCAGTTCATTAGAAGTTAGATTCCATGGGTGGAGGCAATTTTTTTTTCATCACAAACTATCTAAAATTGTGTGCTTTATGGGTGCATTAGAAAGCTTTTTTTTTTTTTTTTGCCTATTCCTACTTGGAGGCACTGTTTTTGAAGTTGTGTTTGCTCAGCTCCTTATAAATAATGTCTACTCAGTTCTGACAGTGGTGTGTTAAATAACTACATGGCTGTGATCCTCTTGCTCAGGCCTGTCAAAGTGGTGGCCCGCAGGGCTGATGCGTCACACAAAGCCACGCCCACTCCAGCCCCGCAAAGGCAAAAAAAAAGATACATCACAATATTTCACGTGATGTGATCGAGTTTGACACCAGTGCTATTGATGGTGACCCTACTTAGCAAGCAATAGTAAACAAAGACAGTAGACGTACTGAATGTTTTTTAATGTAACATTTTCATATTTTACCTCCTTCCCATTAAAAAGCCAGGGGATTTGCTCAAAAAATGAAGAATTTTCAGAACTGCTCTTCTGATGAAACTCATTTAACTCAGGTCAGGACCTTCTTAATATACATATCTGTAAATAGTGAGTGGCTGAAAACTAATACCAAACGAAATATTTATTGCAGGAAACATTCAAACAAATGTGGTTTAGAAATTATCCAATGAAATCAATAGCAATGAGGAATCTTTTTAATATAGAACACTTGATTATTGTGGGGACAATAATTTACCTGAGCACTTGAAAAGAAACACCAGCTGTACTTTCTCCATATGTAGAAGTATGTAGTTGTATGTCATAAACATATGTATTCATACCCATTAGAATGTATAATGAAAACAAAACTTTTTGGCTTGCCCTTTGTTTCATTTGCATCAATAATGAATAAAAGGATGCTGCAATTAAATGAATAAAAGGATGCTGCAATTAATGTGAATGTGCCTATTAATATTCCTAAGTGAAATTGGTTGTAGCAGAGTAGATATGTAGTAACACAGTTTTAGCTGAATTGACATAGAAAAAGTGGGTATAAAAACATTAATCACAGGTCCTGTCCCCAAATACGGAACCTAGAATATTATTCAAAAAATATGATATGGACTTCTTTTGGGAGGCAGTCTGATACATTTATAAAATGAATAATAATTCTAAGTTTCAAATACATTTATTTTAACATTCTGTTACTTTTATCGAAAATTATGGGAAATAAATGCACTTTCCCCCCATTTTTTTATAAAGGCCTTGTCATTTCTATATTATATTTATAAAATTGCCACGGGTGCTAATTTGGTACCAAATATAGCATTAAGGTAGGGACGCGATGGCTCAGTGGCTAAGATACTGAGCTTGTCAATCAGAAAAGTTGGCAGTTCGCTGGTTCATATCCCTAGTGCCGAGAAACAAATCCCAAGTGTTGCATAATGGAGTGAGCTCCTGTTATTTGTCCCAGCTTCTGCCAACCTAGCAGTTCGAAAGCATGTAAAAATGCAAGTAGAAAAATAGGAACCACCCTTGGTAGGAAGGTAACAGTGTTCTGTGCACTTTCAGTATTTAGTCATGCCGGCCACATGACCATAGAGACGTCTTTGGACAGTGCTGGCTCTTCGGCTTTGAAATGGAGATGAGCACCACCTCCTAGAGTCGGGAATGACTAATACATATGTGCGAGGGGAATCTTTACCTTTATGGCATTAAGAAACAGTTGATGCATCAAAATATAGCACAAATTGATTGATTGAGCACTTTAATTATATAATGAATCTTGGCATTAAGGTAGGATGTGAAAAAAGGTACATAATATATTTCTAAACTACAACTCTAGACAGTTTTAGCCAGCCTAGGCTATTTCTTTAAGTATGTATATTTTTCATGTTAAATTTACAAAGAATCTCTCTCTTTTCCCTATATATCTACTTTATAAATACCTAGTTATTTCCAGTGACATAACTTCATATGTGAATGTGTTTCTCCGCTCTACCATTTTCTCCTTTATAATCAAATCAAAGATGAGACCTTATAGATTCAACTTTTTCAGAGCAATACCATTCCCAGCTATTTTCTGTCATTGTGATGCAGGCAGCATATGGGATGTTTCAAATCTCACCTCACAGTGCTTGTCATGAAAATAATCAGGGTGAGACAGACTGACATTCTCGAATTCTACAAGGAATCCTGGTTGAAACAGTGCAATCTGCAATTTAGCTCTGTCATGATAAAGCTGTATTGAGTCACAGTGCTGAGACTACTGCTACAATAATTTTTGGCCAGATTTGTATTTATTCTTAATTCAACCCAAAGTGTTTTTTTGACTTTTCAAACAGGATTTTAAAAAATGCCTACGTCCATAAAAAGATGGCACCAGGCAACAGATGAGAATAAGCTCCCATTCTATTTATTTAAAAGTTGCCACAAGAGGGCGACATTGTCTAACTCAACTGTAACAACAATAATGATGATGATAATACTGCCACCTCAGGGCAGAGAGGAGTACAGAAAAAGTCATTTAAAAGATATGTAGTAGAAAGTAGGTTATTTCAGAGGCACGTTATAAGCTAAAACTGTCAGGTTTTCAGGGTTTTTAAAAGTTTATTTTTAAAACCTCCTCACTGCACAAGATCCATGAATTGTTGCTCCTTTGACCTTAAAAAGTCATTGCAATCCTTATCAAGTGATTGATGCTGATTAGAGATAACTTCAGCTGCAATGTTTCTCAGGAGTTTCAGCAAAGACCACAGGGGTTTTTGGATGTTTCTAAATCAGACCAGCCTGCTGTTCGTAGGTAGACATGAACTTCTCAACTTGGGCTCCACTGAAAAGAGATCTTCAGCATCTGTAGAGGGGGATAAATGAGACATGGAAAAAGGTGGAAAAAGAGGAAAGCTTAGATCTTCTTCATGAAAAGTTGTCTTGTTCCCCATCAGGCTCCCAAAACTGCCATAGATCCGAAGTGGGCATAGATTAATTGCCTCCCAAAATAATCAATGGGAGAATAATCTAATAAGGCGGATGGTGAAGACCCTAAAATGGGGAGGAGGACCACTTTCCCAAACAGTGAAATGCTTTCCCTTCCTTTGTCAACTGCAGAAAAGAAAGTTCTCTTCAGAACTTTCATTGAGTGAAAACAGAGAATCTTGAAATGGATGAATACGCTGTGAGGGGGAGAGAAACAATATACCGGTGATGGCAAACCTATGGCATGTGTGCCAGAAGTGGCACACAGAGCCCTTTCTGTGGCCATGTGAGTTGTCGCCCAGCTCAGCTCCACCACACATGTACGTGCACATCCTACCGGCCAGCTGATTTTCGGGTCTCAGCCATGCATGCGTAAAATGCATGCGCATGCGTGGGGAGAGCCATGCATGGGCAATTTTGGAGCTTCAGGGCTTCAGGGAGACCTGCTAGGCCCAAAATGGGTCATGGGAGGGAATCGCGCATGCATGCACAGGGCAATGGGGGGAGTGCAGTGGTGTCACACATGCATGCCCAAGTAGAGAGGCCCAGGTGGTGTGTGTCACACATGCATTGCATCATGTTAGCCACCTCTTCACTATACTTTTTAAAAATTGGATATTGTTCCCTTTGGGTAAGAGAAACATTTGTTAAATGTAATTAGCTTGGAAAAATAAATGGGGTTCAGAGAAATGGATTGTGTTCTGGAGTTTAGATCCCCCCACCTTTGGTATATCTTTGGTTCTTGAGCAAGTTGCTTAACCCTTCCCAGAGCACTTTTTTCTCTGTAATTAGTCACCACAGCAGCCATTTTGGGGGTTGGTGTCAGGTCCAACTCAAGAATGACATAGAACAATCAAGCCAGCATTCAGGTCTTTATTTATTCAAACCCAATAGACAGAATCTTGCTAGACTAAACTACTCTTAATGGTAAATTCAAGGGAGTGTCTACCCTAACTCTCTTCCTCTGTCTCTGATCTAATTCTGACTGGGCTGCTTCTTGTTCCTTCCCCTCACTTTCTGGAATATACTCCCTCCTTCCTTGGAAACTGACATTTCAATGTAGTTTATCATGTCACCTTCCCTATTGTAGACACCACTCATCACGGATAGTTTCTCTGTGTGGTGATATTTGCAAAATAGCTCACTTAGGGTTTGAATGATGTGTCCCACAACCATATCTGGGCTGCAAAATCAAGAGAACCACTAGCTAATCTACTGTATATATAAAGAGATTCAGAAAATTCTAGTCTTTAGCTACCTTCAGGTGGTTGTTTGTAATGTTATAGCTCAGAGATGTAAGATATTTACTGAAACTAGATGATCAGATCTCTGAAAAGAAAAGGCAGACCAATGTGGGAGAAAGAAAACTTTAATTTTCTTGGCATCTGCAGGAGCCCGTTAGGAGGCAAAACTCTTCAGTGCATAACTGATTAAAGTCTCGTCAATTTCAGGCAGCAGGTCAGGCCAAGGGTGTCAATTAACCGATAAAAGTAATAGAACAGAGCTAATTAATTTGTGGTTGGCACTTTTAGAGAAGCCTTGGCTGAAGAGAAAAACTGAGGAGATAATAAAGAAAACAGAATTTGATTTAAGGCTATGCCTGATGGAGGGTATGAGCACAAAAAAGATGACAGGTCCTCCTTTTGCTGGGGCATCTGATAACTGTCCAAAATACACACGGATGTATCTATGTATTTAAAGAAGATCAATGTAATACCAACCATGGGGGAATTATTAATATTTTTATATTCTCTTTTTTTTGCCAATAATTCAAGGCAGGGAACATATTCAATGCCCCATCCTCCTCCTATTTCCCCCACCACAATAACCTTGTGAGGTGGGTTGGATTAAGAGAGAATGACTGGCACAAAGTCATCCAACTGGCTTTCATGGCTAAGAGAAGACTAGAACTCACGGTCTTTGACTTTCTAGTCTTCCACTAGTCCAAACTGGATCTCAATTAAATAGTAAATAGATGAAACAGCGGAAGTAATGATGGCTTGGTTGCATATGCAGCTAAGACAAACAGCTTCAGATGTTGTCATTGATTGGTGGTGAGGATGGTAACAGAAAGCAAGAACTGGTATCTGAATTAGACTAGCTTATCTGGCAGAGGTGGCACTATTGTCTTGCTTTAAATTAAAAAAAAAAATCTGGAACCAGGAATGAATTGAGGAAGTGACATTTTCCTGTAGTTGTGGGAAATATCCTAAAATATTAGATTCCAACTGTCCCCAGAGCTACATGCTCCCATTAGGTATCCCTAAAGCCTCCTTCACCATAACCGTGTTACTCCTTAGCGCTCTCATATCAGACAAGAACAATTAATTCCTTCTTTTCTCCTCTGGAGTCAAAAATGTTGTAAAGCATCTAACTGTTCACTAACTTGATTTCCTAAGAATATAATGAGGATCCAGAATCCTTTACGGAATTGAGATTGGAGGTAACTAGTGTTTCATTCTGAAATAGCTTCCATTTGATTTGTGGCAGAGAAATGATATTGACCATGTATTTTGTGGCCATGAATACAAGGATGTTCACATATATGGGCTTCTCCCACAGAAAACCTGATATTCCTTCAGGACAAAGGAAGCCCCTGTTCAGAGATAGCCAGGTTTATCTAAGATTGCTATGGGATGTTCTGAGTGTATCTTAAGAACTGGAAACTAGCCTCTAATTGCAGATATTTCCCCCCATGAGGCCTCAATAAAATTTAAATTAAAATAATGATTTTTTTAAAAAAAAAAACTACGCTGCAGTTGAGATGCCAACTGATCATTCTATCTTTTCTGAAAGTAGGCTAATGAACTGAAAAGGGAAGCTCAGCTGAAAATAATTATTCCCTTTTCAGCTTTATTTGCATGCCCTTCAGTATTTCACTATTAACATCTTGATTTAGTGTATAAGTATATGCTAAGAACAATTGTTCTGAGCCCCTGAAAAAAAAATCCCTCGGCATCCTTTGGGTCTAATTGTCCCCACACTCCTTGGCTTTAAGAAGAGAAATGGTTTTCACTTCAGTAGGGTGGGCAGCTAAAGACCTCTGGATAGCAAATGGCTTCTTCCTGTTTCTCTCTCTTTTTTAAAAAAAGGGGAAAAAATGAATTGCATTGCATTGGAGGCCTCGGAAAGCAATGTTCTGTGATTGTTTTTATATTGCTTCAGTAACTCTAGAGCATTTATCCATGTAATAGCAAGGTCTTCTGCTTCGCTGCTTGCATTGGCCTCATGCTTCAGTAGCTTTGCTTGATAGGATTCAGATGGAACGCTGCTTAGGATATTTTATGTATCAGAATGAATATTATAGCAAACAAGTCAACAAGACATAATCAGCTTGACTTGAAAAGCTAATTAGGGTTTAATATATAAAATTATGGGAGTCCAAACCATCTTGTTTACATGTAAATGTTGCTATTTGTGTTGAATTTGCAGCCTGAATTATTTGGCAAACAAATATGGAGAGAATATACAATTCTTTTCATTCTGCCCCCACCCACCCCAATGCATTTGCCTAGACATTCCATTATGTGCAATGTTGACATTTTATCCTTGCTTAAGTAGTTTGCTAATATAACTTTGATAGCATCTTGAACAGGAAGACATGACCTTCTGGAATTGGATGCCATGGATAAAAAAAAATGGATTTCAGCTTAATGCTTTGATTTGATCCCCTACATTTACCAGGCGGAGCCCCTCCCTCTAACGCGCTCTATCCTCTATCACTCTTGGCCATCATCACCAATAGTTACATAGGATGTAAACGAAGATCATCCATATTACTAGAGGTTGTAAATACATATACTTAATGAGTTGGAGTAGGAAGGACATCTTGTCCAAGAAAGTTCCAGATCCGAAGAAATTATGCATGTGCAATTATACTGTACAATGATAAGCTTGCCACCAGAAATAATGTTCTGCTCCATTTATGGACAACACCCAAGAGCTTTCAAAGGCTTTAAAATTAGGATGGATCATTAAGAGGAAAGAAACTGGATAAAACTAGCAAGAAAAATAACACAACAAGCCTGCCACAGGCTAATCAGGCAAGTAATTTATTTCAGTGTCTTACTGTAGATAGTCAGTGTCTTAATATAGATAACAATAGGCTTTTAGACACATGTGGTTCCAAAGCTTTAAGCGCAGCCTCAAAAGAATTCTATTCAATTATACTTTTTAATGTTATCAAAGAGTGTCGTTTCCTTCCTACTGACGTTTTGGTGTATATAGCTCCTGAAACATCATGCCGAGGACAAATGTATCCCTCAGCTACTTCACAGTTGCCTTAATGCCAACCTAGCAATGACACCTCAGCACTGGGAAACCTAATTCCACTTACCATTTACCAGGGCTTGTCAATCCCTTGTGAGGTTTAAGCCTTCATCATTTTTTATAGAAGTAATGCAGACAGATCTGGGCCCTCTCGAGCCATTCGTATGTAAAAAGATCCGATTCAAGCTGTATTCTTTGTAAAGGTAAAGTATGGAAGCAATATATAGAACAATTCTTGAACACCACATCCTTATTCACTAAAATGTTTCCATCATAGTGAATAGAGGAAGGATCACCTGGAGTCAGAGGTGGAATTCAGCAGGTTCTGATCAGGTCTGGAGAACCGGTAATGGAAATTTTGAGCAGTTTGGAGAAGGGGTAAATACCACCTCTGACTGGCCGCACCCCCATCTATTCTCTGTCTCCCGAGTCCCAGCTGATTGGGAGGAAATGGGGATTTTACAGTATCCTTCCCCTGCCATGCCCACCAAACCACGCCCACAGAACTGGTAGTAAAATTTTTCGAATCCTGCTACTGCCTGGAGTCCTTTCTATGGCTATTCTATTCTAAAAAAGTTCCAATAGAAAAGGATATATATGCTGGAAAACACACACACACAGACACACACAGACACACACAGACATACACACACACACACACAACTATATATGTAGCTCAGGGGCTGAATGGCGGAGCTATTGGTGCTCTCTGAGTTTGGTTGTTTCCTTGCAGACATTTCACTACCCACATAGGCAACTTTCATTGATGTTTTCCTAGTCAGCAGTGAAATGTCTGCAAGTGAACAATCAAACTCAGCACCAAGAACTCCATACAATATAAAAAGCTTAAGACTGAAATAACCAAAGACCACTCTCTTTGAAACTCTCCATGCTAATTAGGATCCATAGTTTACAGTAACTCTGGAAAGGTTTATCTAACTTTTTCAGGTAGTTTGATAAAGTAAATTATTGCTTGTTGTTAATGTCTTCTCCCTCCCCTCTCTCCCTCCCTCCCTCCCTCCCTCCCTTTCTTCCCCAGCCATATGTTTTTGCCTATCGATTTTCAGAAAAGGCAGGCACAGCCACACTCCTCTGTGTATAAATGATTCACCTGTGGAGATGGTTAGCAGCATCAAATTTCTGGGTGTGCAGCTAATGAGTAGGCGAGCTTGGTTGCTCAACAGCGAGACATTGTGAAGTGGGCACAGCATTCCCTGCATTTTCTGGGTTGCATGAGAAAAGAACATCTTCCTCCCCCTGTCCTTACCACTTTCTATAGAGGGACGATCGAGAGCGTACTGTCACATTGCATTACAGTCTGGTTTGGAAGCATGACTGCTTCAGATAGGAATGCGGTGCAGAGAGTGATGAGGATGGCAGAAAGGATTATTGGTAGTTTACTTCATTCTATCCAGGACATAGCATATAAGTGATGCTTGAGCAGGGGCCACAGGATTGTCTTGGATGCTACACATCTTCTTCATGACATGTTTTCCTTGTTACCTTCTGGGAGGAGGCTTCATGGTACCTGAAGCAAAACATCCAGATTCAGTCACAGTTTGGTTCCATACAGTGTCAACCTTGTGAACTTTCAAGTTTTGTATTTCTGCTATGTATTCAAGATGGACAGTGATTAATACTTATATCTATTTATATTTTAGGATGTAGATATATACATATATATCAGTGGTGGGTTCCTACTGGTTTGGCCCGGTTTGGTCAAATTGGTGGTGGTATGCCGACTTAGGTCACTGGAACTGGCAGCGACCCAGGCCTGCCATGCCCCCGAAATGGTTCCCTGGTCACCTCATCTTGTTTTTGAGTTCTGCGCATGCACAGAACACTTTTAATTGAATTGCACATGCACGTTCAGCACGCATCCAGTGTGCGAGCATGAGGGAACTGGCAGTAAAGCCATCTGGAACCCACCCCTGATATGTAGGTATATAGCATATCTATAAGTGTGTTATGTATGTATACCCTTTTGAGAGCAGGCAACAGAATTTTATTTTTAATGTGTGCCAGAGTGCCCACAGAAACAAAATGACAATAAAGGTTATCTTATCTTACCTCTGTTCCATTATCCCAATTTGAATGTTTGATATTTGCTAATGTTCTAATAAATAAGTTGTATCTTTGCTACCTGAACTGAGTTGCATGTATGGCTGCTTTAACCTCAATATAAAGACTGGCTGAGAATGTGATGGGGCAAATAAAATTGGAAATTATCCACAATAATTTCCAACCTTCCAAGTGTGCTAGATACTGCAATTTAACAATCATTTCTTCAAGGTGAAGGAGATAAAGAGAGCATGAATGTCAAATAAATTTGACAGTATTGCTGACAGCATGTTTATTAATGATCCCAATCATTTTATATTACACTGTTCAAAATGCTTTAAAGAGATTATTTTAATCAATTAATTTAATGTAATTAATTAATCAAGAAATCAATCTTGAATACCCTGCATTCTTCTAATGCAACTGAGTTTTTGTAGTAAGTTCTACTTACCTTTTTAATTTTAATTTTTATGATTTCTTCCTCCTTATTCCATCCTCTGTTTTATTTATGGGCATCACATGGTTTTTACTTCCTCCTCCAAAATATCACCCCTCTAAAATGCATTTATCTTAGTGTGCAAGTACTAAATCAAGTTTAGAATACAGAATTCGATTTACTGCATTGGACTGTGCATCAGATTCTAGCAAATTAACAATAAATTTTCATGAAATGATTTATACTGAGCACTGGCCTTAACACTGCCAATTCATTGAGAGCTTATTGTGTATAAATATTCATAGTAAACAAACAAATATATTAACTATATTATGCTTGCTTCAGTATCATTAAAACAATTACAAAATTTATGATTGGGAAGTATGCAATCAAATATTTTATAAAGTTATCAGATTTATTGCTCATGCACACCAAAAAGCCCTATCAAAATCACTTGAATAAGAATAAAATTAGTCCAATTAAAAAAATTCTAAAACTATGGATGCTGACCTACAATTTGTGTGATGAAAAAGACAGTTTCATCCATTTTTTTTAAAAGAGAGAGGGAAGTTGGGGGGAAAAAAGCAAGGTGCTATCATGGATATTAGTAACGTATCTATTGCTGCCACTAATACTTCATCTTGAGGCCATTAGCAAAATGCTGGCCATTCCATTGCTCCATAGTATTCAGGAATTGTGCTGGTATTTGCGAGCTGCAAAAACTAAAGAATAATGACCTATAAATGTCAAGCGCAAGAAATCAGGAGCCAGGATAGAGTTCAAAAGCACTGTGATCTCATTCCATGCTACGTATACACAAGAATCAGATTTACTAACAGTCAAGGAAAATTGGCACCAGATAAGAATCAATGGATTTCAAGGTGAGGGAGGGCACTAAGGCTCTTAGGGGGAGTCCAAACTAATGATGCATTTGGCCCAATCCTTGAATGCAGCCTGGTGATCTCCTACATCAAGAGACTAAGAAGATACCCAATACAATATTCCTGTAGTATGTTAAAAATGGCCCATATCTTCATCCAATGAGTCCTGTAGAAGGCCCCTAGGTATGTGAGCCAAGGTGGCGCCGTGGTTAAATGCAGCGCTGCAGGCTACTTCAGCTGACTGCAGTTCTGCAGTTCGGCTGTTCAAATCTATTGTGTGCGCATGTGCGAGGAAGATGGCTGCCTGAGCTTTTCGCTCGGGGTTTGAGGAGAAAGGAAACCTCGAAAAAAAATCGACCCTCTTCTGTAGCCATACTACTGAAGGGCGAAGCCTGGGTAAGAGGATCCTGAGAGGGTGCTGGAAAAACGAGCACCTGGAAAAACGCTGTTCGGACGGCTTTGGGCGATGCGGTATCGGGCGGTGCTGAGAAGCCTGCAGGCGGACTCCCCCCCTACAGACGGCGTGGGCGGCGGCTTCCAGCTGACGGACCACCGCAGCTTGCCTTCCTTGTGAGAAGCAGCGGAGCCGCTGGAACGTGAAGCCTCCCCTCCCTCCTCTTGTGGACGGTGGTTTCTAGCGGATGGCAGTTCCAGCGCTGTGTTAGATTGCCGCGGTCCTGCCTTTGTTCTGCGTGGCGCCGTTGGGCCTTTGAACTGGACGCCCCCCCCTTTTCCACCCTCCATTGTGGATGCAGCGCTCAGCTTTGGACCCAGATTGTCATGGTCCTATTTTGTTCATGCTGCTGAGACGCTGGGTGTGCTGTCCTCAGGGGGGTTGTGAGTTGTTCCTGAGACGCCGTGGGCCGAAAGGTTAGGCTCGTTGCTGTTATTGCTGCTGACCCAAACGCACCCCCCCCTTCCATCTCACCCTTTGAACTTCTGACTATCATGGCCTGCCTTTCGGCTCATGTTGCTGTTGCCGCTGCTATCCGTGGCTGCTTTAGGAGCCCCCATTTTAGATGCTTGACTGTCCTTGCCTTTCGACCGGCTTTACCCCCACCTTTACCCTCAAGACCAACATTTTGGAATAAGCTGGGATATTTGAATCCATCTCCGGCCTTGCTGAGACTCCCAACCATTTTCCTGTATACCATCCTGCACTTTAATTTTGCAGAAAGAAGAAGGCAGGGGACAAATAGGACATGGGCAGGGGGCCTGCTTGGCACCTTCTCTCAACTGACACTAATCCTCTAACTATTTCAAACTTTTTAAACTCTTGGGCTCTGCCCCCTTTTGCTGGACTCCACAGAGGAGAAGTTCAAAAACATTAAGTTTCTCCTCTCTTGCGCAATTTTTAAATTGGTATGATGAG
Source organism: Thamnophis elegans (assembly GCF_009769535.1). Classification (NCBI taxonomy): domain Eukaryota; kingdom Metazoa; phylum Chordata; class Lepidosauria; order Squamata; family Natricidae; genus Thamnophis; species Thamnophis elegans. The sequence continues at coordinate 82,921,762 of NC_045543.1, read as the reverse complement.
TGCATGGGATTGTATGTGATTGAGTGAATGGTCCCACTTTTACCATTTTGTTACCATTGTATTTTATATGTTTTAACTTCTATGTGGGGACTGCTTGGGTGAGTGAATGAGTATGTCTGATTCGGAGGACCTGCTGGGGAAAGTGGGGGCCATTGGGGTGGTTGGGGGGACTACGCCCATGGGAGAGGGTCGGAGCATTGCGGTCATAACAGGGAGAGGCAGATATGGCGGGGACTTTAGGGCTGGCCATTACCGGGGAAGGAGGGCTCGCTGTGTCATAGAGATCCCTCCTTCCGGCCCTAGGAGTCCCGCTCCAAGGTCAGATGGCGCGAGTAATCAGGACCCTGGTCTCAGGCTGCTGTCGCTAAATGCCAGGTCTGTCGTTCATAAGGCCCCCCTCATCCGGGACTTGATAACTGATGAGGGCGCAGACCTGGCATGTATTACTGAAACATGGCTGGGCACGGAGGGAGGAGTCCCCCTCGTTGAGATGTGCCCAGCCGGATTTCAGGTGCTACATCAGCCGAGAGCCCAGGGAAGGGGTGGCGGTGTGGCTATTGTAGTCCGGGAGTCTATAGTACCTTGTAGGATCCCTGCTCCGGAGCTTGTCGGGTGTGAGTCCCTGCTGGTGAAGCTGGACCTCAAGGGTCAAGTGGGTCTGCTGCTTACGTACCTGCCTCCCAACTGCGTTGCAGCAGCCCTCCCCTTGCTCCTCGAGTCAGTAGCCGAGCTAGCAGTTGAGTTCCCTAGACTTATAGTTCTGGGGGACTTCAACTTGCCTTCGCTCGGTGAACACTCTGATGGAGCGCAGGAGTTCATGGCTTCCATGACAGCCATGGGCTTGACTCAAGTAATCCGAGGCCCAACTCACTCAGCGGGTCACACGCTCGACCTCGTATTCCTCTCGGAGCAGTGGAGTTACGATCTTGGTCTGAGGGGTAATGAGATCATACCCCTGTCGTGGTCAGACCACTACCTACTGAGGCTAGACTTCCGGAGGCCAAACCCCCACCGTAGGGAGGAGGGACCGACCAGCTGGTTCCGCCCCAAGCGACTGATGGATCCTGTTAGGTTCCAGACGGAGCTTGGGGTTATTCCTGATACCCTCGCCCACAGTTCGGCGGAGACCCTCGTCGCTGCCTGGCACTCGGCAGCTTCGGAGTCTCTAGACCGGATTGCGCCGCTACGGCCCCTCCGGGTCAGCGGCCCCCGGAGGCCTCCTTGGTTCACTGAGGAGCTCCGGGAGGTAAAGCGCCGGAGGAGACACCTAGAGCACTCGTGGAGGTCTGATAGGTCCGAGTCGAAATGGGCACTTTTAACAGCATGCACCAAGGAGTATATTCGGACTTTAAGAACAGCAAAAAGAACATATATTGCCTCCTTGGTAGCGTCCGCCGAGTCCCGCCCAGCCGCCCTGTTTAGGATAACCCGCTCCCTCCTAAATAGGAGGGAGACGAGGGACTCCCTACAGGGTAAGGCTGAGGAATATGTCCAGTTCTTGGCGGACAAAGGTGCCCGGTTTCGAGCGGACCTGGACTCCACCCCAGTAGATCCAGCCGAGACACAAGGAGAAGACTTGGCAAACCATCTCTGGGTTGAGTTTCAGGAAGTAGCCTCTGGGGATGTGGACAAGGCTATGCGAGCTGTGAGTGCCTCCACCTGCATACTGGACCCGTGTCCCTCCTGGCTGGTTGCCAACAGCAGTGAGGTGACACGAGGCTGGATCCAGGCGGTTGTTACCGCCTCTCTTCGGGAGGGGTACTTCCCCACCGCGCTTAAGACAGCGGTGGTAAGACCCCTCCTGAAGAAACCATCCTTGGATCCAGCTGTTCTTAATAACTATCGTCCAGTCTCCAACCTCCCCTTTGTAGGGAAGGTTGTTGAGAAGGTGGTGGCTCTCCAGCTTCAGCGTACCTTGGAGGAAGCTAACTATCTTGACCCCTTCCAGTCTGGCTTCAGACCCGGTTACAGCACAGAAACCGCTTTGGTCGCATTGACCGATGATCTCTGGAGAGCTAGGGATGGAGGCCATGCTTCCATCCTAGTTCTCCTGGACCTCTCAGCGGCTTTTGATACCATCGACCATGGTATCCTTCTGCGACGACTGCGGGAGATAGGGGTGGGCGGCACTGTTTTGCAGTGGTTCTCCTCCTATCTCTCGGACAGGTCGCAGTCGGTGTTGGCAGAGATCGTCCCTGAGGCCCCTAACTTATGGGGTGCCGCAGGGGTCGGTCCTATCCCCCCTACTATTTAACATTTACATGAAACCGCTGGGCAAGATCATCCGAAGGCACGGGATAAAATATCACCAATATGCGGACGATACACAGTTGTATCTGTCCGCCCCGTGCCAACTCAATGAAGCGGTGGACGTGATGAACCGGGGTATCGAAGCCGTTAAAGACTGGATGAGAGCAAACAAGCTGATACTCAACCCAGACAAGACCGAGTGGCTGTTGTGTTTTCCTCCCAAAAATTTGACCAACATACCATCACTCAGGCTGGGGGGACAAAACTTACACCCCTCAGAAAGGGCCCGCAACTTGGGAGTCCTTCTGGACCCACAGCTGACTTTTGACCACCATCTCTCAGCTGTGACCAGGGGGGCATTTGCCCAGGTTCGCCTGGTGCGCCAGTTGCGGCCCTACCTGAATCGGGAGGCCCTCACAACAGTCACTCGAGCCCTTGTGATCTCTAGGCTGGAATACTGTAACGTGCTCTACATGGGGCTGCCCTTGAAGAGCATCCGGAGACTTCAGCTAGTCCAGAATGCGGCCGCGCGAGTGATCGTGGGCGCACTACGGTTCGCCCACATAACACCGATCCTCCGTGAGCTGCACTGGCTACCTGTCGATCTCCAGGTGCACTTCAAGGTCCTACTCACCACCTATAAAGCGCTCCATGGTAGTGGATCTGGCTATTTGAGAGACCGCCTTCTGCCAATTATCTCCCTGCGTCCCATCAGATCGCATAGAGTTGGCCTCCTCCGTATTCCATCCGCCAGTCAGTGCCGACTGGCGACTACTCGGAGGAGAGCCTTCTCTGTTGCGGCTCCGACACTATGGAACAATCTCCCCGTGGAGATTCGTACCCTCACCACTGTCCAGGCCTTCCGCACAGCCCTCAAGAACTGGCTAGCCCGTCAGGCCTGGGGATAAGTCTATTTTCGCCCCTCCCGAATGTTGAGTGAATGTTGAGTTTTACTGTTTAATTTACCTTTGTTCACATTTCTTTTTGTACTGTCCTACACTCCCTTTCCTTTGTGATTGTAAGCCGCCCTGAGTCCCCTCAGGGAAAAGGGCGGCCTATAAATGTCCAATAAATACAAATACAAATACAAATCTCACTGGCTCAGAGTTGACTCAACCTTCCATCCTTCCGAGTGGGTAAAATGAGGACCTGGATTGTTGTTGGGGGCAATATGCTGACTCTGTAAACCGCTTAGAGAGGGCTGAAAGCCCTATGAAGCAGTATATAAGGTTCCACCACAAAACCGCGGACGACAAAATCGCGGTCGACGAAAGCGCGCATTTGACATCATCACAGCGCGACGAAAACATCGCGCTGTGATCGAAAAATGTAAAAATAAAGCGAAAACCTTACCCTAACCCCCCCCAAACCTAACCCTAAACCTAACCCTAAACCTAACCCTTAACCTAACCCTAAATCTAACCCTAAACCTAACCGTTAACGTAACGCTAAACCTAACGCTAACCCTTAACCTAACGCTAAACGTAACCCTAACGCTCTAAACCTAACCCTAACCCTTAACCTAACCCTAACCCTAACCCTAACCCTAACCCTAACCCTAACCCTTACCTTTATGTGAATCGGCTTGCTTTAATTTAATTTTTATTTCAATTTTTAATTTTTTTCGTCGCGCTGTGATGACGTCAAATGCGCGCTTTCGTCGATCGCGCTTTTGTGGACCGCGGTTTTGACGGGTCACGGTATATAAGTCTAACTGCTATTGCTATTGCTATTGCTATTGCTATTGCTATGTGGTAGCCTTTTAAGGTAATTACTGAACTACTGGACAAGATGGTCCAACATTTTATTGGGAAGGACCTCCAGTGAAAATGTTAAAAAATATAGTTGAATGCCCAATTGTTGGTTTCATGGGATCCCCGCCCAAACTTAATTCTCTGAAAAAGTAATTTTATTTATTCAGTTTATAAATTTGATTACTTACAGATTTGTTTTCTTAACCTCATAGATTTGATTTTTAAAAGATGGCTACCTTAAATTCTTGCAGAGAGTTGGTGCTGGGGAATTTGTTGTTGTTTGCCTTTCTGGTGAAAAATGGTGTGTGTGCCAGGGTGCGTGGGGTGAGTGGAAAGGTGAGGTAGGCACAGAAAGAATATTCAGAAGAATCAAGTGTAAGGTAAAAAAAGTATCTCTGAAATGTTGCCCAACAAGTCATGGGTTGTTTAATTTATTTACATTATTAAGAAACTGCCGGGGTGGGCTGTTGCAGGTTTGTAAGGGTTCAGGTGATCTTCTAGCTAACAATCTGCCCAGTTCAGTGAACCCACAAATCGCACGCCCTCCTGGAAGTTTGAGGAAATCCTCCGGAGCCTGGGGAGGGCAAACCCCCCCACTATGGTGCAGGAGGCTGACTAGGCTACACCCACCATGGCTACACTCACCCAGCAACCAGGCAGACAACCCATTGCTAAAATTTTTGAAGCCCACCCATGGAAACTGCGTATAGATAGACACATTAACCATACAAGAGAGAAATATAGTCAGCATTAGGCTACAGAACTCAATGGAGCTTATTTTTTTAAGGGGGCTTACTCAGATTTAGCAGATCATTAAAAACACAATAACCCCCCTTTAAAAACCCAATTAAAAACCCAATTATAAAGCAAAATTAAAACCAGAAAACATAAGAAGCAGGCAAGTAATCAATACAGCCATCTAGCCAGCTCTGAATTACAACCGGATCCTCAGGCACATTGATAAAGTCATGCTTATTGGAGAATGCCGGGAATTGAAGTCCGCATCTTAAAACTGATAAAATTGAGAAACCCTGCTCTAGATCAGGGGTCTACAACCTTGGCAATTTTAAGACTTTTGGACATTAACTCCCAGAATTCAGGGAGTTGAAGTCCACAAATCCACAAGTCTTAAAGTTGCCAAGGTTGGAGACCCCTGATCTAGATCCTTTCAGAAAGTCAAGGCCAATCTAAGTTCAGGGGGATGATTTGCAAAGAGTGGGCAGTGTGACAGAAAAGTCACTCTTCCTGGATCCCATCAGATAACACTCCTTAATATTCAGGATCCATAACATGACTTTCCTAGTGAACTGATAGGATTGGTACATGTCACTGCGGTGAGGCAACCCCTGAAATAAACCTTGGGCTGTTGAACAATCAACTCCTCGTCATCCTTTGGTTAAATGCTCACTTCAAAACTATAAAGGGTGGTGGTGGTGAAAAGGTCACTTTGTAGATTTCCTAACTCTTGATCCTGCCTTCTGGGTTGGGTCTCCAACAGATGTTTCCCTAACTTCCAAAGGATTCAGTTCTCCCTTCACCAGTTCAAGTGATTTCTTCTCTGATAAAGTCTACTAGTTGCTCTCCAGAGGTGGTATTCAGTCGGTTCAGACCGGTTCACCTGAACCGGTAGTAGAAATCACGGGCGGGCCTGCCCACCTGTCACGGCTCTACGCTATCCTATTTAGGCACATTTTCAAGCCGTGTGCATGCATGCAAGCTGTGCACGCAAGCTGTGCATGCAATCAAAGCGCATACATGGAAGGCCGAGCACATGCATGGATGGCAAATATGCTCACATTTGTGAACTGGTAGGGAAAGTAAGTGAATACCACCCCTCTTCCTCTCTCTTTGACTGTTGGCCTTACTGTCAAGTGATGCATCACAAGACCTTATTAGCAACAGTGGGGACTCCCAGCTGCACAAAGTGATGCAGGGATAAAAATCCTTGTGCTTTACACTTTTTACCCTCTTGACTATTTATGGGTGTCCAATAGAAGAGGATAGCTGAAGCTGTGGGTGGAACTACAGAGTTCTTGATTCTTTTCTAAGGTTCTTAATTCTTCTCTTGGTTGTGTGCTTGCAGACATTTCATATCCAACTAGGAAACAATATCAAAGTGATGAGTCCCTGTTTATATTTAACAGCTTGTCCTGCCAATTTTGGGATGTTTTCTTCATTGGTAGTCCTTTGATTAGAGTATTGTTTTCTGTCTGATTGGTGTTTATTATTTGAAAACATAGGAAGGAAACAAAACAAAGAGATTAAAACTCATCCTCCCAGGGACCCAAAATTCAGATAAGAAGGAATCAGCATTAGACAAAGCATCAGGCAGAAACCAATACCACTATAGGAACCACCAAGGAGGAAAGTAGGCCCCCACCAAAACTTAAATTCTTTCCAAAGTAATTTGCTTCTCTATTCTTTGCAACAGAACCCCTCCAATTCTGATTTTCTTATTTACAAGCAGCCATTTTATCTTCTCTTTAAATTCTTCCTGTACTTACTTTAGCAACTCTGAACTTGCTTCATTTCTTCTTCTCCTGGCACCCAAGGTAACTTCCTAACTTCTCTTTTCTACTGCAACATTATAATGCATTTTCTATGCATAGTCCCCCAATTTATACAACCCTATACAATTTTGAGCTACACACTGTATCACAGAATTGGGAAGAATGCAAATAGTAGATAAATAGTAATATAAAATGATGTGGGCTGCTAGTACCAGATTATGTCATGGTAAGGAATGTTAGGGACTCAGTGGCTAAGACATTGAACATGTTGATCAGAAAGGTGGCAGTTCGGCAGTTCGAATCCCAAGTGTCGCATAATGGAATGAGCTCCTGTTATTTGTCCCAGCTTCTGCCAACCTAGCAGTTCGAAAGCATGTAAAAATGTAAGTAGAAAAAATAGGAACCACCTTGGGTGGGAAGGTAACAGCATTTAGTCATGCCGGTCACATGACCACGGAGACGTCTTTGGACAGTGCTGGCTCTTTGGCTTTGAAACGGAGATGAGCACCACCCCTTAGAGTTGGGAACTACAACACATATGTGCAAAGAGAACCTTTACCTTTAAGGGATGCTGGGAGTTATAATTCAGCAGTATCTGGAGGACAAAAGATTTCCTACTTTTACATAGGTTTGGAAAGTGCAGATTACATAAAACCAATTAGCTAATAAGAGAGGAATATAGATCTTTCCATTCCTAATTCTTTCCTGAAGTTCTATTATCATGCCCAACTGGTTAACTCAAATTGATGCACTGAAATGTTTTAGTGCCTGAGTTCCAAGGATAAATTTTGCTTCCTTATCTTTAATTAGACCCAATTAGTCATATTTTGAAGGCCATTAGAAGCCTGATTTGCAGGGGAAGGGGACATAATAGGATGTAGGCTGTCAATTTAATAAACAGTTCCCATTCAACCGCAGAATAGCTGACACCAGGTGACTTGGGCCTGTCACTACCTCTCAGCCCTTCCCTGTTCCACAGGATTGCTGCTGAAAAGCTATATGAGAGCAGACTCCAAGGGAATTTCTAAATGGAAGGAGGGGAATGGGTATAAATAGATGAATTGCCTCCAATTTCCTTTACACTTAGTAGACCGAGGTTGTGTTTTATGAGGTGGAAGCTGTTCAGGTAATAAGGAAAACAGAGCCAGTAGATTCTTCCCATCTGCCTCTGGCAAGGAAATCCCCTTTTACCCTTTAACTAAATTTGTGGAATGCCTGTGAGATTAAAGTGGCCCCTGATTGCTGTAGCAAGATAACAGAATTTGGAGAAGATGGCAGTTTATGCATCAGTGAGAATTCCAATTGCTTTTCTGTCCCAATTTGAATTAATTCTGCACTGAATGCAATTGACCAATATTGCAGGTTGCAGTTCAAATCTTAGCACTGTAGGTAATGATTTTTTCTTCAATTTTGTTTTATGATTGTGCAGTATAAAATGTAACCTAAAAGGGCATTTTGATTGCATGTACTGCAAATGTTTGCGAATCTATCCTCCATATCCCATGCCATCTCCTCTCTGAGCAGCTAAACTGAGCCCCATTTTCACATTTAGGTTAGTGCCAGCTTCTTAAAACTCAGAAGGTGTGGCAGTGAAGGTGTGGCAAGTAATGTGTGGCACTGAGATGCCTTCAATGGCGGAATCACTGCTGGTCTTTTGAATGTTTGAAACCTTTATGGGGACTTTATGCAAAAATGGGATAGTTGAAAAACTCACCATGGTCATTTTGCTTCTATATTTCAGGTTAATTTTGACGGGCCAACCAAAATGAGCCCAGTGGACTGTAAATCACCTAGCATAAGTCTGGCATCCTGATCCAGTTGTTTTATATATAGTCTGTTAATAATAGAGGTCAAGGGGGTGAAATGTAGATTAATGATGGTGTTTAATACCTTAAAAGTTTTTGGATTTGCAATAATTAAAAGGTTCATGTGTGCTTTAAGATAAGCTTGGAGATTTCGACCATGGGGGCGTGGATATTATAGCGAGAATCAAAATGGTATCAAAAATCCACAAAAGTGCAATAGAAGCCTTGTACCTTTTATGTGAGTTTATGTACAATGTGCATTAAAAAGAATGAGGGCTCTGATTGCATGGTCATGATTGCCATGTTGAGGGTTTTTTTTTACTCCTCCTGTCCCTCCTACATCCTGAGAACATGGCTGATTTAGTGAAATAAGCCCAGCACACCCATAAATTCTATTAAGCCTTCAACTTCCCCAGCAAAGCTGACTCGGGAATTCTGGGAGTTGAAGTACACACATCTGAAAGTTGCCAAAGTTGATAAGCACTGCTGTAGACCACAGGGGTCAGATTTGCAGCGTTCTGTTGCTATCGTGTGACGTATCAGAATGTTTTTCCCATTTGTGGAGATGGGGTGGCTTGGCCTCCACATGACACATCTGGCCTGCGGGCCACCAGTTTGACACCCCTGCCCTAGACTGCACAGTTTTGCCTGTGAAATGACTGAGTTTAACAAGTTGCTAAGAGTGCTACTGTACATAGAAAAGAACTGCTGGGTGGCTGCGTACTGAGGCAAGCTAACTCAGCATAACATTTCAGAAACAAATTATATGGCATCACTGCAAATAATTAAGCGGTGTCATTTTTGATTACCTTGGTAATGAAGAGGCAAGCCAAGTGCTACTTATTATAACTCCAGGGCCTGGCAGTGCTGTCTTGTGTTTAAGTCATAATTGATTTTTGATTGTCTTACCTGAAGAAAATATCTCATTTTTGTACAGCGAATCCTTCTAGCTATTTGTAATTATGATCCTGATTCCAGGGAGAGTTGTTCCTTTACTGTTTGTAGTAGGGAAATTATTGGAGTGAATCATACACATTCTAGACTTTAATTGGCATGTAGCAAAGAATTTTACATGTGTGCTCATGCAAAGCCATTTCCCTGATTGAGTGGCCAAAAGAGAAGGAGACTTGTGTTGGAAATTTCTTGTTCAGGTCAAATAGTCTGAAATTATCTGATTTTTTTGGACAATCGTCCTTGATTGTTATTTAACAGCTTGAATTTGGGTGATTGTTATTATGTTTGTACTTTTAAAATGCACTTAGTTTTAAATTGTTATAGTCCAACAATATTTTTAAACAGAGAAAGTAATACTGTGTTTCCCCCCAAAGTATGACCTACACCAAAAGTAAGTCCTAGCTTGATTTTTACATGTGCACCCAATATAAGTCCTATCCCCCAAATTAACCCTAATTAAGATCCCACCCACTCCAGGGTACATTGGTAAAAATTAAGCTAGGATGGGGATGGTGGGTGGAGCTGCCCTACTACTTACCTTTGGACAGCCAGGCCTCTCACACCCCAATACCTGCCTTTCTTCAGCAGCCAACAAGGCCTGGAAGGTTTTCTAAAGGCCTCTGCAGCTGATTACAGAGCTCCAGATCCATCCAGAGCTCGGTTATTGGCTGCAGAGGCATTTAGGAAAGCTTTGCTGACCTCAGAAGAAGTTCCTGAAGGCCTCTGAAAGTGAAAAGGAGGCTGGAGGTGGATGCCTGCAAGTGAGATGACTCAGTGGATGTCACTCCCCTGAAAATAAGACTTGATGCCTTTTTTTGGCAAAAAAATATAAGACAGGGTCTTATTTTTGGGAAAACATGAGGAGATAAATGAGAGTTTTGGAGTAACTGCAAATAAGCTCTGTTTCCACCCCTGGGTATTTCAAAGCAATTTTTGGAGATCTAGTGGGGTTTAGGCACAAACTCATGATCAGTGGTGGGATGCAATCGGTTTAATAGCCAGTTCGGTGATCGCGTGCTTTGCACATGCGCATGCACACAGTATTAAAAAAACCGACCATTTTAAGCTTAAAAACTTACCCTCTATGTCAGCGCTGGTGAATAAAACAGCTGACGTGCAGCAATCCGCTGTTCCGCGCGAATCAACTGAGCTAAAAAAGAGGGAAATACAGGACAGGAAAGGGCAGGGGCGGGTGTGCGGGGCCGACTGCTCACCCGCACTACCGGTTCGCTAGAACTGGTGCGAACCGGTAGAATACCACCACTGGCCATGATGTTGGTTGGAATGAGTAATCAGAGTTCTGCCTGTTTTCTGTATGTGATAAATGTAAAAAAGAAATGAAACTTCATTCACACTAATTGTGGCCACTATTTAACTTTTTCAACCATAGCCTCTGGCGACCCTTCCAGAGACTGAATCTAAGGCAATGCACAGTCCTTATATAAATAGGCTGATTAAATAAATGAATATAAATAGATAATGTGTTCATAGGCTTATAGTAGATTTAAGGGAATATGTATGTTTGGTTTCCTGATTTCCTTCTGAAGCTTGAGCTTCTCTTTCCCTTTAGTCCTTCAGTAGAAACATTGGAATGAGGACAAAATAGCATTGGGGCATCTTAGAAGTTCAGCTTCTGAAGGATTCGTATAATGGTGAAAACACTTTCCTCGTGGAGATGCCTAGATCTGAGCGTGTTGCTTAGAGGGCATTGTGTACTAATGAGAACAGATAAGTTCACTCTGTGTTTAGCACATCCAGAGCCCATTAAAGGTGCTAAACAGAAGGATGCTATGATGGGATTAGATGTTTGGGTCAGAAATACTCAAGGGAGAAGTGTTTTTTCGCCTGGAAGTGGATGACCCCTAACCTTGCCTCTGCAAATATCCAATTTCATCTTGGCAGCTACTAAAACTTGTCAAATTATTATTATTTAATTATAATGCTTAAACTAAAATTATATTTAGACCAAGTATTCTTCAGAAAACAAAGAGTGCTTGGTTTCTAGGAACTTTCTATGCAGGTTAATTAGTAAATAAGTCCTTGAAGGTAGAGGCTCAGTTGTCATAATCAGATGAAACTTGGTACTTATATTTTGAACAATATAAATATCATTGTAGTGTTTGTGGGTAATAACCCCTAAATGTTCTCCAGTAAAAATTGTTTCCTGAATAAATGAGGCAACATTGGGCATGGTTCTAGTGAAAATGCTGGTTAGATCTTGTTCTGGGTAAGATATTGTGAATGGAAAGGTTTTGGGCAAACTATTGCAAACAAGCTGAGTGCTGTTTGCATTAAAGGCTGAAGAAGATGATAGAAACTGAATGATTTCTAAATTTGAACATGGGAAAATCCCAAATAAATTGAGGGTTGCGCAATGCTAATTTAAAAAGAGTGTTCAACCCTATTGTGCATGTCTCAGTTTTGTTCCTAAATACTATCTGGTAGTTGTAATTTAAAATCAGTAATGTAATGTAATAGTGGAAAAAAGGAGCTTTCCATTTCCTAAGTATGGATGAACTGAAAACCAGAGGCAAAGAAAATGCTCAATAAGTAAATTAGGATCTTCTAGATTAGACCTGTAAAACTGGTGGCCTGTAGATCAGATACGTCATGTGCAGGCCACTCCCACTCTGCAAAGGCAAAAAATGTTGTGATATGTCATGATGTCAGGTGACGCAATCAAGTTTGACACTAGTGTTCTAGATGGAGATAAATTGTTAAGGCTAAATCTAAGCAAGACAGAATTGCTGCTTGAGGAGCGGCACTTCCCTTAAGGAAGCAGGTCCATTACTTAAAGTAAATGGCCAAGAAGTCTTTGGCCAGTTTCTGCTGGTTCAACAATTACGGCTCTTCCTGGGATAACAGAGTCATGCAGCAGTAACTCATGGTATCATCACACAGCTAGATTATTGCAATGTGCTCTACATGGGGCTGCCTTTGAAGATTACTCAAAATGTACAATTGGCACAAAACACACTGGCTCATGTGCTATTTCAGTGAAAGAGGAGGACTAGAACTACTGTATTTTTTGGACTATAAGATGCTCCGAAGTATAAGATGCACCTAGCTTTTGGGGAAGAAATCAAGAAAAAAAAATCTGCCTCTGCCTCCAGCAACTTGCCTTCTTGCAGCAAATAGCAAACAGGCCAAAAATAGGATGCGTGGAGGGTGAAAATGGGGTGCATAGAGGCTGGAAATGGGGTGCATGGAGGCTGAAAATGGGATGCACAGAGGCCAAAAATGGGCCACGTGGAGGAAGCGATAGGTGCAGCAGCGATGGGTGGCGCTGGTATCAATGGGTGGCGATCCCCACAGCCTGGAACAATTGATAGGAGGTATTCTGGGAGGCAGATCCAACCACCAATCAGCTGTTCGTGCTAAATCAGGCTATGCTGAAGCTGACCACGCTGTTTGCTGTAAGGAGGCAAATTGGTGGGAGGCAGAGGCAGATTTTTTTTTTCTTGTTTTCCTCATATTACACCTGTTCTATGGGATCTGTACTACTTGCTAATAGATTTCTGGATGCAGCTTAAAAAACTAGTTGTAACCTATGAAGCCTTCTGTGGCTTGGCACCAAAGTGTCTCCAGGTTTGCTTATTTCAAGTAGAATCAACATCATGTCTTATATCTGTGCAAACATGGGTGTAGAGGTGTTGTTCTGTCATGGCTTCCATTCTGTGGGATGAGCTTCCCCTGACAGATTTGTTCTAACCCTGTTTACCTTTTCAAAACAAGTCAAATTTGAACTTCCCTGAAGGTCTTTCTAAGCTAGTTAAACAATGACCCTGGGAAATTAATGCTGTTTTCCATCTTCAGGTTTATTTTATTATTACATTTCAGTTCTGTATTTAGCGTGGATGTTTTATACTGAGAGTCCTATAGTTAAGATGGTATAATTACCACACTAGACAAATGCTGTAGATGAAATAGCCAACAAGATTCACTCAGTTGCAAGCAAATGGTGCTACTCCTGGAATTCAGTTTAGGGGACTGGAAACAGCTGAGCTTAAGAAAGCTAGCAGAGGAACCTTTCTAGCTAGATGTTTCTACTCTATTGCAGCTAGAATTTTCAACAGGTAATACAAGCCACTTTTGTGGGTACTTTTGGATTTTGGAGAACATAAACTGGATGCCAGGTGGCATAAGAAGAAAAAAAATCTCCCTTGATTTGAGCAGCAGTCCTGGTCAAGATATGGATACCTCTGTGTGGTCTCTCGGCAACGGTTCAGTGGTAATTTGATGCTCCCTTTTTTTGGAGTGTTTTTTCAACTTTCTGTTGTAAAAAATCAATTTACCACTGGGGTGTCCAAGCTTGACGACTTTAAGACCTGTGGACTTCAACTCCCAGAATTCTGGCTGGGGATCTCTGGGAATTGAAGTCCACAAGTCTTAAAGTTGCCAAGGTTGGAGACTCCTGATTACCAGGTGGTGATATTGCTCCCTACCATTTCTTTAGAACATGAGGATGCACCTTATCAGCATTGCTCATATTTGTCTCTTTTCTGTCAGATGAGCTCATTTCCAAACAGCTCCTTGCACTATTACCACCCACATTTTTTGTTTACATTTTCTATGAAGGCCTCTGGAGCTTAAGTGGGCCTCAAAGGATAACTGAAGATGAGGTGGTGACTGGCATTTTGTTTTGCCACACATCAGCTTTCCTTAATTTTTAATTACAAAGATATAAAACAAACTAGGTGGGGCAGGTAGCCTAGGGGGTATTGTTCCTCATCCCTTCTTCAGAGCCAAACCCACAATTCCTGCTACTACAGGAATGAACAATCTAAAATAAGAGGCAAGCTGAAATCTTTGGGAGGGTAGAAAAGATGCACCTAAGTTTCTTAAATAAAATCTACAGGAGCATATTCTTGCGGAGAAATGAACCTTATCTGGAGGATGGACGCCGAAATCTAATGCACCAAGTGACTTTTTCAAATTTTAGTCAGCCAATTAACTCTCTGTTCCACGGTGGCATACACATTAGTACAGAAATGGCTGGTGACAAACGCTTGATTGCAATGTTAAGAACTTAAGCAAGACATGTAATAGCAAAAAGTAGTCACAGGTTTATGAGGTGTATCAATTAGCTAATAGCAATGAACGTTAAGGGGCAGATTCTTGGAGATGGTTAACAGAATCAGGCAAGCTGTGAACTGTAGCTGATTGGCAAGATCTGAGAAGAAGCAGGTTGTGCAAGATCAGAAAACCCATCCAGGAATTGTCACAGAACTCTCATACATGTTTCTCTCCATAAATATCAATCTTTTATTCCATATTCTTCTAGATGGCAAAAAAAAAAAAAAAAAACCCACTACTATAAATTAGGGTCAAACTAGACCTGATATTAATTGTGTCCATTCAATTAATCTGGATGCTTTTGCTATTGAAATTGATAGCTTTGGGGAAAATAAGAGCAGTTTAAATTCTCCTCATGATAGAATGAAGCTAGTTAAATGTTAGGCTTTTCATAAACCTATAATATACTTATTGCAATTAAATCTCCACTCAGTTATAGTCATAAAACTGCTTTACTGTACAACAGGTCTAATTTGGTAATTGTGCTTTTGAGACGAATCTGACCCAAAGTTCTAAGTGCATTTTTCTGAGGGTTTTTTTTGCAAACAAAAAAAAAAGATGACGTATCTATAAGATCGATATAATAATAATAGGGTCCTGCTTTGTGGAACAGTATCACTGCACAGACTCTCTCTGGGAGGGAGATGGACAGTCTCCAAATGAATAAACAAATAAACATTATCCACTCAGATATCCAAATGCCCCTCTCTACTCTGTTAACCTTTAATAATGCACTGAAAACCTGGCTGTTCCCCCAGGCCTTTGGGCCTAAAGGCTCTGCTGAACTGATGTCATTTTTATTGTAATTGCATTTTTGGGACAGTGTACATTTTTATCTGGTTTGTTGTCCTAATTATGTGCTGTCAAGGGTGATTGTTATGAGATGTGGAGAAGTGGTTTAAGTAAATTGGTCTTTTATGTGTGTTCAAGTCCTTTTCTATCACAATTCCAGTTGCTTGCATGTAGAAGAAGTCTTCCTTGTTGCAGAAATTTGAATGCGTTTGGAAAAAGCTGTCACATTCATAATTTGGGGAGAGCAGAAGTTATTCCTTCTGCTCGCGTGAACACTTTTAACCCTTTTTGTAATGCCTGAAAAGGGCTTAAAATAAACAAGAATCATTGTAAGTGGAGACTAAATGCAGTTTTGATGATTACCAGAAATTTATCATTCATGTGAGGATTGTAATCCTTTGCAGTTCAAATTCGTGAGTAGGCTTTAGCATGAGGAACTTTTAGGATACATTTTGTTATAGAAGAGACTTGAGAACACATTTTCATGAGTTACTATTATAGTATGAAAATTACTGGCACTTTCTGCACCACAGTAAACCAAGACAAAAAATAAAAACATTGAAAAAAGGCTCCTTCCTTCTTTCCTCAAAATATGAATTTGATGCCAGGAAAGGGAAATATTAACAGCCGTTATATACATTGTAATGTTAAGGGAACCTGTTGTCAATAAGGTCATTTAATCAGAGTTAATTATTAATCATTAATAAATTTGCTGCTTGCCAACATTTTCCTTCCTTTCTATCTAGCTATGTTACCTCAGATTTATGCAAAGAAATGGAAAATAAAAAGATGTTCCAGATAGGTGGTGGAAGAAAAATCAAGAGATCTTTTGGAGATGTCCCTGGGTTGATGGGATCCATCCTTCCTTCCTTCCTTCCTTCCTTCCTTCCTTCCTTCCTTCCTTCCCTCCTTCCTGTCTTCCTTCCTTCCTTCCTTCCTTCCTCCCTCCCTCCCTCCTATCTTCTTTTTCAATTAAAGCACTGCCATCCTAAAATACCATCAGAAGGCTCTGCCTATGGTTTATAGGAATACATATAACACAGGGGGCTCCATCTTCCGGTCCGTGGACTGGCACCAGTCTTCGGTATGCCAGAAACCGGGTTGTGTATCCCATCTGCAGGATACAGGCAGCACATGACCCCCCCCCCCCACTTGGTCCATGGAAAAACCCCTCTCACCATGGAGCTGGTCCCTTGTGTCCAAAAGGTTGGGGGCCACTGATATAAAATACACAAACCTAGCAGGTATAGAGTTCATTTACACCTGTTATCAGGTATGCTTTTCTTTGATCAACAAACTCCAATTCATTGGCTACTGTTTTGCTGGAGCATCTCTAATCCAGCTTGAAATAGATGACATTTGGCCAAAGACCAGACCACCCTTGTTTGTATACTCAAAGAGAAAACAGATCCTGCCTTCATTACTCAAATCATTAGCCCCTAGACAAAAAGGAGAAACAAGAAACAAATCACCCCAGTGACATCCAGGTCTTGCTTTATTTTATCCTGACAGGGTCTGTTTCTGCAGCACTGCTTCCCTCTCCCACCACCCCGAGCGTCTGTTTCCTGTTACTCTTCATGGAAATTGAAGCTGGGCCTAAAAGACCTTGGAGGCTTGTATCTTCTCTTCACATGAGTGAAGCTTCAGCGATAAACTTGAACTTAAACTTACCGAGGCGTAACTGAGGGTTCATTTGATAGCTAGTGGTTTTCAGCCCCACCGCACGGCTTGGGAGGCTCAACGTGAGTGAGATTGTTAATGTCCTGTGAGAGAAAACAATAACACATTTCATTAATGCGTTCATCTGTGAAGCGTCTATTAGTGCACTGGAGGTATTAATGACGTTATGCTTGAAAGTGACATGTGGGGCCTGACAGGAATGGCAAGGTCTGATGAGAACAGATGACAAGATAAGCAAATATTTGAACGGCTTCATTTGCCTGGCAGCCAAAGGATGCGTTAAAGCAGAAGTGAGCAAGGAAATGCCTGGAAAGGAAGGAAAGAAAACCCTTTGTTGGTGTACAGATGGAGTTGCAGCCAACTGGGAGAAAGCAGGCAGGGATACAAGACAAGTTTATACATGGGCAAGGCAGCATTTCTTTAAATTTCCAGCTCCTCAAAAGACATATTAGGAGAAATACTAAGGTTATGTCCTGGAAGTGATGTGCAAAAGGTTACATTGTACTGTGGGAGATTATTACAAATATTGGTCAGGTTTTTTTTTTATTGTAAGCATTAATCATATGGGATATCTCCCCCCCCAAAAAAGGTGCTAAGAATAACTTTTAAGTCTCTGGAGTATGACACGTTGACCCACGTTGATTTTTGCCTAGCACTACCTGATTGTGCAAATGAAGCCCATATGTTTAATTTATGGTTCAAAATTGATAGAGTTTTACTTTAGGAAGGAAGCAAAGGGATTTACCAGTGTAGAAAATTCAAATGCTAAAATTAGAGGCAAATTAAAAGTTAAAGATTTGTTGATACAAAATGATAAGCAAGCAAGCAAACTATTTTCTTTGGTTGAATAGAAATTTCAGTCAGGAGAAATTAGGTAGACTAAAACTGTCTAAGTTTTTTGGGAAAAGATAAAAGGATTTGCATTGTTCTCATGCTCAGCTGATGAATGCAACCTTACTAAGTCTAATTTCCTGAATTAAGGAAGGTGGTTAACAAACAGATGTATGGATTTGAAGCTTATAATACCACTTTGGCCTAATAAAGCCTCCTTCACTTGTGAATAGGATATATATTTCATCTTTTGCATACCAACCAAATACTAGGAAGTATTTTCAATGTACACATTGGCAAATGGATATGTGATTGTGAAGGCATTTCATTATTACAAGTCTATTCCAGGCTGTCCTTGTATATTTGCCCAGTCTATGTCAGGAATGTCAAACTGGCATCCAGATGTGTCACCTCAGCTCCGCAAATGGGAAAAATGTTGCAAAACATCATGTGATGGCGACGCAATGTGATGAGTTTGGCACTTGTGATCTATGTGTTTCTATATTTATATAAACCATCCAAGACTCAAACAATTTTCTCAGTTGCCACCTCTTCCTTACCTGTCCAAACTGGTTCTTATGGGTTTGAAGATTATGGAAACGTTGACCTCATCTGTCAACCTTTGACAGCATAGGCTGTCTTCATCTTCAAATCATTGTTCAAGGAGAGGTCATAGCACTACTATCTATGGATTGATGAGATTAAACCTTTGGCTATTGCCTGAAGTAATTGAAAGCAGGGCAGCAAGCAGGTGAGGTTAACCCATCCCATGTGGCTTAATGTAGGCCAAAGTTGCAGGAGAGAGGGGCTCTTTCCCAGGGAGCAAACTTTGGAGTCTTTGGAATGCAGAAAGAAAGTGACGGTAGAGTCCCCTTAGCAATTCACAGGGTATATCTAGAAGTAATGCAGATAAATACTTTAGACTGGCATCTCCCTTCCCCTTGGGCTTGATATCCCTATCAACTTTCTGTAAATCCCCCAAAACTTGATTGTATCAACTGACTAGGAGGATGTTGAAGGAATAGTAAGTTAATGAGGTAGCTCCATTGCAGTGATGTGCAGTCAGGGGAGGCAGGGCCTCACCACTGTCATCATGAAAAGAAAAGAAAAATTAAAAGGAAAAAGGCTGAGGTAGTTGCTGCCAGAGTCACAGTGGATGACTCTGCTTAGTGCTTAACTGTTTAAAAAAGCCTCTTAAAAAGTGCCCTCTACAGGAGGAGGCGGGAGAACCATGTGCCTCATTTAGTTTTTATGATCACTCGAACAGAGTTAAGCAAGGGTTAAAAGCCAAAAAATTCCTCATGTAGATGAGGCACATGGTTTTCTTGCCTCCTCCCATAGAGGGCGGTTTTTTAGAGGCTTTTTTAAACAGTTAAGCAGAGTCATCCATTGGGGACTCTGGCAGCAGCTAACCCAGCCTGACCTCAGCAGCTCTTGCCTTTTTCCTTTTATATTTTTACATTTTCATCATGGCAGACAAGAGCAGAGTTGAAATCCTCTGTGAAACAGCTGGAAAACAGCTGGGTCGGAGGGAGGGGGAGGAATTCAAAACTAATGTAACTTGTAAGTAATTGTATTATTGTAAGTAATTTGTGTGTGTGTGTGTGTGTGTGTGTGTATGTGTGTGTGTGTGTTTTACCTGACTCTGCTGGCGCGTGGGCTGGCTCTTTTTTTTATGTCGGACATAGTGGCAGGGTGGCTTTTGCCTCTAGCGCCGGGGCAGCAGGGCGGCTTTTACCTGCTGCCTCACCAGCCATAAACCTCACCGCACATCACTGCTCCATTGTCTATAATATCTAATGCTCTCTCCTTGAGTTTTAATTATAATATTCATATTTTCATTATTTATTGGTTTTTGTGTTGCTATTTTATAGCTTTTATTATACTTCAACTGAAGTCACGTATTGTGAGATAAATAAGCTTATTTCAACAGACAGAAATGCCAATTGGTGAGTACATAATACTGCGCCATGTTGTATTTGTTGACGGGGAACTCTTATTTTCCAAATTTTGAACCTTACCCCTCTCAGGCTTGCTTTGCCAAGCCTGCTTGCTTTTTTCATTATGAATGAAGAGAAGAGTCTGCTTGGAACATGGTTGGATGTTTTGCATGAGATTCAGGAAGGAAAAGGATGTGACAGCAGCACAAGCCAGTCTTTGGATGACAATCTCACACATCTCAAGGCTATCAAGAATAATTCAATATGAGTGATCAGACACGCTTGGCAGCATTTCCAAGAAAAAGGAGACAGAAAGAATGGAGGCGGTTTCTTGTTTTACTCGATCTAATCAAAATGTCCTTCTACAGCTACAATTTTTCTATTTAGCACAGAATAGAATGGAAATTCTGGCTAGCTGACACCCCGTTGCCCAAATTAACATACTACGTGTGATTGCTGGTGATTTAAAAATACAAAGAAAAAGATTTCCCCCTTTTTGTTTTTCAAAGCTAATAAATACATCACACTCTTGAAGATATTCACAATCCACTTTCTACTCCTAGGAAAGCTGGCACTATATTAATTCACCATACTTTTCTGCTCATATTTCTTTGTGCTGAAGGTTAAAAACATTTGTTAGCCAGATCAAATTCTTATTTCTGCACAGTTGTGATTAGTTAAACAGAACAAAACAAAAGAAAACAGAACATGACAGAACAAAAGAAAGCATCCTTTTGCTTAGGATATTTTGCTACAGATTTTTTTTAATCTGGAAGAAGTTGTCTATATTTTTATTATCAAGGCTCAAGTACTGAAGCAATAACATTAAATAATTACTTTAATAACACATATTTTAAAGTCCTACATTCACATATTTTTCTACTATTATTAAAAATATAAAGATTATTTTAATAAGTTAGAATATTTCTTTTCTAGGAAACCAAGTGTTGTATGCAAACCCTTATATTAGCATCTATTTCAGAATTAATATCTAGTATCCATTAATGTTTGTTTATTATCTATTAACATCTCAATATTCAAGAATTCTTACAAGAGCAATGTAATTAATGGTGCTGCGTTTGGTGGTAAAATTTCTTTTCATATTAAATCCACATTTTAATATGTATCTATATTATTGATATAAATAACAACATAATTTGAAGATAAATGAGAGATAAAGATAAAAATCCAGGTATTATTAAATTGTTTTTCCCTTAGCAGCATAACTATAATCACCACATTACTTGGATCACAGGTAATCCACACAGATATGGAAATACTGTATTGATTCTGATTTTTTAAAAAAATAAGCTTTCTCTTTTTTAGTATGTGTTTCCTCTTCACAAATAAGTTCTGCAGTGTACTGAAAAAAAACCCACTGAAAATTAAATATTGCTGGGGTTGACAAGTTCTTATTCACTTCTCTAATCAAATGCATCTTGGTAAATAACTCAACAACTTCTATTTCCATCTTTCTCTTCATCCTTCAAAACGTACTCTAGAATGTCCCCCACCTCCATTTTTTAACCATTCTTCTTAAATGTGATGGAATATTGTTTTAATTTGTTTTTACCACAAAGAAAATTTAATTGAATACTCATTGCCAGACTGGAAGGTTCCCCCCACCCCAATGAATTATGAGTTGGTTGATGTTGCCCTTGTGTGTCCTACATTTCATTGTATAATCCTCTTTGTACAGTGCAGTACCCTATGCAGGGGTGGTATTTACTTACCTTCCCTACCAGTTCATAAATGTGTGCCCACGTGCTGCATCTGTGCATGCGCACTCCACCTTCCACACATGTGCTTTGCCTTAAAAAAGGGCCTAAATGGGATGCCGTAGAGCCGGGGTGGATGGACAAGGCCTCCCGCTATTTCCGCTACCGGTTTGGGTGAATTGGTCAGAACTGGCAGAATACCACATCTGACTCCATGCCTCTATGAAAGCCCAATTTTGGGATAACGTTCCCACATTAGGAAGCAGAGTAAACTGCTGTACATCCCGCCATCTTCTAACAACAAAAAAGGAGACCTATCATATCTGTGACGCAAAAATACAGAGAGCTGCTAAATACTACAGTATCTATAATAAATTAAAAAATATATTTGCAAAGCGGTGAGAAGCCCTGATGATGAGATTCAAAACCATTTTTGTAAAGGAAGAAAATTTTGGAGGAAAATTTGGAGGAGACATTTTAGCACCATACTGTGTGTTACAAGCAGTACAGTAGGTCAGTACTACTGCTTCTTTTTCTAACAGATGTTTAGCGGGAGGAGCTTGCCAGTTTTAAAATGAACACTGT
This sequence comes from Thamnophis elegans, assembly GCF_009769535.1. Classification (NCBI taxonomy): domain Eukaryota; kingdom Metazoa; phylum Chordata; class Lepidosauria; order Squamata; family Natricidae; genus Thamnophis; species Thamnophis elegans. The sequence goes on along the minus strand of NC_045543.1, from coordinate 82,899,867 downwards.
TGTGTATTGAAGAAAGTCCTCGCTGTTACGAATGACAGCTCGGAAGCAGCCAGGCGCGTCTTAGCCAATCAGACGCGCCTGTCAGTTGCCGAGCTGTCATCAGCGCGAGCTGTAACACGAGCCAGGTGATTGCAGTATAAAAGGCAAGCCGTTTAAACAGTTAACTGTCTTGTTAGAGCAACAACCTTGTTGATTGCTATATTGTTTCAGCTGTTCCTGCAGCCGCCTAGCCGGCTTCATTTAATACATTGTTGCGAGTTTTGTTACACTACTTCAGCTACTGAATAAAAGGTTACAGAGTTTTAAAGGACCTGCCTGGTTTTTTCAGTTATAATACTGGCGACGAAGACTGGGGACCTGTAACCTGAAGAAAATCAACTGCAATTTTCTTCTCTCAGTTGTTTAGAGTTCTCCTCACCGTCATGGCTGGTATGCCTACTTTTGCACCTTTTGGAGTCGGAGGTGAGACTTGGGAAGCATTCCTGGAAAGGTTTGAGTGCTTTCTGATCGCAAATAACCGCCAGGGTTATTCTCAAGCGCGAAAGTGCGGATTTTTTCTTACAGCTTGCGGTCCGGAAATGTTTGCCACCGCAAGGTCTTTTGCCGCCCCAAGAGCGGTTTATGACCTCTCGTGGCAAGAGCTCACAGATGGGCTTCAGGCTTACTATGCCCCTACCCCCTCCCAAATAGCAAGACGTTTTGCTTACCGCAGGCGCGTCCAAAAGCCTGCAGAGAATGTCAATCAGTTTTTGCAAGCTTTAAGAGTTGCTGCAGCACAGTGCGATTTTCCTGACTTAGAGGCTAATCTTGCAGAACAATTTGTCTGTGGATTAAAAGACATTTTCCTCAGACGCCGGCTTTTGGGCAAGCCTAAAGTCACGTTAGTTTATGCCATAGATGAGGCTCGTGCTGCGGAGTTGGCAGATTCGTCATCCAGCGAGATAGAACGTTACCTCGCGCAGATGACAGTTGCTGGCAGTTTACCAACGGGTCAAGCCTCAACTGCCTTGGTTCCTCCTCCACTACAACAGCCAACGTACATCACCAATTTAATTGATGAGCTTGCCCCTCTTCCAGACTATTTACTTAATTTACAGGTGGACAGGATTGGGGCACAGCCCCGCAGACAGCAACCGCGTCAGCAGCAGTCTATCAGCCGTCCGCTTTCTAATTCAAATGCCTGTTTTAGCTGCGGTGGTCCGCATGCCAGGGCTTCCTGCCCCTTTAAGGCTGCAGAGTGCCGCCGTTGCGGAAAAAAAGGACATTTGGCCAAAGTTTGTAGAGCTGCTCAGCCTGCTACAGCTGCAACGTCTGCTCCTCCACCTCCTTATGGGACAGCTGCTTCAAACAGAAGTCCTCAGCCCCGTGCGTCTGCTCAGCGACAGGATAATTGCTTCAACGTCAAGCAAGCTGGCCTGCCGTTTCCTGATGTCTCCATCAATTCTTCCTCAGAGGGTACGGACAAGATAATTGTCACTCCATTGATCGAAGGTCAACCTTGCAACATGGAAGTAGACTCTGGAGCTTCCAAATCCTTGTTATCTTGGGACAAATTTTCTCTTTTGTGCCCCCATGTTAAACGCTGTCACCTTTCTCCTCCTGACTCTATCTTAAAGGACTATCAGGGGTCTAGCATTTCTATTGTTGGTTCCTATAATGTCAGAGTTTCTTATGGGCAGCATTGTACAACTTTGCCTGTTTTAATTGTGCTTAAGCCCTTGCCATCCATTCTAGGTTTGGATTGGTTCAGCCCACTGGGTCTCTCAATACATGGAATTCATTCCATGACAGACACTTCTGCTGATGTGGCATTAGTTTTGTCAGATTACGCTGACATTTTTGATGGCCAGCTGGGCCGGTACAAGGGTAACCCTATCTCTCTCAACTTGGATCCCCAGGTTGCTCCCATCAGACTGAAGGCCCGCAGGGTGCCTTTTGCTTTAAGGCCCAAGGTTGAATCCGAGCTCGACAAGCTCGTGGCACAGGGCATACTGGAGCCAGTCGACCATTCACCGTGGGAGACCCCAATTGTCATTCCAGTGAAGCCCGACGGCTCCATTAGGGTCTGTGCCGACTACAAATCCACCATCAACCTCGCCTTGCAAGCAAACCCATATCCAGTCCCTGTTGTACAACATCTGCTCCATTCCCTGGGGCAGGGTTGTATTTTTGCCAAACTGGATATGGCGCAAGCCTACCAGCAGCTTCCTGTGGATGACGATGCGGCGGCTGCCCAAACCATCGTCACCCACCGGGGGGCTTTCCGTTGTCGCCGCCTACAATTTGGCGTATCCGTTGCCCCGGGGATTTTCCAGAGTCTCATGGAGCGGTTGCTCCATGGGCTTCCAGGAGTGGTACCATATTTTGATGACGTCCTGATCGCTGCAAACAGCCGATCAGACCTCATCAAAGTTCTAAGGAAAGTCCTCGACCGTTTCAGGGGCGCGGGACTTAAATTGAAACGCAGCAAGTGTTTCTTTGCTGTTCCCCAAGTGGAATTTCTGGGCTTCACAATTGACGCCCAGGGAATTCACCCTACCCCTTCAAAATTGGCAGCTATCAGGGACGCACCTGCTCCAACTTCCAAGGCGCAGTTACAATCGTTCCTGGGGCTTTTAAATTTTTATGCACCTTTCATTCCACACAAGGCATCACTGGCCGAGCCCCTGCATCGGTTGCTGGACCGATCAGCGCCTTGGCAATGGGGCAGTCGCGAAGCACAAGCGTTCGCAGCTGTCAAATCCCTGCTGACGTCAGATGCAGTCTTAGTCCAATACAGTGACAAGATGCCTCTGACTCTAGCATGTGATGCCTCACCCGTGGGTTTGGGAGCCGTTCTGAGCCATGTCCTGCCCAATGGTTCAGAAGCTCCCATAGCTTTTTACTCCCGGACACTGTCATCAGCAGAAAGGAATTACAGCCAAATTGACAAGGAGGCTCTAGCTGCAGTGTCAGGAATTAAAAAATTCCACGATTACTTATACGGGCGGCATTTCACCTTGTTTACAGACCATAAGCCACTCCTTGGGCTTTTAGGAAGCAGAGTAAACTGCTGTACATCCCGCCATCTTCTAACAACAAAAAAGGAGACCTATCATATCTGTGACGCAAAAATACAGAGAGCTGCTAAATACTACAGTATCTATAATAAATTAAAAAATATATTTGCAAAGCGGTGAGAAGCCCTGATGATGAGATTCAAAACCATTTTTGTAAAGGAAGAAAATTTTGGAGGAAAATTTGGAGGAGACATTTTAGCACCATACTGTGTGTTACAAGCAGTACAGTAGGTCAGTACTACTGCTTCTTTTTCTAACAGATGTTTAGCGGGAGGAGCTTGCCAGTTTTAAAATGAACACAGCTCAATAAGTATTAAAGCTTGGAGAATGTTTATTTGAATTCACTCTTCAAATCTACGTGCTGATCATCCGCTGAAGGTCTGTTTTCTAACACTGACAGTTATACAGAGCGGATGTTTAATGAAACAAATACAAAAACAGTCTTGCTGTATGAATTATCTAACAGCTATAAAGTAATATGTGAAATATTTTGACCTTTCTGAGTCACTAATGGTAAACAGAAAAATGTTCTAGACAAGGCACGACATTTATTAATTGAAAATGTGGGAAATGAAAGGAAATAGAAATGTCATATGATACCATAATGGATTTTAACCCAGATATTTCCTTAAGATTGATACCTTGTTCTTTAGCAATATAATTGTGGATTTACTATCAACCACCAAGAAATCAGCTAATACAGTGTCACTCCTTGCTTTAATTTAGTTTTTTCTAATGAGTGGCCTCCAGATGTGTTGGGACTCCAATTCCCCAAATGTCTGGCTAGAATGGCCTTTAATGAACCTTGACAGGTAAGCTGCCATTCAATGAATCTAAAATTTCATTATCATTGGAACTCTGACAATATTTAATAACTTGAAAACAGAAATAAAAAAAGAAAGCAATCCCTACAAATCTAAAATGTGAACTGTTTCCTTAAAGTTGTGATCAAAATTAAATGTTAATAATTTAAAATGATTATGAAAATCCAGTAGTTTGAACCCAGTTTATTATGAAAACTGTAGATGGTTAAAAAAGAAATGAAATTATTTATTTTGGTTCTCCCACATTAATTAATCTTCTGGTTGAATTGTTGAATTTATATCCCATCTTCAAGACGTTGAGTAGGATATATATCGCCTATTTTCCTCTATTTTGTCCCTCAAAAATTGACTTTGTAGTGTACGTTAAGAGTAGTAATTAGCTCAAAATCATTCAAGGACTGTCAACGGCTGTACTGTGGATTTGAACTTGGATTTCCCCAGTCCAAGTAGTTTTTCCATCAGTATCTTTCTATAAAGTTCTCCCTTTCATCTATTGAATCTGCCCTCAAAATCAACCAGTTTAGCAAAACCCCTCTCCACGAATTATGATTCCCATAAACCCTAACTATTATAGTTGTGCTGTTTAGGTTGAAAAAGATTTTTAGTTCATACATCTGGAGGGCATCAAGTTAAGACAGATTGTTTTTGAGTCTTCACTTTGTAAGTTCATTTTGTGCTTTTTACATCTACCATGGAAGTAAAAATGAATGTATTAACTCCACTGAGATCTATTTCTTCCTGCAAAATAAATTCCATGTACTAGGCATGATTCAGTCTTGTTAAGAGCAGTGCCTCATGGCAGCCTTAAACTGCTTTGTTTCCATGCTGATACCAGTTGGAAATGAAGCCAGCTTAAGAAATTGTTGTCCGGATTCCAAGGTTTGGCAAGGATGTTGGCCTGGTCTTCTGTCCAGATAGTTCCTACTGATAGATTTTCCCTACCTCCCTTACACTTGTCAGTAAAGTATGTACCAACTGCTTTCTTTTCCATAGAGGATTTGTGAACATCTGGTTTCCATTAATAAAACTTTCTCTCACACACACACAGACACACACACACACGGGAGGGAGGGAGAGGGAGAGGAGGAGAAGGAAATGGAGGGATGGAGGGATGGAGAGAGAGAGAGAGAGAGAAAGAGAGAGAGAGAGAGATACTGTTGACTTTTATTCATGCGTGATATCTTCACATTTGGTAAATCTGCCAATAAATCAGTTAAAAAGAAGAACATAGATTTAAAGTAGAATAACAGAGTTGGAAGGAATCTCAACAAGTTGCAGGAATTGGATATGTCTAGTCTAGAGAAAAGAAGGACTAGGCATGATATGATAGCAGTGTTCCAATATTTGAGATGCTGCCACAAAGATGAGGGGGCAAAGACAAGAAACAATGGATGGAAACTAATCAAGGAGAGAAGCAACCTAGAACTAAGGAGAAATTTCCTAATGGTGAAAGCAATCAACCAATGGAATGGCTTGCCTTCAGAAATTGTGAGTGTCCATCACTGGAGGCTTTCAAAAAGAGATTTGACAGCCATTTGTCTGAAATGATACAGTGTATCCTGCTTGAGCATGGGATTGAACTAGAAGACCACCAAGGTCCCTTCTGTGTTCTATGAAGTGATAGTTCGATTGCATGCTGCACTTTCCAGACTATGCCTGAAAGATTGTGTCCACTTTGGTTACTGCAACATAAGAAGAATGCTGAATAATTGGAAAAAGTACAGTGAAAAGCATCAAAGATGGTGAGGGGCTTAAAAATTAAATCTTATGAGGAACAGTTAAAAGACTAGATTCATTAGCCTAAAGAAGAAAAAGGAGAGACAAAATAGCAACATTCCAATAGTTGAAGGGACACGTCACAGGGAAGACTGTGTAATTATCTTCCTAGTGCCCAAAGGTAGGACAAGAAATAATGGATGAAAGTGTTACAAAGAAAGCCCAGTTGCCTACTGAAAATAACACTCTTGGGACAACCATGACTTGGATGACCGAGAATCTCTACAGATTTTAGCTATACAATTTGGGATGAACACTCTTTGAATGCTGTGGGAGTAGGAATGGATTTCCAGAGGAAAAAAATTGCGGACTGCAGGAACCAGGTGACCCTGAGGACACAGATAAACCTTCAAGTGCTTCAAAGACCCTCTAAAAGGATGCAGATTGCCAGCTATCTGCAAGGAATATAAATGTTTCCATTCCCCTCTGTTGTGGCCCAGCAGGAGCCGTTGGAGCTGCCACCAGACTCCGACAGCGAGGGGCCCTATGAGTTGGCTCTGGAGGATGTGGAGGATCCTGGACAGGGTTCTGACTCCGAGCAGGGCGCAGAGAGGCTGGTTGGCCACCAGGAGGCACCTGAGCCTTGGACCAGTGGGGAGGAGACAAGGGAGAGTGAGCCGGAAGCCAGTAGTGAGTTGTTCCTGGATGCACTCCATCGAAGAGCTAATAGGTGTCATTAGGAGGTACTTGCACTTAGCTGGTGGTCATTAGGCTCTTCTCCAGACTATAAAAAGCTACTTGTGCACATGCCCCTCTTTGCAGAAGTCAACGCAGGATTGAATGTCGGAGGACATTACTGTGAGCTTGGCCAGCTGGATTGCTGCCAAGCCTTATCTGTGTTTATTGCTGCCTGAGTTTGTCTGAGTTGCTGCCAAGGTCCTTATCTGTTTGTTATGCTTGGCTTCCAGCAACTGAGGTTTTGGTTTCTTGCTATTAAAGTACATTCCAGTTAAGCTTGTCTTGGCAATCATTACTAGATGGAGGAGGGGGTCAGAACACCCCACTATCCTGTCAGAGCTAAAGAAGCTTCTTGGATGAAAAGTGAAACATCCTCAAAGAAAAAGCAAGGAAGTCCAGTTGCTTCCTGAAAAAAAGCACCTTTGGGACAACCATGACCTGGATGAATGAGAATCTCTACAGACTGTTACAAAGAAAGATTCAAATTTGAAGTAAGGAGTTTCCTAAACACGAGACCTGCCAAGCAGTCAAACAGCCTGCCACTTGGAGTCATGGTTGCATAGTCATTTGTCTGGCATGGTCTAAGAATTCCTGTTCAGGGGATATAAAGTGACTTGAAGATCCCTTCTAACAGTAAAATACTATGATTCTAAGACAGGCAAAGTTTCCTTCCTGTTGGGCTGGCTAGGGCCAGGCTTAAAGATGATATTAGGTCAGTGGTGGGATACAACCGGTACGCCTCGGTACAGGCATACCGGTGCCTGCTGGGAGCACCAGGTACTGTTCCAGTATGGTGCTCCAGAGGGCCCACCCGCTCGCCCCCCTCCTTACCTGTATTTGAGCCGATCGCGGCTTTCGCGCACACGCATGGAGCGTACGACGCATATGACGCCTGCATGATGCTCCACCAAGCAACTGGAGCATTGCGGGCAGTAAGTACGGATGTGCGTGCTGCGCACGTGCATGTAGTGAATGCCCACCCTCATTGCAGTGTACCATTGCAAAGGGATCTGGAACCCACCACTATGTTAAGTGTACCTGTCCTTGATATAAGATTAGTGGGCCATATCTGTGCTGCGGCAAACAGGATGTAAAAATGCCACATGTTCTCAATTTATTCCAATTATCTGTGGTCTAAAATATGGTCTGGATATCTTTCATTCACATGGAATCTCTCTCTCCCTCTCCTCTCCCCCAAAAACCTTCATTCAGGTGTCAGTTCCAGAAAATCTGTAATGAGCTAAGCTATCTCCAATGCCAGTTGAGGCCTGTCTCATACCAGCCCTTGAAACTAATGGCAAGTAGCTTAGATCTGATTAGCTGTGCAAAGAGGAGCTAATGGGAGGTGTTCAATGAATGGAGGGAAAGGGTTAGATCAGCAGCAAGAAAATAATTACTTGCTAATTGAGAACACTCAATAATTGGAAATGTGCCTTCCAAAATTAATACAAGTTAGCAAGGCACTGGGTTTTTTTTTTAAAAAAAATCTTTCATATTCTTAAGTCCATTCAGTAATTAAATGATACTCTTGTAGATTCTTTTGGGTTGGTTTTTTTTTTAAATTTCCATTTAAAGAGAAAGTAGCAGTCCCAGTATTGGAGTCGTCTCCTGCGTCATGATACTTTCTATTGACAAACATTCTAATAAATCAACTCAGGCATGATATATTTCATTTGCATCCTAATTGCAGTTCTCTCTCATTATTGATATTAATGACCCGGTGGTTATAGCAGTTAAGTGATGAACTGAGCAGAAAGCATGGTCCATAGGTTTTTGCTACTTTTTGAAGAAATAGATTCAAATGTGAATTAGGATCTGCATGCAAATTGGTGTCTAAAAGAAACGGTTGCCTTTCAGCACCATTGAGTTTGCCTTTTTTATTGGAAATCAAAGTAACATCAACCAGTTTCCGTGACAATGTTTAATGATGCCTCCCCTCACCAACTGCATTAGGTTCCATTGCCATCACTATGGGTGTGCGCTATAGCAAATTGTCTTTAGACAGAACAGCCTTGTCTCCTCAAAAACAAGCTTTGTTGAATTCAGTGGGATCTCCTGAAAATGAAATAGACAAACGGCAGTAGCCCTGATAGAAGTGAAACATTCCTATCTGAATTCAACCCACTCCTGAATTCTTCAAAATAGATATATTTAGATGATTAGTTGCATGCACTGCTATCAAGATCCTTTGGTTTGGCTGTGGTTTTAATAATCCTAGGTGATTCTTAATTTGAAATTTGCTATTTGTATGGCAAAATAAGCAAATCAAAGTGATGCAGAGGTGTTGAAAACATTTAAAATTCAAATTCATTTTGAAGTACCTGCTTTGAGTTTGAAACAGTTGATTTGATTTCAAAGGGGCTGTTTCACACTTGAAATGGGGTGTTTTGAATTTAAAAGGATTCAAATTCAAAACATTATACATACTCCCAAGGTGATATGTTGGTAATAAAGCGTCTAATTGTGTGCATGTGAATTCTCTTCAGATGCCTGCTCTTCTATAAAATACACATTTACATTTCTTAAAAGACAGGTTTATAGTTGGCTACAAACTCTGACTACACATTCATCTTAAAGAAGCAAATACAATTTGTATTTGACTGTGTTCTTGGATATGCTTTTTCCCTGGATGTTATGATTTATCTTTTCTAATAGCTTTTTCAATTTAATATACTTATAGAGGCTGGATCTAGCATCAAGCCACACAATAACCTTCTCTTGTGGACCCACCATTGAAAACATCTCAAGAGCCTGAATTGATCCAAAGTATAACGGTCCACCTTCCATCTGATACTAAGAGATTCTTGATGATGATTGTCTAGTTTTGGAAAGTTTGCTTCTAGAGATTCACCTGGTTCCTTTGTCAGCTTTCCAAGTATCATGTAGAATTAAATCAGAGTCCAAGGCAAAACGATCCTTAAAGTTCCAATTTAATAAATCAGACATATTAGCACATCTGTGTAATCCCAATTCTGGAAATTACATCAGAATCCCACCCAGTTAAAAGTTCATGATCTTGTCCCCACACCCACAATCCATCACATGGTCCAATCTTCTTCTTCCACGCTGGCATCTACACCCAGCTGCTTCCAGTCAGGTGCAAGGGTGCAGAGACAAAAGATGACCTTGGTCTTCTAGAAAAGAATGACAACAACACATTCCACAATCGTACTCCTTTCTATTCCCCCTCCCATCAACTATACTAATGAAACAGCATAATGAAATAAGAGAAAGTGTGGCAGGCCAAAATTCTAAAAGGGATATAATTGCAGGCCTGACATCCTTCTTGGCTATATTTTAAACAAACTCTTATAGATTAGATTAGATTATAGCTTTATTGATTAGCCTATAGGCCATATCAAACATAAGGTTCAAACACATATCACCAATAAAATCCTATACACTCAATTTAAAATAAGAGTAGGATAAAATCCAATAGTTATAGGATAAGATACAATATAATTTAATACATAAATATGTAAAATAGAATAAAATGACATAAAATTATATTTCGGTGTCACCATTACAATCTGCCCCAATCTGTCCCACATATGCAGATCTCAATTGAACCATTTTGGTTCAGTACTGTGCTGTGTTAAATGTTATTTTCAGGTTCTGGCCACAAACAAAGTAAGTTGTTTTGATATGGGGATCCCAATGGGTCATTCAACAAACTTGTAGAAGAGTATTGCTGGAATGTGCAATCATGGTGCCACTTCACAATCTTTCCTGAATTCGCACCTTAAACACTTTTGCTTTCTTGATATTATTTATAATAGAAGAATGGGTAAGAATAGATCAAACATAGATCAAATAGCAGGGATCTTTCTTTGTTGAAGGGATTATTCCTTTGAAGTAATTTACTGAAATCTGCATCCTAACAGTAGGCAGAGGTCTGGGTAGTTAGAATAGCTCCTTCCCCTTTCCTTTCCTTTCCTTCTCTTCTTTTCCATCAGTTGGACTGTCTGATTGTTCTTAATGATAGCTTGAACTGATAGTTTGTAGAGAACTTCTGAAATTAGTCTAAGAACTTAGCTTGTGCATGTGTATTTTTCTCCATCAGAGTCAGAGACACAAATAAGGGAAGCATTATGAATTGTTCCAACAGAATATGTGGGGCATGAGTTATCTATAGATACAGCCAGCAAGTGACAAATTAATTAATAAATTGAATAAGCATTAATGCTGCAGCAAATGTAATTATAGGTGCTTGGGTTTAAGAAGCCTTATTGATAAAGATAGGCTTTAAATTACTCCAGGAGGATCTAATTTTATTTTATCTGAATTCTTCAGTCAGCATACTTTTGTCATGGGAAATGATGCAGTGGTTGTAAAATTTTACCTAAGTCCTTAAGCAAAAGAAAGTCTTCGCAAAGAAATTGTGTTAATGAATTAGGGGAAAAGCTCACTTCCTTTTGTTTCTGAGCCCAAAGACAGTATGATACCATCTTATATTCTATTTTCTTCAATCATTGCTCCTGAAGTTGGAAAAAACTCATGAGCTTGATGCTTTGAACAGAGTTGACTAATGCTGAGTTTTCTCATGCACTTCCCTCCCTTTTAATTTATACTTGAGTTATTCCAGAATACAAAAAATGTTCATTCCATATTGGATCTCCCTATGTTTGCATTCTCTTGGTTTGTATAATAAAGTATCTACTGCTGGTTGAAATATAAATAAGAAATGTGCTCCTTGCTATGTTTGTTTTGTATCTCCCCCAGTGCTGTAAAGCTCTGGCAAAATGTTGTCAACAGAGAAAATGTTTCCAAAATGCTTCTGAGGAATCCTGTTGATTGACTTACAAGAAATGCTGTATTTTTATTATTATTGATTATGTAGTTATTTAAAATGCAGTAACTAAAATGTTATTTAATTCAACTTTATCCAGAAACTATACTATAATAAATGGATGGCCTTAGAAAGTGAATGAATCAATGAATGAACGAACGAACAAATGATTATTTTAGTTCAACCAATTTACTAAACATGTCTGCTTGGATTGAATAATTAAGGAACAAAATACTTCTGTTTGTTGTTGTATTATTATTATTACTTTAATATACCTCTATTACATTTCTAGTGCAATTATATGTTTATACAATGTCTAGAATGAATTTAATCCAGTGATTAAAGTGTTGTGCTTGGACCAGAAAGATCAAAGACTTAAATCTTGTTGATTTAGCTAATTATTGCAGTTGACAGGATTGTTAAAGTGGGTATAAAATTACAGGAGACACATTTATAGTGCTTTGGGCTGTGTCCCAGCCTGAAACTCAACTGGATAATCTACTTCCTGAAATATGGCCAGCAAACTCAATGAGTTTCTCAAATGAAGGTTGGTGGCTGGATAAAAAATTGTCCAGAACTGTGCAGTTCAAAGGGACATTTTGTGAAGATAGGCACAGCACTATCTCCTTTGGGGAGGCAGAACCACCTCCTTACTCAAAGACACTTTGCTTCAAATTGCTTCTTAGGAAGCCTTAACTAACCAGAAGTTTCAGGTATCAAAAATATTGATGGACAGATTCCATCCTCTGAAGGTCTTCAAGTACTATGATAAAAGAATTCTAATATTGTTCAAAAATAGTATTAAAGCTACAGGGCTGCTTTTTAATAGGGCATTTCCATACAAATTCTTTGCACTATTTTGGAATAAGTTCCAGGGGTGGGCTGCTGTGGCGCCTCCCCTTCCAGGAGTCCCCATGTGGCCAATTTTGGATGCAGGTAAGTTCAGGGCGCATGCGGAGGCTCAGGGAGGGAGAAAAATGGGCTTACCTGAAGTTCAGGAAGGCTAGAAATGGGTCTATTTCTTGCCTCCAGAGGCCTCCAGAGCCTGGGGAGACTGTTTTTGCCCTCCCAGAGGCTCAGGGAAAGCCTCCTGTAGTGCTGGAGGCCTACTAGGTCGCACTCACCATGGCCACACCCACCCAGCAACTGGGCAGAGAACCCCTTGCTAAAATTATTGACCTTCACCCCAGATCAGTTCTGGATCGAATTGATCTTACAACATAATCTAATTTTGAGAGCTGAAGTAATTCAACTCTCAAAAATTATTTCTCATAAACTGGAAACCAGATAGGAAATGCTGATTTATTTATTTTTTGCCTGTGTTAGAATTTATTTGCAGATCTGTTGGTTTCCCAATGCTGCACCCTTTTCCTTTTATCTCAGGAATTTGACTTCTTGATCTTTCTTTTCTAGTGAAGGGAAAATGCATTCTTAAGGCATGATATGAATGAGTATGACATTGTGGTACAGTTACACCTAAAAAGATCAGAGTCACACTCTGCTCAGGGCCTGAACCAAAGTTTACTGAGAATTCTATATTGCCTGCCTAGGCTTGTACTTTGTGTTTTAATTGTTCTCATCTTTTTTCTCAAGAAATATCTGTATAATTAATTGTAAAATATTTAAATAGGGATTACCCTTTGCATGGTATGCATACAAGATGAGCTAAACAAATTATTGCTTGCAGTAATAAAACAATTATTTTACCGGTCCAAAAATTAACATGAGACAAATGTGGGAATATCAACTTTCATTTCTCAGACTAATTAAGATTGAGAGGGGACAAAAGGATTCTCAGAGTATTCCTTGTTTGTTTGTTTGTAGCAGTACTCTTAGCTTGCAAGGACATTTTATAATGAAGAACAGCTTAACACTGTTGATTACGGATAATCCAAGCTAATAGAGATCTAAAAATTTAGCCTCTTAATACAACGAAAGATAAATTCCTGGAAAGGATCTTGTGACAGATTTAAAATGAACAATGAGTTGTTTCCCTCTCCTACAGAAACGGTGGCTTGGAAAGAAAACTTTATGGATTCCTCATTTATCTTGTTTTTCTGCTTAAGTTTAGAGTTCTTTTAGAGTTCAGGTGTAATCACAGCCTTCTGTTGCAACCAGAGCCACCATCTGCTGAAGCATTCTGTAAGCAATCTAACATTTCCCTAGAGATAGTTTAGCATTCAATTCACAAAGAAGGAAAGAAGGATGGCAGGGATGTGTAAACAAAAGGAGACAACTGAAACAGTGAAGAATGGGCTCTGCTCTAAAGATTCAATATGTTCCTTTGTAGCGGAAAAAGCCTATAATGATATAAAAGCTTGGCAGAGTTTTCTGATGTATTAATTGTTTTCCTGTGCATCTCCCCTCTGTGGCAGCATTAGAGAGACACAAAGAACAACCTTATGATTTTGGGAGGGAAGAGGATTACTCAGTGCTGGTGGGTATTCCAAAAGAGGTTCTCCGGTTTCTGCCAACATTTGACCTTCTGGGACAAGATAAGGATGGCATTTACATTTTTCATCACATGAATTTCCAGAAACCCCAAAAGTGAGACATGTGGCGTCCACCGAGGATGACAGAGGGAACTAGATGCTTTCTTTTGTCAGACAAAGTCATCGTGTGGCCTTTGTTTTAAATTTGTGGCCAATCATCTCACAACAACAATTCTAAAGAATCCCCTCTCAAAATAGGAAGATGCCCACATTTTGTGTGTGTCTGTCTGCTAATTTTTAATTCAATGTAGCATTCAGAGATGCAAGATTGAATCAGTACCACAAAAGATGACTGAAGGACACAAGAAAAGCCCCCCTGGACCAGTTTGTTCATCAAGTCTGGCTTTATTGTTTTCCTGGCAAATTAAAATAATACATGCTACTTGCAGAACAAACATTTTCTCCACAGTAGCAGAGATGGGCATTGATCTTTGGAAAGCCTACAGCAAGGACACTTTTTTACTGCTGTCTATCATCAACTTGCTTTTAGAAAAAAGCTCCTGAGTTCACGGAGCCACTTGTGGATCCCTTTGCTATTTATTTTTGGACTACTAGCCTGTGACAGTCCTGTTCCTGGACTTAGAGGCCTTAGCCATGAAAGCTGGGTAGGTGACTTTGGTCGAGTCACTCTCTCTCAGCCCATAATGTCAGGCTTAGGTGACAAGCCTGTTGGTCCATTCCTGTTGCAACTAAATGGATTGACATTTGGTTTATCTGAAAAAAAATGGAGCTTATTCTTGTGGACAAATACTAGGAGAAAAAAAAATAGAGAAGTATCTTTGCTTACAATTAGAGTTATGCATTTTCATGAGATTCTCTTTTCCCTTCCAGATCAAATTCTTTCCTATTTAACAACGAGTCAGCTTATTTATTTATGGGGTTATATGCTGCTTTTTCCCTATGACTTTTTAAAAATGGGATATTTATTTGCTTACTAACGCAAGCTTTGGCATGCTGTCTTTCCAAACAGACTTTTCTCCAGAATGTCTTAAAGGTCTAATTTAAAACTGATATTTAAAAAGTTAAAATAGCAAGTAAAACTGCCCCCCCCCCCAATAAAATAAAGGCAAAATAATCAAACAATAATGTCATTTAAATAGGCACTAAACTGCTGGAGCTAAGCCATAGTGATAAACTAAAGCTGAGGAAGAAATGTGTTTAAAAGCTTGGGACCATAAAAAGCTCTTTTGCTGCTCTTGAGCAATCAATACAATAAATGGCATGTATGTCCCTCTGGGAAGGTCATCACTTCTGAGCAGTCCATTCTTATGTCTCTAGAGCACACCCAGACCTAAGGCACTGATTTTAGGACCATGGTAAAAACAGCAGATAATTATGCATAATTGTGCCCTTGACTTCCCCTATACTTAGTTTTTAATCTTTGTAACCTGCCTCTGCCTCCATGATCACAGAGAAGCATACCTAGTTCTCCATTTCATTGTTTTTTTCCCCCTCGAAATAATATATCGCCTCTCAAGTTAACCTGATAAGGGTTTTCTTCAAGAAGATGAGCGGAGGTGGCACAGTGGTTAAATGCAGCACTGCAGGCTACTTCAGCTGACTGCAGTTCTGCAGTTCGGCTGTTCAAATCTCACCGGCTCAGGGTGACTCAGCCTTCCATCCTTCCGAGGTGGGTAAAATGAGGACCCGGATTGTTGTTGGGGGCAATATGCTGACTCTGTAAACCGCTTAGAGAGGGCTAAAAGCCCTATGAAGCGATATATAAGTCTAACTGCTATTGCTATTGCTAAGATCTATTTCATGGATTTTAGCTGCCTCATGCCTTCCACAAACATGACTGCATGGGATGGGGTTACATATAGGGGCTGTTAAAATTCAAATGATCACTAAATGTCAATGAAAGGAGGCTCACGGTAACAGAATAACAGAGTTGGAAGGGATCTTGGAGGTCTTTTAGTCCAATCCCTTGCTCAAGCAGGAGATCCTATATCATTTCAGACAAGTGGTTGTTCAATCTCTTCTTAAACCCTCCACTGATGGAGCACCCACAACTTCTGAAGGCAAGCCGTTCCACTGATGAATTGTTCTAGCAAGAAATGTTTCCTTATTTATAGGTTGGGCCTCTCCTTGATTAATTCCCATCCATTGCTTCTTGTTTGCCTTTGGGTGCTTTGGAGAATAGGTTGATCCCCTTTTCTTTGTGGCAGCCCCTTAGATATTGGAACACTGCTATCGCGTCACCCTTAGTTCTTTTTTTAAAGGGTGCAGAAGTAAGAATTGACCAAGTGAGCCATGGCTGTTCCTACTACAACCTCCTACTCCCCTGCCCTTCCCAAGTTGCTTCAGGATGAGCCTGTGCTGGAAGCAGAGCCATTGGAAGCACCCTGGTGGCTGCTCTATTCTCCTTCCTGCTCTCCTTTTTCTCTGCTTGGGAAGGAATGAGGAGAGAAGGGATAGCTTTTTCACGTTTGGACTGCCAACATCTAGATGGCAGCCAAGTAATACAGAAGATGGATTGTTTTCTAAGAGGTTTGCCTTGAAGTCCAGAAAGCTTTACTGATGCCCCTGATGGCAAGCCAGATATGATCCCATGCATGGTGTAAGAAGGCAGCCTTGACCTTGAGATGCAAGACTGGCTTTGCTAATTCTCTCTAAATGAAGTCATTATGGACTTGGTTAACCTTTATGCTTTGGGAAAGTACTGGAAAGAAATGCATAAACAAAATCTTACTGTGGAGAATTGAAAACTGTGCAATATTACCTCAGTGAATTTTAAGATGACACTTAAAGAGCTTCAACAAATCCTTTGAGAACGTTCCTGGCAATGTTTCCTCACCCTGAAACATTAAGTAGTCCTTCATTTCTTCTTCTAATGGTAGAAATATTTTCTGTGGATTTATAGGGGAAAGAAGCAGGATAATATGAAATCAGCTTGAGTTTGTGATAGTGTTAAAAAAATACTTTAGAGTTAATGACAGAAAGCAAAAGAAAGAACTTTCTTGTTTGTTCCAAAGTTGTCACTTTCTATGGTCACAAGAGGCAATTAGCTTATACCCATCTAATTTGGCTATTTTAAAGCTAGGTAGAAAGGTGATTTATGAATCTCTTAATAAAACAAATTAAGAGAAGGGAGTACACAGAGTGCTTCAAAGTGTGAACTACACACTTTTCCAGTTAAATATTTATTATGGCTGTGAAGTAACATAAATATAACTCAAAAAATTAAATATTAATATAGCAATCTCACCATAATTTTGGAGAGCTCTGATGTTGGAGCCTTGCTGATATCTAAAGTCCTAAGAACATGAGCCTAAGAGAAAAATCCTTTATGTCAGCTCCCCAAAGAGCATAAATTCTTTACTATGTTAGGTGAATATTTTGGAACAGAGAGAATATTGCATTCTGCAGATCTAAAATCTCTTTTAACTCAAACCATAAGCAATAGTGTTCATACAGTCAATGGTAGCACTTTGGCTTATAAGCAACAAAGGTCCTGCCTGGGCCTTCAGTTTTAAAACAACAACAACACAAAACACACAACTACACAAAGTCTGCTGCAGGGAGGGGGTATGCCTGGCAGATAACTTTGGTGCATATTGAGTAGATAGCAGCAAAGAAATAGAGGAAAGTTTAACTATTTGCTTCTCTTATAGTGGTTGCCTGAAATTTTGTAGTCTGATGGGCCTAGATAAAGCACATCCCTTCCTATAATTTACATTTTTATCAATGTAGTTGATTTTGTGAGGATCTTTTTAAAAAAATTTTCACCAGGCCATAATCCTTTCAAAAAAGTTTTAAAAAACTCCCTTCTCCTCAGTCAGGAGGAGGATTATTTGGGGGGTGGAGGTCCTTTGATTAAATTAGAAGAATTTGCTGTGTCTGGAATTGTGGCATATACAAGCAGGCTAATTACACACCACTCGTAGATCACAAGTATACTTCATCCACTAACAGCATTAATCTATTTTTTTCGTCACAAAGATAGAAATTCCAATATTATTTTATTTCTCATATTTATATAGCTGTCCATCTCACACAAGAATACCTTTGGTGTCATGCAACACATAATCAGAAAAAATTAAATGAAAATCAGTCACAATTAGAAATAACTATAAAATTATATTTACAAACTTATGCTAACTTCCATATACAAATAGGATGTTGCAGGGCCGTCTTAATAGCATTATGGGCAAAGCAATGCCTGAGGCCCCTACGACAACTACCCACAAGAATAAAAATGTAAATGGTCAACAAAATTAAACATAATTTGCAAGTTAGTATTAATAAATAAATGCAGTAAAATATAATAAATACTGTATGTTGCTATATTTATATGATACAAGGTGCATTGAAGGGTTAACATACACAGATTATTATGGAGCCCCTATGCTCATGGGGGCCATGGGAAAGTGCCCATCAGGCCCATGCGTTAAGACAGCCCTGGGATGTTGGTCACCATGAACAGGGAGGCTTGGTATATATGAGAGTTTAGGCAACTAGACAACAATTATTGATTGTGTGCCTTTTTGTGGGGGAAGGAGTAAATTCTACTTGTGGAATACAAGTAGATTTCAGTTGAGTCTGCAGCTTTGTTAGCTGCCACTTTGTTCTGCACTTTGTTCTCTTCATCTAGTTAATGTGTGGGGTTTCAGTGCAAGAAGTTTGTTCAAGCTCTTTATTCTGAACACTTTTTCACAAATTAAATTCGTAAAGGTCCAGTCTTGAATAGTGGGTGTAAACTAAGAACATTGTTGGTGTTTGGGTTTTGGATGGAGGGGTATACCACTGTGATATATGAATAGAAACTATATTTTTTTCATTAGTTTTAAATTTTATTCACAAACATGTAAAATACCCATACACAAAACTTAGACGCATACCACATTTACACAATACAATACGAACAGGAGCTTCCTGTTCTTTCTAATAGCAATTGCCAATCGATATCGCTCCCCTTATATTGTTTCCCCTTCTATTATATTTCATTTGTAAATTTAAACCACTTGGATACGTATATATGTGTTAATTCTCCTTAACTACTTTTTGGGGGGCTTTGTTGTCTTCCTTCATTGATCGTTGTTTCTTTCCACCTATACCATTTATCTCATATCTGGTAGTATTCTGTTTCTTCTTTTCCCTGGATTTCTTTTGTTAATTTGTCCATTTCAGCACAGTCCATAACCTTTCTTATTATTTCATCTTCGCTTGGAATTAATTTGTTTTTCCATTTCTGGGCAAAGGCAATCCTTGCCGCTGTAATTATATGTAATATTAAATACTGAATTTCTTTTTTATATTTCACAGTCATTATTCCTAATAAAAAAACTTCAGGTTTCCATTCTATTTTAACACCTGTTATTACCTCTAGCCACTTTTTGATCCATTTCCAAAATTTTTTAGCCTCCTCACAGGTACACCGTAACTGGTAGTATGTTCCATGTATTGATTCACATTTCCAGCTTTTTGGAGAGGCATTTGTTGAGATTTTAGCTAACCTTGTTGGTGCCAGGTGCCATCTGTAAAACATTTTGTACTGATATTTCTTGTATGCAACTGATAGTGTCATTTTTAAGTTTGTTCCCCAAAATTTTTTCCATTTATCAATTCAATATTATAGCCAAAGTTCTGTGCCTGTTTTATCATTTGTCCTTTCATGATTTCCTCTTCCATTTTATGCTTCAGGAAAAAATTATATATTCTCCCTATCATCTTTCTATCCAAGCTATGAATTATTTTATCCAATTTGTGTGGTTCTGTTTGTTGTCATATATTTTAGTATCATTATTGTGTTTAGTTTTGATTTGCAAGTAGGTTAGCCAGAGAACTTTCATGTTTTGTTCTGCCAATTCTTCAACTGTTTTTAAATTTCTCTGTCCGTCAATTATGTCTCTGTATCTTAGCATTTTATTCATATCTATAAAATTTGGATGGATTGTCCTTTCTGTTGGTGATAGCCAATTTGAGATTTTCACATAGTGGATTTTTTTTATTTTGAGCCAGTTTTGCAATAACGCTCTTCTAATTAAATGTTTTTGAAAGTATTTGTGCATTTTATTTTTATCATCCCATAGAAATGTGTGCCAACCTGCTTGCAAATCATTGCCTTGTAAGATCAAAATTCTTTTATTCTTTAGCTCTATCCAATCTTTCACTCATGTTATTGTTACTGCTAATGTGTATAATTCCCAATTTGGTAATGCTAAATCTCCCCTCTCCTTGCTATCTTGCATTGACTTTAGTTTAATCCTCACTTTTCGTCCTTGCCAAATGAACCTAGCAGTTATTTTGTTTAATTCTTGAAAGAAAGTTTTGCCTGGGTTAATAGGTGTGGCTTGCAAGAAGAATAAGATTCTTGGTAAAATATTAATTTTGACTGCGGCCCATTAGTGATAGCTGAATATTTTTCCAGCTTTCTAAATTCGTGTCACTAGTTTATTATAATTATCTATAAATTTTAGTGTTTTCTGTAGATGAAACTTTTTTGAAACTTTGACCAAACCTTTTAGCTGATTCACTTATAGTTGGGTGATAAGGTGCTGATATTATGTGTCTGATTCCACTTTTTTCAAGAAGGTCTGGAACTTTTCGGTTACAAATTGCACTCCATTGTTACACCCTAATTGTTCTGGAACATCTGTTCTCACGACAAGTTCTCTTAATCCCTCTGTGGTTCATGAGGCTGTTGTTAAAGTCATTAAAGGCACCTCTGGCCACTTTGATAGCACAGATCATTTTGACCTGTTACTAACTCTCTCTCTCTGTATGGTACTGCAAGTTTATTCACATTGGCTTCTACTCCTGACTGTAGCTCTAGAGTATCTCTAGCCGCAGTTTCCATGGAGATAGTGATTTCAAATGCTCTCTTCAATGCTAAATCTGCCTCTGTGAAAAGTCTTTTTTTTTTCAGAATTCCACAGACTAGCCATTCTCTCAGGGCATTCTTTAGCCTATGACCGCATTTGCCATGTTTGGACATTTTGACAAAATCCAGCTGGATTGGCTACAATAAAGCTCCTCTCTTTCTGCTTGCGCTTATATAATCTGACATTCTTTGCAATTAATAATGAGCCTGCTTTATTTTTACTAGTTTTGCAAAGTGGAATTGAGAAGGCTTTCGTAGGCCAAAAAAGCTTTTTTATGAGCAGAATGCTTGACTCCTAGAATATCTTTTTCCAGCAACTACCTTATTTGTTTCAATAAAATAAAATAAAATCACCCAAGCCTGGCTGTATTTAATGTCCAGTTGTTTGTGGCATCATCAAACACAATAGTCTTTCCATTAATGTTTGCCATTTTGCTGAGCTCTTCCTGTCCCTTTGCTCACTGCTGACTGTATCAGCATTATTTTATTTCAGTTAGTGAACTGGTTTTTACTACTGTTCTCTTCTTCTGACCACCAGAGACTTCATTCCACAAAAGTTTGTAGAAGAACAAGCTTCAAAGAATCTGCAAGTATACATATACAGGCAGCCCCAAGTAATTAAGCAACAGTACTAGATCACAATCAGGCTAATGAGAGCGAAAATAACCCAATACTGTAGACAATTGTCTTGCTATTCATCTTGGGAATGTTCCCCATTTTTAATGCAGTTACTAGCAATTGATGGCATCTTCTAAAGTCAACTCATCAAAATAACAGGATTGTGGATGAACTTTATATCACTCCAAAGATGGTTGGGTGATGTTATGAAGATACTTTACTGTGGAAATTTAGCCCAAATGAAGTCATCAACTTCTGATCTGGATAACAGGCTGATTTGAAGATATCACAAAATAGTTTATAGCCCCAGTTCTTAGTGTAGGCTATCCAAAAGGATTCCATTTTCATTTGGCCCCAGCCCTAGACAGTCAATCGATTGGGGTTGGCAACTGTAGTCCAATAACATCTGCAGGTTCTTCATTCTTCACCACTCCTGTTCTGAAATTAATTTGCTAGCCAAATCTTAGTGAAAATTGACAAAATCATTGGCTGCACCCTTGGACCTTTATATCTTGTCACTTTAAATTGCATTTTATAAGTAAACTCCCCAATAAGTTTACATTAAAAGGTCTTTATGAGTTTCTTCACTTATTCTTGGGGAACATGGCTCACTTTCAATCCTATTTTCATTGGCTGTGATGTTGAAAGAGACAATTTTTTGCGGTTTTTTCTCCTTAACTGTTCCTCAGTTGGAGGGCAACGTGTAAACCTTTCTGTGGTGAGCAGACCTCCAGCAGATCAACTTGGAAAGTGCAGTGGAAATCCATTATCTCTTGAGCGATGCTGTCACATGTGCAGATTTATTCCCACCTTCCATGAGGGCGACATTAGCTTTATGATGTTTATGTACTTGCCATAAGGTTAAAGCAATTCCTGCGATTAAGCGAGATGAAATTGCATTACCGTAATGAAATGCACTTTACTGATAAAGAAGAGTGTCACTTTCACAAGTGGAAGCACTGTTAGCACATTTTTATGAGAGAATTCCCAAAATCATATCTTAATTGCTTGGACAGCTGTGTAGTTTACATAACGAGCAAACAATGCCAAGGTTTTTTATTTCCTTTGTCAGCTGTACGGGATGTTAGTATGCATGGTGGACCTTTTTCAGGCCTTTTATTACTTGATTGCAAATCATTCTTCATTGCTGCCCAAATTTATAGAAGGACATTGCTCCCTAAGGTGCTGTATCCTTTCAGGTCTGTAACTGAACATGACTGATGGCTCCAGTGTAACAGTTGCTTATTACGACGCTCACTGAGCTATGATTGCCCCAATACTTTATGTTGGCAGATGTGTTTCCCTTGGAACAGCATCTCGGAGACAGAGGTCATTGATCAAACCCCCCTCTGGCTGTTCCATTATGTGCAAATTATTGCTAAAAGCAGAGAGACTAAGATGCTCTGTGAATGTGTGTGTGTGGTGCACTTACTACACAATTGGGGTGGAAAAGAGGCTTGCATAAAGAAGCCAAAATTTAAAAGAGAGAGGCATAGACCACACCATCATTTTAAGCACTGACTCTTCATTTTTAGATATATTAGGGTCTCTTTTTGCCCCCTTACATCCTGGGGATTAACCCCTTAATTTGTGAAGAAAATTAGTGATCACAAGTAAAGCCTCTTAATTTCTATCACATGATTTACCTGAAAAATTAGATGATCCTGAATTTAGGCAGACTGTCTTCCTCCTCTTGAAGATTAGACTAAAAAAAAACACCCAATCTGTCTCCATTACCATATCCTTAGAGAGCTGAAGATAAACTTTCAATAATTTATTTGAAGATAAATTATGTGGAGAAAAGGATTTATCCTCCTTTCAGAAAACTCTGATGGGAACAGCTATAGTTTCCTGCTATTTCCTTTGTGCAACGTATATGATTATTTTTAAAAACAAATCATCTCCTAATTTTATTCCTTGTAAAAGTAAATAAATATCAGCATTTGAAATGCAATTTAAAAGTCTATCAGAGAAAAAGCAGCATCCTTAATCTCAAATGCTTTTAAAAATATGTTGAATTATTATTTTTGGAAAAGAGAAGAGATAGTTTAAATGTTGGGGGTCATCCCATGCTCTCTCGCCATCTCACAGGATAGCAATGGTTGTGTCCTTCTCATTGGAGAAGGCACAGAAAGCTATGGTAAATGCAGAAAGATGGAACAAAATTATAGTTTGGTGCTGTGGGCAAGCAGAAAAGGAAGCACATAATCTTCCACCCTGCCAGTAACATCATTTGATATGATAATATCAGGGGTGGGCTGCTACAGGTTCGCCTGGGTTTGGGAGAACCCATAGCTAACATTATGGCCGGTTCAGAGAACCTCCAAATCCCAACCTTGGCTGGCCCCGCCACCTCACTCTCCCAGGAGTCTTCATGTGGCCCGTTTTAGATGTGAAGTAAGTGCAGGGCCTGTGCAGAAGCTTGGGAAAGGGGAAAATGGGCCTCCTGGAAGTTCCAGAAGGCCAGAAATGGGCCCGTTTTTTGGGCATCCCAGAGGCTTGAGGAAAGCATCCAGAGCCTGGGGAAGGTGAAAATGGCCCTTCCGCTGTGGTGCAGGAAAGCTTATTAGGTCACGCCCATCTTGGCCAGATCCACCTAGCAAACAGGCAGAGAACCTGTTGCTGAAATTTTTGAAGCCCACCCCTGGATAACATGACTGTTTTCATAGTGTGTTATTTCATTCATTCTGTAGTCCTGGAGAAGGGGTGAGTGTACTTATGAAAAGGCATTTTAAAATATCCTTTATTTAAATATCCTAAATGAGATGTTAAGAAAACTGTGAAAGCCAATCAGGAATATGCATGGCTATAATTGTTAGCACTTAAAGTGACTGTGCATTTCTTGTGCTACCTTTTCCTTTCTGCAGAAAGCTACCATTCTTCTTATCCTAATTCTAACATAGTTTTTCAGAGTGGTAAATCCATTCCTTTAAGAGTTCACGATACTTGAACAAGTTGGAGAAAAAGAATAGGAGAATGATCAGACAAGGTAGATGGATTTAATGACATCCTCAATGAAGGCATCATTGAGAGACCTAAAAAAGCCATATTGAAGACTCTGGAGAGAATCTATTCATGTGGTTCCTAAGAATCAATACCAGCCTCATGGCGCTTAACCAATTAATCAGTCTAAACCATAAGAGCCCGTGAGAATGGAACAAGATGGGAAAAATGAACCAGTGATAGAATGATTTGCTCCAAGAAAGTTGAGCTGGCATTACATATGACTAAACCAGCTGTGGCTGCCAGCATTACTGCTGGTTCACAACCCATGTGCAATGTGTGTATGTGCTCTTCAATGTAAATTGTTCTGCGTGCATGCACAGAACAATTTACAGTGAACTGCGCATGTGCAGTCACTAAAATCCAAAATGGCCACAGCCAAGCGGCAGCGAGGGAACCGGTTTGGTGGCATGGCAGGCCTGGGTTGCTGCCGGTTCTGCAACCCAGGCCTGAATTCCACTACCAGTTCAGCCGAACTTGGCTGAATCGGAAGCAACCCACCCCTGGATCAAACAGTTCTGTGAAAGCAGAATACATTTTAGTCAGTCAGCTTGCAAAAATGAGTTGTATTTTAAAAGCATCTTTACAGGCCTAGAATGCCCATTTTTCCAGGTCATCAAATATCAAGCTTCACTGCGCCTTCCTAGATTATGAAAAATGTAATATTTCCAGGTCAATTAATTTTTTTTCCTTGAGGAAATCTCGGTAGAATTTGTGGGTGGGGAAGCGATTATGTGACTGTAAATATATCATTAAATGCAACCCAAGGAAAACATAGATATTGAAGATCACACGCTTACTGCATCATCTGATTATCTATTAATATTAAAATTAGTATAACTGTAAAGTGGAAATGGCAGTAATACCTTCTATATTAAAGCAGGGCCTATATAATGAATTTGTTTGATCATTCAGTTATTTCCCTGAATTCTGATATTATATAATCATAATTAAATGTTTTAATCATGTTTTTAAATAATAAAAAAACCTCCCTAGAAAGCATGAAAAAACCTAGAGCATAATATAAAGGTTTCAGATTCCTTGTTGCCTTGAAATTTGTAATCCCAAGAGAAATAAACATTATTTTGCAAACCTTTGTTTCTAAACTGTATAACATGAATCTTCCTCATTCAAAATGAGGACGAGGAAGATTTCTTTGTACAGAAAATGAGCTTATCACATTTATCGCAGGATCAAGTTTGTTTTGCTTCAATAAAATGTCAGTATGACATTTCATTTCATCTATGAAATTGGAGGAAATGCCTGGGGGTGATGGTTTTCCAGATTCTTGGTACATAAATAATCTGTTTTTTTCTTTTTTCTTCTATGTGAAGTCTGCAGTGAAGCTTTTAAAAACAAATCTCCATTTTTTACATTTAATAAGGCTAGCTTCATTTGTAATCTCTTCTAACTATAGACCTATTTATTAGATAAAGACTGAAGCTAACAATTTAATAGCTACACTGATCAATAAATTAGGCTGGAGTCCTGCAGAGTCTGACACAATCAAATTTTAAATCAACAGTTGTGGTTTAATTTAAAATAAACAAGCTTAGCTAGCTATAATTTGGGTGGGGGTAGGGTGAGGTGCGAACAGAGAGCTCGGAGAAAGCTTTTGATATGGTTTCTTGACAGTTTTTGAAATGGTTTTTGACTTATTTCAGGTTTATATTTGGGGCGGATATAACTGTATGGGTGATTATTAATGGTGTGCCTTCTTCTTGATTAAAATTATGTCAAGATATAAATCAACGATGCTTCTTTTTTTCTTCTCAGTTTGTTTTGAGAATAATTGCTTGTACAATTTAAGATTCTGATAATAACAATGGAATTAAAGGTGGGCAGGGGGGGTAATAAAATTGTATATGCTGATATTTTATGGTTTATGAATACATTAGATATTTTCATTCCTTGTCTTAAATCCTTAATTACAAGGTTTGGAGCTATTATGTGACAGATCTGTAAATGTGGTAAATTAGTCTTGATTCCATTGGGTCACAAAAACTATTTAGAAAACTACACCATTTGGGGAATATGTGTGTGTGTGTGTGTGTGTGTGTGTGTGTGTGTGTATGTATTTAATATTCCAGACAGATAATCTAGAATTCCCTTGTACATGTAAGATAACTCCATATTTTATTATTATTTTGAGAGGTGGTTTCATATATATTACAATATTTTAAAGTTTTCCTGTTTCCTTAAATAAACTATGTAAGTTAATTTTTGAAAGTTTCTCTATGAGACAGTTCTGGTATGCAGCACTGTTTCTGCTTCTAAGATTGTAGGAGACGATCCAGGATTTGGTCTGTTAAATCTACCTTTTAATTCTTCACTTATCTTAGAATGCCTGTTGCATCAAGCCTGTTTAAAAAAT
Organism: Thamnophis elegans; assembly: GCF_009769535.1. Lineage (NCBI taxonomy): Eukaryota > Metazoa > Chordata > Lepidosauria > Squamata > Natricidae > Thamnophis > Thamnophis elegans. Next base: position 82,873,431 of record NC_045543.1, on the reverse strand, counting down.
GCATTTAACTTCCTAATTTTACTTTTAGGTACACAGCAGGATATTTTTCCTAATTTACTAGAATAAGAACATTCAAAATTTAGCTTCTCTCTTTGGCCTAAACCTGAGGGTTATTGCTGATATGATCCCACTGAAATTCTGTCAAGCATTTGAGTCCCTTGGTTGTATGAGATTTCAATACCTGCATTTCAAACAAGACATAGTTGGAAAATTGGTGCAGATATAATTTTGACCAGGGTATCCATGAAAAGCATATTATTTTGGGATACACCCAATTTAAAAGTCTTTTTTTTTAATTAAAGTGACTTTTGTCAGGTACACTAGCAACTACAGCCACTTATAAAAAAACCTAGAGTAAGCAACTTTATTGTCTCTACCTACATTACAAGAATCTTCTCAGACTGCTTGCCTTCCCCTGGAAACAAGCCAATAAGGCTTCATGGATCTTGGGGGTGGGGATCAAACTTATTTTGGCACACAGCCTCTTGTAGCTGTGCAATGATTCCAAACTGGGTCTCCACTTCACTCCTCCTTCCAGCCCACCTGGCAGTTTCCCAACACTTTCTTATAACTCATTGCTTTGGACCCATCTTACTATAAGGAAACTGTTTTTAAAACGTTGCAGGCCTCTAAAGTAGATGTGATATATTGCTGAATATATTGAAAACCAATGTTTTGATCTTCACCATTTATCAATGCCTATTGAATTAATTAAATTTAAATTAATTAAATTAATTAATTATATTAATACATTTAATCTTAACTTTAAAGCATTATTTTCTTTCTTTTATATAATTATATAATACAATTTAGGGGGTTGATAACTGGTAATTTGCCAATATTTGGGGGGGTTGTAATTAAGGTTTTATTCTGCATGTCCAATTTTTGGAACTGATCAAAATTAAATCAAAAAATCTCCCCGGATAAACTGAAGACTCTACATGCTTAACAAGAGTGTGAAATCTGTAGACTCCAGATGTGCAGAGTTAGATCCTTTGGACCTCTTAATTGTAGTCTGTAAAAAAGGGAGCTATATGCATTTCAACTCTAATCCATTCATGCTCTTTAAAAACTCTAATCGCTCTTTTCTGTTACATATTACCTTTTGCCAGAATGCCAAGCTTGTCAAGTGCCATCTGAAACCATTAAATTTAAAATAATAAGTCTTTTAAGTATCTCTGGTTGAATTTAGTATGCAAATTGGGCAGCCAAAAGGATCTTCAAGACAAAATATATTCTGCGAATGTAAAAATAATTCAGCTTGATGAGTTCATGTTTTAAATTGATTACTAAACTGCTCAATAATCAAGAGACTAGTTTTAAGAAGGTTGCTCATTTGTGAAAATGAGAGGAAACCATTTTAATTAGCATGCCTGAACCAGGCACTCAAGATGAAATGACCTTGTGTATATAATTTATTTTAAAAGTTTTTTTTTCATTCTCAGCATTCTTTATGGATTGGATCCTTGGGTAGTATGAACATTTTAAGACATATAGTGCAGATTAGTATGCTGGAATGGTTGGAACCATACAACAGTCAAGATACCGAAGTGAATCCATTTTCCTTTAAATATATGCAGAGTATGTGTGGGAAGAAAGGAATTATCTCTTTATCCATTGACCATTTGATGATGAAAATAAATCTCCCTTCCAACTCTATTACTGTTAATTAATTGAAGTTTCTGCAGCGATAAGAAAGTACATGCAGCACTATGTCTAAAAAAGTGAATATGTTCTGGATATCACTCATTAAACTGGCATGACACAAAAAGTCTACCTTCCCTGTCCCAATGCCTGTCCTCTAGAAACTGAAATTGGGGTGGGAGGGGGGAAGAGGGTGGAAATAACCCTGCTAGTATTATATAAATTCTCAGAGATCCAAGTTGTTCCCTCATGCATTGGGATGTGGAGATTAGGTGATCCCATCGTTGTGATTTTGTGCTTTTTATGACTTGAGTTTGGATTCTCCTTCGTTGTTGGTTACATATCTGGATCACAGGCATATTGTTATTAAAAGGCAATGTTTATTATTGTTATAAATATATAAAAAATAAGGTAAAAAATAGAAAATTGCCATTCCACATATGCTTCAGAGGCTGAATTCTCATATGTAAAAATCACGACTCAGTGTGAATTAAGGCTTTTATTGTAAGAGAAGAGATAGCAAGTGATAAGCACATCTTGACAAGGGATGATTAAAGTTGTTTAACATGCCAAAATCTTTGAAAGACAATAACAATTATTAAGGTCTGGAATAGACTGTATGCACAAATAGATTCCAAAGACTTGACATTGTTAGCAAGAATTTCAAGATTAGGAATGGATTGTTTACTTAGTCGAAATATCAGTTTAGAGTCAACAATTTTGCCAATCTCAACAGCAGAGTGATTATGTTTAATTACAATAAAAACAATATGAGCCGTGGTGGCACAGTGGTTTGAATGCAGTACTACAGGCTACGTCTGCTGACTGCCAGTTGACTACAATTTGGCAGTTCGATTCTTACCGGCTCATGGTAGACTCAGCCTTCCATCCTTCCTAGGTCGGTAAAATGAGGACCCAGATTGTTGGGGTAACTCTCTAAACTGCATAGAGAGGGCTGTAAAGCACTGTGAAGCGGTATATAAGTCTAAGTGCTGTTGCTATTGCAATATGAGCAATTGAAGAAAGAGTATGGAGATAGAGGTACATAGGAGGAGAATAGAGGTCTTGGGCAACACACGGAACCCAACATAATAAAGAAATGGTTGACATTTTATTGTAAGAAATAATGTCCCAGATCACCTGCAAATACAAAACTGTCCATACATTAGGGAGTTTGATAATGTTTGTAAAACTGATTGAAGGGGGAGGGTATTTTTTTTTTTTTTTTTTTTTTTATTTCTCTTTTCTTTTTTTATTTTTATTTTTTTGATCTTTCTTCATATTCAACTTTTTTATTTTTCTTTAAAAAAAAAAAACACAAATATGTCATCATTTGTCAATCATTAAGACATTAAAGTACAATTTTTTTTTGTTGTGTGTATCCCTCCCTCCCTCCACCCCCCCACCCCCCCTCCTCCTTCCCCCCCCCCCCGACTTCCCAGAACCCGTACACGGTATGGATTTTTAACTAACACAGTCTAAAATCTATTGAGAAAAAAGAAATAAAGAAATTAATGACATTCTAGATTGACCTTAGCTTCTTCTTACTGAACTGACTTTTAACAGTTTAAATCATTTCTGATCTTAAGCATAGGCTAACTGGAATTTCTTAGTCCCGTATTTATTTTGTATATAGTCAATCCATTTTTTCCAGTCTCGTTTATATCTCTCATTTGAATGATCTTTGAGATATGCCGATATTTTAGCCATTTCAGCTAAGTTTGTTACTTTCAATGTCCATTCTTGGATTGTAGGCAAGTCTTCCTTCTTCCAATATTGCGCCACCAACAGTCTTGCTGCAGTTATCAGGTGCAGAGTCAAGTTGGTCTCTACCACTGTAAAATCAGTACATATACCTAGTAAAAATAACTGAGGACTAAACTTTATCCTTCTTTTAAAAACATTTTGCATGACCCACCATATTTTTATCCAAAATGCCTTAACCTTTTGGCAGGTCCACCATATATGATAATATGTAGCATCGAGAGAACCACACCTCCAACATTTAGGCTGTACATTCGGATACATAGAAGCCAACTTTTTAGGATCTAAATGCCATCTATAGAACATCTTGTAAAAATTTTCTCTCAGATTTTGAGCTTGTGTAAATTTCACATTTCTTACCCAGATTCTTTCCCATGTATCCAACATTATTGGTTCCTCAATATTTTGAGCCCATTTTATCATACAATCTTTAACTAATTCTGTTTCCGAATCCATCTGTATTAATACATTATATATCCTCTTTATATGCATTAAGCTTTGATCTCTTATTTGTTTAAACAGATTATCCTCAACTTGAATAAAACCAATTTTTTGATCTATTTTCCACCTAGCCTGTAATTGCCCATACTGGAACCATGTTTGAACTACCTTCTCCTCTTTTAATACCTCTAAACATTTTAATTGTAATACCCCCCTTTCCGAGGTAAGAAGCTGTCTGTAAGTAATTCTGTCCTGTCTTTGTGCTGTATTCATATTTTCAATTGCGTGTCTAGGAATTGCCCACATGGGTATCTTGTCATTTAATTTATATTGATATTTCTTCCAGACCCGCAATAAAGCATTTCTTAAAATATGAAGGGGGAGGGTATTGTGAGTTTTATTGTAGCCGTATTGTACTACATTAAAATATAGGTTCATAGCAAATAAAAATACTTCTCCCACCACCAGACAGAACCCAAGTTTTAATAGATGTTGAAATACCAAAGAGCACATACTATAGCCTATAGAATGTGGAGGCAATACCTGAGAAGCGACTTAGATAAGCTAAGTACCTTATTGGTAACTTATGGTAACGTTAGTCTGCTGTCCTCTATGCTCTAGAGCAGGGCTGTCAAACTTGCAGTCCACAGGCTGCATGCATCAAGCGCTGGCCACATCCATGCCCGGTTTAGTGAAGGGGAAAAAAAAGTCATGATATGTTACGTGACGCCGCTGTGACGCAGCAAGTTTGCCACCCCCTGCTCTAGAGTTTTCATCTTGGGTGGTGATCCAACATCGCTTTCCCCTCTCTGGTTCTTTCCAGCAAAAGGATTCTCCAATCTTGGAATCTCAAAAGGGAATATGGGTAGAAGTAAGATAGAAGGTACTTTGGATCCAAACCTCCTCCTCTCACTCTGCTATTTTCCTAGCTAGTGAGTGGGTCTATATGAATAGCTCTGCATTGCTATTTGGTGTTTAAAAAATATCATACTGATAGAGAAGGCAGAGATACGGCTTCTTTATATTATTCTCCTTCCTGGCATGGGGTGGATTCATTGGCATGTCCCAATGAATCCAGCCTCAGGGTTTTCCAACTGAACATAGGAATTTTCTTTCCTGATGATAATTTGCTCAGATATATGGTAATATGTTTCAATTAGAGCTGAGCACTTAATCTTCTGCCAAATCTCAAATTGCTGGAATCATGTTGTTAGACCAACAGGACACTGTCAGCAACTGTTGAGCTTAACCAAGAACAAATTTGTTTAGTTGAGACATTCTGCAAACAGCATCAAGGGGGAAAAAAAAACCCTCCTTAAACTTGCACCATCAGAACTATACAGTATGTCTGGCTGGTTTCACTTTGTTCTTGCTCAAGTGAAGGTAAGAAAGCCTGACATCATTACAAATGTTGTGCATAATTAGAATCCAAGTGCAGCAAAACTATATTTTAAATATGTTTTCAATCCCATGAATACATCTACTCTCTTTGCACTTAAATATGGGACATTGATATTCACGTTATTTCAAATGCTCTTTGTACTATGATTTTTTCTGTCTGGATTCACTGCTGGAGATGTAGAACAGATTTATGTGCTTGAAAAGATAATGAATGATGACAAGGTAGGACATCTTTAAGCCTGGCTTCCCCAGGAATGCGAGGTCATTGTGTAGCCACAAAGAGTTAGAGGCGAATGCTGAGTGCTGTGTTACTGTTACTGCACATCTGTTACCTTCAAAAAAGATAGAGACATTATCACACAGTATCAGTGTCACTCCAATTGACATGAACTAGAAGGGCACCTTCTTATGATTAACCTTTGACTGTGGGATTTATTTATTTTTGGTAACAAGGAGGCTGCCTGATTCCAAATGACTCTGGATGATTTATATTCAGTGTTGGGATTCAAATAATTTAACAACCTGTTCTTTGCCCTAATAACCATCTGGGTAGGTGTGGCTTGGTGATCATGAGACTGGGTGGGCATGGCCAACTCAACGTCAATCATGTTAATGGCTGTTACAATGTAATAAGGGTTAACCCTTAACTGGAAAGGCGGTTTCTGTAAGCAGGACAATAAAGATTAGGAACAACACCAGAATGTTTCCTTCCTGCCTTCCTTACAGGATTAACCCTGTAAAGAGGAAAAAAACAAAATGAGATTTCTTTCAACAACCGGTTCTCGAACTGCTAAGAAAGTTAACAACTGGTTCTCGCGAATAGGTGCGAACTGGCTGAATCCCACCACTGCTTTATTTGTAGAATAAAAGCAGAAAGAAAAATCATCAAAATTCCTGAATGTCTAAGAAAGACAAACAAGCTGTCCTAAAAGCATCCCAAAGAAATACAGTACATGATAAGAACCAAGCAGCTATTCTATCTCCAGACTAAGAGAGAAGCAGTTTTAAGTCTTCTGTAACTGTACATTTCTGAATAACTTTAATTTCCCTCTTGTTCTGAGATTGCTTAAGAATGTGCTTTCCCATCTTTTTTCCTTTATTACCTGAAACTGTTTATCAGAAAGTCCTTTTTTACCCAATGCAGGGAAAACATCTTAAGTCAATTTAAGTATAGCTGTTGTGAATAGGTAATGGGTTTGTGTGTCATTACCAAAGAAAATTCACTTAACCAGAGTTTCAACTGGGAAACTGTGAGCATTCCAGATCAAGTCCAAAAATGCTAGAGAATTCCTGGAGACCTGAAACTCAGACAAACCAGCCACCAACAGGTATATAAACATTTACATACCATTCGGAAGAGACAACCAAAAAGCCCAAAAGAAAACCGAAAGATCAAAACTCCAGTAATCAACGATCAGATAAGCAGAGATTAACACCGAGATTAATTAGACCAACAGCCTAGAACCAAGATGACGAACCTATGGAACACATGCCAGAGGTGGCGGAGCCCTCTCTGTGGGCACACACACTGTTGCCAGCTGCTCTTCTGGTTTCTGGCACACCAGCTGGTCTTTGCAGATGGCGGAATGACAGAAAATGGCCTGAAAACAGCCAGAAATGGCCAAAAAACCTGCCCTAAAATGGCCCCCAAAGCAGCCTGAAAAGGGCCCAAAAACCAAGGATGCGTGCCAGTGGTGGGTTCCGGCATCCACATAAACGAGTGTGGTGCATGTATGCGTCGTACTTTCCAGCGACACCTTTGCAAGCCTCCACCATGCTCCAGATGCTTGGCAGAGCATCGCACAGGTGCTGTACGTGCCATGCATGTGCATAGAAGCGCCGAAGGCTTTAAAAAATAGGTAAGGAGCTCAGGCGGGTGAGTGGGCCTCCTGGAACACCATATCGGAATGGTACCGGTGCTCTGGGCAGGCTCTGGTACACCCGTACTGGGGCGTACTGCCTGCAAACCCCCACTGATGCCCGCACCAGCCAGCTTATCATTGGGTTTCTGGTGCTCCAGTGCCCACGAAGACTAGTTAGCCATCACTCATGCGCATGGCCAAAGCTCTGCGCTCTGGCGCACATGCAGATGCATTCCAGTTTGGGCATTCAGTGCCAAAAAGGTTTGCCATCACTGGTCTAGAAGTAAACGATACCCTAATCAAGAAACTACCAACTTGTACAAGCAAGCTAACAGTCAACAACAGCCTAATCAAGAAATCATTAAGAACGCTCCCACCAACACTGACAGGATGAATCATTTTTATATGACTAGAGAGCAAACTACATTCCCATCCAGCCCTGTTGATATTACCTAGCTGGGTAATGAAATGTCTGCAAGAAAATAATGGAGGGAGTATCAAGGACTCCACAATTCAACCCTGAGCTACAAATATTCTGTTGTATAGGAAATCCACTTTAACCCAATTTGGGGTAGTTTATGGAGGCTTGTGAAGTACTGATCTAAGGACAGTCTCAGGTTACAGAATTTGGGAATTCATGGTCTCCCGCTTTGTAGCCTGGTGCCTTAACCACTAGACCAAACTGGCATTGACTTGAAATAAGGTCGAATATGATCAGGAATGGGTTCAGCAAACCTCCTTCCTATATATTCCTGTCCACTGAAGGATGTTTAGATACAATGGCAACTCACCTCTGGTGAAAAGCCCAAGAGGCACCACACCACCCATCTCCTCACACTAGAGAAATGGGTCTTCAAATGGCCGTTTAATCTAAGTAGGTGTAAAATGATGTATTGCTCCTTCACATATATGTTGAAGCAACCTGAGCTCACTGTGACCATCCAAAGGCAGAACATTGGGTTGGAGTGGGTTGCTTGATGAAATTGTTCCGCCTGCCTCTCTGTGAAAAGGGTATTTTCTATTCTGGTGGAGCATTTGTATAAACCAATCTTATAATGCTCTTTTACAGATCAATGGGGGACCACCCCTTTAGGATACAATTCTGTAATCAAATTATTAAACTAATCAGCATCTGATTTAATTATTTTGGAACAAATAGACAACTAAAGGTGATGTATTTATGGCTCTTCAGATTTGTATAGCTCAACTCCCATCAGCTCCAGTTAGCAAGGCTAATGACCTGAGATTATGAGAATTATTGTGCCATGTCTGGATGATTCCCCGTTCATCCTAGCTGCTGTTAATTGACCTTGTAAATCCTTGTTATCTTAAGCTTCTTTACTATCTATTCTATTGTCTGTCTTTTGCTACAGAAACTGCTGCTGTTTTGTTAGTATTTCTATAAGGCATTTTAAATAAATCCAAGTCAAAATAAAAACAGAGTTTCATCCAAAAACACCGATATATTCTAGTTGGACTCTACTCAAGAGTTTCTATGACCTAGTTTGGTTTCCATGCAGCGGTGGTGCCAAGATTGCTTTATCTGATTTCAGGTGGCTGTATGGATTTGGTTATATTAAATCTTATATCCAAACATTTGCATTTGCTTGTCAGGTGTTAAAATGTATCTTCCCACAGGAGGGCATCAAAGCTATTCCAACAAAGCCAAAGGACTGTTTGTCAGCTGTTTAATGCAATGTCTTACTGAAAGCATTACACATTTAGAAATACAGACTGCTCTTTCATAGGCAACTTGTAAACTCTTTGGGTGGATAGTACTCCTGTTTTATGTAACAAAGAAGTTTTCATAAAATTATCTTAGTGGACTGTAAAACCCGGGTGTGTAAAATTTGATTTTTAATAACCATGGATGGTCACTAACCTATCATTAGCCACAAGTGTTACAAACTCTCATTTAAATGAGAGTGAATTTTGCACCAGTTAAATAATGAAAAAGTAGTTGATCTAATACTTATTTGTTAGTTTACCTTGACTGGGGAAATTTAGTTTTCAGGAAGACCCCCACAAAGAAAACAAGTAGAAAATTAAAACAGTGAGAATGGAGGGCTGACAAGTAAAAATCTTTACCAAATGCTTTCCAGCTTAGAGTTAGTCTGGCCAGCAACTTCAAAAGTGCTGAGGTGTAATGTGTCTTAGAATCTACCAGTTGGAGAAGACTGGTTTAAAGCACCTGAAAGGTAAATTTAGTTCTTGTTGATCTACAACACCAGGAATCAGAAATGTCCATGAAAGGTGGTGCCAAAACTATCAAGATGACAGTAGCTGAAATTATGTAGTTATGACGTAAGAGATTATGACAGCATATTGATTTTTTTCACCATTTTGGTGAAAATCCCTAACTTCAATATTTAATTTTCTACCCTTGAACTCATTTCAGCCAATCTTATTATATTGACTTCAACTCTCATAATTTCCAGTCAGTATGGTTAAAGGTAAACATCGGAATCCAATAAAAGTGAAGGACTTCAGAAGGATAATTTCCAGTCCTTTGAAAAATTGCCATATTGTGTATAACAGGTATTCAGTTGAAAACATTTATTGTAGCTGAGATTTACAAGATTCAGATCATAGCATAATCCTAACTTAAGGTGACCAGATTTTCAGATTGGTAAAGAGGGACACCATTGACCGGGGGGGGGGGGGGGGCTTGATTAAAAATTTTATATTTTGTCAAACATGACCCCAGGACACTGAAATCATCATAAATACGAATCTGTTGCCAAACATCAAAATTTTGATCACGTGACCATGAGGATGCTGCAACAGTCGCTAAGTGTGAAAATGGTCGCTAAGTGTGAAAATGGTCATCAGACACTTTTTTCAATGCCATTGTAACTTTGGTCACTAAATGAACTGTTTGAAAGTTAAGGCTAGCTTGCATTATAATGCCTTATGCTAGCTTACATTTTCAAGAGAGAGAAGCTAAACTCCTTGTTAGAATTGAAATAGAAATGAATAGAGTAGAGTAAAATAGAATAGAATAGTTTATTAGCCAAGTGTGATTGGACACACAAGGAATTTGTCTTTGGTGAATATGCTCTCAGTGTACATAAAGAAAAATAAAATAGTAAGATAGTGGGATCCTTGCTGCACCAAGCCTTCACTAATCCTCTCACTTTCATCAAAATCAGTAAAAATCAATCATGCTTTTTTATTTCTATTTATTATTTTGCTATGGCCACATATGAATATATATGCACATTCCAAAAAGATTTTCTTACTAAACAGCCACCATTCTCATCCATAGGCCACTAAATGCCTCACCAACCTTTTCTGTATTCTTTCATTTCCTTCCATCCATTTTATTTATTTAACACAGAGTAGATTAGGCTGTCAGCCTTAGTCATTCTTCTAACATGACAACAATTCTTACCAACAAGGACGGTATTGGCACATTTTAGCTAATGCAATCTAAACATAACCAAAGCCTATTTCACTTCAAGTATGCTAACTTTATTCTATGCCTTCCCATGCATTACATGGCTTGAACGTTCGCGGATCGCCACCAAATTGCACAGGTGGTTGTTCTACAAGATGGACATCCTTACTTTTTCTCGAAAACGGGAGAGAGGCTGACTTTCCTAGTCTAGCCCCGTAACAACAACCCTACGAAGTAGGCTGGGTTAAAAAAAAAGCAAGTGTCGGGGAATTCTGCAACTGCATCACCTCTTCGCTGCTCTCGCTTCCCAGGGAGCTCCCTTTCCTCTCACAAGCAGCCCGTTCTCGGAACAAAATGGAGAGGCTCAGAGGCGGATACGCCTGGCAGTCGGTGGGGACGGTGCTGAGAGGGGCGTGCGCTGGGAAAGGGAGCTTGCACAGTCCGCCTCTGAGCCTCTCCGCGCAGTCACCCCCTTCCCCGTCACACCCCAAAAACAAACCACCAGCGCTCCTTCCGCTCCCCCACTCCCCAGGCCTGCAGCGCCTTTTCTTCCCGTTCGGCTCCGAGCCACCGTCACGGACCTCTTTTGGCTCTGCTCTAGGCGCTGGCTGCCACGCCGCCGTCCTCCCCTCCATCATTCCCCCACCTCCCAGAGCACCACCGGAAACATGCCAACCTCAATACGGATGCAAAGGCGTCACATCGCCGCTACCCATGTTCACGAGGGGCCGGGCATTGCAGGGCGCAGAGGAACCCAGCAGACGGACGGGAGACTGGGGGAGGGGGGAAGGAAGAGATCCCGTTCAGGGTAAAAAGAGGGAAAAGCGGAGAGCCTACCCTGGACGGGATCTCTTCCTCCCTCTCCCCCCCGGTCTCCCGTCTGTCTGCTGGATTCCTCTGTGCCCTGCGATGCCCGTCTGGGTTGGCTTCCTTGGACACTCAGCCTCCCCCCCCACCCCCACCTTCCCTCCGACCAACTGTCAGTTTATTCTTCGCTACAAACAAAACACTCCCCCTTTCCCGGAATACGGAAAAATTGCTTTGGGGAAGTGGGGTGCGTGCTGGGAGGAATCTCTCTTCTCCCTGCACGGACCCCACGGTGCCTGCATCAGAGCTCGGGCAGGATTCAGGTGAAGGAAAGGACTTTTCTTTTGCCGGCATCAGAGCTCGGGCGAGCAAAAGCAAGTATTTTAATCAGTGGGCTGCGCACAGGGACGAATATATCCCCTCCTCCCTGCATGCATCCACTGATTAAAGTGCTTCCTCTGGCCCGCCCGATATCTGCTGCGGGCGAAAGGGAGCTGGGAGTACAGGAGATTCCTCCCTGCACGTGAAAGCGCTTTAGTCAGTGGAGTTCGTGCTGGGAGGAATCTCTCTTCTCCCTGCATGGACCCCATGGTGCCTGCATCAGAGCTTGGGCGGGATTCAGGCGAAGGAAAGGACTTTTCTTTTGCCGGCATCAGAGCACGGGAGACCCCTTTTCTTCCTACCTCCTTCCCTCTTTTCTCCCTCCCTTCTTCTTTTTCTTCCTTTCTTTTTCCATCTTCCTCCTTCTCCTTCCATTCTTTCTCCTTCCTTCCATCTTTTCTCCTTCCATCTTCTCCCCCCCTCCCTTCTTCTTTTCCTTCCCCCCTCCCTCCTTCCTTCCTCTCCTTCCTACTCCTTGCAACTGCAATCGGAACTGCAGACAGGGAAGAAGAAGAGGAGGAAGCGGTGGCTGAGCCGAATCCTTTTGAGAGGGGACAGGCTGGGAGACACAGCTTGTCCCCTGGGAGACACAGGGAAACTCCGCAAAGGGGGAGAAGGAGAGGAGGGCCGTCTCCTCCCCCCAGCGCCTCCCGATTCCCACTGGTACCGTTACTCACCAGTTAAGCTGCAGCAAGCAAAAGGTCGAAATGAAATGGAGACTCACGCGGTAAGCTAAGCGGACTCCAGCCAATCAGTGAGCTGGCTGGGATGGAAAACTGCGTGCTTAAAGTTTTCCATCCCAGCCAGCTCACTGATTGGCTGGAGTCCAGACCAAGCAGTGAGCGGCAGGCTGGGCTGGCTTAGATTTTTAGTGTAGATAGAATAGATGGGGGAACGGAACGAGCAAGCTAGCAGCAGCTGTTGATGGGCGGGGAAGCCAGCGAGCGCCAAAATAAAGCGGGGTTTTTTGAGAAGCGGGCGGGACGCAGGAAAAATGATGAAAATGCGTGCCTGTCCCGCCAAATGCGGGACGTCTGGTCACCCTATCCTAACTCTATGCTTTATTAACAAAACAGGAATATCATTCTCTGCACTGCCTCATCATTTGAGAATGTTGATTGACTTGATAATGACTATCGTGTTACAAGTACATTTAGAGTCAGGTAGAACACCAAGTCAGCATTTTTATTTGATGATGAATCAATTATACAGATATGTAGTAGTGGTTCTTTAACAAACAGCTGTATTATTCAAGAAAGATGTGTTTACAACCAAGTATGTCTGTTATTACATAGAAAATAAGGAACTTTCTACAGTTCAAAACAACTTAGAACCTCAAGGATAATAAACAATAATCTTCTTTTGTAGGTGACCCTTAATTATGATTAAAGGTGCCTATGCCATCTGTTAAAACACAAATGAACTGTTTATTTTGTTCCTCCAGACCAGTGGTAGTCAACCTGGTCCCTACCGCTCACTAGTGGGCGTTCCAGCTTTCATGGTGGGCAGTAGGGGTTTGCTTTAACTCTGCTTTATAATTTATAAAGTAAAGTTACTTCCCTACTTTATAAATCACCATTACTGTGGAACCGGTAGGCGGTTAGAAAATTTTACTACTAACAGAGATACAAAAGTGGGCGGTAGGTATAAAAAGGTTGACTACCCCTGCTCCAGACAGTGAAAAAAAATCAAGTGTCATTAATCAGGAAACTTTCAGTCATTCATTTTAGTCACTTGTTTTCTTTTAATTGATTAAGGCTATAACCCCTGGAACAATGTTGTAGGGACCTTTAGGAAAGATTGATTTGGAAACGGTCTTCCAAACTGGAGAGAAAGAGAAAAGACTATGGTAGAAATGATCTGATCTTGAGTCATTTCCTCTCTTTTGAGCCAATGGGAATTGCCATTGCTTCTCACCTTCCTGTGATGGAATGGAACAGCTCAGCACAGCTGACTCGCCACATCTATCTCACCACAGCTGACTCATCCCAGCTGACTTGCTGTGGTCAATTTGCAACAGGACAATTCGCCACAGGGCAATTCAATATGGGATAACTCAAGAAAGGGACAAGTTAATTGCAGTGGGTCTTGTGTTGCTTTAGGTTTGAACTTTCTCAAGTTAGAAGTCCTTGAGGTTGGGGTGAGCTAGAGTGGAATCCCAGTTGCCTGTCCCATGGCATGTTGTCTGGGTAGAGTTGTCTGGGGTGAATTGGCTGGGACAAGTTGTCCTAGACTCCTCCATGCCAGATAAAGAAAAAAGAGAGATAATGAAGGTGCAACTTGGCTATCTATGAAGCCGAAAATCTCAATCCTGCAATCATGGCCCAGATATGGGCAATGGGATAAAACAATTCTATTGCTTTTGATGAAAAAAATATAAGAAAAACAAGCAAGCAGGCAAGCAAACAAAAATGAGACAAGTAGTATAACAAATGCCACTCTTCTCTGACTTTCCACTTACTGGGGGAAAAAACCTGACAAGATACTGGATTTCTCACAGCATCTTATATCACAGTTATCTCAGAAGAACAATGGTGATTGTCCTGTTGATTCAATACTGTTGTTCCTAGATAGGGGAAGAGCCAAGGAGAGATGTTAATTAGATAATACTTGGACAATGTAGAAAGCTTTTTGAGTTTAGTTATTTTAGCATTTATTTGCATACTTCAAAATATAAAACTGACAATGTTTGTTGCTTTTCTATTTTTCATGGACCATTTATCGGTTGCCGAACAGCAAAATTTACCTCAAGTGTCCTTCAGTGGAGCACTTTCTTTCCAGTGCTTAAGAGTGATGCATTGTCTCCTGTAATAAAAGCTGTGCAGAAGCAGTCTGCCTTTGCCTCTGACGGGGCCTGTGTATTGTTAGATCACCTAATATATCTTGATATTATGTAAAGATGCATACCCTGAAATCACAAACATTCTTTCTGTGACACCCCTGAGTATCATTACCTCAGTAATTCTATTCACCCTCTGCTATACCTTTGTGGTTTGCTACATCCTTTTATCTGCCTTGAGAGTGGGGATTTTATAAGACCCAGTTAAGGGCCAATGCCCCTCAGCAAGTGACACTCAATAGCAGACGACTGATTTCCAACAGCCTCTTCATAATACAAAGAAGACCAAACTGGCCCCAATATCTCATTGGCCCAAAGTCTGCCTTTTGAACAGAGAATGTGAAGGAAAAAACTGACATGAAGGCTCACCTGAACACGTATGATGATAAATCCTGATTCTCGCAGGATCTTGATCACATCTAGAATTCCCTTTAGAACTTCTACCCATATGGAATTGTCTGGACATGGATAACAGATCCTTTTTGAGTCCCTTTCCATACATACCTGGATGAGCAGGGGAAGGTTTCTGCTAGTTTCTTATACAGCTTGTTGAATCTGGAATTGAAGGAAATATAGTATATTCCATGGTTTTGCCCATGTTTTGTTTAGTGACCAGCCACATTACAGCTTGAGGCAGGATTTTTCATCCATTATTTTTTAATGGAATGCAGAATTATTTGCGCTTTCCCCTCCATCCTAGGCCTAGCAGTATAAAAGTGAATGGAAGCTACTTATGCATTTGCTCTGCCCTGCATACATGTTATAAATATTTTATTCCCAAGTATGCACTTATTTGGAATTAATAGAATTTTATTTTGAATAGATTATTAATGAATTTATATTGGTGTACCATCTTCTCACTGAAGTTCATGTGGATCAGATGGGATTGTAAATGGTAAAACAAAATCTATTATCAAAATAATTTGTTTTACTTATATTTAGGTCAACACAATATATAAAGTCCAATACACATAATTTTAATCTAGTCCTTGACGTGATTCATCATTATCTCATAATCTTAGAAATGATTGCATATATTATATCTGCAGTTCAACTAATTTAATGTCTTGTAGAGACTACTTAAGAATACCAGAATCTCTCTTTTCATCTTCTTAGAGGCAGGGTATATAAACAATATGCCAATCTTTCCACAACACAGGTTACATTAACCTTTATTTTCAGAATTCAGCACAGGACATTTATATATGGCACTCAAATTCTCATTTACCTCAAATGCAAACTGTTGTGGAATAATGGATCAGAGGAGACCAACAGGTAAAAGGAAAAAAATAACTAGCAGAGATTAATCTGGATCTATCTGTTGTCAGCATTGGAATGGTTCCAGTATCTATAATCCTGAATAGCATAATATCCATTGCTCACTGGTTTAATGTATACATTTTTTCAGGGGTAGTATTCCCTACTGGTTCGCAAATGTGAGCGCGAGCGCACAAAGAACAGAGGGCATGTGCAGAGCGTCAAAAATGGGACATGACGATGTCCGGTGGGTGGACGGAGCCTCCTGCTGCTGCCACTACTGGTTCACCCAAACTAGATAGAAGTGGCTGAATAGCACCACTGATTTTTAGGCTTAATGCTTACACAATATTTTAAAACACTAAATGGCCATTTTTATTATAGATATTCCTGACATGTGCACTAATTTATTAACTGAGTTTCTTTGTATGTCCATTTATATATGAAGAAGCCACTTTAATTTTTTCTTGAGAATGCCCAACATTCCAGTATCTTTATTAAAGGAACATGCTAGCTTTACTGTCTGTCCTTGCAGGATTATTCAGATGACACACAGAGATGAAACAGTGAAATTTCAAGTATGAAATGGGATTACATTTAAAGATTTCTTAACTTCAGCTGACGCATATAGAAAAATTCTTCCTGTTCCCAATACAAAATATGGACTTATAATTTATTGGGGTGGAATTTCCCTTTGTAGAACTCAGTGAAACTAATGATACATTTCTTTTGGAAATGCTAGAAGACAAAAAGTTGCAAGAAATATCAATCAGTTTCTAGCTTCCTATCAGTTCACCACTGTATCAGTTTTTGATTAGTCCATCATTGATGAGGTCTCAACTTATGAGGGTTTGTGGCAGTGGTGGGTTCTGGATCCCGTTGCAACTGGTACACTACAACAGGGCCTGGCCTCCACTACGCAGCATGCACATGCGTACTTACCACCCATGATGCTCCAGCTGCTCGGCGGAGCGTCGCGTAGGCACCATATGCTCCATGCGCGAAAGCCCTGATCGGCTGAAATACAGGTAAGGAGGGGGTACCAGTCATATCCCACCACTGGTTTGTGGACACATTTGAAATGTTTCAAGCATGTCATAAACACATTCACAAAATGGCTGATCCTAAGTCACCAAAACTGGTAAGATTTCTCCCCACCAGCCTTATAACTTTCCAAGAAAGTCTCTGCTTATTTTTGTTTCTCTGGAGAAGGTAAGACAGCATACTCCTAGAAAAGAACCGAAATATAGTTCCCTATCATTATTATCTTCTCTGAACACCTTTGGGGTAAATGTGGGTTCAGAAGAGTTTTTGGAAATTAAGATTCTAGAACTGTGATTGCGAATCAATGGCACTCATGCCACAGGTGGCACGTGGAGGCCTCTCTGCTGGCACATGAGCCCCAGCTGAGATCCACCAAGCATGCACCACCTGCCAGCTGATTTTCAGGTCTCTGCAAAACAGAGACAACCATCTATACAACCATTGATATACATCCAAGAGGAACAGGAAGTGCTTCACAGGAGCAGATAGAGGTAAATCTTAGAGAAGCATGAAATGCATCACTGAACAATAGAGAGGAATGCTAGAGAGGAATAAAGTTGCATACAAGGCTAATATAATTCCTGTAACAGCATAGGCATCCACGGGGGGGGGGGGCGCATGATGGTGCACCCTCCCGTGCCCCATTTTTGGTCTCAGGAGGCTTCAGGGAGGCCGGCTAGGCCCAAAATGGATTCTGTGGGTTGCACATGTATCCACATGGGAAGGTGTGGGCGGCTGCACGTGCATTGTATTATAGGTGTGGGCATGCGGGCATGCCCTGTTGGGCACCTGCTTGCGCTTTCGACTTCGGCATTTGAGGAAAAGGATTAGCCATCACTGTTCTGGAAGCCAATGCTTGTTTTGTAGAGTGCCAGTTTATCATTTATTTATTTTAATTAATATACACTAAAAAAAACCACCAATCAGGAAGATCAAGTTCCTACTTGATGGCAGCATTGTGTCAATACAGTGCTCAGTTTCCAGTTGGCGATTGACTGCCAACTTTTGCCCTAGTTGTGTGGCTTTCAGCAGCAGCAGTTTCTTATTAGTTTACTCACACAATGTTTCTGATTTAAAGGGGCAAATAAATTTGGCTGCAGGATAATTATGATGGTGCCTGGAATTGTCCAAAACATTTTTACTTCTCAACTCCAATGACTCTAAATCAGGGGTGTCAAACTCAAGGCCCGTGGGCTGTATCTGGCCCACAGGGTGCTTAGATCTGGCTCGTGGTGCCGCCCTGAAACAATGAAGGGCTGGCCCATAGTGCCTCTGCCAGTGAAAACGGAGTTTGGGAGCTTGGCCCTCTGAAGCTCCATTTTTGCTGGCAGAGTGCTTGGGCCACTACAGGTGCCCTTGACATGAGTGACATTGAGCTGGCCATGCCCACCCCAGCCACGCCTCTCCCCACAAGGTCAAACACAACCATGATGCAGCCCTCAATGAAATCAAGTTTGACACTCCTGCTGTAGATGATTGACAGGAATAATCCTGGATACTACTTCTACGGACTGTTTCCACCAACAAATAGGAATCCTGCTAAATTAAAGGATTATGATGCAGTGAACAACTCAGCCCAGCAGGTTTCAAGGGACTGAAAAGTGGTGTTTCCTAGCCAAGTTCTACATCTAGGACTTTCCATATGCCTTACTTATGTTTTAGCACTAAATCAAGATCCTTTGTTTTCACTGTAACAAGATTAACTATGCAAATAACTTATATACCACTTCACAGGGCTTTACGGCCCTCTCTAAGCAGTTTACAGAGTGAGCATATTTCCCCCAACAATTTAGATTCTCATTTACCGACCTCGGAAGAATGGAAGGCTAAGTCAACCTTGAGCCAGTCAGAATCGAATTCCTGGCAGTGAGCCGTGAATTAGCCTGCAATACTGCATTATATGTGACCCCATGGCTTCTGGTAAATGAGGAAACATCTGAGATTCAAGATTCATACTTGGGCTCAAAGGCCCAACCCTAATACCAGTGGTGTGATTCAATTTTTTTTACTACCTGTTCTGTGGGCGTGGCTTGGTGGGCATGGCAGGGGAAGGATACTGCAAAATTCCCATTTCCTCCCGATCAGCTGGGACTCTGGAGGCAGAGAATAGATGGGGGCGGGGCCAGTCAGAAGTGGTATTTACTGGTTCTCCGAACTACTCAAAATTTCCGCTACCGTTTCTCCAGAACTGATCAGAACCTGCTGAATATAACCTCTGCCTAATACCTATTCTCCTTGCCTGCATTTTCACCATCTCATGCTCTGAATAAGTCAGACCAGCTATCATTAACTGATAAAAACTATGTAGCACCCAGGTAGCTCTCTCTGAGGATTTACCACAAATGATAATAGTGTTTTCTTTGTTTTATTACAGTCTTATGCGCCAGTGGCTGATTTGCATATTCTCTAACACTTAATTAATGATGTCACCTTCCCAGTACTTGAAAACATTTCCCCCCCTTTCTCGGCAGACCTCCAACCATTACCTCCCACATTTTTTACCCAAGTCCTTTTTATTACTTTAATGACAAATAATTGGACAGATTCTGAGTAATGAGGGTGAGAGCCAAAGGACTGTTGCATGGGAGACGGCTGCTTGTTACAAGACACTTTTAGTGGTCTCTAAATCAGACAGACAAGTAGAGTAATGATCATCTTGCGGTAATGAGACACAATTAAGAATCACTGCAGCAAATGACAGACCAGTTCATTGAACAATAACCTCCCACTTCTGTCTTGCCCCCTCCAAAAGCGATCGAAGCTTAATTATAGCATCACCCTCTGCAGTGCTATAGTTAAGGTTGTGTCAGCATTTCAATTTGAAACCTGGCATTGTTCTGTATGTGTATATATCTGTGGTTTGCTCTGAGTTGGAATTGTATGAATATGGAATGTCATTTTGTTGGACTTTTACCTGCAGCCATGGTTAAAATATGACTGTTTGAAATGTAATAGAGACATCAGTCAAATGTTCTGGAATAGCCCCTTTACTGAAAGAGCCGTAATATATAGTTTAGGATTTCACATTAGGAAGTGAAGCGGTCCATTTAGAACAAGGGCTGGTCTTCAAGATGTGGTGAATATTTTGTTCAAGAGAAACACTGACATAGTGGTGTCCTGGATGATAGGATTTTGGAATCCTAGTGGGCAACCATTTAAATATGAGCCAGCAGCGTGCATCAGCTGCCAAAAAAGCCAACACAGTTCTAGGCTGCATAAACAGAGGGATAGAATCAAGATAATGTGAAGTGTTAATACCACTTTATAATGCCTTGGAAAGGGCACACTTGGAATACTGCATTCAGTTTTGGTTGCCATGGTATAAAAAGATGTGGAGACTCTAGAAAGAGGGCAGAGAAGAGCAACAAAGATGATTAGGGGACTGGAGGCTAAAACATAAGAAGAATGGTGGCAGGAACTGAGTACGTCTACTTTAATGCAAAGAATGACTTTTTAAAGACATGATAGCAGTATTCCAATATCTCAGGGGCTACCACAAAGAAAAAGGAATCAAGCTATTCTCCAAAGCACCTGAGGGTAGGAGAAGAAGCAATGGGTTGAAACTAATCAAGGAGAGAAGCAACTTAGAACTAAGGAGGAATTTCCTGACAGTTAGAACAATTAATTAGTGGAACAACTTGCCTCCAGAAGTTGTGAATGCTCTAACACTGGAAGTTTTTTAAAAGGATGTTGGATAACCATTTGTCTGAAATGGTGTAGGGTTTCCTGGCTAAGCAGGGGGTTGGACTAGAAGACCTCCAAGGTCCTTTCCAACTCTGTTATTCTATTCTATTGTTACCCATGTCATCATCCCAGGAATGAAAACAAACAAACATCAACAAAATATTTATAATTCAGAATGAAGCCCATGTTTTTTTCAACACAAGCAAATAGTGACCCATAAAGAGAAGGTTTTTCAAATAATAATGAATATTTTTTACTGTTTGGGCAACTTTGAAGATCTGACCCTTCCCCAAGCACTAGGATAAGATTGGGTGTTTGCACATTAGAAGTCTTAATTGGCGCATCAGGTTTTTGTTGGTTTTATATTTAAATGTGTTTAGCTTTAAAGTTTTAATACAGTTTTAACATAACATTAAAAGGAACGTTGGAAATCTTATAGTGCTAAATCCCATCTATTTGTATTCATTTCTTTCATTCAT
The DNA here is from genome assembly GCF_009769535.1 of Thamnophis elegans. Taxonomy (NCBI): domain Eukaryota; kingdom Metazoa; phylum Chordata; class Lepidosauria; order Squamata; family Natricidae; genus Thamnophis; species Thamnophis elegans. The sequence goes on along the minus strand of NC_045543.1, from coordinate 82,852,428 downwards.
ATCCATGTTTATATTTATACCTTGTACATGTTTGACCAACTAATAAATATGAATACAAATACAAACCTATACCATTTCAGCCAAATGATTGTACAATCTCTTCTTAAAAACCTGCAGGGTTGGAGCACCCACAACCTCTGGAGGCAAGTCATTCAGGAAGTTTCTCCTTATTTCTAGGTTGGTTGTCTCGATGAGTTTCCATCCATTGCTTCTTGTCCTGCCTTCAGGTGCTTTGGAGAATAGGTTGACCTCCTCTTCTTTGTGGCAGCCCCTTAGACATGGCTTTGTATGTTATTTTAACTTTTGATTGGGAGCCCAGAGTTCATTATAAGATGGGCAGCTGTGCAAATGTTTTAAATAAATATAAATAGAATAACTTTGATTCACAAACAACTTTCCCATGGCGTGCAGCAGATCTGAGCAATCCCACTTAGATGCTACTACATTTGAGCTGACATCCAAAGCTAGATTATTCAACTCACTCATGGATCAGCTGCCCACTTGTCTCTCTGTCTCCCCCCTGTTCATGGAATCTTTCACTGCTGGTGTATCATCTTCCACTTCCTGCAGTCACCATCTTTCAAACCAGGATATTGTATCTTTTTAAAAAATTCCTAGAAATAAAGTAGGAGTAAACTTAACCAATCAGATGACGCCTTTGTGAATTGATCACCAGTAAGGATGCTTCTGTGATAAGCAGGCAAGGTTATTGGAGCCAAGGTGGCGCAGTGGTTAAATGCAGCACTGCAGGCTACTGCTAGATCAGCAGTTCAGCGGTTCAAATCTCACCGGCTCAGGGTTGACTCAGCCTTCCATCCTTCCGAGGTGGGTAAAATGAGGACCCAGATTGTTGGGGGCAATATGCTGACTCTCTGTAAACTGCTTAGAGAGGCCTGAAAGGCCTATGAAGCGGTATATAAGTCCACTGCTATTGCTATTGCTATTATTATTGTTGCAGTGCCATCTTTGATGACAAAATTAAAAAGGCACCCTTTGATTATTGTTTGTGGTGATGACAATAATGATGATGATAATCCTTGCTCTAGCAATCTCGATCAGCTTCTTGCTGCTACCAATCTCTGACCCTCCAGACTTTTTTCTAAACTTCTCTTTACCTAAACCACACCCTCCAATGCTCCAAAGAAGCAAGCAAGCAAGCAAGCAAGCAAGCAAGCAATAAATTAATAAATCCATCCACCCAGACTGTTTCTAAAACAGGATTACTTAATTTATTTTTTTCCCATAGCATGCAATGGAAAGCATTTCTTTCAAACTGGCAAGACAGAAATAAATAATGAATGCCGCATTTTCCTACTTCTGTCTTGCCAGTCTATAACCAGCAGGCCTTTAGGAATAATTGGAGTGCTCTAAGCAGACTATAGGATTATGTTTCCAAAACATCAGTCAGCTCGATCATTTCTAATTCCATAACTGTAAATGCCAAGGATATTCATTTCAGTATAACAAAATGAAAAAGGTAATACCCACCATCACAAATGTTACTAAGCCTCTATTAGTAACCAAGCTTCCATGAATTATGGCTGGGGATTTTATCGGATATAAAGTTTACCTCATAGTTCATTTATAATTTTATCTTAAAATATAAAAGAATTGCAAATATTTTCTCTTTCACATCAATTACCAAGAAACTATTTCTTTAGTGGCATCTTCTTAGTAGGGATGAGGTTGAATCAGAACTGATTGTTAGCATGTGCCATGCCTTTGCGAAAACACACACACACACACCAGAGGTAGGTTCCAGCAGAGACTACTGCCAGTTTGCTCAGTGCACTTGATGTGCACTTGATGCGTGCTGCGTGCGCATGCGCAGTACAATTAAAATTGCTTTGTGCATGCACAGAAGCAAAAAACAAGATGGCGCCACCAGAGAACCAGTTTGGGGGTGTGGCAGGCTGCTGGTTCCAGCGACCCAGGCCATCAAGTACTACTGATTTGGCCGAACCGGTCCAAACCATTAGGAACCCACCACTGACACACACAAGAAAAATACACATCTTTTATTTTCCTATTCTTAGATTGGGATCCAGTTACATTCTGAATGGGTAAGGGAAAAGAAGCACATGAACTCTGCTTCAAGAGTCTTATACTTCTTAAACTTTTAAACTCTCTTTCCCTAAAAATAAGACCTATTCTGAAAACAAGCCCTAGCATGTTTTTTTACACATGCACCTAATATAAGTCCTACCAAAATAAGCCTTACCTAAGAGCCTGCAGAGCCAGCCGGCTGCCCATTCCATCTGGTTGCTTGTAGTGCTGCGGCCATGAGGCGAGGCAGGTTGCGTAGCTGTCCCATGTGCCATGCACCAGCTTACTTCAGGGCCCCTGCAGCTTGGCCATCCATGTTCTGACACCTGCCTTGCAGTAGCAGCACCAACAACCATGTCCGGCACGAGCCCACATGGCTGCCAGCCCACTTCCTCTGCTTGCTCGCAGCTGCAACAGAGCAGGAGGCCAGGTGGCATGCTGGTGCCTTGGCCACGAGGTAAGGCAGGTGTCAGGGTGTGGGTGGTCTGGCTGTGGGGCCCTGAGGTAAGCTGCTGCAGGATGCATGGGACAACTCCTCCCACGTCACGGCGGCCACACTGGCATGCTGCATGGCCTCCTGCCCCACTGTGAGCAAGCAGAAGTGGACCTCTCATACAAGGGGGGGAGACACACCTGAAAACAAGCCCTTATTTGGGGGCCCAAAAGGTCTTATTTTCAGGGAAATATGAGTTCAGTGCTGCAGGGCTGCAAAAATCCAGATGACCAGTTGACCCTAGACAAGAGTTAAAGTTTTCTGGGTCTCTTGGCTACCATCTAAAGATCGTCTGGATTTCTGCAGCTAAGGTGTAGTTATCTTTAGTCTTATCCCGAACATTTCTGATGGTGGTGTTAGAATCTGCAATACTTTGCAGTGAAGCCAAGGATTCTTCTACATTTTATAGTATCACCAAAATGATTGTCCTAGGCACCCACCTCTTCACCGTGGAATCAATTTTCAACAATGTTTTCCAATACATGATATTCTAACCTTAAATCCAGCTGCAAAGGAAAATGATGTTTGCATGTATGGTTCTAAAGATGCCACTGTCTATCTTGGTCTACTTCAGCTTAGGTCAAACCTTTGAGCTAAATAACTAAATTAGTAACTTGATGTTTCTTTTCCTTCAAAATCTGAAATTTTCTGCTAGCCATCATTCAGCTGTTTTGTACACATCAGACATCCTTATGAAATATAATAGAAAACTCTGAGCCTTTTTTTAAAAAAATCACTCCCATATTTTCTATTTTAAATTGGAAATGTTTTGCATATCCCAGTTTCATTTTGTTGTTTTTCAGGCATTGCCATTGTCAAATCAGCTAAATTGCCACCCAAACTGTTGTTTGCAGGCAAGCAAACACACTACAAAAACCCCTTACAAATACTTTAGCCCTTCCAGCAAAGTCTGTAAGTGTTATTCTATACTTGAATGTTAATCAAGATAATTACGTTAAATCTGAGCTACAGGAGTTGAGATACAGTATCTTGGAAGCAGATACAGTAAATAGCAGATGATGTATCCATTTTAGCTGTTCAGGTTTAGCACAGTTTCCTAATTAGCTCATTATCTTCTTCCTCAATTATCTTTTACCAGCATTTAAGCAGGAAGTGCTTCCATTAGAATTTACAAACAGAATAATAATGTTTGAAGTTACTTACTGTTCAGTCTTAAAATGCAGCAGTATGAAAAATATTTTTCTGTAGGCAGAATTTAGGAATGCAGTCTGAAGCAGAGGTGATATTCAGCAGGTTCTGACCAGTTTTGGAGAACTAGTAGCCGAAATTTTGAGTATTTCGGAGAACCGGTAAATGCCACCTCTGACTGGCCCCGCCCCCATCTATTCTCTGCCTCCCGAGTCCCAGCTGATTGGGAGGGAATGGGGATTTTGCAGTAACCTTCTCCTGGAGTGGTTCCTGAATTTCCGGTTTGCCTGTAGGGCCATTTTTTTGTGCTCTAGAGGCTTCAGGGAAGTCTCCGAAGGGCAAAAAATAGCCTCAAAAGAAGGGTGAAGTCAGCTGGCCAGTGCATGCATGCACGCTGGCCAGCTGACAGGGCAAGCCTTACATGCCCTGACAAATGGCTCCGCATGCTACCTGTGCCATAGGTTTGCCATCGTGGCATTACAGCATGGTGGACTATTATCATATCCTTTTTACATCTCTTCATAATCCCTTTGTCTCCTACTGCCAACACTCATTTTAGGAAAATTATCATGTTCAATTTTCATCAGTATGTTATTGAGCAGATGTATTTTGAACTGCCAATGATTCCAGAAGACTATATTTCCTTGAGTATCCTCTTTTGAAGACACCCTGAATGGTTAACTGTTCTTTTTACAGCCCCGGTATGGTCTGAGATATTAACTTCTATAGGTCTAACATAGGTGTAATAATTACCAATAATTATGGAGTGTATATATGGGTTCAAAGATTTGAATAGTACAGTGCAAAACAGTCCATCTTCAACAGCCACTAGAACTGTCCAAGTTCATGTTATGCATCACCTCCATTTCCAAGGTATTTTTCAGAGTTCTCTAGAGTTTTAAAGATTTCTTCATTTGCTATTACAAATCTGCCACTCTTAACTTTTCCTCCCTCCCTCCCTCCCTCCCTATCTATCATCCATCTATCTATCTATCTATCTATCTATCTATCTATCTATCTATCTATCTATCTATCTATCTATCTATCTATCTATCTATCTATATCTGTCTATCTATCTATCTATCTATCTATCTATCTATCTATCTATATCTGTCTATCTATCTATCTATCTATCTATCTATCTATCTATCTATCTATCATCTATCTATCTATCTATCTATCTATCTATCTATCTATCTATCTACATCCATCTCTCTCTTGCCATCTCTTTCTCTCTCTCATCAGTTTTCTCTCTTTCTCCTCTCTCTCTCATCTCTCTCTGTCGCTATCTCTCTATCTATGTCATCTATATCTCTGTCTCTAATCTATCTCTATCTGTCATCTCTCCCTTCCTCTCTTGCTCTGTCCCCTTCTCTTCCAGACATTCATCATTCCACTAATGAATAGATGTTTTAAAAACATAATAAAAATGAGTAAATAATAAAAAATGGGCAACACATCACTAAACAGCTTTATTTTTTAAAATAAAAACATTTGTCCAGTCCACCAGCTCAGTATGAAATGGCATGGCTGTAGAAGGAAGCTACTAATAATGTGTGTGTGTGGAGGGGGGGATGTTAACTGAGATGGAAGGGTTTACCAATAATGAAATATACCAACTGAAGTAGACAGAATAGATTGGAAAACTCTGTTTTTGGTGCATAATGGGAATATATGGGTTGTGGTGGCCATCCTGGCAGACTCATATCAGTTGTGTGGATCAGCTTAGATTTAAGAATAATCTTCTCAATGATATCCATGTCTTGGTCTGCAGCAAGAACTGCACTCCTTGGTAAATTGTCTTTGGATTTACTGAGCACAATGGGAAGTTAACCACTTATTAAATTTCACTTCACTGTTTTTAATATATGTCTATGTACATGTGTGTGTGTGTGCGCGCGCGTGTCTGTGTGTGTGAATTGTCTATCTGTATGTGCTTGAGCAGTGTGACATATTATTAAGGAACAGCATTAAAAGCAATACATAGATCTCTCAGATCCTGTAGATTCCAAGTTAAGTACTTTAGCAAAATCCAATTTTAATGAAGAACCTATAAGGAATAATTAGAATATGCCTTAAGTCTGAACAGATCAGTGCTTCTCAAATTTGGCAACATTAAGATGTGTGGACTTCAATTCCCAGAATTCCTCAGCCAGCCAGTCAGCCTGTCATCACTTCAGTACTCAACAATTTGCCCATGGATCTGCAAAAGATAGTTTCTGTGTTTTCTGATTCAAACAGCAATTGCACAGCATGGAAAAATGTATGTGATACACTGGGATAATTCAGATCTCCAGAGACATGAAACCAGAGATCTTAGATTATGAGAGCCAAGGTGAGCCAGTGGTGAGCCAGCCAAGGTGGCGCAGTGGTTAAATGCAGCACTGCAGGCTACTGCTAGATCAGCAGGTCAGCGGTTCAAATCTCACCGGCTCAGGGTTGACTCAGCCTTCCATCCTTCCGAGGTGGGTAAAATGAGGACCCAGATTGTTGGGGGCAATATGCTGACTCTCTGTAAACCGCTTAGAGAGGCCTGAAAGGCCTATGAAGCGGTATATAAGTCTACTGCTATCTACTGCTATTAGATTATGTTATGCTATTTATGCTCCTTGTTGTATAGGCAATTATAATTTGGATGATTTATCTGCTTATGAATATGTATATGCCACACTTCATATATACCTATATTTTCCAGTGCATTGCTTTTAAGATAAAACTATATTATTTTGCTTTTCAAGTTTATATAAAATTGTTACTGCAAGAAATTTCAATTCTCCTACAATCCATTGTAGCATATCCTAAACCTTGAAGGAATTAATTTAGCAGTACTTTCATTTCCCTCCTATAATTTCCTTTTGTCTGACCATCTCTCACTGTTTACATTAGTTTTAAAAGTACCACAGTTACACATTTCAAGATTCTTCCTAATGGTTTTTCAAGATTGCAACTTCATATTAAATAACTGAAGCTCATTATTACCTTTCACATTTTCCAAGATTATTTTTTACATTGTATTTTTCTAAACTCTGGAAATATATGCCTGTCCAGATATCAGTTTATTTGCTAAAGACTAGAAATATTGCTAACTTTTAAGACTGTTTTGTGTTAAATTTAGAAGACAATGTGTTTTATTCAGCAGATTTGTTTTTATCTAATTACATAGGTGATTAAAAATTACTGCATGCTGGTGCATCTAATGTAAGTTATCTATTATTCACACCACATTTACTTTTAATATTCATGCAGATTCCCTTTGACATAACCTACTGTGTCACAGTTAATCCAATAAAGATAAAATATAGCTCAGCAAAACACCAATCGATTCTAGCTTTCTGGTAATTATTAAAGACTATTTCACCCTGCTCCCTTCAATCAATGTATTTCCCCTTGGATATGATGGGATTCCTCTTTGAAGCCTTCAATCCTTCCAGCAGATTCAGAACAACTCTGGGCTGCCAAGGCAGTTCAAAGAATGCAACAAGCCATCCCAAGTTCCTTCTCAAAGGCTGACACTGTCTGTTTGATGTATGGAGAGTTAAAAGGTTTCCTTTCGCACAGTGTGTATTTGCTACCGGTCCCTTGATGTGGCCATTTATCAGTTTATCTGTATGCACTCTGCACCTTTATTAACAACTCAAAGGTTAGAATGTCCTGCTACTTCCAGATCAGAATATTGATTGTATGCAGTTCTCTAATTCCACATAGTTGATGGAGATAGCTACTGAAACAGTTACATATCCTTTGTTAAGATACATAGGTGCTTGAGTCCTGGAATTGGCCTGAATAAATAAATAAAGTTGTGAGGAAAACCCAAACTCTTGCTATTCTGCAAGCAGGACGGTGGTTTCCTACAAAGTGTCCTTCAGTCCATGGTTTGAATTTTTCATTTTGATTGAAGAAGTTACTTGGATGAATAATGAAATGTCTCAGTTGACTAAATTTTAGTACAGTTGCCATGCTGCTTTTGGCCTGCATGTCGAATCTTCATTTACATTTGCAATACATTTTGGGGAGAAACCCCTGCAGTTGGCATAGCAGGAGTTAGTACTTTCCAATGACTCTCTCTACCTAACTTAAATTTTTCATTTTGACTGAAGAAATTACTTGGATAAGTAACAAAATGTCTCAGTTTAATACATTTTGGTCCAGTTGCCATGATTTTTGGATTCTTGGTTCCTGATGTTAATCAGGCGCACCCATCATGCTAATTTGTTTAATTACATTAAGCCATAACAATGAAGCCATGCTACTGTCATTATTGTGAGTCCATTTTTAAAGCAATGATGATGAACCTACCACATGCATGTCAAAACTGACACAATGTTTTCAGAGATGTCCTTCATCAACACCTGGCAACTATTTTCAAAGGCATGCCCCGTTTTCTGGGGTGGTGTTGGTGTTGAGGCTATATGCTTTCACATGGCTTCTATGGCTTAAAAGTTGTGCGAGACGACCATTGTCTGACTTGGCTTCTGGAGCCGCCAAAAATCACACGAGAGGGGAAAAAAAAGTTTTTGCATGCTTTTTGGAGACTGCAGAGGCTGCAAAAAAGCAGTCTCTAAAGCCAGATCAAGAACAAATGCCTCATGCCAGTGGCCACCAAGCTTTTGGGCACCTGGGACCAGTTCCGTGGAGATAGATTTTTATGTGGACCAGATGAGGTGTGGTTTTGTATGCTGTCTGCATCCTGCAGATGGGGCTTCACTTATTTGTGTGGCCTGATTTCTGGCATGCCACAGCCCAGTGCCGGTCCATGGACCAGGGGTTGGGGACCCTCCTTCGTACAATCTGGGGCTTCAGTAAGCTTCAGGGATCTGTCAACAGAAAAAGAATACTGCCTGGAGGTACAAGGGCCATGGTAGATTTTGGGGAATGCAATTGCATTGTTCCTCAAGGATTGTGTGCATTGGGGAACAATGAGGGACAGCCTTTTTTAAAGGCAGCAGTGGTACTTAGTTGACGTCAAAGCCTGGGCCTCAACTTCAGATACACATTTGGAAGGGAGAAAATTGAAAATTCTCTCTCTTTTGTTTGGAGTGTGCGTGCACATTTGTGTTTCAAGTTAGGCATTTTCCAAATTTTGGACACAAAAGGTTTACCTTCACTGTTCTAGAGCAACAGTACCTACTCTCTTGTTATTATAATTTTTAATTGTCCATTAAAACAGTTCAAATGTTCTTTGACATCTGTTTCAAGATGAATGGGCTTCGGACAATTAAAAAAAACACCCAATATAATCAGAAGTCTAGAGGAAACAAAAAAAAATACTGACCTCATGGAAAGGATTGATTAAAAAAAGTATTTTAAAGTATTTAATGACCAAGAGATTTCAATATCCAAATGTTGAATGAATGATCCAGATTAATGCTGAGTCAGACTCTTTTTTCCCTCTAGCTTGGCACTGTTTAAACAATGAGATCTACTGCTGAATTTACTTTCAGGAAGATTAACAAACAATATATGGAGAACTCAGCTCATGTTAACACATTGAGAAAAGAACTGGGCAGAATGAGGAAAAAAACCTTGCACTTACTTCACTCTGGATCCAATCTATGTTGATCACTGGGACCAGAAATTTTATCTTCCAAGCTTTTGGACTCATGCTGGAGCCCATTCTCAGGGAACTTCTCTGTTGTTTTGGGCTGTTCCACATGGGACATTTATTTAGTGACTGTTGTGTATAACTTTTTTAGATGTAGATTGGGGTGTGGATGGCTGGCTGTTTCTCACTTTCTTCACTCTGTGTATTCCCATGACATACAGCTGGCATCTGAAATGTATTCCTGTACACCCAGCTCACCTTCAGAGACCCTGTCTACGGTTGAGACTTTAATACTAAGTATTCCGTTTCAGACAGAAAGCTTTATTGCAGAGTACCACAAATATTTTGATGTAATTTGCAGCTGTTTAATTAGGGTATATTCAGCTCCGGATGTAAAATTTAAACCATATGTTTATTTGCACCAACATTTCAGATAATAATGCTGATATAATATCTTCTCTTTTTTCTGTGCCTTTAATTGTCTAAGTTATGTAAAAATTGGAGTGCTAATAATCTCTAGTCAACACTGTATAAGTTACCTATGTTGTTTTTCTCAAGTTGTTCTTCCTACATAATCATTGATAATGATGCAGAAATCAAGTCTGCCAAACTGTGATTAGGTCCTGAGCTTTTTATAACAACTTAATGTTGGCTAGGAAACAGAGTTAAATGCTTGTCAATCTTTTGATTTTCTTGGATAGCAAATTTTACATATTAGAAAGCTTACACTATAGCTTACATTTCTTATAATTTGTGTTTCATATGGGTTCATTTTGCAAATTCTCAATTTTTTTATTTCTTATTTAAAAAATGACAGCAATGATTGATTGTAATGCTCCAGTGCCACATAGTTGACAGTATGCTTAATTATGGAAATCTGTTAGTTATGATTGTATTAATGTCATTTAATAGATGACCTCCTTTGTTGCACTTTACCAAAGTAATATTAGCCTTTATCAAAGTGAAAAGGCTTTGCAGATATTAAGTTGGTTGTTCTAAAGCATAGTTACAAGACTAGCTTTTCTGCTCAAAGCATATTATAAGTACATTTAGAGGCATATAACAGATACCTATGAAAAGGCTACTGCAGAGATATTTGTACAATTACACAATGCTTATCCCAAATCCCTATCTCTTTCATTTGGGGCATAGGTCTAAATAAAGTAGTCAGCTTCAGTTCCCTACCATTTTAGACCCTGTTTTGTCTTCATTTAATGTAAAATGAACAGTCAAGCAGTAAAGTAAACAACAAACTAACCAAGGAACTATTAAGGAGAAACCATACTCCCACCAATATTGACAAGGTAAGCTACTGTATATAAACAGAGAGCAAACCCTACACCAAGACTAATGTTATTACCTAGTCAGGTAATGAAATGCCTGCAAGCAAACAATCAAGCTCAGAGAGCATCAAAGACTCCACTTTCATTTTAATTCTTTCATAATCATACACCTCTTTAAAAAAACATGCGGAAGGGGGGAGTGAGCCTGGGAATCCCAAGGGAGCTAATAATCTGGTCTTGAAAATCAACAGATTATCTTTATCTGGCAGGCAAAGGTTGTATAAATTTGATTGTTGGTTTATACCTCTACTTACAGATCGCTCATTTCCTGAAGGACTCCAGTAGTTTACACTAAAATAATGCAATAATTAGAATAATTAAACAAAAACTAATCTACCCAAGTACCTTCAAGACCCAAAATTCAGCAGAATAAAAATATTCTTAGAGGTTTCTTGAAAGTTGGAGAGTAGGTTTTTTTTTTTAATCTTGGGAGGCAAAATATTCCAAAGGGAGGGAGCAACCATTAAGAAAGCATATTGCCCACTCTTGTAGCATTCCTTCCCTTAAAGAAAGTCCAGGGCAGTTCAAGTTGGGGAACAATAGAGGGGCTGCAAGCTAAGCTAAGCTTCCTAAGGCTTTAAAGTAATAATCAGCACTTTGGACTTCCTGTGGGAGGAGCCTGTCACCGAGGAGCTCAACGGAGCCCCTCTTAGAGTACTGGTCTGTATATCTAATTAAGATCAATAGATATCATCCCTTTCTGGCAGAAAGGGACAGGCAGAAGCTCAGGTGTTAGGATTTATTCGTAGTTCACAGCCCTTTTCCTTTTTTGTTTGGGCTGCGAACGGAGAATAGACCCAGCGTAACTGAGCTCTTATCTCCAGCCAGTTCTTCGCAGCTGCCTTTTTGCAGCCCTAGACAGCCGACTCCCACACTCAGGACAATGATAAATTGTTTTTAAGATAATACGAGCGGGTCTCACTTCTGTGATGTGTTTTTTTTTTTTAACTATCTAAACACCAGCCTTGTTTTCCTTTGAACTTCTCTGCGCAATTGGGATACAAAATGGCGTTTTTACTGTGTTGGTGATTGAAGACGTAATTAACTGGCTTTATTTCCCCGGAGACTGCTACTCATTAATGAGCAAAATCTACAAATAATTTATGGAGAACTGACCAGCTGAAGACACTGTTTATCTGTCTATTCTCAGATTTTATCTATAATGTCTCCCAGGTCTAAACAGGCAAAAAAATCCTCCCCCCTTGTGCTTAAAGAACTTGTTACCAAATCGCTGCCTTTGTCTCCTACGCCATCTACTGGAGATTCTTTGACACAGGAGCTTCTCTTTCAAATAATTAATGACTTTAGAAAAGAAATTAAAGAATTTGTGTTGGATTTATGCGATAAAATACAGACCAAAATTGCCCAGATAAATGCGAATATGTTTGAAGTCACGTCTACTTTAACAGATTATATTGAAGAAATGGAGACGAAATTGGAAACTTTGGAGGGGGCTAATTTTAATTTGACTTCTAATATCCAAGCATTACAACAAGAGATTACAGATACTCAAACACAACTTACAATGATAAATTATAACAGAAAGGCGTCTGCAATAAGAGTTAGAGGACTGCCCGAAAAGAAAGGAGAGAACTTGAAACAGACGTTTGTAGAAGCTTTCAGCCAAGCGGTAGGAGGTCCGGGACTCAATTTTGATTGGAATATTCGAAAAATCTATCGCCAGAATTCGCGTGTAGCAGAGCAACGACAGCTTCCAAGAGACATAATTATATACTTTTTCACAAGAGAATCCAGAAATGCGATTACTCAAAAATTTTACAATAACAGGCTCCGAATAGATGGCCATGATTTGTTTGTCTTTAAAGAGATCCCGCTCCAGATGCTGCAAGCAAGGAGAGGTTATACTTTTTTAACCCAAGAACTTAGAAATCGTCAAATAAAGTATAAATGGGAAGCTCCAGTTGGAATCACAGTTACATTTGAAAATCAAAGATTTCGTATTAATTCTGTTTCGGAAGCTCGGGACTTTTATTATAAAACTCTGAAGGCGGGGCTTCTTGACTCACTCGGAAGCGCGGAAGGACAAGGTGAAGGAAAGATAAGCAGCAAGTCACTTGGTTACAAGAAGGAGGGAGTTGTTCTCCCCCTACTGGAGAGGCAGAAGAGCGGAAACTGAGGATTCAGTCATATTTTCAAAGCAGCGGGACACGTGGTTATAAGGCAGAGGGTTGCCTTTTCTTTCCGGAAGGGCAGAAGAGTAAAGAATATAGACCCAGCGACGTCTTTAAAATACTTTCTAAGCTTTTGGACTGATTAAAACTTTAGGATTTCTGTTTGGTATGAAATGGTAAAGCTGTGTACTGATGAGGAATGGAAAGAAGCATTGCTTATTCTAGACAGATATTATACGGGACTTTTACAAGACTTATTTGAATTTCAATCCAAACTGCGCATGAAGTGTTTTCTGTGAGGAAAGTGGGGACTAAGATTTATTTGAATTGCGGTTTGGGATGAATGGAGTTGGGAAGAGTGGGGCAGAAAGGAAGGTGGAGCGGGATATTGATGAAGGGATCTTGGGATTGAACGAACTGGTATGGATTTTGGGCACACATTTTACGAATTTACATGTCTGAAGTATAACATAAAAAGCTCAGGATTCTAAAGTGAAGAGCGAGATCCTAATCTTATGCAATTTGGGCTTGGGAGGAATGGAGACGTGAAACGAAGGATAGGAAGATGAGTAGCGAAAGTATGAAGATAAATTGATTTTTGTATAAACTAATATTTGAATATAAGGTTAAGAAAGGCTATCTGGAGAGTCTACAGGAAGATGGGGGTAAATATCAAAGAAGTAAGGGACGAGGACAAAATATAAATGGAATGATTCACACTGTTTAAATTTTAAGAATGATGGGAGGCTGAGCATAATGCAAAAGATTTTTCAATTTTTTTTTTATTTACTTTTTTGTTTTTGTTTTTTTTTCTTTTTCGGAGTGTTCTTTTTATTTTATTTTCATTATTATTGTTAATAAGATATTTTGAAGGTGAATGGTACTGAACTGTGCCGGGTGTGTGACCTGGGAAGTCGGAGGGGGTTAGGGAGGGGGGTTCATTGGGGGTGGGTGGGTGGGTGGAGATATAGTTTCAATATATAGAATAAGAAGAATACACTTGTATACTGTTGTTCCTTATCTTTTCTTTTTATTTTTCTCTTTTTTTTCTTATTGCTTTTTAATAGAGAAATGCACCATAGTGAGAAGTAGAGGAAAGGAAGAGGGAGAAGTAAGGAGGGAGGAAGAGGGGAATGTAAGGAGGATGAGAGGGGAAGGAGGGTGAGGAAGGCGAGAAAGGAAGATAGGAGGGGAAAGGGAAGTAGGAGGGGTGATCGTTGGAGGGAGAAAGGAAAGTTGGAGGGGGAGAAGAAGGGGTGTATGAAAGTGATAGGTTGGGTTTATGAGTTGTGTTTAGGTTGGGGTTTTTTTTTTTTTTTTCTTCTTACTATTATATTATTATTATTGCAAATATCCCGTATATAAGTGAATGTACAAAATTGAAAATGAAAATGAATAAAACATTTAATACAAAAGTAATAATCAGCACTTTGAACTGGACTCAGTAACAAACCGATAGTCAGTACATCAACTGTAGCAGATGCGGATGATTTGGTCATAATATTGGAACAACCGCAGGAATCCAGTATGGTCTTAATGAATACGATCAATCAATATGGTCAAGTTTCTGGTTTCAAAATAAATTTAGGGAAAACCAAAATATTAGCTATAAATATGAATACTAAACAAAAGGAAGAATTAGGAGTGATGCTAAGATGTGAGGTAGTTAAAAAAGTCAAATATCTTGGAGTTAACATTTTAACTTCAAATGGGAAATTATATAAGCATAATTATGAACCACTTTGGCATAGTATACAGACAGAGATGAAAAAAAGAGAGAAACTGCACTTATCTTTGTTGGGTAGGATAGCGGCAGTGAAAATGAATATCTTACCAAAATTTTTATTTCTTTTCCAAATGTTACCTATACTTAAAAAAGATGCGAATCTTTTAGAATGGCAGAACGGTATCAACAAATTTGTATGGGCAGGAAAGAAGCCGAGAGTGAAGATGAAAATAATGCAAGATGCACGGGAGAGAGGAGACTTGAAACTACCTAATTTAAAACTATATTATGATGCAGTGGCATTATCTGTAATTAGTGATTGGACTCATTTAACTAATGATAGAATATTGAATATTGAGGGACACGATCTGGTATATGGTTGGCATGCTTACCTGTTATTCAACAAAAAAATGGATAAGAATTTTAAAAGTCATATTTTAAGAAATGCTTTACTGCGAGTCTGGAATATATTAGGCTAGACAAGAATTTGGTGGTAAACTAGAATTATTTTGATATACAAGAAATTGTACTTCGATGTTTTACTGATTGAGGAATGATGAAATGTTTGCCTTAAAAGAAATAAAACTTTTGAAATACAACTGTAGCATATCTGTAATATTTCTAAATCTGCTATGCAGTTAGCAAATAGGTCACTGCATTTTGGATAGTTGAAGCCTCTGAATCATCTTCAAAGGTATCCTGGTATAGAGTGTGCTACAGTAGTCTGGGAAAACACTTCTAACAATCAACTCCTACATCTGACCATAGAGAGCAACGATCACAACAATTTCCCAGCCTGCTGAAATCCAGCCACAATTCCACCTGACAGCCCTCTTTAGTTGCTCCCAGAACTTTTCCCCATTAAGTTTGGGTAAACAGACATGATTACACAACCTCATACTATTGAGAGACTTTCTGACTGAGCAGTAAATCCTCTCTTTGGCCTTAAATTTCTTCTAGCATCTCTCAGTTCTTCCAAACCGCAGGAAGGTGGGGAAAGGACAGCATCCCCTGACTGAATTACACAATTAACAGCCTTTCAGGAGCCTTCCCTAATTTCTTTACCACAAACTTTCTTAATTCTCTTTTATTAACAGCTCTTTTGGCACTATTTCTACATTATTTGTCTTCTGTTTTTCTTACGCAGTAGTATGAAGCACTCACCTTGGCTGCCTCTAATATTTGGGCAAAATTGTGCTAAAGCTTTGTGGTTTTCCACCAAATTCTAGAACCTGGAATCATTCACTGAAACTTTGCAATGTGGAATAAATGACAAATTGGAGCAAATTCAGAGAAACACTATCAAGATGGTGAAAGGTCTGGAATCCAAAACCCTTCAGGAATGGTTAGAAGTTCTTGATATGTTTAATTCTGGATAGACAACTAAGAAGGCATATGGTATGATTTTCAATAAGTGAATGGTGGTCAGCACAGGAAGTGAATGTGTTTTCTGTTACTCCGGAGGGTAGCATTAGCACCATAGGGTAAAATTACATGGTAGGCTTAAGGTAAACACCAGGTGGTAGATTCTGGCTTGAGCTGTCAGCCAGTAGACCCCACTGCCATATGAAGTGGTAAGTTTTCTTCTGCTAGGGGTCTTCAAACAAAGTCTGGATAGTCATATCTCAGAGATGCTGTAACATATTCTTCACTGAACAGGTGATCATATAGGACTTCTATGGTCCCTTCCAACTCTAAGGTGTTATAATAATTTAATAAGTATTACTGCCACCAGAAATAAATTTAATTTCAGCTTCATTAAGGTTTAATGTGGTTTAAGGACCTTTTCAAAATGGGAAATTGGGCAATTTTAAGAGGGAGTCATTCAGAAGTGTAGATTTAAGTGTGAGTAAGCTCTAAAATGTGATATGGTCATTCTGACCAAAGAAACAACTAATTGATCTTGATTTCATGAGCAAGCCAGGAGCATAGGAATATGATCAGAAATACTTGATGTACGGTAATCAGGTATTTAAAATAACTACGTATTCATATATGCATACCAAAATCTTAAAATGGCAACTTTCGTGAAGAACTAGCCAATATAAGATTGGCAAAAGGAAGACAAAGAGAGCAGTAGAGGTAAATCAGGAGAAAATTAGGATTTCATGAACCATAATATTCTGGACATAATCCTAGACCTTTGTAATTCCTACACAAAGATGCAATAAATACATTTAATAAGTTAAGCAAGGAAACAGTAGTAGTGGAAATATATTTTAGTTACGTGAGTCAAGTTTATTCTGCAACTTCTTCACTTAGTATTTTTAATAGATTCAGTATGCTCTAATAAATCCAAATATATCTCATATGATAGCTGAGTGTTCTGATATTTATGTTTTATGCAACACACCCACCACGCAGCCCTGCACACATACAGACAAATTAAGCAATGGTGGAAAGAAAATAAGAAAAGTTGATTGTCAATATAAATAATATTAAACACTTTGTTCAACAATCACATAAGTTCATTGACATTCTGAAATATTTATTCTTTTTATTATAGGGTTTTTATAATTTATGAACTCTCTTTGTTTATCTGTATGTTTATTAATTCCACCCTTACTATTTTTACTCTATTTACAAATAAGAAACTATTTTTAGAACTTAATATATTCCCTTGCCGCTGCCGTCTCCTCCTCCTCCTCCTCCTCCTCCTCCTCCTCCTCCTCCTCCTCCTCCTCCTCCTCCTCCTGTTCCTTCTTCCTCTTCCTCTTCTTCCTCCTCTTTCTCGCAATTTCAATACAAGGGAAAAGTAACCTCCATCTCTCTGTGTAATAGGACCAAATGCTTTTTGAATGCTTTTTTGTTCTCAGTTTCTACTATAGCAGGTAGAAATTATGCATTGCAAATGGAAGAGTCTGGAAAGGTTGATCAGGATTATATATTTGTTTTGACAGTTTTGGTAACCTACTCTGGTCCATAAACACCAAGTAGCATATTCAGAAAAATAATAAAAAGAAATTCACTTTAAAGATGTGTGCCACAAATTTATAAGCTTAGTGGAACTACCTTAGGAAATATTAGGACATAGAGGCTTCCCCATTTTTTAAAAAAAGACCAACTAGTCCAGAGGTGGATTCTAGAACGGCCCCGGAGTTACCCACATGCACACGTGCGGTGTGTGTGCACACACATGTGGCGTGCGCACATGTGCAGTGTGTGCACACACGCACACACCATGCGCATGCGGTCTAGCATCAAATGATGCTTCTGCAAGCCTCTGCAATGCTCCAGCTGCTCTGTGGAGCGTTGCACAGGTGCCATATGTGCCATGCGCATGCACAGAAGCGTCAACAGCATAAAGCACCGGTAAGGAGCACGGACGGCTGGGTGGGTCCTCGGAGCACCATACTGGAACAGTATCCGATGCTCCGGGCAGGTTCCAGTATGCCTGTACCGGGGCATACTGCTTGCAACACACCACTGAACTAGTCCACCTAGTTGAATACTGATTAATATATTACAAAAATAATGGTTCCCCCCCCCTTTCCCCCTCTTGCAAAAAAGGCCTATAATTTATAAACTTCTGCAACTCTATTTACCCAATTACCATGACTTTCTATCTAGGTACTGACCCCCTCCCAGTTAACAGGTGATTCCCAACAACAAAATTAAACTTTAAAGCCCTGTGCTAACAATTCATTATTGTAATTCACACACAGGAAATCTACAACACCTTCTAATTTACCATAAACTACTGCAGTCCTCATCGCTGATCCGTCCAGGATCAAATATCTTCAATTGATTCTTGATAATAAAACTTTTCCTTAAATTTATAATTGGAATATTTCCAAACAACTGCATCTCATTCCACAAAATTGTAGATCTCTGTTGTGAGTATCTCTGCAGCACTTCTTGTTCAGAAGGTTTTCATACATGTTGAACCACAACATCCCTTAACACTTGTATTCTGATTGAATATAATAAGTCTACTCCACAATCTCCATCAGTTATTTTAAGAGAATCCAGTTCATTGCTGATCCATAGTGCCATCTCTAAATCCATCATAACTTTGAATGGTCATTAAGCAACTGGTCGTAAGCCAAGAATGACTGTACTACACCTCAATCATCCCTAAAGAATACCAGATTTAGAGGGAACCAGGTTGGGGATGTCTAAAATTATCTGAGTACTGCCTTTTTTCCACGGACAAAACAAAAGTTGGTGGAATTGTATTTTGAGATTACAAAGGGGAGGAAGAGGAAGAAGAGGTGGAGAGACTCAGTGTTCAATTCTTTAACTATTTTATTGCATTTTTCTTCACATGGATTGTTCCCCTCTATAGTACAGCACTATGTCTCCTAATCCATTGAAGTGTATATTACTTTGTCTTGCAGACACATATGAACTTTTCAGAATTCTATTACCTATATGATCTTTCAGAGTCTGCTTTAGCAGGAATGTAATTTCCTGCTACCTTTGATTGCTAGCAGGGTTTGTGTGTGTGTGTGTGTGTGTGTGTGTGTGTATGTGTGTGTACGTGCGTATGAGGGAATATTGTCCTCTTGCAGTTCATATCACTATTTTTCATCCCATGTAACATATGCACAAAACACTGTTCAAATATATATTTTAACACCTGCCAATATTTAGATAATCTAATGATCAACTGCAATAAAAAGAACAATAAAAAGGTAATTTAAAAGCACTTGCCCTTCCTGCAAACAACCTGCACAGAATAAAACAGGGGATAGGGACTGAAATTTAAAAAGGTCCTTCAACTAGTATATGGAAACTGAAAGAGCAGGGAGTTAAATAATCTCTTCCTTTCATTCATGGTAACTTTGGAGATATAAATTGTCAGGGGACTTGATCCCAGAAGTCAAGGCATAGATGGACATGTTGTTTTTAGAATAGGTACAAGCAAGAGCTGGCTGGAGAATTCTGGGTGTTGACATCCACACATTTAAAATTGCCAAGTTAGAGAAGCATGGTGATAGACTTGTCCCTACTTGCATGTTGCCATTAACCCAAGATGTCTACTGAGATCATATTACATAGATTGGGCCTTTTCCTACTTGTACCCAGTCATGGCACAAACATGCCCTGGCAACTTCTTTTTTCCTCTGTGTGGTACATGATGTTGTCTTTATCTTCTTTCTAGCCCACAAGTTCTAAATTGTCCTTGGTCAGGGGTCCCCAAACTTGGCAACTGTAAGACTTGTGGTCTTCAACTCCTCATCCAGCCATAGAGGGAGATCCAGTGATTACAGATATCTGGAATAGATCAGTGGAGGCAGGTTAGTGATCACACCAGCTACAATTTTCACGCTGACATAGTTTTCTCCCAGCTTAAGAAAGGCCAGCAAGCTTTTCAATCTAACAATGTGAAAAGTCCCTAAGTTTGTTCAGAAATCCAAACAGGGTATGGCTGAATACAGGTAGTCCTCAACCTATGACACAAGTGAGCCCAAAATTTCTGCTATTAAGTGAGACGTGACTTATCCATTCATTCCTAAAATGCTCATTTTACACATCACTAATCAAATCTGGTGCATCTTTTCTTCTTTTCTTTATTTAGAGTAAGACTTTGAATAACAAAATCAACTGTCACTAGTTTGTTTACACCTGCATCCAACATACTATAGCATCCCTGCCAGTCTCTGCTTCCCAGTTCATGCTCCCATTGGAAGGAGCTCCCTTATAATGCTTTCCTTTGGGATTTAATTGCTGCTGGGAAGGTGCAGATTATCAAAAAGATGACTGCAGAAAGAACAACAACTTTGTTGTTGTCTCAGAACTCTGCATTCCAACCGTGCAAATTTATCTGATTGTTTTTCTTTCTTTCCTGTAGGGGGAAAAAAAATCCAAAGCAATTATCCTAATCAAATTGAACGAGATGCCCATTTTCTAGAACAAAATTTACAAAATGAAGTGACATTGGAAAGAGACATGGGGTGGGGGTGGGGGGGCTGTATGCAAATATTGACTTCAGCTGCCACTGAAATCCAGCGAGCCACCTAGGAAGTACAGAACAGAATCAAGTTTATTTGCCTAATAGACTTTGAGTGCCTCCAGGACACAGTACAAACTTGTATGCCATTATCAGACAGGCCATCTCATAGCATCGGTGTCTGCTGAGGCTCATGAATATGTAAATCCTGCTTGTATCTTGGAAACATGCTTGACAAGAGAATAGCTAAAATGAAGCGATTCTAGTTAGAAGCCCATCAGAGTGCCATTCTTTATGTTTGAACAGGCAGCCTCTTGCTAAGTGACAGATCATTAAGGCTATCTACTCAGTCAGCGGAAATGAAGAAATAATTTGTTCATAATAACCTTCAGATGACCTCTCAGGGAAAGAAAAAAAAGGATGGAGGGGGTGGCGGTGAATCTTTAAAGTGCTATGTCTACTGATACATGTCACGCTTGTGTGAAGGGGCCGTCTTTTGGCCCTGCAGTAATGGTTGAGCTGCCGGTGAAACAGAGTGATAAACACCTCCTGACAGGGCCGTGGTGTGAAAAGATCTCATCACCTGCCATTAGTAGAGTGATGAATAATTCAGGCCTCTCCATCACAGGCAGGGATTTCAGGCAGCCGGTGTGTGTTTATAGAGAGAAAGGAGGCGAAGGAAAAAACCCCAAGGCCCACAAAAGCTGATTTTTTAAATACATGGCAAAGACAATCTCATTGCTGGAGATGGAAGACATGCAACCAAAACAACAACTGGCTGATTATTAACTGAGTACTACCTGGGATGAATTATTACCAGTTGCTAACAGAGGAACTATGGACCGTTTATTCTTTGGTCTATAGTGCTCAAAATAGTCTGGGTTGACTGAATTCAATGGAAATTCCTGCCACAAACAGGCAGGTTTAGGATTATGTTCAAAAGCACCAGTGATCAACACATCCAGGAAGATAAGCCATTTGAAGGAGATATTTGATTGAGTCCTGATCCCGACACAGAGTGGAACCTCACTAAATCTATTGCTTGTGAGAGAAATGGGATGGGATGGGATGGGAAATTGGCCATCTATTTGATATATCTGAGCTGTAATTCTATGATATTTAGACCATCGTCTCTCATCCCAGGAATGTTATGTTAATTAAGGCATAGCCATCTTCCTAAGCAGATAAAGAACAGTGCAAGGTGAACAGTGGGAGGACAAAATTGAGTAAAGTAGTTTTCCCAACTGGGTGTCTTCCAACAGAACAGGACTATGATTCCCAGAATTCCTAGACTGCATGACCACATACGTTTGGAGAGCCTTGGGCAGAGGAAGATTGCATAACAAATGTCTACAGAATGTATAATAACACAATCTCCATTATTATTAAATAAAATAATAGGATGATTTCCATATTCAAAGCATTTGACAACTCTTTCCTTGCCCCTCTGCTGGTCCCTCTGCAAGTAAGAGCTGGCAGTTGAATGAAAGCAGGTTTAGCCCAGGGGAGAGTGTCTTTATGACACCGATCTGCTCTGATGGATCTTCTAATGTGAAATTTCTGACCCAATAGGCAGTGATTGCACATTGCTGTGACTCCTCTCATTATTCATGAAATATGTGCTGTATGGTGTCAGCTTCCTCCCTGCAACTTGCTGCCAAGCAATTATTCATTTTCTCACTTAGTTTCAGCACCCTTTCCTTCCTTTTGGTTTTGGTTTTAAATTATGATTAAAATTATTTTTGTTGGTATCAGAAAGTATAACTGCTAGATGAATACGGCTTCTACAGTTTCTCTGACATACTGCCTGTTTCATTGAGATGGTTTGTCTATAAGGTTCTTTGGCCCATTCAGAGGGATGCTAGGTTTTTATATGAAATAATATTGCAAACAATATGTGGGGGCTAGAAGACCTAAAAAAAATCTTTCCATTTGAATTCTTCATTCAGTTTTCTCC
Organism: Thamnophis elegans; assembly: GCF_009769535.1. NCBI lineage: Eukaryota > Metazoa > Chordata > Lepidosauria > Squamata > Natricidae > Thamnophis > Thamnophis elegans. The sequence continues at coordinate 82,830,144 of NC_045543.1, read as the reverse complement.
CATTTTCCCCACCCAGTTTATGAAGAAACTGGCATTTTTCATAAGTTTAAAACCAAATGGATTAAAGAAAAATTCTCACTAATACTTGCTGACATATATTCCTAGTAAAAGTACACTTGGTGTGAATCCATTATAATTAGGAAACCATGAGAACTGAAACAGGCAGCATAGTAACCTAATTTGACAGTATGAATATCGTTGAAGGCATGGGGATTCAATCTTAGACATTTCAATTTAACAAACTATAATATCTGTATGAACAAATGTTGTGATATTGTTTCTAAAAGAAGTGGACCCGTGTGTTAATTTTTATTCAGGACTGAACCAAATGAAATTAATATGCACCTTTAAGATCCAGTTAATCCCCAGAATTGGATTAATTGGAATTTAACAAGAACAAATTGCAATTTATTTCTTCCAAGTGTTACTTCCAACATAACTTTAACATGTAGGTGAAACTAAATACCTTTTTGTTAGCCAAAGATGGTTTATCAGTTTGATAGGATAGAGTAAAATGATTACTTACACATTATCAGAGAAATGGACAGGCAGGATGTTTAGTTATTTATACACCAATAATCTATTTTGTAATACTTATGCTAATTTGTATATAAAACCAAACAAAAATACAGCACATGTCACCATAATAGAGAGCATGATAATCAGGAGACTTTTTATGAGTGCCTAGTTTTCTTTTTTGTAATATATGTGCTTTTTTAGTCCCTTAAATTTATAAGAAGACAATGATTTTAGTCTTGCTATTAGACTAAGTAACTAAACAAATAATTTTAAATGGTGAACTTTAATGAAGTTAACAAACATTTTTGGAGCCTAGAAGTCATAAATTTCAGTGATTCATTACAGTGGTCCATTGTATGAAGCAATTTTATAGCGAATAGCAAGAATGCCCCATTTTTTGATGAAGTGCCAACTATTTTTTTGGCAAAAATTCTATTCTTCCTCATTATCTTTAGCCTGCATTTGGGTAAGACAGTAGGAATGTCAGGCTCAGATCCAACTCTGATACTTGATTTTATTGATTTGGCAATTCAAATTGATTTTGAAAACTGAGCTAGGTTGATTTCTTTCAGGAATCTGATTTGATGCTTTCAATGTAATTCAATAAATTGAATATCTCAGAATTTGAAAATTTAATCAAATCCTTCTTAAACTCTCTGAACTGAGGTTTCACAGAGTCTTAGAAATTCTTTCAAATACAAAATACCTTCAAAAGATTGTCCTTTATAAAGTGGGGAAATAGCCGTTATAAGTGGGCTTTTTACATTTGCATCTAAGCAAACAATGTTGTGTAAAAATTTTTTTTCTGTTGCATACACAGCTGATGAGTCAGTAGCTACACTACAGTGGTGGGATTCAAATAGTTTACCAACCAGTTCTCTGTCCTAATGACCAGATGGGTAGGCGGGGCTCGGTAGTCATGTGATTATGTGGGCATGGCCAAGTCAATGTCACTCAGGTCGATGGGTATTTTGCCTTAGTTGTTACAATGGTAATAAGGTTTAACTGGAGAGACAGTTTCTGTAAGCAGGGCAATAAAGATTCGGCTAGAAACAACACCAGAATGTTTCCTTCCTGCCTTCCTGACAGGATTAGCCCTGTAAAGTGGGAAAAAACCAAAAGATTTCTTCCAACAACCGGTTCTCTGAACTGCTTAGAAAGTTACCAACCGGTTCTCCCGAATAGGTGCGAACTGGCTGAATCCCACCACTGCTACACTAGTGTTAACTTTATGTTTTTCTTTTTAATCCATCACTATCAAAGGGCATCCTCAAAGTATATAAAATCTATCAGTCTTTATCACACATCACCTTGGACCAGTTGAATGTGTGAGGGTCAGAATAAGCAGTTGGAACAATCATGGCATCACAGTCCAAGTCCCATCCTTTTCTATATGCATTGACATCACAGGCATGTACCAAGGCTTGGGTCTTCAATTAAAATGCCACAATAACCAATTTGTGGTTTCAAACACCTCCTCCAAGCTCTGCTGCTTTGGAAGACAGTCAAATGATTGGCAGTGAGTGAAAACAGAAAGAACAGAGGTAGGATAGATATTGGCTAGGCCTGTATAGTTTTCTGGAAACTAAAGTCTGGGTAGTTAACAAGACCTTGACGTAAGGATAGTTGTAAATGTGAAAAAAAACCAACTTTTTAAAAATAATCTTGGCTGTTTAGTAGTTTTCTAATCAAGTGTCACCATTTTTATGGGCAGTTTCTCAGAGAGGCAATGTTTGAAAGTTTCATTTCCAAGAGTGGTATTCTACCAATTAGATTCTAGTCATTTTAGCCAAGGTTGCAATTTTAGAAATGTTTACTGTACTGTAGAGTTATTTTCTGATTTCAAAGGTGCTACATCAAAGGGAAGATAAACAACATCCCTAAAGCCTATCAACCTTGTCTTATGCCCTTGTACTACTGTCCATTACTGTTTATCAGGAAGGTGGGTGGTGCAGTAGGAACATCACTCGTAGAAACCGAAGAGAATGAAAATTACCTCATGAAACTCAAGGAAAGGATGGCTGGGATTTTAGTGAGAGGCTGAATGCGCTCCCTTTTGAGACTTTTCCCTTTCCAGCTGTGAAGTGGTTAATAAGAGCAGATTTAGAATAACCATCATTCACAAGGATCCCGGGTGCTGTTTGTGGGCATCTGGTAGTCATTAACAGGATCACATTTATCAGAGAAGTCATTTGGTCTAATTAGGTGGCTAACTTGCAATGCCAACATACAGAGCAGCATTAAAATAATGGACGGCGGATTCCAAATTGCCATTTGTAGGCTCTGTTTCTTAGTTAACATCACCAGAAATGAATTCTTTGTTCTTATGCAATACACATGCATATGTCAAAGTTTGGTGTGTGTGTGTGTGTCTATATTTATCTATCTATCTATCTATCTATCTATCTATCTATCTATCTATCTATCTATCTATCTATCTATCTATCATCTATCTATCTATCTATCTATCTATCTATCATCTATCATCTATCTATCTATCTATCTATCTATCTATCTATCTATCTATCTATCTATCTATCTATCTATCATCTCTATCTCTATCTCTATCTCTATCTCTATCATCTATATCTATATCTATATCTATATCTATATCTATATCTATATCTATATCTATATCTATATCTATATCTATATCTATATCTATATCTATATCTATCTATCTATCTATCTATCTATCTATCTATCTATCTATCTCTATCTATCTATCTCTATCTATCTATCTATCTATCTATCTATCTATCTATCTATCTCTATCTATATCTATCTATCTATCATCTATCTATCATCTATCTATCTATCTATCTATCTATCTATCTATCTATCTATCTATCTATCTATCTATCATCTCTATCTCTATCTCTATCTCTTTCTCTATCTCTATCATCTATCTCTATCATCTATATCTATATCTATATCTATATCTATATCTATATCTATATCTATATCTATATCTATATCTATATCTATATCTATATCTATATCTATATCTATATCTATATCTATCTATCTATCTATCTATATCTATCTCTCTCTATCTATCTATCTATCTATCTATCTATCTATCTATCTATCTATCTATCTATCTATCTATCTATCTATCTATCTATCTATCTACCTACCTACCTACCTACCTACCTACCTACCTACCTACCTACCTACCTACTTACCTACCTACCTACCTATCTATCTACCTCTATCTCTATCTATCTATCTATCTATCTATCTATCTATCTATCTATCTATCTATCTATCTATCATCACTTTAAAAGTGTACATTTTTATAAACTCTGACTTTGTATGAGGAAGTGTATTATTTTTAAAATATATAACCATGGTTTCATTTTTATTAAACTGAAATCTCTGTGGTCTTACTTTAAATATCATCACAGAGAAGTAGCAGCCACAGTGTAAAGACTGATTCTAAAGTAACACCCCCCAACTTCCTTTAAAGGAACATAGACTCAAAATCTTCTTTGGCAAACCAGATCAGTTCTTTATTTATACCAACACGGATTTACTTACTTATTGGTGAGTAGGTTGGCTGGGGTTTTTTGGAAACTGAAGTCCACACATCATACCACATTGCTGAGGTTGAGAATTACAATGTCTTGCCACTGGTGGGCTGGATAGGACCCTATGGTGAGATTTGTAGTAAGACTCTCTTAATCTCAAAGACTCTCATTTTCTCTTTATGGTTTGCAGTTTAAGGGACACCTATTACATAGTTTATTCTTTATATTATTGATTTCTACAAACATTCAGCACTGTTTCTGTTTTCCCACCTTTTGCTGGGGATAAATATCTGCTCAGGCCAATTTCACTTTGTGCTAGAGAAGAAAATAGCAGCATTGTGTACTATTGTGTATGGGGGGGGGAGGAGGGACATCACTGAAATGGTGAAAGGGTGTGACGCAAGGCCCATCACTTTTATAAATGAGTTACAATGCACCCTCTTCCATCTTGCCACTTTTAACATCAAGTTAAACTAAACATTGCTTTCAGTGAATGGATGAATATTGGCAATAATGCAATTCCCAATGAGGAGTCCTTGGTGTCCACTGACCCCATAGGAGGAACAAATACGGCAACACCACCTCAGCTTATATCCACAATTGGGACTGGATTTCCTGTTTTAAGTCATTATAGTTGCCTGTTGAGGCACCATATGACCAGGCCTAATTTTATGACTGTTACATTCCTGAGGACAAGTTGTCTCATGGGCAGCATGCAGACTCTCTGCCATTGGCTGAGCCGTTGACAGCTCAGCCGGCGGGAAAAACAACCCTGTGCCTTTGGCTAAGCTTCTGACAGCTGCTAGGTATAAATAGCAGCATGACTGAATGTTGTTGTTGCCAGTTCTTACTTCTGTCATTGTCTGTTAGCTATTGTTAATTAAACAGAGTTAAATTCCCTCTGCCTTGCTTCAGTCATTACCCACTCAGGGGTTCTTCTGAATAGAATACTGGTGACGAGGGTAGGATCCTGAGATGAAGGAACGGCTAAGTCACTGAAAATTGAGCTGATTCTCACCTTGATCAAGGCGAATAATTATTTCAAGTACAAGGGAAACTCTGTAATCGCCTGTTCTTTTAAGGATGGCTGTACTGGCAACCTTTGCTCCATTTAATCTGGCAACCGAGTCCTGGGATGCGTACGTGGAACATTTCAAGTGCTTCCTTCAGGCCAACGACTATTCCAAGTTGTCCAGCAACAGGAAGCGAGTGCATTTCCTGAACTTGTGCAGTCCCCAGATATTTGCAATAGCCAGAGCTCTGGTAGCCCCTCACCCTCTCTACACAGTGCCCTGGGACACTTTGCTGGGCAAGCTATTATGCCCCAGCTCCCATCCACATTGCTCGACATTTTGGATTCCGCCAAAGAACACAGATGGATGGAGAGTCGATAAACCAGTACATGGCTTCCCTCAGAACCACTGCCATTAACTGTGAGTTCTGAGACCTGGGCAATGCTCTCCTCGAACAACTAGTGTGTGGCGTGAGGGACATGCGTTTGCAATGTCGCCTGTTAGCAAAGAAAGGCATCAACCTTCAATCAGCTCTGGATGAAGCATGTGCATCCGAAATGTCAGACAATGTCAAAATACAACCTCTTCTTCAAACTGACCGCCTCTGTGCACTATGAAGACATGGGCTCTGACAAGGTGACAGAGGATGAAGACGAGGTGGGCCACCTCAAGTCTTTCTCAAAGAGCAAGCAGGCAGCAGAAAGAGCCATGCCTCAAAACCCCTGCCTCGATGTGGCAAAAACCATCACAGATCATCCTGCTGATTCAAGGCTACCATTTGCAGTAGGTGCGGGGGGAGGGGGGGGGAAGGGTATCTGGCTAAGGTCTGTCATGCTTCCCTGCAGGACTTTAACTACCCAGCCACTCCTCGACCATCCAGAAGCTATCATGGGGGATCAAATAGCTTCAGGGAAGATTGTTATACAACCTTCCGTGACCAAAGCCAGGCTGAAGTGTCCATCAGTCATTCCACCACTGGCTCCAGCCATAAAATTTACCTCTTTGTCAGAATAGAGGGCTTGCCATGCAGAATGGAAGTGGACACAGGATCCTCCAAATCCATCATTGCATGGAATACTCTAAAGGAATTGGTGCCCACCCTCTCCAAAAGGCACCTGGGCTCCTGTAACATTAGTCTCCAAGACTATCAGGGAAACCCTATTCCCATTCTGGGGTGCGGTCAATTCAAGATTGAGAATGGCAAGTTCTCAGGTTGTCTTCCACTGATTGTGGTAAATGGAAATGTCCCCAGTTTGCTAGGGCTGAACTGGTTTAACGAGTTGGGCCTAATTTTATGACATTTTGTGTGTGGCTATTAAGCAATTCCACAGTTGTTAAGCAAATGCTTGGTTTTAAATAGGTCTTCTGGATGGGTCTGACCATGGGGTGGGATGGGGATTAAGTGACCAGTTGTAAATCAAAGACTACCTTTAGATTATAACAGCTGTACTTTATTGAAATCCCCAACTAGATTAAGAATCATTAAAAAATCACCACATCCTAAATGGTTTAATTTTGGTTTGATTTTATCACCTAAAGTACTAAACAAATGTGATTTATGAAACTAGAAATGTCTTTTATTTTCCTTTTGAATGCCCATGACATTTCTTATTTGTACAGTGAATGACAGAACTATTGACCACTACTGAAATATTACATGGTTACCATTCAGTTTCTTTTGCTTTCATTTTACTATTTTTCTAAAAATTGAAAATGACACAACACAATAAATTAAAGGCTTTTCAAAAATGCATCAGGGCTGAGAGTTAATGGAATATCTGGGGGGAAATGCAGATGTGGCATGTGAGAATCCTTTAAACAGGATTTAAAGAAATGGATTTGTTCTCATGCAAGTGTGAATTGAAATGATAATAAGTTGGCTTCTGGAATCTTCTTTTATAAAATAAATAAATAAAAACTTTTACCCACATTCTTCCAATCAGAATAGTTTAGGCAAGTGGAGATCATGAGTACCACTTGTATAACTACTGTATGTTATGGATTATTCACATGTCTGACTATTTTGAAATGACAACTCTTGAGATAAAAGTAAGAACTTTGACCATGTTTCAGATGAAGATTGCACAGTTATTTTTTGCCTATGCCAAGGGGAAAAAAAATCAAATTGTCTTGGTGAAATTGCCTGCTTTTTCAAGCTTTTTCTATTGAAGAAAAGCTATTGGTAGCACCAATGGTCTCTTTTCTCTTAAAGCAAGTAGCAGCTTTGAAGATTTTCACACAAAGCATAACACTTCTTTAAAAAAAAAAACTTTTCCCGTTAGCATCTGCACATTATCCCCACAAGTCAATATTCCTTAAAGCTTGGATGTGCAGCTTCTGTCACTGGGAAATTCATGCTTTGCATAGCACATTGAATACCATTCTCCAAGAAGGAGTGGAACAGGGCTTACTTTGGGCAGAGTTTTATAAGTTTTAAGGGTTAACATGAATAATTTAATTAACTGCAAACTTTAAGGCACTATCTTGAGTCTCTAGGCCTTCCTAAAACCTCATTAAAAACGAAACAAAACAATATTTTGCCCTCCTGCTGATGTGCTCCAGTAAGAACAAATATGGGAGTGGCTCATATTTTAGTGGTAAAGTATAAGCTTAGTTTCAAAGGTTGCACATCCTTCTAAAAGGAATTGTTTCCTTTTGATAGGGCAGGCTATCCTGTCTGATACCTCAAATAGCTTCTCTCAGTCTTATGACCATGAATACAAAGTTTCTTAAACTGCGAGAAGGGAAAGTAGCTCATTGCTAAAACTCTCGTTTTACATGCAGGAATTCCCATATTGATATTTGTTATCTTCTATGAATCATAGAACTATGGAATTGTGAGTGGAAATACTCAATTGAATCTAAGATTCTTCTCCAAAATACTTGATAACAATTGTCAGTCACAGTGACACCTGAAAGTGCTAGACTCCAGTTTCCCAGCTTGAATAATTATTCCATTTCAGTGAAGCATGGGTTGCGGTAAGCACTTCCCTCAAATCAATGTTGCAAAAAGCTAGATGGAATATTTTCCTGGAGAGGAAACTGTTTTAAATCTGTCCATCCCAGTTTTTGTTTCAGTTTCAGTTAAACAAAAATCTAAGTCATTAGATTTGATAAACACTTCCAAGTTCTTCGTCTTTTAAACCAAAAGGTAGCAAAATCCTTCCTGCTCAAAAGCTAAATGTCAAATTTGCACTCAGGTTCATTTGGTTTATGTTCTGACCCCCCCTTCTCCATCCAGGGATGAAAGCCAAAAGCCACGTAACTCAAAAGGTTTCTTTTAATCAGTCCCAGCTCTTGCTGGCTGCGAGCCCAAATAAACAAAGATAATAGCTCTGGCAAAAGTCCTATAACTCATAACAAAATGCAAACCCGGCTTCTCTATCTCAAAACCACTTATCCAAGTTGGCTTCTCTCAGTTTGTGAACGCGAACAAGAACAATCACTAGAACAGGAACGGAACATTGACTTCTGCAACCAGAGTGTGGCACCAGCAGTCTCTTTATACTCAGGAGAGGATCCCAATGAGCAACAGCTGCTCGCAATCATCTCCTGTCGTTCCTCCTTTGTTCTTTACGCTGAGTAGACCTAAGCCTGCATGCATCCTGATACAACTCCCAAATGCTTTCAGGAACATTTCCTTTGATCCAGTGCTCTGCCGCCACCTGGTGGCCAACCAGCCTCTCTTCGCCTTGCTCGGCGTCGACACCCTGTCCAGGGTCCTCCACCTCCTCCAAGGCCGACTCATCAGCACCCTTGCTGTCGGAGTCTGGCGACAGCTCTAATGGCTCCTGCCGGGCCACAATAGGTTTATATGTCATTAAAAAAAGAGAAATCACAATAGCTGCTCTAGCTGGATTTAAATATTATTTTCCAATGCTACCAGTCACAATCAAGATAAAATCTGACATTTTCATTTGCCATCATGTCCATGTTTCATTCCAGATCATGTTTGCTCTATTTACCTCTTCAGCAACAATGCATCAAATCTCTCCCAATGTAATCCCTCTCTCAGCACTTATCAATGAACTATGAAATAGCATTAAATAGAATTAATTAGAAGTTTTAATGAATCATGTCTGTTCTCATTTATTATACAATGTAATTTTCAACAAGTGATTAATTATGAGCCACAGATGAATGAGTGGCTAATGTAGTTTGTTAACCTTATGAAGCAAGTTGCAGTACACAGCCTAGAGAAGTTCCTTGTCTATTATTGAAATATATTTATTTGTCTCGGTGCTGTCTGCTCCTCCAATATTTATAAGTACTGAAATGTTTTAGTGATTTCATCATTAATTGCAGAATCTAATTTTGTGAAACTTATGAACATCATTTAGGCTTATTATTATGATGTTGTTGCTCTTTCTACAAGCCACTGTAGAAGCCATCAAATCCAGATAGCTGAAGTCTTACGATGCATTTGTAGAATTAACCATGTCTTCATATACTCAGTTCAAGGCTTATAAACTATCCAGAAGAGGGAATAGAAATCCATGAGCTAATATTTGAATCTTCATGCAGTCCTTGAATGGCAATCCTTGAATGTAATGGAATAGCTAAACGTTTTAGATCCTGGATCTTACATTCACAGGAAAGCCATCTTTTAGATAATCACATGTATTATTTCAGTTGAGAAAGCCAGGGATTAATTTTCTCTTTCTTCCTGCCTTTAAAAGCCATTCTCTGGGTTTAATATTGATCCTATATTCCTGAGAATATACAATATTCAATAACAATAACCTCAGATATGCAGATGGTACCATTCTAATGGCAGACAGTGAAAAGGAACTAAAGAGCCTCTTGATGCGGGTGAAGAAAGAGTACAAAAGTTGGCTTGAAATTCAAGATTAAGAAAACTAATATCATGGTATCCGGCCCTCTCAATTCCTGGCAAACAGCTGGAGAAGAAATGGAGGTAGTGGCAGATTTTACTTTCCTTTTTTACTCCAAGATCATCGGAGATGGGGACTGCAGCCAAGAAATTAAAAGACGGTAGGAGGAAAGCTATGACAAATCTAGACAGCATACTAAAAAGCAGAGACATCACCCTGCCAAAAAAAAGTGCATATAGTCAAGGCTATAGTTTTCCCAGTTGCAATGTATGGCTGTGAAAGTTGGGCCATAAGAAAGGCTGAGCACCAAAGAATTGAGGCCTTTGAACTATGGTGCTGGAGAAGACTCCTGTGAGTCCCTTGGATTGCAAGGCTATCAAACTGGCCAGTCCTAGTGGAGATCAACCTTGACTGCTCTTTAGAAGGCCAGATTCTGAAGATGAAACTTAAATACTTTGACCACCTAATGAGAAGGAAGGACTCACTGGAGAAGAGCCTGAGGCTGGGAAAGATTGAGGGCAAAAGAAGAAGGGGATGACAGAGAATGAGGTGGCTGGATGGAGTCGAAGCAGTTGGTGTGAGCTTAAATGGACTCCAGAGATGGTAGGGGACAGGAAGGCCTGGAGGAACATTGTCCATAGGGTTGTGATGGGTCAGACATGACTTCACAACTAACAACAAAAATATTCCTGATAGAAAATACCCTGCAACACACATCCAGTCTGAACAAATGTAGCACTGCATTTGAAGCCCGTTGTTGAAATGTTATACATATTTACTTGTAAATAAGAGTATGAGGTAATTTAAGCAGTATGAAGTATTTATATCAATATCTGAGAAGCTGGCAGACATGATAGTCTGATAGACCCTGATATGCTTATGATATCTGACCTGTTTGCATCAGCCGTTCCATTTCGATGTGTTGGATGACAACTTCCCCAAATTCTAAGCCATCGTTTCTATTTCAGCATCTTCATTTTTAAAAAATTTCCCCATTAAGCTAAAACGCAGTAGAATCCCTTTTAAGCCAATCCAGTAAACAAAGCCACCAACTACTGTCCCATGAAAAGAATTTCATACAATAAATGAACTCAGATGCGGTAGGCTTTTAGTAACTCGATCGTCTTTGCTGATGGTGTAGAATGGAGAACAAAAGCCAAGCAGCATAATATTGATCATTGATTTATAACCTCCTATTCAAATATTTCAAGGGCACTTTAATGAAGATACACCTTGCTTACTGAAATTTCATACACAGAATGGATCCTTACTGCCAGCCTGATGTCAGTTAAAATGAAGTGTTGCAGTCAGAACTGCTGGTGTTAGATTTCCAGCTACGCCATGCTATAATTTCCATTACCTCCTGCTATAATTTCAGCTCTCCTCAGTTGTAGGTCAATGTTTAGTTCCTGCCATTCAGCATTAGTTCTTTTTTAGGTGTTTTGGCTCGCATCTTCTTCAGTTTTCTTTTCCTAAAGAGTTGGAAGGTGCATTTCTTTAAATCTTGCATTTTCTCCAAGCCTATTCCTGCTATTATCCTCTCAGGCATAAATATGGGCAAATGGGTTTCTGCCAGTTTAGCCCGGATCAGGCGAACCGATAGTGGCGGTGGCAGGAGGTTCCGCCCACCTGCCCAGACACTTCTGCGCATGTGCAGAAGCATTGTGTGAGTGCGCATGCCTGCACGAGTGAACTGGAAGTAAAAAAAAAAATAGAAACTCACCACTGTGTCAAACATACTGTTGGCACAAGCTGAATGTCAAAAATTTCAATAATTTTTATAATTGTTAAAGCACTGACTCAAGATATTTGGGGCAGTTTATGGCTTTGCCAATCTTACATATACAATCGCAAAAGTATTTAGACTTCTATACAATCCTATAGTGCTTTACAGCACTCTCTGTGCAGTTTACAATGTCAGCATTATTCGAACATTGTCCCCAACAATCTGCGTCCTCATTTTACTGACCTCAGAAGGATGGAAGGCTGAGTCAATCTTGAGCACTGGTAGGATCAGATTCCTGGCTGTGGGCAGAACTTGCCTGCAATACTGCACTTAACCACTGTACCATCCGGGCTCCTTATAATTGCCATATAATGCATTTAATAATTCCTTATATTTGAAGTCTTTCTTCTTTGTAAAATTCGACAGTTATGTCATTTCCACACTCCCATTTTGTGTGGTGTGGTGGCCTAGAGGTGGAGTTCTCGCCTCACAATCAGGAGGCTGTGAGTTCAATCCTAGGTAGCAGCAGATATTTCTCTCTCTGGGAGCAAAATGAAAATATCTGCTGTGAGTGCCACGTAGGCATCAAAGAGGACATTCGTCCAGTAAATGCTGAGCTCTAATCAGTCACCCCAATGCGAGGGATTACACGGTCATTAAAAGCAAAAAAAAAGGTCATTTTCAAGTTGCATTTGCAGGATCTCTGAAATGGGTAGTTCAGAAATGTGAAATATTAATAAATAAATAAATAAAATCTTCTGAGTCAGGCATAAGAATGGTATTGGCTATATTTCTACCTAAACTCCACTACTGTATCTCAGTTCAGTAGATGTATCTACAAGCAGTTCATCTATGAAAATGAACATTGTTCTTTCCAATATTTGGACTTACAGATGCATGCGTGAATTATCCTCTCAATCTGGTATTGTGGGTTAGTGGCATTGATGCCATCCATGTCCTTTAGTCATGACAGCTTTCGTCATGGCTGGGCCTGCTGCAAAGTTTTAAATATAGTGTATTTTAAGACAGGATAATACGAGGAGAAAATAGCTTGGTGGCCTGAGCAACAGAATCCCTTCGCCCCTCCATTGTCCATGGAATGTGGTCAAAAATATAGCTACATCTTTTCTCTCAACAATATGAGGGAGTAAAAAAAAAGTCTTATAAGGAAAAAAGCTTTAGGTGAAAAAGCTTCATTTTTTATTTCATCCCCCCCCCCCCTTTAGTTGCTCTGATACCCTGGGAAGAAAGGATTCAAAAGTGTTTTATTCATGCCTAGTCCACATTTCTGCTGTTCTCTTTGATTTCTTTGATGTTTGGAGGAACAAAAATTGAGAAGTATTATTTTGATGCTCATTCCTTTCCCTTCTCTCTCATCTCCCACCCCCAGTCTCTTAACACTCTGTACTTGGCACTAATAGAAACTGGAGAAATGTACACACAAATCCTATTCAGACCAAGATTGTGACGCTTTGATTGCATTCTGAAAGCTACATTGTATTCTTAGGTCTCTTAGCTTGTTCCGGTATTCGGAACAATGAGAAGCCATTGTTCTCAAGTAATAGGCCAGGGTTTTTCAACCTTGGCAACTTTTAAGACTTGTGAACTTCAACTCCCAGCCAGCCACAGATCTTAAAGTTGCCAAGGTTGCCACCCCTGAAATAGATTTTCAGGTGAGGCAGTCTTTATTAACAGTGTTTCAGTGAATCCTTCCTCTCCAATTCAAGAATGTGCAAAGTGGCTGAAGCAATAGGCTGGAAGATTGAAGCTATAAGAAAATGGACAACTGTATTGACTATAGATTCTTTGTTGCACAGCAACATCATCACAGAGAATGTATATGCAATTTACCTCCTCTGAAGTTGCAGAAAACCACAATTTTGGTACAAAACAGGCTTAGGGAAGTTGTGCAAGGGTGTGCAGGGGCAGGGGTGCATAGTGTGAGCACAGAGGGGGAGGGGGACACACCTGGATGCAATTTATCTGAGCAACTTGCAACCTTCCCTGTTATCTTTCCCATTGACTTTGCTTGTATTTATTCAATGTCAGTGGGACTTTGAATGGTCTCTGAACAGTGGTCATTAACCTGTGGTTGAATCACCTTGAGAATGAACCAGCATCTTAGGCCACACATTTCATGTCAGGTGATATAAGTATTTATATAGATAATGACTATGAGACAATTACTGTGGACAATTATCTTGGTTTGCAACGATTGCAATAAAACCTTCTGAAAAGGTTGTTCTTGTCACAATAAAACCTAGTAACTTCAAACATCCCAAGACTTTTTCCAAGATCATCCCCCTCAAAAGAAGAGAGGTAAAGTGGTAGGCTACTATGTCTCCATTCTTGAATACTTTATTTAATATATTTTGAATGATGTCACTATATGTATACTAGATATGCCCTCTTCAGGAGGAGGCGAGAGAACCACATGCCTCGTCTACATAAGGAATTTTTTGCCTTTTAACCCTTGCTTAACTCTGCTCAAGTGATCATAAAGATAGACTAAATGAAGCATGTGGTTCTCTCGCCTCCTCCTGCAGAGGGCACTTTTTTAGAGGCTTTTTTAAACAGTTAAGCACTAAGCAGAGTCATCCACTGTGATTCTGGCAGCAACTACCTCAGCCTTTTTCCGTTTACATTTTTTTTCTTTTCATGATGACAGTGGTGAGGCCCTGCCTCCCCTGACTGCACATCACTGATGTATAGACCTCTAGGTCACAGGTGTCAAACTCTCCATGTCACGCTGCCACCACGTGATGTATCGTGATGTTTTTTCCCTTCACGGAACTGGGGGGCGTGGCCTGCATATAATGCATCCAGCCCATGGGCTGCCAGTTTGACACCACTGCTCTAGGCCATATTTGCTAGCATTCAATCTTTTATTCCTTTGAGAGTCATTTTATTTTCATTAAATAGAGTATCTCTTTAAGGATCTGTATGCTTACATCCTCTCAGAGCGCTCGAAGAGGAAGGATCCCACATTCAGTACTGAAGTTCATGTTTGAAAATTAGTTTTTCAGTCACATATTTATTTTATTATATGGTTCAGGCTTGGTTTTCTCTCCATAAACCAGAGATGGATGAATGCAGCTAGAGCATGCACTGTCCCCAGAGAATGATAATTCTGGAATTGATGTTAAAGTATCAGCAAGTCAGTTTTACTTTATTATCATGCGGCGACGTCACATCCAAAAGTGCAATTTCTGAGGGGCTGCTAAATTTTTACTGTGACATAATTCACCTGTTGAAATACTGCTCCTGCTTAAGTGTGGGAGATGGGAGTGGGAGAGCCAACATTTGTGTTAGGGTTTATAACAAATCTTATAAGGACATGTTTACAAATAAAGTTGAATTTAATGCTAGTGCATGACTAGAAGAGGCAGAATTGCTTATGTATATAAAAATGTCTTTCTGATAAACTTTTATGTCACACAATATTCTTCCTTCCTTCCTCATTCCAGTATCTATTGTCCTTTGTATCCAAGGTCAGCACTGTCGTAGTGCATGGTATTTCAGCACATGGGATGAGACTTGAATATGGGTTATGTGCATGGTAAGTCTCAGTTAATAGTAAAGTAAAGCTCCCCCTTACTTTACTATCCATTATATGGTATTAGACTTGTATAGTACTTCGGGAAGATCTTCAACTATTCCCTCTGTAAATTTCTAAGAGAGTGCTCTTCAGTGGCTGAGAATTCCAGAAGTTAATTATGCACTGGAAATGAGTTTCTTTTGCTTAATCTGACATTTTGCTTTTGCCAATTAACTCTATTGGGTAACTGCAAATTCTAGAGATATAAAAGGAAAGAAATCTACTGTTATCTATATTCAGGACTGTTCTTTGAAATATATATTTAGTTGTAACAAAAGCAAAGGTTCTGTGATGACAATATTGCTACATTAGCTCATGGAAATTAGTATTTTTCCCCCTGCAAAAGGATTGAAATAAAATAAAATAAATTATCTTTTTAAAAATCCTAAATTTATGCTACTTGTTTCCTTTCAATCCAATTGCTTAGGGAAAATAAAAAGACATCTAGTTAATTGAATTAAATTAACCCAGAGTTTTTTTTGGGGGGGGAAGGGGGCTGTTATAGTTACTGTATATCTTTATTAATTTTTCATTAAATTTTGCAGTTGATGTTATCAATTAGTATCACACACAAGGGATTCACCAATAAATGTTATTGAATTGATTTTCTCTTCTTTTAGTTTTTGTTAATGACCAACTGAGAAAAGCATGAGTTTCCTGGCTAAACATATACCTTTATTTTAGTGTAAATGTATTGCCAAGAATAAATTATTTTGTAATAGAATGAATTGTTGAAAAAGGAATGGAATGGTGAGATCAGAAATGCAACAGACAGCACGACACTCACTCTGCAATGTTAACCATATAATTAGGTAATACTCAGGATGCATTATTGGCCAGAGGCTTAACCAAAACAAAGAAAGGTTTGAAGCATGTGAGGGTTGCTAGTCCCTAAGTTTATGCAGGGAAATATGTAATGCCCCTTCCCTAACACAACAAGCCTCAAGAAAAGCCACCTGTGCTGCAGAAATTAAATAGAGAACTTGCAAGCAAGAAAAATATGACCTTTACTAAATTGTATCATATCAGTGAAACATGTTAAATAAAGAAAGATGCTTATACAACAAGAGTTAGAGATGAGGGAATAGCTATTGTAAATCTTAAACCACTATAGACAGTGTAGAGATTAAATCAGGTACTTTAAATCTTCAGCTGCTATTGTCAACAAACCAAACAAAGGAATACAATTCTGGAAAAAAAATAAGCCACAAAATTGATAGCATTACATTGGGGAGAGGAAGTCTTATTTCTTGGTAATAAATGCCATAAGTAATTTTTATGTTACGCTATAGTGGTATTTCTATAGCATAAATAGTTCTAAAACTGGAGCATAGACTCATATATTATAATTTCTAACATACACAAAGCACTCATTAATGTTTAACAGACTCTGGAGACAATGGATTCTACAGCCTGTTTAAGAAAGACTTATGTGGTGAATGATCAATGCCACAAAACACGAGTTAGGATCCACCAGGACCACAGACTATGAGCATAAAATGCTATATGCATAAGAGCGCTTTGTGCTCAGGACTGTTTTGCAGGAGCTCATGTTGTTTTTCACGTGTTTTGTCATGGAAAGTAGAGTAAATTAACTGCACTTCCATCACCGTCTTGTCATTGATTGCACTCTGCCTCATGACTGTATAATGTAAAAGTTGGCACCATCTTAAAGAGAGATTTCTTCTTGCAATTAGCAATGCCCACATACCATAGAGCTACTTAAAAACAGAGGACTCACCTTGTTGCATTAGGCCAGGGACCTTGGAAGATAGCTTAGCAATACCGTTAGTCCTGACCTCTTAGCTACTTAATCATTTTTCTTCCTGACTAGCCAGGTAATTACAAGTGTGGTTTTGAATTGCTCGTTCTTCGTGTGAGAGCTAGTTTTGACAAGGTCAGAAGTGAACAACCTGGATTCAGACATGTTTGTTAGCAAAAGAAAGCCATCCTTTGCATCCAAAAAAGAGAGGATTCAAGCCCATTTTATCACACTAATGGGAAAAGCACAACAATCTGAACCTTCATTTCACTAAACAGGGGACTTGCACTTGATATTTTATGCTCACTGGAATTCGTTTCACTTTCCCTTCTTACAATAATCCTACTTACCATGAGTCTGCATCTTGGAACATCTGTACCAGTTATAGTTTTCTGAGAAAAGCCTAATGCAATTACAGTAACTCTTATTTCCATTCTATGGGAGAAAAAAAATCACTTTGAATGTTTTGATCCCGTCTATAAGAATCATTCCCTTGGCAACACTGATCATTATCATTGTTAATCAGGATAAAAATGACTTGCTTCAGTAACAAATACCCATAATCATAGAGAGGTGGCAGCATAAATTGGCAGATGAATCAGACAATTGACATAGTGCAGTGGATGGATCAAATTGAGCAACTGCCACTCATTGCACAGCCTTCTACTACACTTTGGCAACCGATTGCTTGATTGATAAGTACAATGGAAGTTCTGAGAGGTTCAAAAGCTTCCATAGAACTGATTATTTCCTAGCTATTCTCAGGAGGAATTGTAATCAGTCTATTAAATGGGCAACAATCTTCATGGAGCACAATAGATCTGGTGTAGGCAGCTATACAAATTTTATAGTCAAGCTGTTTCATCATGTAGTCAATAGTGGAAGAAGTGAAATGTTAAATATGGCATATGTGGTTGGGTTCAATGTTTTGTTCAGGATGTGGGCTGAACTGATTGAACATT
Organism: Thamnophis elegans; assembly: GCF_009769535.1. NCBI lineage: Eukaryota > Metazoa > Chordata > Lepidosauria > Squamata > Natricidae > Thamnophis > Thamnophis elegans. The sequence goes on along the minus strand of NC_045543.1, from coordinate 82,812,196 downwards.
GGTTGACCAGAATCTGGTCAACTACAGGATGAGTTATGAAAGGATGAAACATCCTTTCATAATAGTTAATTTTGAGGCACTCATATCCCCACCATACATCAATATTCAATATCCTTGAAGAACTAGCCAACCTAAGAAATTTCTCAATTACAATTTTCAGAATGATCTCAGATATTAACAGAACACCAAATTAAGAGGGAGCAATTTTTCGCCTCTGTTAACGTTTGTGTCTCCTATGTACGCAGCTTGTAGAACAAGCAAACTGATATTTTCTCATGCAACCCTGAATATTTTTCCTCTATGATTATCCCTTCTACTTTATCCTACAACATGATGCATTTTCTCCCTTGCCTCAAGCACAAAAATTTTGCCTGAACTGTGAAGGCATAATTTTCACTTCACTGAGCAAATTTGCACATAGCAGGATGATGACCCGTATGCTCAGAGAAATGACTCCAATTTACCCCCTTTTCTTGGGAATGGGTAAACTTGTGCCCCAATGGCCAGTTATAGATCACTTCTTCCCTGAGGGAAGAGATTGTATGGCTTTTTCACAATAGCATCCAGCTTTGCGTCAGGCTGATCTCTTAAATCCTTCTCTTCCCTGGGATTTGCTTTCCTTAGATTTTATTACTGAACTGCTACCTGTTAAAGATTGGATACTATACTGATTTTTGTTATTCATTTCTCAAAGATGGTTGATTTCATCACCATCTGTTGTTCATTTATTGTTTATTAGACAATGAGATTGGAAATCAATTTTAGAGGAAGGCTAAAACTACCTTTAATGAGATTGACTGTAATAACTGAAACTTGCAAGTCTGATTGTGTGATACCTCCTCCTCCTCCTTTTTTTATTTAAAAAAAGCAGTGAATCAGCCTAAGCCACTTCTGAATATTATCTCATTTGTCAGGATTTAAAAAAAATCATTTTAGCCCATTTTGCCTAGGAAATGGTTCTTGCACATTTTCATCAGTCAACTTTTAAAAAAAATTCTCTATATATTTTATACTTCACAGAAGAGACTGCTTGTTTACCTACCCTGTTTTCTAGTACCCAGGTATGCCTGATCATCTCATTTTTGACACGTGTACTGAATTCATAGCTAATTTTTCCAGGTTTTTTTTTCCAATTTTTAGATGATAAATTCTACTTTTTCTCAGTGAACCACATACTATCCAACAGTGAGAAAGACAGATAAAAGCTAGAGTGACACCATTGTTATGTGAATTACTTGCCAGATTATTGACCTGAGTTATGTCTGAGTTCACATAAACAACTTGGTTCATCCTTTAACTTGGATTAAAAATATTTTTCATTTGGCATTTGAGATGCAATTATGTATATTTTTAAGAAGTCAATGTGAATTTTCTATTAAATATTTGCATTGTTAAATATTTGTAGGCAACTGTAGGTCAACCCTTAGTGAAATGGTTGCATTGTACTTGTGAATCTGAAATTTATGGTTATTGCAGTGTGGAATTTTTCACACACAAATCATGCCCACACATTATATTTCATTGAAAGATTCGCATCAGCTTGGATACAAGAAAAATAATCAATATATCTGCCTAGCTTGTATTGTACATAAGAAATAAATTAGCGCTCATACAATTAATAGTCCCTTTTGTGGAATTAGCCCTAAATTTGTGGTGTATAAAAACCCTAAAACTTGTTTCAGTAGCTGAAGGGGTGGATGTGGTATTAATTCTTCTCTTCTGCAGTTGTGGTAGTTTATTGGATTAGTATTATTCTGGTGCATAATGTTTATTTTTTATTGATTTAATTCATTGTACACATTTATGTATACTACAGTATGTGTTCAGAGTTAGGGAAGACTGAATTGGATGTTAGCTTAGCCAAATAACTAGATCCCACTATTTTAGGCTTCCTATGGCTATCATCGATACTTGTCAGCTTCTGCATTATCCTTTCCTATCTATGAAAATTTACATGTCCTATAATAAGATCAAGTTGAAAGTTTCTGTAATTTGCATCAGAATTAGCATTCCCATATTTCATTTAGTCAGTAACCTTTACCTAAGAAGCCCTGGTTATTTTCCTAATGGTGGATGGATCATTTATTGGGGTAGATTATTTGATGATTCAGTGGTATAGAAAAAGGAACATAGATTTTCAAGGACAGATCTTAAATCACAGTTATGTTGCTAAAGCTTCAAGATAAGGAAAAGGCTTGGCCTCTAAATTTACAACTTCCTTTGACCCAAGTGATGAATCACACAGTATATATCAGGATTTTCTGATGAAGTGATGCACACACAGTGTGTTCAATACTCTGCCTAGCTATTTATTTCGAATGCTGTCACCTAATGTATCCTTGACTGGAAAAGCCTGACATAATAAGTTCTATACAGAAGTTACTAAATGCAGCCTATTTTTGTTTGTTTGTTTCAACCAGTTTTTGCAGAACTGCAAACTTTTCCTTCACATTCAACTGGGCTGGATTTGACATAATGCTTTCCAAGAGATATACTAGGGGTGGGGGCAACTCCACCCACTTTTTCCCCCCCAACGCCAAAGGCATAAAGTTTTTTATTTTTCCCTTTTAAATACATTCACAAATATACATTTTTATAGATACTATTCACATTTATCTATTAACTATTAACATTTATTACTATCTTCGTACAAATATAAAAAACACAATTGGGGTCACTTTCTTGTCACCCCGTATCTCCATTTTATTTTGCAACAACCCTACTCCTTTCTGTCTTCTCATCCTCCCTTCTCTGCCTTCTTCTTTCCTCCTCTCCTTCCTCTTTTCTTCTACCCCTCTCTTTCCCCCACTCCTCTTCTCTTCTACACCTTCTTACCCTCTCTCCTACTCTTACTTCCCCTCTCTTACTTCCTCTGCTTTACCCTTTCTTCCTTTCCCTCCTCATCCTTCCTCCTTTCCATTGTAGTGGACAACTCCAGCCCAATGGAAGAGATTATGGGGTCATTAAAACAAAACAAAAAATAAAAAATATATAGTCAAATAGAATCTTCTTTAACTTCAGCTTGAGCCTTGGTACAGAAGTGGAAAATATGTCCACATTTTCTTGATTTCAATATATAAACAAATTATCATGACTTCATTTCAAAAAAATACTGAAAGAGCATCTTGCATTTTGGATGAATGAACCTCTAATACCTCTTTCAGTTTTATAGTGCTATGGCTTGAATGTCACCTTTGCTCTTAGACTCCATGAAGATCCCTAATGAACTTTCTTCCCACCCCTATTTTTTAAATGTTGGCAGTCATTCTGTCTGCTGAAAAAAATAATTTGATAACTGCTGAATCCTAATTGCTTATCAAATTATCTGGCCCACATTCCAATGTCAAGTTATCTTTGAATGATGTGCATGTAAATAGATGTTCTGACTGGGAAACTTTTCAAAATCCAAATGGTGATTGCCTTTACTTGATCTTAAAACGAGGATTCAGTTTTTCAATTAGTTTGTGTCATAATGCAAGCAAGGAAGAACAGAAGACTTGTGGCAGGCTTTAATAAGAAGTCAGCTCTTGAAGTTATTGCCGGCTCTTGAAAACAGAGGTTGTATAGCTACAGGTCAATGAAGGCCTAGTCTAAAATCTGCAGAAGCCTCTGTTTCATGATGATTATTTATTTAAGTTGGCACTGAAGTTAAGTGGGTAAAAAAAATGAAGTTGGAAACAATAAAAGAGCCAGCAGCTACCCTTACAACTATTTCTCCAATCCACTTAGAGAGATAGAAACAGAGAGAGAGAGGGGGAGGGAGAGAGGAAGAGAGAGAGAGAGAGAGAGAGACAAAGAGAGACACAGAGAGATGAATACAGGTAGATCTTTTCTATCTTAACCTTAGACTTGGCAATATATGATTACTTCTCAACAATATAAGGCACATAAGTACCTTTTCATCGTCTGCAGAAAGCGTGCCCACTGGCGAATGAATCATATTATAAAAATTGATTGCATCCCAAAAGGGAAAAATGTTATTGAAGATCCAATGGCCTGGGATGATACACCATTGATCATTGTAAGAAATACTTCCAGAAACTGTTTTTAATCTTTCCGCTAGAGCATTAGCAATTATTCTTTAGCCCATGGTGAGTAATGACTCGAGTTTCCCAGTTTCTCAATCGATAAAACATTTACCCCACTGCTACAAATGTGCTCTTCGCTTAGACAAGCAGAATTTTTCTTCCAATTATTCTTTTTTTAGTGTGACCTCATAAAATATTTTTGAACATATTTCAAAGCTTTTTAGGGAAAGAATGCCATACGTCTCCCTAGATCCTTTTTCTCCTTCTCCTGCAAGGTTTTGAGAAAGGAATCATTAAGGCTTTATAAGATTTAGGGCGGCTTATTTCATAAGCCATGCCTTTTGGAAAGCTGGGTCCTTCTTTCAGAAATAACCTTTGGGGCATGCATGAGCGAAGCACTGGCCAAATGGCGGAACAGAAGCTAAATTATGATTTAACTGAGGATTTTTTAAGTGGTGCTTACCAAACAATCATTCTTTCATGTTTTTATGCTTCTGAATGCCCAGATATTTTTTCTGATACCATCTTCTATTTACATTACTATTTTCCCCCGAATCTGAACATAGGGAATCTTCGTTCAGAATGTTGCATGTTTCTGCCCTAAGACGTATTTCTTCCGTTACTTCCATTCATTGGATTGTAACATGGAATGTCACCAACTAATGGGTTCTTGCTTTCATATTGTACATATACTGAAAAGCAAAGTAGATGAAATGAGTTCACATTGTTGATGTATGCTTCAGCCCTTTTATTCGTAATTAAACTTACGCCCTCACTTCCCTGCATGTGTTCATCAACTTTACAAGATCAATCTATTATGTCCTTCAATCAGATCTAGTGTATCTTTCTCTTGGTTTCATAGAAATACAACATATCTAGTTTCCTATCATCAATTTTATAGACTGATAGTTTATTCCTCTTACATTCCAAGTCACAGTCCTCCATATGGTCATCGCCAGATTGGCTATGCATATTGAGCTCTGTAACCCATCATGGCTTTGATCACACTGGGCTTTCATGTAATGAATTTACATGGCTTTGATCATTCTAGGCTTTCATGTAATGACTTTAGTAATATAGAGAAGATGTGGGCTAGGTTACTAGCTTTAGTTCTATTCATGCTGCATGTGACATTGCCTGTTAACAATAATGATAAGGTTGATCCGTTTTGACGTCTTTTGGTTTTTTGCCAATAGGTACAACCAAAATTCAATTTTACTCATCATGTTCTAGGCAAAGTAGGATCTATAATCTAGGGATCATGATGCATACTAACATACTGTTGCCCATATTCTAACAATCCATAAATGCAATAATTGATAAAACTCTCATGAGATGTTTCTGTATCTTGACTCAGATTGACTGCCTTATATCAATTAAACATGTAAAGTTTTTCATGAAAACGATTGATTCTGAACCAAAGGTGCTTTTTCACAATGGATTGTCCCATGACCTTGATGACAGAGAATCTTCAAACACACATTGATTCTGAATATATCAACCATTTCTACTGATACAAATCAAAGGGCCAAAACTATCTCTTTAGCAGTTATTTCTAGAAACCACAGTAAGTATGTTTCGACAAGAAATCAGAGAATTGCAGGCCACGAATATGACTGCTTATCCCTCTTTTTTCTTCCATTCAAGTACTGCCTTGATTTCCTTCTGGAGGATACATTATTATTACATATACACCAAGGGTGAAATCCAGCAGGTTCTGACACATTCTGGAGAACTAGTAGCGGAAACTGAGTAGTTCGGAGAGCCGGCAAATACCACCTCTGGCTGGCCCCAGAGTGGGGTGGGAATGGAGATTTTGCAGTATCCTTCCTCTGGAATGGGGAGGGATTTTGCATTAGCCTTCCGCTGTAACGCCCACCAAGTCATGCCCACCAAACCACACCATGCCCACCAAACCACACCCACAGAACTGGTAGTAAAACATTTGAATTTCACCACTGATATCCAGTAAACTAAAAAGTCAGGTAAAATTGATTTCCAACCAGTTTTTAGGATGAAAAGATGAAAAATCTATTTCACAACTATAAACTTCAAGAATTTTTGAAAATGTTTGAATAGTTAATTTCCAGAGAAATATAAATTGTTGAGAGCCAAAAGAGAGATGGTTAGAAATCTCAAATCTCTTCTTCTGAAGACTTATGGGTCTTTACATGCCATTCTTCCTCTTGATTTGCGATGACATCTTAGTAGTTCCTGCTGCTATTACCTATCCTCCAGGAGGTAATTCACCTGGCATTCATTCTCTAAACTTAGTATGGAAGAAAGATAGCAGTCTCATACCCCGATACAGAGAGTAAGAAGTTGACAGAAAAATGCCAGATCCATGATCAAACTGATGATGAGGAAAATATGGCTGATGCCCAAAGCAAGCAGCAAGCACATGTAAGGAATCAGACGTACTTCTCCCTAATTCACATGAGGATGAGGAAAACACTTATTACCATTTATTTAGCATACAGCTATGTTACATTAGCCAGGAGACTACAATGCAGAGTTGTAGCATAGCTGCCTAAGACTGTTAGCCTGTTTGGATCAGGCTCACGTGCTTTCCAAGGTGCCCCACAGGGGCCAAGCTAGTTCTGCATCAGAAAAAAAGACGAATGGCATCCAGGGCCTTCTCCCTGTATGAAAGTCACCTCACAAATGAGCATCGCATCTGGAAAGATCCGGCACCATCAGGGTTCTGACCACCCACACAACGTGCCGACTGAAGTGGTACCTATTGATCTACTTTCATATAACATGCTTTTGAATAGGCTAGGTAGGCAGAAGCTGAGGTGAGTGACAGAGCTCATCCTGTCCTGCAATGCTAGGACCCGAACTGCTGGAGCAAAGCCCATCTCCAGAATCATTAAGCCACTGAGCCACTATACCTCTGGGGAAACCACTATCAAACTTGCACGTTCTGTCATTACCGCTATTCTCAACTTTAGCCTTCCTGTGGAGTTGAATTGTGGTCCAGCAGCCTGGTGGGATGATATCTGTGTGGCTTTTCTGGCAATTAAAAAAGCAAAATGTAAAGATCGGAATAATTTTAATAAAGCCCCACAGTGTAGTATAAAAGTATGATGACCCTAGGATTCAGCTCTCCCTTCCACCTTTGGGATATAAACAAATTTCACAGGAAGCAAGAAAAAAAAATAAGGTTGAAGTTACATATATACATACATACATACATACATACATACATACATACATACATACATACATACATACATATATTGCAATGTCCACAGAGGAAGAAAATAATTACAGAGACATCCCAATCACAATAATATAGCAACCTGCAAATTAGTTAAAAAGAGAAATCCAAAGGAGAATGCAATGCTGGGCAGACTCTGAATAGAGCTGGTCTGCTACAAATCAAGAGCTCTGCGTCCAAAACCTCAGGAAAAAGAAACCACTGTCGAGGTTTCAAATTATTATTATTATTACAAATCACAAGAGGACTTTAAGGAAGAAAACCTAATATTTTTGCAATAATAAAAGTAAAGTCTGAACGAGGCTGAAATTAAACGCCCAGTTCCTTAACGTACACACAGAGAGAAATAAAATAAGAATTAGCGGAACACAGAAAGCAGAAATGAAACACATATCATTTTCCTAATAACATATTTGTCAACAGTCCATAAAGCAAATATTCCCCTGCCTTAGGGATTTCTCCCACAGGCTTCAGAGGAATGATAGCAGACCAAAACTTCTTCAGCCTTTGTCCAGAGACTTCTCCCCCTCTTTTTTTTTTTTTTTTTTTAAAAAAAGTCAGATTAACTGGAGTTTGTATGTGACAGATAGCCATATCTCACCTTGGAGATGTGGATTGGGTATCAGTCTGCAGTCTGTGGGTTTGCAGGCTTCATTCACAGCAGTACATCAAAGGAAAAAAGGGGCAAATAAAGAACAGTCCATCTCTTTCAGAAAGGCTGTGACATAAAGGCTGTTAGCCAGATATTCTTTATTAGAGAGCTTGTATTCACTTAATTCTTCTGCTCCCAGCTGTGCTTTCATGTGCCCACCCACCAACACTGTAGAGAAGTCCCCCCTGCATAGAAGGAGCCAAGGACTACCAAAAGATCTTTATTTTACATGATTAAATAATGTATGTGGGATCCTTCAGTTTGGCCAGAATAAAATTAGACTAAGAACTTCCATTGGGGTAGCTAATGGAAGAATCCAGTCCCCCTTGCTATAAAATTCAAATGATATTTGATATGGGAATGTTTCCCTATTACTTTGAGACCAACTGACTGCAGTGTCCTAACTGGGCAGGTAACAGGAAGAAGCATTGGTGTTCTGATCTGCAACTGGTCTGACTCCTCTGAATCTGTTGTATTTTGCCATCAAGATGGATTAGACCGTGGGGGTCACATTGTCACCATGTTTTGTGATGTTTTTCCCATTCGTGGAGCTGGGGTGGGCATGTCCTGCATGTGATGCAGCCAATCTATGGGCTTCCAGTTTGACATCCCTGGCTTAGACTGTCATGTCTCTGCTGTCAAGTGCATATGGCAGATCTGTCACAACTTAAACTTAATTAAAAATGATCCTTGGCTCCATTTGTGCAGAAAGGTATAGTTTATTAGAGATCGGGTGTGTTGCAGTATTGCAAAGTCAGAACTGAAAATCGCATGCCAAAATTCCTATTTCCCTTCCCTTAACTATTTCTCATAGTCTACTCCAGTGTATCCAATTAGGTTCAGGCAAGATGTTTTCATAACAGTCAGTGCAAGTGTAGTTTTGTATGCAGATCCCCCCTTTCTTCCAGCTGGATGAACTTGAGGCAGCATCTCGAGGAGATACAGCACTTACTTTCATTTTCCCAAGTTTTCTCCCCTTCATTTCCCTTCCCCACAGTTCATGGCAGTTTGTTATCGCATAGCAGCAAAGCACAAGCAAGCAACTTTCTGGAGCAGATCTTAATGTTGGTCTTTTCCACTCCATTGCCACTTGAAATGTAAGTTTCTGTTCAAACATTATCATCTAATGTGGGAAAGGAGTATTTCTGATCTTTGCAGAAGGACTAAGAGCACAAACTGATAAATAGCTGAACAGAATTTCACAGAAAGTTGTGCTCACCAAAGTTATTCAGATTCCATCAGCCTTTTCATACCTCCTCTATCAAAATATCAAATCTGAAGGTTTTTCATCTGTGTTAGCAGGAAAGTGGGTGGCAAGTAACATCATGAATCATGCAAGTTCATTTTCAGATGTAGATTCTTGAAAACTCTTGGGACTCTAATTCACACAGAAGGGCTGACATGTGCCACCCCACTCATCAGGAACTCAAAGCAATCCTATTTTGCTTATTTTGTACAGATCTAAACAATGTTGTAATGCTCTTTGCAGGAAGCTGAAGGAATCCTGAAAAGATTTGATGATAAATTCCTGAAAAGGATTTGAATCCTGTCTCAGTAAAATGAAGTGTGTCATGTAAGTGAAATGCACATCCCAATTTCATTAGGGCCAAATGACTATATCAGCTTCTTCTCATTCTTCTCTGAATTTCTAATTAATTCTTCTTACCCTTGCTTAAGTAAGGTGGTTATTGTCATAAGAAGCTAATACTGTGGATCTCCCGCATACCCAGTGGCTGGATTTGGGATCTTTTTTTCATTATGAATTTAGTCTACCCCAGTGTATCCAATTAAGTTCAGGCAAGATGTTTTCATAACAGTCAGCGCAAGTGTAGTTTTGTATGCGGAACCCCCCTTTCTTCCACTGGATGAACTTGAGGCAGCATCTCGAGGAGATACAGCACTTACTTTCATTTTCCCAAGTTTTCTCCCTTTCATTTCCCTTCCCCACAGTTCATGGCAGTTTGTTACCACATAGCCAAAATAACTTGGCATAGCTACCAAAATAACTTGGCAGCTCCAGTTATGCTCCTATCCTAAAAAAAACCAAACAACTTTTCTTTTCCAGCCACAATTTATTCAGACTAATAATTAGATAAAGGGAACAGTTCCATACCAATGAGAATGGACTAGACATGGCACTGGTGATTTTGTCAATTACCCTGAAAATATTCCCCAACCCAGCCATACAAGCCATGTATTTTGTAAGCCAACATATAGGATTAAAAGCTGGGATAAAAGACACTTATACCAGCAATGTACTGAATGTCTCACTTAACATCTCACTTATTATTTACATGGTCAATTGAGTTACCATTGGCTTCTGGTGACTATAGGAACAAATCATGTAGTTATCTTTGTAAGTTTCCGAAATAGCTTGCCAGTAACTTCTATAACATAGCTCCACTATACTAGCTCAGTGGCTAAGATGCTGAGCTTGTCAATCAGAAAGGTTGGCAGTTCGGTGGTTTGAATCCCTAGTGCCGTGTAAACAAGTGAGCTCCCGTTACTTGTCCCAGCTTCTGCCAACCTAGCAGTTCAAAAGCAAGTAAAAAATGCAAGTAGAAAATTAGGGACCACCTTTAGTAGGAAGGTAACAGTGTTCCGTACGCCTTCGGCATTTAGTCATGCTGACCACATGAAAAGAGAGATGTCTTTGGACAGCACCAGCTCTTCGGCTTTGAAATGGAGATGAGCACAGCCCCCTAAAGTCAGGAATGACTAGCACATATGTGTGAAGGGAACCTTTACCTGTACCTTTAACTTTTACCAATGGAACAGAGAAGAGGTGCGTGTATCCAAAGTCCCTTGCTGGCTTTTATGTCTAAGGCAGGAGTAGAACACCTATCCTCCCACCCTCTAATCCAGTGTTTTAGTCACTACACAAAACAAGCTGCCTGTATATAGTTTTAAATGGCCAGTTTCCACAGTACAGTACATAGTAATAAGTAATAATGTCTGACAGTCAAATCCCACTTTTATACTTTCCGCCTTCAACAATGCTGAAATATATTCACCACTGAAACAATGTCTATGTATTTTATATTTAAAAATTCAAGACTTAGTAATCTCTTAGGGCATTTTAGGACCTGTGGCAAGATGATAGCATGCACACAGCTTGTATTTATAACAATATAATGTAACTCATCCGTTGGCTGAAAACATCTGCACCTATTTTGCATGAGCACCTGGGAAAATTCAAAATTACAAACAATTCAAAATACAAACATAATGTCCTTTTGTCTCCCTCTTTCGCATTCTCTCTTGAATTATTCCAGGGCCCACATTGGTAAGCTCTGGCTCATTAAGTCACCAGCCAGATGTAGATGATTTAGGAAACACACATTGTTGCAGAGGTTAGTTTCTAGCAGCCAAGCTTGATTCCTGCTTTTCTTATTTTCATGCCATTGAAAAGTCTTATAATGAGAAAGAAAAAGAATAATAGCAACAATTTATTTCCAAAGCCATTTCTTTTCAGTTTTGAATCCCATTTTTCTTCCCCAGCTTATCTGAAAAGAACTTTATAATACTTTGATCATGGAAAAATATATAGGTATGAGAGATTGAAATGGCTGAATGGCATTTGACTCTTTATTTTATAGCTATTAAAATGTATGATGACACCCCATGCTCATGTTTAATAGAAGCGACTGGGTCAAATTGGAACCTGGTTCCACTTTTGATCAATTTTATGAATAGCTTTGCAGAGAAATATTCTAGTTTTTACTACAAAGCTAATGTAATGCACGGTTTGAGACCAGGAATGAAGTTTTAAGCCTTGTGGATTTGGCACAGATATACTTGCTAGCCAGCTTCCTTTCAGAAGTTCCATCAGATAGGGTGAAGAGTCCCACATCTATATTACAGTGAAGTTCCCTGTTGCATCCATGGACTGGCATTGTCAAACCTAGAGTTGCAAAAGGGGTATTCCATGATAGAGGAAGAGGATAAGTTGGAGTTGGCTCTAAGTTACTCATTTTCTTTCAAACCCTGGTCTTAATTATGCCAGAAGAAGTTGGAGTGGTTCCTCGCTTCCTTCCAGTTAGTTAAAGGGTGTGACTTGATGAGATTTTGCTACCAAATGATTGGAGAACCAGCATATTCTAGGATTACTGTACTCATCCAAAATAAGAAAATTTTCATTTCTATCTCATTTATGAGACAGCGTTTTATGGCTGTTAGAGAATGATCATGCCTTCATCTTCTAATTTGCAGTAAGGCAGGGGTGTTCAACCTTGGCAACTTTAAGACTGGTGGATGTCAACTCCCAGAATTCCCCAGCCAGCCATACTGAGTAGGGAAGTCTGTGAGTTAAGTTGCCATGGTTGGATACCCATGAGCTGAGGTGGCGCAGTGGTTAGGATGCAGTACTGCAGGCCACTTCAGCTGACTGTTATCTGCAGTTCAGCGGTTCAAATCTCACCGGCTCAAGGTTGACTCAGCCTTCCATCCTTCCGAGGTGGGTGAAATCAGGACCCAGACTGTGGGGGCGATATGCTGACTCTGTAAACCGCTTAGAGAGGGCTGAAAGCCCTATGAATAGCAGCCTAACTGCTATTGCTATTGCTATTGCTACCCCTCCAATAAGGCACAAAAACAGCCCTTTATACCATATTGAAAACTTGTTAGAATTACTTCGACCTTTGAAGTTTAGTTTAAGAATATTTCAGATGCAATATATTAAGAAGCAATAAAACAGATAAAATTTAATATGACTGGAGTAGGTATTTTTTTCTTCTGTACAGATGACACTTTAAAAAAAAACTCTTCCCCAAACAGTAGATAAATTAGTTCTGTTTTGAAGTCCTTTAATAAAGGAAGCCAATCTAGCTGGATACTTAATGTTCAATGAATTCAATTTGCTTTGGACATCTTCCACAAAACTGTTATTCGGAACATGTGGAGTACACTAAATCCAGAACATTTCATTCAGGTAGAAAATCACATTCGTGTTCTATTTACCACTTTAAAAAAAAGAAAAAAAGAAAAGGGTTTGAAAATTCACATCTAGTTTTGTATTCATCTTTCCTTCATATTGTTATGAAAGTTTCCTAAAAAGCCGAAAGTGTATGTAGAATCTAGAAAAAGAAATCCAAATTATAAGCCAGATTCTAAGGGAGTGTGAATGAATGAATTCACTTAAAACAATCTATAATTGTTTTATTGAATTTTATTTGGTTGAGGATTTTTTCCCTTCCATATTGCAAAGTGGATAATACTGTAGTTAATACTGCTTCTTTTTCTGGCTGGTGAGATGTTTCACAGATTTACAAGTTTTTTAAAAATTGATATCATAGCACTCTCCTATGGAGCTGTGAAAATCTATGTTATACATGCTGGTATTATGTAAGCACAAACGATGGCCTTTAGATGGCAGTATTTACCTGTTGAATTTAACTTCCTGCCACTAGAGGAGAAATTTCTAGGGCAGAAAACACATTTTCTTTTCTAAGTCAAGTGAGGTTATCCTGCTGGGACAAGATAGAAATCTACCATAAAAATATTTCTTTTTTTTTCTCACACAACTGTTATGTTCTCAGTGTTGATATTCAATAACCTTAAGAACATTATGTATAAATAGCCAAATTTCAATCAGCAGTTGTTGAACTATAGTGCATTACCAAGCCCACTATAATTACACATATATAGATACAGTTATGTCATCTAGGCATGAACTTAATGCTATACCCAAATTATCATCCTGGCATCACAAACCATTCCGCCCCCCTCTTTGGCCAGAAAAGATAGACTGGAATTCAGCAGATTTAGCAATTGTCATTTTAAGACCAATGAAATGGAAGATGCCATGGAAAGGGGTAACAGGCCTTCTGAAATACAGCTTTTCCTCCTGTCATATTTAGCCAATACATATCTGAGGTCAGTTCATATATTTGAGTGGCATATTCATGATTAAATATTTGAACATTTATAACTGTTTTGAAACTATACTTCCTCACGTTCAATCCCTTAGCTCTTCTCATATACTTGAGGTGTATGGATGGCATCACCGCCATCTGGACTGCCAGAAAATTACACCAAGGCCTAGTGCAGTGTTGGCAAACCTTTTCGGCACCGGGTGCTGAAACGGGATTGTGTATGCATGCATGCCGTTTATAGCAATTGCAATAGCAGTTAGACTTATATACCGCTTCATAGGGCTTTCAGCCCTCTCTAAGCGGTTTTCAGAGTCAGCATATCGCCCCCACAGTCTGGGTCCTGATTTCACCCACTTCGGAAGGATGGAAGGCTGAGTCAACCTTGAGCCAGTGAAATCAGAACCGCTGAACTGCAGATAACAGTCAGCTGAAGTGGCCTGCAGTACTGCACCCTAACCACTGTGCCACCTCGGCTCTTAACCGGAAGAACAGCCATCCAGTGTAAACACACGTGCCGGGAAGATGATCTTCTGGTTTCCAGCGTGGGCATGTGCTGCTAGCTGGTCTTCACACACACATGCGCACCAGAAACCGGAAGACCAGGTGGCCAGTATACATGCACATGCCAGAAACTGGAAGAGAGCTGCCTGGCGTGAGCATGTGCATCTGGTGGCTGCTGTTCCAGTTTCCGGTGCTCCCGCAGACATGAAAAACAGCAGACAAGTGCACCGGAACCTGGAAGAACAATGGGTGATGGCTCACATGCACAGAGAGATGGCTCTATATGCCACCTCCTGCATGCATGCCATAGATTCACCGTCATGGGCCTAGTGAATTACATCCACTTGTTTCTATCCCATACTGAAAATAAGCACATCTCAATATACCTTCAATCTCTACCCAGAACAAACCACAGCCTCTATCTGAATCATATGCACCTTTGTTATTTCGAGATTAGACTGGTTTCATGCTTTCATGTCCAGCAGGTGAGATTGGCGTTCAAAATTCTTGGCAAATGCAGCAGCCAGAATTCTGATCAGAGCTGTCTTTCTCCCCATCTCCTTTGGCAAATGTTACTTCATTGACTTCTGGTTTGTAGTTGGATTCAGTTCAACCTGCCAATTATTATTTCTAAGGTTCTAAATAGCTTTACTCAGCAGGCTTAAAGAACTGTACTTTCCTTGAAGGGCTTGTTTATTCCAGAGTTTCTCTCAGGAAGATCATTAAACAGAATTTCTACTTTGGGCAGAAGAGGTGACCTCACATGGATGAGGTGATGGCATCACAAGGATGGTGCAATTCCCCCCTTTGAGGCAAGACTGAAAAACAAATCTCCTTGACAAAGCACTTCAAATTGCCTTGAGATCTTGATCAATGGTTTTAGTAATCTGAAGGTATTTTGGCATGTCCTGTGTAAGTGTAGAAAGCATATTCTAGCTCTTGCAACTGTTAGTTCTGACCTCTTAGTGAAGAAACACGTCTGCTTCCTTTTAGAAAAGGGGGATCAGGTTGCTTTGCAACAACTGGTCTGAAGAGGTTGTTCACACAAACCTTTATCCAAGTGAATAATCCTTTCAAATCTTTTCAGATCCCTAATATAGTTCTAGTTTAGCAAGTGCCTCAGATGGTGACCATTTGCAAATATGATGGTAATAAATGGTAATAAAAATTCATTTTCTCACTAATGCACAGATCCATGAAAATAAAAGCCTTCAGTGTTAAACTGATTAAGTTCTAGTCAGTTTCAGCCAGCAGTTGCCAACAAAAGTTCTAGTCAACTAAGATCACAGAGCCCAGATTGTTAATATGGAGTTAGCACTTTTTAGGGAAAGAAGGACTGCAGTTGTTTTTGCAGGCTGTGAGTGTGCTAAGGTATTATGTGTTAGAGGTAACACAACCACTGAAGCTGCCAATGAAACAGAGCCTCTACAGCAACCCCAGATACAACATTCAGAGGCAGCCTTTAAAGCCTCAGTGTTTTAAGAATAGCTACTTAACTCCTCCTTTGAAAATAACTTTTTTCTAATATACTGCACAGCCCTTTTTAAAATTTATCCATTGTTGTCTTTACTGTATTTTTCCATTTTCCTAACCCTTTGGGGATCTAGTTCTATATTGTTTTCTTAAATGATAACTGAGATTATTTTTAAAAGATTTCAATGGGTAATAATTTAAAACTTAGAAGATGATGCTATTGTACAATAAAGAAATGCATTATCATTGAATAACATCTCAGTTGGCAATAGGAAACTCCAAGGAGGTCTATGAAGGATCTTTCAAGGGATTATAAAAGTTCAAAATTTGTTAAAAGTACTTAAAGCTGAGATACAAGACATCTTCACGATAACCAGGTTCAGGTTCAGTGGCAACATTTTAAATTTTGAACAAATCCAACTAAATATATAATAATGTTCTTTCCAAGTTCCAACTCCAAAGACGAGCATCTTCTTAAAATGGTTCAAGGTCACAGTTATGCTCAAGGACAAAAAATTGGCTAATTTCTTTTCACCCTTGATTGAGAAAAGATATTTATTCTTGTTAAGCAATTTAAATTACATAGCAGGATATTATGGGAAAGTGGTTTCATCGTTGCCCTGTCAAAGGGATATAAACTGTTCTGTCAAATAAATTGGAGCTGTCACCTGCAATAACTCTCTCGGTAAAAATTGTGCAAAATATTTTTTTCAAACAACATGGAAAAGAGTTGGAGCAAAGCAAGGTAAGTTTTATTGCATAGGTGTATGGTTATATCATGGATTTCTTTTCAGGTGGGGAGGTGGAGTAGAACTCCTTAGCATCAGAGGGCTGTGGAAAGTGAAACAGTTTTTGCTGTGTGAGCAAGAAGGAGACAGGAAGATGCCTGGCGATGACTTAACTCAACTGTTCTGTAGTAAAGCTGCTGCTTCCTGTTGTGAAAGTAAAACTGAAACTGAAACTCCTCCCTTCTGCTTGTGTTTTGCATTTGGAATAGATTTCTTTTTAGGTGGGGAGGGAGAGTAGAATTCTTTAGCATCAGAGCATGTTAATAATAATATAGGAAATACTAATGCTCTGATGGTCATTTTGAAAATCCTTTCTTAGTGAGCACCCAGAAGCCAAGAGGAAAATTTGAAGTTTGTAGGCTTTACGATTCTGGAGATTTTGTGATGATGCGTGAGTGGTATTTATATATATCTTATTTTCTTTCTTAAAACTTTTGACTCTTCACATTGAAAGTATTCATATTCATAATTTTTAAAGAAGGATAGGCAATTTTTTTTCCAATCAGCCATTAACAGGAATCCAGCTATTTTTGCCACCCGTGACCTTCAGTGTTTGGAATGTAATGAGTAAACATTTACTCTACCAGAATTCAGGGTCTGAGTTGGCCTGCAACGGTTATTAGGAACAAATTGCTTGCCTTGACAACACTGATGAGCTCTTACAAGCCAAAGAATTTTGTAATTGCAAAAACAATCCCTCAGATGCCCTAAAAACAGAATGAAAGAATGAATGAAAGCAAGCAAGTTAGTTAAACACTAGCAGGTTATGTCAACAATTGAAATTACATCAGATTTAGCATGAGAAGGCACAATTCAGTATTTTTTCTCCTCTTTTGTCAGGCATGTTTGTGGACTATTTTGTTTTTAAAGATATGTTTGCATTACCTTTCAGGTCACTAGTTTCCATACATTCCTGATGTCTTAAAGGTGCAGAGTTGATTTCCCAAACACTACTCTTAAAATGGAGTGTTTGTTAAATATTTATTCAGCTGATAGAAACAATTATATTTTTATTTAATTTTTTGAAATGTAAACAGCATGTGGAGAATGGAAAATTGCCTCCCCCCTTCTTTTTTTCCTGACACATCCACATTGACTTCTCATTAGAAAAATCACTGGGTGTGAAGAAGTTTTGCACTAGAGACAACTAACACAGAGAGAACTTCAGATAAGCAGAGCTGTTTGCAGGTGCCTGTTCAAACTATAGAATGAGTAGGAATTTTATAGCATAAAAAACCAACCCCAACTAAATTTTTTCCTATCTTGGCAAAAGAGTTAGGATGAATTGAGCCTCCCCCCACCAAATACACAAAATACAAAAGTAAATGGAAAACAGTGGGGTGGGGGAAAGGGAAAAGAGAAGTGAGGGAGGGCTAGCGGGTGGAGAAGTGTTGTCTTCCCACTTCCTTTATTGCAGTAAAATAAAGCATTAATAGCAAACCACAACTTTTAGCTTTTTCAAAATAAAATAAACTAGCCATTTCTAGATTGAGCCATGGATCAATCTAATTGGTAAAACTCAAAATCAAAGTTTCATTTTTTTCCACCTCAGGCACAAAATTCAGAAGTGGTCTCCATATGGCAACAAAGGTACTTATATTCTTTTTTAAAAATCAGAATAGTCAATTTAGCAATTTCTGCCAACTACATCAGCTTCGGCAGCCATTCGTCCGTGGTGGGAATCAAAGTGTTGGGTCCTTTCTGATCCTAACAGAAAATTAAGTCTGTAGAGATTCTCAGTCATCCAGGTAATGGGTGTCCCAAAAGTGCTTTTATTTCTTGTTTTTCTTTTGAAGACATTTTGCTTCTCATCCAAGAAATTTCTTCAGTTCTTCAGGATTGTGGGGAATGGAAGGATTTATATTCCTTGTAGACAGCTCTGTAGACAGCTCTGCATCCTTTTAGAGGGTCCTTGAAGCACTTGGAGGTTTATCTGTGTCCTCAGGATTACCAAAGTGGTGCTCCATATTCCTGTACTCTGCAAATTTTCCTCTGGAAATCCACACCTTCAAAGGTTCTTCATCTCAAATTGTATAACTAAAAGTCTATTCGAAGAAAAACAAGCAGGTTCAATTGCCTCATGAAAAAGCACCTTTGGGACTAACAGAAAGTTAGTCTTGATAGAGTTGGACAGTTCCTGTCTAATTCTCATTTTTCTGCAAAGAGTTGGACAATGCACAGTGAATGCAGAAATACACACAGCAGTCAACACACAGAAGAGAATAAGATATTGGAACATTTCACACACAACTCAAAGCAGTTCTTTTTGTTGAGTAGAACATATTTCATTGACTAAATAATAAAATGTTCTTTCTCACTATGATATATTCCCATCTTCCCTTGCATATAAATATATTGCTCTTCATTTCCCATAATTCTCAAGCCACATTAATTAGGGATTATGGGAACCAAAGTGCAATTTTTCTGAAGGGCGCCTGTTTGGGAAACTTGGGTCTATTGTCACCGAGTTACCTGGAGTCTTTCCCATATGCTGGTAATTAAAACTTATTTGCCAAAGATTAAAACTGAGTTTGAATATTTTCAAGCAAATGCTTCCATCACTGAATTAGGAATTCCTGGGATCACAGAATGACTTCAAAGGTCACCGATGACTGTGGTAATCCTAGTGTGGATATGTTGTCTGGAAAGAATTAGAGCTGTTGCTGGAATTCAGCATGTTTTGTGGACTCTTGTAGAAAAATGTTTTTTTCTCTCCTTTTTGTTTGCTAAGTATAAAACTGCTAATCATCATCATTAAAAAGATGCCAAGTCATGTTGGGTGCTCTTGCAAACACCCACAGAGATCTAACAGATCTCATTTGTTCTGCATTATGAACCAGCTTACTTGAAAACACTTTTCAAGAGCAATTACTCCCACACACAGTGATCAGTTGCAAATGTTCTAGGTTCAACATTTGCCAGAACAACAAAGACGACAAGTCTGTGTATTATACACTCACACAAATATGTGTTTCAGGAGAAAAGGTCTTGAATGCCTTACAAGGTTTTGGGCATATAGTTGATCTGGACCAACATCTCACATCTAACAATATCCCACAAAACCACACAAGACTTGGGAGTATGATATGATTTTGGGGAGATGGGAAGAGGGAGGGCATCTATGTCCAGTTCCACACGGCATCTACTGCCTAAAAGGGGTTTTGATTCCTTAAATTAGGGAGCTAAATTGGGAGACGGACATCAAACTCCTCTCAATGCCTGGGAACTTCCCAGATAAACCTGATTATAACACAGATTAATAGTTTATTAGACCTGGACTCAGGCCTGTCTGGCCTGGTGGCCTGCGGGCGGGATATATTACATATAGGACACACCCACCCCAGATCTGCAAAGGCAAAATCATCATAATACATTACTGTTGTGGCCCAGCAGGAGCCGTTGGAGCTGGTGACAGACTCCGAAAGCGAGGGACCCTATGAGTCGGCTCTGGAAGATGTGGAGGATCCTGGGCAGGGTTCAGACTCTGAGCAGGGACCAGAGAGGCTGGTTGACCACCAGGGGGCACCTGAGGCATGGAGCAGTGGTGAAGATCGAAGGAAGTTTGTCCCTGACATCAGGCACTGGAGCAGTGGTGAAGATCGAAGGGAGTTTGTCCCTGACGCCAGGCAGAGGAGGGTGGAGAAGCTAAGGCAGCAGTTACGGAGACAGACTCATAAGAGATAATCAGGCCCAGGTGGTTGTGATTTGGCTCATCCCAAGAGAGTATATAAGAAGAGACTTAGGGAGGAGACCTTTTGCAGGACACAACCGTTTATACTAAGCTGGAGAAGCTCTTGTGTGTATCTCTTATCTGTGGGAGTCTGGATTGCTGCCAACATCTTGCCTGTGAGTAATTACTGTGTATAGCATGGCTAACAGTAAGCTTGTGTCAGTGTTAATCACTGGACGGAGAGGGCTCAGAACACATTACAATCCGGCCCATGCCACAATTGAGTTTGACATCCATGCTTCGACAATAGGACACTTCTGATAGTCTTTGACTCTTAAAATGGTAGTTCAGTTTAAGAGTCTGAAATTTCACAATCAGCATAATCCTGGTCAGTTCTGGCAGGCCAGCAGACTATTAAGTGGTAAAAAAGAATTACAGAACCAGTAACCCTTCCCTGTCCTTTATTAGTTATCAGTCTGATGACAAAGTATGCTAGATCTAATGATAGCCAGGACTATTTTAAGGGAGTTACACCCACCCTAAGCATAGAAAAAGAGATATTAATTATTCCGACAGAGCTGTACGCTCACAGAGGTAATCTTTTGATCAACGTCTGGCAGGAAAAGGATAGGGGTATTTAAACCCAAACTTGATTTGCTTTCCAAAACAACTGGTTGTCAGGGTTCTGACTTGTTTATCTCTCCACAGGCAGCTCCAGCTGCTATATTCTTGGGAAATAATGTGTTCCTGCCTTTTGCATGTATATCTATTCTACATCTAATGAACACTGCTTCTGAAAGGCAGCGTAACTATATTTAACCGGTATTAGGAAAAGACCTAGCAGGTGCATATTCACAGTAGGTTAAGCCTGGTGAGTTTTATCATGGATTAATTTTAGCATATTATGTGAATCCAGCTCATTTTGGTTACTTTATAGTACAATGTATCACAGCATGAGAAACCAGGAAATGGGTCAATCAGTAATCAGTCTGATCAAGTTGTATGACTCTAGCTAATAAGTAGGACTCTTAATGGGGATCAAGTCATGTGTATGCCTGATTAACCCACACCTTCTATTTGATTCAGTTCAGAAGCCAAATGGGCATTGTCTTATTTATTTATTTCTATAACCTGCCAAATTCTGTGTTTCAGGGGAATTGACACTTATAAAACATTCAAAATATAAACTTCTGAAACCATTGGCACAATTATGACATAACAAACAAACAAAAATCAATCATGATTAGCAACAGCACTTAGATTTATATACCATTTCATAGTGCTTTTACAGCCCTCTCTAGGCGGTTTACAGAGTCAGCATATTGCCCCCAACAATCTGGGTCCTCATTTTACCCACTTCGGAAGGATGGAAGGCTGAATCAACCTTGAGCTGTTGAGATTTGAACTGCAGCTAGCAGTCAGCTGAAGTAGCCTGCAGTACTGCATTCTAACCACTGCACCACCTCGGCTCTTATAATTACCAACATTCAGTGATATCAATTCAACGTAGGGCAACACCAGCTTTTAAAAACCTTACAGGACAATTCTGTTTGGGTAGCTTTTGGAAAAGATGGCAGAACTGAATTCTTTAGGGAAGACCATTCCAAACAATAAATGCCATTCCACCACCCAAAAAGGGACCTTCAGCTTCATTGTTCTCACTTCTTATACACTGGAAATTTTCGAGATTCCCAAGTTGTTACTTCAGTTTCTGCCAATGGAAGTCAAAATGTTAGCAAATTGTATTCATTTTTTTCAGAAAATATGCAAATACATCACATCATCTATTAATTATTTTTGCTTTCCCCCCCTCTTTGACAGATTGAGTGAACAATATATAATAGGCTACAGGGGAAGTAATGGTGGAGTTGTGAAAATGCTTTGCTGCCTCTATTGCTGTGGAATAGCCTTGAACACTTTTGCTACCTTATTTACTGAAACTCATGTTTACCAAAGCACCTCAAGATTAATAGATAAAAAGGCCACTAGAGGCAACTTCATTAATCACTCTGGTCTGGTCCTGAGGACAACATTTAGCCAGGTGCCTTACAGAAAAATCTGCCAGACTGCTGGGAAAATCTCCAAGCATTCACTGAAAATCATTTGTCTCCATATG
Source organism: Thamnophis elegans (assembly GCF_009769535.1). Taxonomy (NCBI): domain Eukaryota; kingdom Metazoa; phylum Chordata; class Lepidosauria; order Squamata; family Natricidae; genus Thamnophis; species Thamnophis elegans. Next base: position 82,789,872 of record NC_045543.1, on the reverse strand, counting down.
GCATCTGGAATGAACCATCTTAACAGATTCTTCTGTACCATGGAGACATCAGTTGGCATAAAATATCATCTGGACAAGGAAGTGGTTTTATTTTCAATGTCCTTCATGTCCAGATCACCCAGCAGCTCCAGACAAGGGCCTGTGGTGATGCACAAGTTGTCCCTAAAGATCCTCCTCTTCCCTTTTCTTGGTGTTGGGGTTGATGCAGTAGTCAAAATCCTAAGGCAGTGATGGCAACCCTTTTTCTTATGGCATGCCAAAATTATGCTATTATACGCTATTGCGCATGCACGCATGCCCACTTAACTTCCCTGCCCAACTGTGCATGTGTGTGCGACCCCACCCCACACATGCATGGCTTTCCTAAAGCTTGGGAAGGGTGAAAACTGCCTCCTCCGGCCCCCCAGAAGCCAGAAACTGATTGTTTCTGAACTTCCGGTTGGACTATTGGGACAATTTTTCACCCTCCCCAGGATTTAGGAAAGCTTCTGGAGGCTGGGGAGGGTGAAAAAAACAGCCCCAATGGCCCCAATGGCCCAACCAGAAGTTTGTTCAGAAGCTTTCCTGAAGCCCGGGGAGGGCAAAATGGTTCCAATGGGCCAACTCAAAATTTGGGAATGAATGTCCAGTTGGCTCATTGGGGCCATTTTTCACCCAACCTGTGGAGACTTTCCTGAAGCCTGGGGAGGGTTAAAAGGCCCTCCCCTGGCCCTCCGGAAAGGTGAAAAATCAGCTGGCCAGCATGCGTATGTGCACCAGAGCTGACAGCCTAGCAACGTGTGCCATAGGTTTGCCATCGGCCCTAGAGCAAGTCTCCCATAGGCTATGCAGATCTCAATAATTTATGCCAGATCCATCCATTTATTTACTACCCAATCCTAGACAAGAAAGAAAGAAAGAGAGAAAGAAAAAGAAAAGAAAAAGAAATAAGGAAAGGAAGGAAGGTAGGTAGGTGGGAAGGGTAGGCTAACAAAGCATTTATAATTATTACATCATGGCTTCTAATTCTTACACCAATTGCAACTATGCTTAGGCAGATAAAATATAAGATAGTCCCTTCCTTTTGAACTCATCAGGAACTTATTTAAAGTTATGGTGAAAAAAAATACTGTACTTAGAGCAGCTTCCATTTGGACTTCATGCTTGTGGCATTTTATCAAGTGGAAATAAAAATTTCCAAAAGATTCCAAAAAATCTTACCTCCAACTCATTCTAGAGACTTAAGGTACCCGTAGAATTCCTTAAAACTTTACCCTCTCAAAGGCACAGGGCCAATTTTGTCAGCCATTTTGCCTTTGGCCATCACCTACCCCAAAACCTTCTTCCAATCTGAAAAGATCCCTGTGGAATAAAGGCAGAACAGAAGGAAGAAGGGCTATCTGTGCTTCCAAAAGGTTCTCCAGCATGCTAGGGTTTTTGAGACAGTATAAAAAATGTGGTTACAGTTCAGATTCTGGTGGACAAAAATCTGGTGGACATGAACTCTTCTAATTATCTCCCATGATAACTGGATTTTTCTAAGATCTGGAACTGCATGAATGAGAGATGAGGTTGATCCAAAGAATCCACAATGTTATACATGCCCAACCTGGATAGAAACATAGATCAGCTTTATTTGCTGTTTCTCTAAGAAGAAGAAGACATGGAGAGGCAACTGCTTCTTTGGCATTATACTCACCCTGCTAATTGGCAATCTTCATTGCTTGGGAAATCTGGGCATCTGCCGACATTAAAATACTCCAACTCTTCAGTGGAATTGTTCGGCAAATGTAACATTGTATTAATGCATTTGTAATGCTGCTTGTAAGAACAATTCTGCAACAATTCTGCAGAATGAAAATTGAAAAAGAGAGGGCACGATAAGTCTGGCCCACTTGATCATGCAGTTTGGCAAAAGCAAAAGATGACAACAGGATCCCAACCTTGCCAATGTCGTGGCAGATTTCCACCTTGCCTTTTCTCAGCCTGAGCCTCTGGGCAAGCCAATGTTTGCTGCAATTTCCCACCATAATAGCAAAGAGAATTTAACAGTAATGGATAACCAGGGAGAAAATTAAGCAGTTTGCTGAAATATGGAGCCGAAGCCAGAAAATATTTGGCCTTGTGAAAGGCTTCAGATTCATTGTCAATTCATTAGTATAATTTAGTCCTTGCCTAAGCCTTTGGAGTGATAAATTCTACTAATTTATTTAAAATGCCAGCTGCAAGAATAACATATTCTGAGTGGCAAGTAAAATTTAAAAGATGAGAGCTAGAATAAATCCTTCATTCTCATCTGGTAGCATGAAGATTTATTAGGGCCTTTTGCAAAGAAGAGTCCATCTGCTTTTTGTAAATTGACAATATTAAGGGAAAAAAGACTAATGCTCTATTTGTACAATGAGCATTGTAATTCGGTATTAATATTAAATCTTTTTCTACTCCCAAATAATATCTCTAAGAAATAGGGCTGTTCTACTGGAATGGAAGGAGCATATCCCCCAGAAGAAAGTGGTTTAAATTCAACCACACAGACCTAGGTAGAGTAATAGTGTTCAAAAATAATCAGCCTTATAAAGAGCTTGACATATTTTCATATAAGTCAAACACACTTGTAGAAGTGAATAATTTCCATCTCTTTTCGATAGGAAATCTCTTGCTTGTGAATGTGGAATGATATTCAGTATGTTATCTTAATTTTTCCCAGTGGTAACTGTGAAGCTAGTGAATTCATCTGATAGTAAAGGCGGTTATTCCAGGAGGCATCGCGGAAGAAAAATCCTCTTTATGGGTTATGGTGGGAAGGCATAAAGCATTTAAAAAATCAAGAATATTCATTCACCTCCTTTAGATTTAAAAATTCAGGGCTATAGAGTCCAGCAGAAAAAAAGAAATAATAGCCAAGTTTTGTTGATAGCTAGAATTTACCCTATGGTACACTATGCTGAAAGGAGAATACATGCTCCAAATAAATTTTACACAGACATGTTTCACTTCCTAACTATTGCATCTTTTCTTTTGTATTCTGAAAGTTAATAGAGTGGGAATGCATTGGAAGCATGGAGAGGCGTTAAACCAAGTAAAGCCATCTGCCATTCATTTTGCTGAAAAATGATCCTTTGAAAGACAAAAAAAATTGAAAGAAATGTCTCTCTTTTCAGATACATTAAATGTTAATTCAGTGACCAGAATGGCCACTGAAAAAATGGACAAACCCCAAGATTATCAATATTTTAGACCTTGATCCTTATCTGGATTGGGCCCCCTTCACTTCCTTTACTGAAGAAAACAACAATGCTTCCAACTAGATTTATGAGTAAAAAAAAGGTGGTTTTGCTTTTGAAACCCTACTTTGCAAATAACATTGCAAAATCTGAGCTGAAATGCACAGCTGCACACTGCTGGCTCATATTTAAATGGTTGTCCACTAGGACTCCAAGATCCCTTTCACAGTTACTACTGTTGAGCAAGGTACCACCTATACTGCACCTGTGCGTTTCGTTTTGTTGCCTAAATGTAGAACCTTACTCTTTTCACCATTGAATTTCATTTTATTAGATAGTGCCCAATGTTCAAGTTTGTCAAGATCCTTCTGTATCTTTAGCCTATCTTCTTGAGTGTTGGCTATTCCTGCCAGCTTGGTGTCATCTGCAAATTTGATGAGTTTCCCATTTATTCCCTCATCCAAATCATTGATGAAGATGTTGAAGAGTACTGGGCCCAAAACAGAGCCTTGGGGTACTCCACTGCATACTTCCCTCCATGAAGATGCAGTTCCATTGAGGACTACACGTTGAGTGCGGTTGGTCAGCCAGTTATGAATCCATCTGGTGGTGAAGCTGTCTAACCCACATTCTTCTACTTTATCTAGTAGTAGATTATAGTCTATCTTATCAAATGCCTTACTGAAGTCCAAGTAAACTATAATGACGCCATTCCTCTGGTTCACTAATTTTGTCACATTATCAAAGAATGCAATAAGATTAGCCTGGCATGATCTGTTTTTGACAAATCCATGTTGGCTTTTGGCTATTACTTTGTTTGCTTCTAGGTGTTTGCTAATGCATTGCTTGATTATCTTTTCCAGAATCTTTCCTGGTATTGAGGTCAGGCTGATACGTCTGTAGTTTCCTGGATCTGTTTTTTCCCCTTTTTTGAAGATGGGAACCACATCAGCTCTTTTCCAGTCCTCTGGTAGTTCCCCAGTGCTCCAGGATCTCTGAAAGATATAGTTCAGTGGTTCTGAGATCTCATCTGCCTGTTCATTCAAAACTCTGGCATGTAATCCATCCAGTCCTGGTGATTTGAACTTGTCTAGGGTAGACAGGTGCTCACTTACCATTTTCTTCCCTATTTCAACTTGTGTTCCTAATCTGATTTTTGTGGTGCTGTTTTTGATAGGTTGGACTGTTTTATCCCTTTGTGTAAAGACAGATGCAAAACATGAGTTAAATAGTTCTGCTTTCTACCTGTTGCTTGTCACTTTCTTGCCACTTTCTCCCAGCAATGGACCAATTGTTTCCTTAACCTTTTTCTTGTTTTTAAAATGTTGGAAGAAGCTTTTTTTGTTATTTTTTACTTTTATGGCAAGCCTTTCTTCATTGTGAACCTTAGCTATCCTCACTTCTTTACATGCTCGGGCTGATATTCTGTCTTAGTTATGTCCCCCCCCCCCTTTCCACGTTTTATACTTATCTTTTTTGTCTTTCAATTTGTCAGAGAGTTCTTTATGCAGCCATGCTGGTTTCTTTTGGGAGCTGTTATTTTTCTTCTTCATTGGTATTGTGCTGGACTGGGCTTTTTAAATCTCATTTTTCAAAATTTCCCAAGCTTCTTGAGTTGTTTTCCCCTTGAGGATTCTCATTCATGGAATGTTTCCCAAGGTCTCTCTAAGTTTATTGAAATTAGCTCTCTTAAAGTCCAAGACTCTAGTTTCACTTTGTTCTACTACTTGGGTTTGCATAATGTTGAATTTCAATATTGCATGGTCACTTGCCCCCAGGGGTCCTGTGGCTTCAACACCTTCTATCATTTCCTCTCTGTTAGTGAGAATTAAGTCCAATATGGCTGATTCCCCTGTTTCCTTCTCTACTTTTTGGGAAACAAAGTTGTCTGCTTGGTTTGTTAGGAACCTGTGGGATCTTCTACTTGGTGTAGAGTTTGTTTCCCAGTTGATGTCAGGGTAGTTAAAATCCCCCATTACTATTGTGGTTTGCACCCTACATACCTTAGTTAGCTGACTAGCAAAAAGTTCATCTACTTCCTCTGCTTGGTTGGGTGGCCTGTAGTATAGACTTATGGCAAAGTCATTTCTCCCCCAACCTTTAATATTGACCCAAAAACATTCAAGATTGGTTCAGCTCAGTTAGGATAATATTAGTGATAGTGTTTTTATTTTTTTAGATAGTTGTCAGTAGCTGGCAATGCATAGAATAAATGTTTCACATAGAGCTTCAGCTCAGAACATTTGGTGATGAGGCCTTTATTTTATAGCTAAGATCTAAAAAAAAAATCATTTGAAATGTCTTTCTGATTGCTCAGTTCTGTAACAGGAAGATGTACATTCAAGTAACCATGTCCCAAATTATTTCGGTTTTATATGCAATGACAAATCCTGATCTTGGTTTAGGATTTAATAGTAAGTGCAGTTGGATCGGGTGCATGAGCAGATTACTACATGAGGTGCCCTAGCTTTAAATTCACGTACATATATAACCCCACCTAAAGCATTTTACATAATATTGGCTGAAGGCAGTGGTGGGATTCAGCCAGTTCACACCACTTCAGGAGAACCAGTTGTTAAGTTTCTGAGGTGTTTGGTGAACTAGTTGTTGGAAGAAATAATTAGGGCAGAGAACCAGTTGTTAATTATTTGAATCCCACCACTGGCTGAAGACTTTCTAAACTTATAAATGTGATGGGAACAAAGATAAAACAGCTGATTTTAACTGTTTTTTTTTTCTGGTACCATTGGGTGAATTGAGGCAAAATGTGTCATTGTTTCTTTGGCCAAAACATGGCAACTGATCCAAAATAATGAATTTAAGATGGAGATAAAATGGCATTTCTCAGCTAATCCCTTGGATGAGAGATGTGGAGAAAAGTATTAGAAGGATTATCATATATAGATGAATGTAGCTAACTCTGCATAAATAATAATCTTTCATTTGAACATTCCTGTTAAAAGAATAAAAATAAAACAAGGGGCAGTTCAATGCCTGGATTTATGGATCTGTTTGTTTGTTTTCAGGAGCCCTACTGCATTCCCCAGAAAAGAAAAGAAAGCTTAATTGTTCATCAGTGGTGATATTTTTCTCTATTTAAAGCTGACAACGTCCTGTGAATAACATCTTAAACCAGGGCGAGCCTTATTTTGGCATCTGATATGAATATTTGGTTTAGATTGTAGCTTTCCTCCCATCATTAATATTTATTTATTAAATTTATACATTGCCCAACTCTCAGTGACTCATGATGACTGGCACCATCCCAGTGGTGGGATTCAAATTTTTTCTGTAAAATGTGTTTTTATTTTCCATTTTTCATTTTCATACAGTCACATATATACTGTTCATAACCGGGGCCATACAACATTAAACAATAAACACAGCAATTCCTCTTGTCAACAATACCCCCCAAAATAGAAACCCAATATACCTCTTCGACCCTCCATACACCTCTTTCTTCCGCCCCCCTCCAACTTTCCATCTTCCCTCCATCATTCCCCTCTACCCTACTTCCCCTCCCCCTCTACCACTCCTCTTTCCCAGTCCACTCCCTCCCTTCCTTCTCACCCTCCCTCCCATCCTCTCTCCCGCCCTCTCTACCCCTCTTTCTTCTATCCCACTACTCCTCCCTTTGGTGTATTTCTACTATATGTCAATATATTCAGCTTGTCCTATTTTTACAGTGAAATTAAAGAGAAACAGTATACATGTGAAATCGCATTACATTGAAATCTAACACATACTATATATCCCCCTCCCCCCACCCTCCCCCCTAACACCCCACCTCCCTTCCCCCCCCGACTTCCCAGAGCCCGTACACGGTATAGATTTTTAACAAACACAGTCTAAAATATATTGAGACAAAAGAAATAAAAAAAGAAGTTAATAACATCTCTACATTGAACTCAGCTTCTTCCTGTTGCACTAACTTTGAACAGTTTAAATTATTCCTGATCTTAAGCATAGGCTATCTGGAATTTCTTAGTCCCGTATTTGTTTTGTATATAGTCAATCCATTTTTTCCAGTCTCATTTATATCTCTCATTTGAATGATCTTTAAGATATGCCGATATTTTAGCCATCTCGGCTAGGTTTGTAACTTTCAATGTCCATTCTTGAGTTGTAGGCAAGTTTTCCTTCTTCCAGTATTGCACCACCAACAGTCTTGCTGCCGTTATTAGGTGCAGAACCAAGTTAGTCTCTACCACTGTAAAGTCAGTACATATACCTAGTAAAAATAACTGAGGAGTAACCTTTATCCTTCTTTTAAAGATATTTTGCAAAATCCACCACATTTTTATCCAAAATGTCTTAACCTTTTGACAGGTCCACCATATATGAAAATATCTAGCATCGAGAGAACCACACCTCCAACATTTAGGCTGTACATTCGGATACATAGAAGCCAGCTTTTTAGGATCTAAATGCCATCTATAGAACATCTTATAAAAATTTTCTCTCAGGTTTTGTGCTTGTGTAAATTTCACATTTCTTACCCATATTCTTTCCCATGTATCCAACATTATTGGTTCTTCAATATTTTGAGCCCACTTTATCATACAATCTTTAACTAATTCTGTTTCCGAATCCATCTGTATTAGTACATTATATATCCTCTTTATATGCATTAAACTTTGATCTCTTATTTGTTTAAACAGATTATCCTCAACTTGGATAAAACCACTTTTTTGGTCTATTTTCCACCTGGCCTGTAATTGCCCATACTGGAACCATGTTTGAACTACCTTCTCCTCGTTCAATACCTCTAAATATTTTAATTGTAGTACCCCCCTTTCCAAAGTGAGAAGCTGTCTGTAGGTAGTTCTATCCTGTTTTTGTGTTATATTCATATTTTCAATTGCATGTCTAGGAATTGCCCACATGGGTATCTTGTCATTTAGTTTATATTGGTATTTTTTCCAGACCCGCAGTAAAGCATTTCTTAAAATATGACTTTTAAAATTCTTATCCAATTTTTTGTTGAATAACAAGTAAGCATGCCAACCATATACCAGATCGTGTCCCTCGATATTCAGTATTCTATCGTTGGTTAAATGAATCCAATCACTAATTGCAGATAGCGCCACTGCATCATAATATAGTTTTAGGTTAGGTAATTTCAAGCCTCCTCTCTCGCGTACATCTTGCATTATTTTCATCTTTACCCTCGGCTTCTTTCCTGCCCATATGAATTTGTTGATACCCTTCTGCCATTCTAAAAGATTCGCATCTTTTTAAAGTATAGGTAACATTTGGAAGAGAAATAAAAATTTTGGTAAGATGTTCATTTTCACTGCTGCTATCCTACCCAGCAAAGATAAGTGCAATTTCTCCCATTTTTTTCATCTCTATCTGTATACTATGCCAAAGTGGTTCATAATTGTGCTTATATAATTTCCTGTTTGAGGTTAAAATATTAACCCCAAGATATTTGACTTTTTTGACTACCTTACATCCTAGCATCCCTCCTAGTTCTTCCTTTTGTTTAGTATTCATATTTATAGCTAATATTTTTGTTTTTCCTAAATTTATTTTAAAACCAGACACTTGACCAAATTGATTAATCGTATTCATTAAAACCATACTAGATTCCTGCTGTTGTTCCAATATTATGACCAAATCATTCGCAAAAGCGCGGACTCTGTATTCTTGCTGCCTAATCTTGATCCCTTTTAGACCATCCAAGGCCCGTATTTTATTCAACAATACTTCCAAAGTTATAATGAACAATAGTGGGGACAAAGGACAGCCCTGTCTTGTACCTTTTCCAATTTGAAAAGGGTCTGTTAAACTTCTGTTGACTATGATTTGAGCTGTGGATTCAAATTTTTTTACTACCAGTTATGTGGGTATGGCTTGGTGGGCATAGCATGGCTTGGTGGGCGTGGCAAGGGAAGGATACTGTAAAATCTCCATTCCCTTCCCATTCCAGGGGAAGGATGCTGTAAAATCTCCATTCCCTTCCCATTCCAGGGGAAGGTTATTGCAAAATCTCAATTTCCTCCTGATCAGCTGGGACTCAGGAGGCAGAAAATAGATGAAGACGGGGCCAGTCAGAGGTGGTGTTTACTGGTTCTCCAAACTATTCAAAATTTCTGCTACCGGTTCTCCAGAACTGGTCAGAACCTGCTTAATACCACCTCTGCACCTTCCCCTTTGGAGAGAATAAGGCTAACATTTCTGCATTTACAAACTGTAGTCTCATATTTTAACCCCTTTAATCACTACACTTCAGAATCAGTATGGGACAACTTGCCACGGCCAACTTGCTGTGGCCACTGACCATGGCCAACTTGCTGTGGGACACTTTATCTATTCAATTTAATTATTTAAAATTAATAAACATTTGTTTTAATTTTTGTCATTCAGACTTCATTTTGTCCATTTGTTTGCATCTTTTCTTTAATGATTCTATTCCAACATTTCTTTGCTATAAGTGTAATTCTTGCCATGCAGTGAGTTGTTCCACAGTGAGTTGGCTGTGGCAAGTTGACCTCAGTGAATTATCATAGATCCTGTCAGAATAGTAGAAGTCTTCCTCAGAGCTTCAGAATACACGGGTGAAACTCGAAAAATTAGAATATCGTGCAAAAGTTCATTTATTTCAGTGATACAACTTAAAAGGTGAAACTAATATATGAGGTAGACTCATTACATGCAAAGCAAGATAGTTCAAGCTGTGATGTGTCATAATTGCGATGATTCTGGCTTACAACTCATGAAAACCCCAAATCCACAATCTCAGAAAATTAGAATATTACATGCAATCAATAAAACAAGGATTGTACATAGAACAATATTGGACCTCTGAAAAGTATAAGCATGCATATGTACTCAGTACTTACTTTGGGCCTCTTTTGCAGCAATTACTGCCTCAATGCGGCGTGGCATGGAAACTATCAGCCTGTGGCACTGCTGAGGTGTTATGGAAGACCAGGGTACTTCAATAGCAGCCTTCAGCTCTTTTGCATTGTTCAGTCTCATGTCTCTCATCTTTCTCTTGGCAATGCCCCATAGGGGTTCAGGTCAGGTGAGTTTGCTGCACAATCAAGCACAGTAATCCCATGGTCATTGAACCAGGTTTTGGTGCTTTTGGCAGTCTGGGCAGCTGGAAAATGTAATCAGAATTCCCATAAAGCTCAACTGCGGAAGGAAGCATGAAGTGCTCCAAAATCTCCTGGTAGATGGCTGCGTTGACCCTGGACTTAATGAAGCACAGTGGACTAACACCAGCATTTGACATGGCTCCCCAAATCAACATAGACTGTGGAAACTTCACACTGGACTTCAAGCATCTTGCAGTGTATGTCTCTCCATTCTTCTCCATACTCTGGATCCTTGGTTTCCAAATGAGATGCAAAAGTTGCTCTCATCAGAGAAGAGGACTTTGAACCACTGAGGAACAGTCCAGGTCTATTTTTCTTTAGCCCAGGCAAGATGCTTCTGACTTTGTTTGTTGTTCAGGAGCAGCTTGACAAGAGGAATTCGACATTTGAAGCCCATGTACAAGATCCGTCTGTGTGTGGTGGCTCTTGATGCACTGACTCCAGCCTCAGTCCACTCCTTGTGAAAGTCCCCAACACTTTTGAATGGCCTTTTCCTGACAATCCTGAGGTCATGCCTTCTGCTTGTGCACCTTTTTCTTCCACATTTTTCCCTTCCACATAGCTTTCTATTAATGTGCTTTGATACAGCACTTTGGGAACATCCAACTTCTTTTGCAATTACCTTTTGAGGCTTTCCCTCCTTAGGGAGGGTGTCAATGATGGTTTTCTGCACAACTGTCAGATCAGCCGTCTTTCCCATGATTGTGATTCCTACTGAACCAGATTGAGAGACCATTTAAAGGCTCAGGAACCCTTTGCAGGTATTATGGCTTAATTAGCTGATTAGAGAGAGACACTTTGAGCCTAGAATATTGCACCTTTTCACAATATTCTAATTTTCTGAGATTGTGGATTTGGGGTTTTCATGAGCTGTAAGCCATAATTATGAGAAATCATGGCTTGAACTATCTTGCTTTGCATGTAATGAATCTATCTCATTTATTAGTTTCATCTTTTAAGTTGCATTACTGAAATAAATGAACTTTTGCACGATATTCTAATTTTTTGAGTTTCACCTATACATATATGCATACACATACTTTAAAGTTTAGAAGCAAAAGAATGAGGAAGAGAGGTGAGGTTGACAGGCTGAGGGGAAGTGGGGAATTAATTTGGCCGTGTAACTCTATACTGAATTTTTTCTTGTAAAAGCTACTAATTTATTATTTTTGGCATCTGTCCAAGCATCAATGAAAAGGATTTAAATTTTTTTGTTTACCCTTGTCAAATTTTTTCTGGAAAAGAAAGGGATAAAAAAAGGTACAATAAAAATTAATAGGAAAAAAAAAAGAAAAAGAGGAGAGGAAATAACAGAAAAGAAGGAAGGAAATTAGAGAAACCAATTATAGCAAAATTTCGAAAGGCAGAAAATTATGTGTGCATTTTACCAAGAAAGAGGGAATAGGGAAAGACTAATGTATAACCAATGTGTTAGGATCTAGGGGGTTCTGGAAGTTATAGTTCAAATTCAATGTAGTAGAAGTTGGGGGAAAACTATTACAACCTCATAATACGATAAAGTTATAAATGTTGAAAGCAGCTCGTACTTGTCTCCCAAGGCTTCCATTTATTTTTAAAGAAACAAACTAGCTATTTATGAAACTCCATATGCCCAAATTCACACAAATATCTTTCCCACTGCAGTTTCTTCTCACTGCCTGTCTACATGCTAGAATAAACTCTGACAGATGATACCAAATGCTCAGGTGCTCAGACAAACCATAAAAAAGCATGAAATGTATGAAAGAAATGACTTTTTAAAAAAAGACTTCCTCATTTGTTTCTTAGTAATGAGCTGTCAAAGTACTTTGGTGTGTGTGTAAAATTATCTTAGAACAGTTCCAAGCAAATGCAGGTAAAAATAAAATACCCACAAAGAAACCTTTAAGGCAGAGGTGGCCAAGGCTGGCTGGGGAATCCTGGGATTTGAAGTCTTAAAGTTGCTGAGGTTGGACATTCCTGCTCTAAGGAAAAAAACAAAATAACCTTTAAGACAGCTACGTAAGGTGACAGAAAAAGAAAGCTGCATCACAAGGTAATTGCAGAGAATTGGAGACAGTTTTCCATAAAGAAACAAAAGCATTGCTTCATTGTTGGGACCCATATTTGTCTATTTAAAAAGATTATTATTCTTTTTAAAGATAGTATTGCCAATACACTAGAAATATATTTTCAAAAATGGTGGGCCTAATGTTTTGCTTGATTTCTCCCAATACTTAATATCCATCCATCCATCCATCCATCCATCCATCCATTCATCCGTCCGTCCATCCGTCTGTCTGTCCATCCATCCATCCGTCTATCCGTCCATCCATCCATCCATCCATCCATCCATCCATCCATCCATCCATCCAGAATGATTGCTTCTAGCAGCTATGCGGAAAGATTTGTGCTTTACTGCCTTTTCCATTATGTCTTCCACATTGTCATTTTCTCCTCACTGGCATGCCTCTTTCTCATTTTGCAATATATATCATCGCCTGCCTCTCCTTGTGGCTTCTCTCCTCCTGTCCCACCTTCACCTGACTGCATCTAAAAATGGTGAAAAGTAAGTTGTCTAGATTTATTGACTCCAGATAAAGGCAAATAAAGATAAAGACCCAGGGTAGACAAGGGTAAAAAAAACAAATAAAGTAAAGAATTATATAAGTGAGACAGAGGTGGGCTGCCACTTTTTTTACTACTGCTTTGGGTGCGCTCATGCACACGCACTACGTTTCTGCGCATGTGCAGAAGCATTCAGGTGGGTGGGTGGAGCTCTCCACCACTGCTACTACTGGTTTGCCTGATCCGGGCTGAACCAGGAGCAACCCACCTCATTTGGATTGAGACATTCTGCTTTTTGTTTGAACCTTGTCTAGGGTTTCTAGTCCTACAAGCCCAGCTCATTTTTTTTTAAAAAAAATAGCCTTTGTTTTTATAGTACAGTTGGTCCTCGACTTACAACAATTTGTTTAGTGACCCTTTGAAGTTACAATGGCACTGAAAAAAGTGACTTATGCCCATTTTTCACACTTATGACCATTTCAATATTTCAATGCTTTTGGATTAGACAAGTGGAAATTGAAATGTAGAATGTATTAAAAGCTTGGATTGCCAACATTGGCCTACATGGTGGGCTAAATTAGGGGAAAATGTGGAATATAATTTGAAGCTCGTATACTTTATAAGCCTTTACACAATATTTTGTGTAATTGTCAATGCTTATTAGGTCCATGCAGGGATACCTGGAGAGCGTAAGCATTTATTGACAAATCATATCTTAAGAGATTTTTAAAATTACAATTATGTTTTTCATTTCTTGATTTCCCACTTGATTCATGAGTAGAACCAAAAACCAGCTGAAGTTCTAATTCTCTGCCCCCATCCTTAGCTCTCAGTCTGGATCACCCCTTCTACTTAGAACTTAATTGAATAGAATCGAATAGAACAGAACAGAACTGGAAGGTACCTTGGAGGTCTTCTAGTCTATCTACCTGCTCAATCAGGAGAACCTATACTATTTCAGATAAGTGACTGTCTAGTCTCTTCTTAAAAATCTCCAGTGATGGAGCACCCATGATTTCTGAAGGCGAGCTGTTGCACTGGTTAATTGTCCTCACTGTTAGGAAGTTTATCCTTAATTCCAAGTTGCTTCTCTCTTTGGTTAGTTTCCAATCATTGTTTCTTGTCCTGTCTTCTGGTGCTTTGTGGAATAATTTGACCCTCTCTTTGTGGTAGCCCATCAGATACTGGAATACTGCCATCATGTTTCCTCTCATTCTTCTTTTCTTTAGAGTAGCCAAACCCAAATCCTACAGCTGTTCTTCATATGTTTTAGTTTCCAGGCCTTTGACAAACTTAGTTGCTCTTCTTTGAAATTCTGCCCCCTCCCCATCCCCATCAACATCTTTTTGTAACATGGTGACCAAAATTGGTTGCAGTATTCCAGGTGTGGTCTTACTAGAATTTTGTAAAGCGGCACTAACACAGCCCTGCTAATTCAGCCCATTTAGTTCAGCATTATGTTTCTTCAGTCTGAACACCCAATGGGAACTGGCACTGGAGTGATGAAGGAGAAAGAGAAGCTTTCATTATGCGGATGAATTATTGGTAGAAACTTTTAACTTCTGAACTTTTTCTATTCCATAAAAGGAACAGAAAACAGGATCCCTTTTTCACACTTTGCAAATGGCTAGTGATTTCCTTGATGTTGTTACTGATTTCCTGCATATTAATACTTTTTCTTTCCTGGAACTGATCTGTTCGGCAGTTAACAAGTTAAAAAAAAAGAATCATTTCCTTTATAATTTGTACATGCCCCCTCAGGTACTAGTTTATACATACATCAGTAGTGGGATTCCAAAAAATTTACTACCAGTTCTGTGGGCGTGGCTTGGTGAGCATGGCAATGGCTCGATGTGCATGGCTTGGTGGTGTGGCAGGAGAAGGATACCTATTACTTGGGACTCAGGAGGCAGAAAATAAATGGGACGTAGCCAGTCAGAGGTGGCTTTACCGGTTCTCCAAACTACTCAAAGTTTCTGCTGCCGGTTCTCCAGAACTGGTCAGAACCTGCTGAATACCATCTCTCAAATCTATGCATCCAACACTTGATAGAGAAACTTATCAAGACAATTTTAAGCTAGGATTTTGCCTTGCCTGAAATCTATAACTAAACCCTGTGTAAATGTATACTGTGTATGCAATAATGTTAACAAAGCAGATTTAATTGTCAAGTATCATACAATTAAATATGGAAGAGAATCTCTAATTTCAACATGTCTCTATGTGTAAATTTCAGTCGCCTATCAAGGTTTTTCCAGAAGTCTCGTGCACTCTGAATGAGTAGACATTGTGGGGTGTTTTTCAGGACAGCTTCTGGTTGTTATGCTAGCATACAAGAAGATGTGTTTGTTCAGGAGGCCTAGTCATCGTGCTAAATAAAATTGTTCACTTTGGATGGCAAATATTGACACAAGCTGTTACGCTTTTATGTATTTCAGAGACTCACAATGTTTGAGAGCTCAGCAAGCAAACAAGAACAGGTACAGGAAGTTATTGTGATGTTTTGAACTGATGTTTGCTTTTCCCCGGCTGATGTATGCTCTCCTTTGTGTGGGTCCTGTTACTAATGACCTTGTTATACACTACGCTGCAGTTGATCAGGCCAGAAGCTGTAACCGAACATGAATACATTCCACGTTCCCACTTGAAGAATTTAAGTTGTGTTTTGAAATGTTCTGTACTTAAACAAGCTACCTCTTCCTTCTAATGTACTTCCGTGCCATGAACCTTTCAGACAATGGCCTATCCAATAGGGTGAAGATAATGGATAGTTCTGTTTGCATTTGAGAACAGAATGATAAGCCAAAGCGATGGAAAGAAAAATGAAAGGGTTGGCGGCCTTGAATTGCTCTGTTTTTTTTCTTTTCTCAAAGGAAAAAACAAACACAGACTCTTAAGCTTTTTATCTTCTAGAGCAGAGTTATAATATCACCCATAAAAATACTGAATCTGTTAAAGGGGGAGGGGGGGTTGCAAGATGCAAAATTTATCTTATCAAATGGAGCCTCCTCCATTTCCTTCTAGTTATTCATACTAAAGCTAACTACCTGTTTCATCCTTTGCTGATGTTTCTGTGCTTTGAATAGGGTGTGTGTGTGTGTGTGTGTGTGTGTGTGTGTGTGTGTGTCAAAAAAATCAAGATGGCCACCACAACTTCTTTGTTTTTCAAGGATTGGATATTCCACAGCATAGAAGGATAACTGTAGAAAATACTTCATGGTAAGCCATATGTCTTTGATGGCTAGTCCTTAAAACAAACAAAAGTCTTAATGGCATACAATCTTTGTCTCCCTCCATAGGTTTTTGCATTTATTGGGATTAAATGCTGCCTTAGTGTGGTTGTTGTTGAGTCCAGCACAAGCTGTAAGCCAACTCCAAGTAGGAATCACATCACAATGCACTGCTTGCCATAGCTTGTAGTTCTGGCAGGTGATTGATAACCCTCTTGCTTGTGTATAATAGTTACACATTCCAAGACATTGTTTCTCACTTCCTTTTCCGTTTCTTGCTGTTGTCTTATCTTTCCCTCCTACACATTCATAGTTTGAGAACTAAGACCTGGGTGTGGTAACGCTCCTACGATCACAATTAACTAGAAACCTAGCACATGTACACTTGTGAGTAAACTCTGAGTCAGTGAATGAATGAATGAGTCTCTCAATTTCTGGGGCTGTAAACTTTTATGGCCCGTTGACAAAAAATAGGAGCAGAGCTGAACTTTGGGGGTGTGGGATGGGGAAACAACAGCTTTTCCTAAATGCAGACAGCAATGCCAGCTTCATTCTGGGGTTTATCTACCTACAAATTAATGTACTGTGAAACATCTCAACATTTTCCTCCTTATCAAATTCAAAATGGTTAAGTTCCAAAGTTCTGATGACTGTGCTCCCCCACCCCCAGTAGGGTCTTGTGACTTCATTTTGGGCACTCAGCAACCAGCCCATAGTCATGTGACTTCATTTTATGATGTCTTTGCGGAAAACCAGCATTTACTTCTGGTTTCCAGCAAAATGGGCCCATAGCAAACAATTGATTCGCTTTATGACTGTGACTGTTGCTTTATGATTGCGTTGTTAACTTAACAACCCCCACAAAAAGGATTGTAAAATTAGATCAGTCACATCGGTGACCTACTTTGCTATTGTCACAACTTATGGCTGTTATGGGTAGACTCCATTACAGTCATAAGCTGAGGATTACCTGTTAGGATTGTTGTGGGCTTATTTTATGATGATGCTGTGTCTGTGCTAAATTTCTCAGTAGCTGTAGTTCAGTGGTGGGTTTCAAATTTTTTTAGAACCTCTTCTGTAGGTGTGGCATGCTTTGTGTGGGAGTGGCTTGTGACTGAGTGGGAGTGGCTTGCCAGCCATGTGACTGGGTGGGCATGGTCAACTTGTAAAATGTGGTGAAACTCACAACAACGCTCTTGCTTAGCAATCAAAATATTGGCTCAGAAACTCTGGCATTTGAAGCATTCAAGTCTTAAAGCTGTCAAGTTACAAGACCTTTGCACCCCTAACCCTTTAGAAAAAAACCCCCAGGGGTGTTCAAACTTGACAGTTTTAAGACTTGTGGACTTCAACTCCCAGAATTCCACCTCTCGCTCTTCACCTTGATGATGTGCGGACGGGCGGGGGGGAGGGAGCTGGAACCAGTTCTAAACGGCACTGTAGATTTGTAGAACCTCTTCTATAGAAGAGGTTAGAACTGGCAGGAACCCACCCCTGCTGTAGTTCCAATGCTCCAGGGATGCCCATGCTTGCTAAATAACTTAGCATCCTTAGAAAAATACTAAATTATGAGTTGCTCCCAGAAGTTTTGTAGGAATAGGAAAACACTCAGAAAAGTATCTGCAGCATGCCTGAAAGTATAATTACTGCTGAAAAAAAGTATACTGTTGTATTATGGCGTGATTGTTTCTTTTGATATGCTTTAGGTATGTTGTAGTAATGTTGACATTTTTAATAATTTGATAGAAGTGTTTTGATTTACATTTCAAAAGTAAAGAAAATTTGCCGAACTTGGACTGGCATTGTCTAAAGTAGGCTTGTCAAACTGCCAGCCCACAGGCCGGATTTATCACGTGCAGGCCACGCCCACCCCAACTCCACAAAGGCAAAAAATATCACGATACATCACAATATGAGACGTGATGTGATCAAATTTGAAACCTGTGGTCTATAGAAATTCTCAGTAATCCAAGTCATAGTTGTCCCAAAGGTGCTTTTTCAAAAGGCAACTGGACTTTTCTTGTTTCTTCCTTGAAGACATTTCACTTCTCATCCAAGAAGCTTCTTCCGTTCTGACTGAATGGTGGAAAAGGGAAGGATTTATAAACCTCCAAGGAGCTTCTCAATGACTTTCAGAAAGAGAACCAATGACCAAATGATTGCAAGGAATATAAATCCTTCCATTTCCACCATTCGGTCAGAATTGAGAAAGCTCCTTGGATGAGAAGCGAAATGTCTTCAAGTGGAAAACAAAGAAAGTCTAGTTGCCTTTTGAGAAAGCACTTCTGAATTAATACAATACAATACAATACAATACAATACAATACAATACAATACAATAGCAGAGTTGGAAGGGACCTTGGAGATCTTCTAGTCCAACCCCCTGCCTAGGCAGGAAATCCTATATCGTTCCAGACAAATGGCTATCCAACATCTTCTTAAAGACTTTCAGTGTTGGAGAATTCACAACTTCTGGAGGCAAGCTGTTCCACTGATTAATTGTTCTAACTGTCAGGAAATTTCTCCTCAGTTCTAAGTTGCTTCTCTCCTTGATTAGTTTCCACCCATTGCTTCTTGTTCTATCCTCAGGTGTCTTGGAGAATAGTTTGACTCCCTCTTCTTTGTGGCAACCCCTGAGATATTGGAAATTGGCCTGGCATTCTTGCAGATTGAAGGGGTTATGTCTGTATGCCCTCCCTTTCACTATATAACCAGCTGTCCTACTCTATAGCTTCCTGTGCTTTACTTAAATGATCTGAAGGTTAACTAGGAAAACTTCTCCCATGTGGCTTTTTTTTTAGCTCAGTAAAGTCTAGATCATCTAGGAAGTGTTGGAAGAAATGTCCACCTGGGTTCAGTTCCAAGTGGGAAAAAGACACTGGGTTCATGGAAGTTGCGTGAAAAGAAGGTTTATTGATGAACAAGATGACATGCTTTGAGATCTTGGGAAAAAACGGGCAGAGATGCTGAGAGTGCCTGGGTTTTATGCCCTCTGTTGGGCTTTTGAATTTAAGCTTGTGTTCTGATTGGTTGTCAGACTCCCATGGGACCATGCAGGGGTAATTTTGTAGGTTGTCTTTTGAATCCCAGGCTTGGTTGACTCTTGCTGGGTGATGATGTAATGAAAGGGTTTTGGGCAATTCCTACTATGGCTCTGCCTGAAGGAGGTAGATCTTTGTTATGTAGAATAGAGTGTCCCAGGCCTTAATGGCCCATTGACAAAGGTAGCGGGGTGTGTGTGAGTTTCTGCCTCCCTTTTAGGGGAAATATTCTGCCCTTTAAATATTTCCTAAAATATCTCATTTTCCTAGGAGAGGGGTGGGTGCTAACTTCCTACAGAGGGAAAAAGCTATACTAGAATACAACATCACTCCAATTCAAGTCCTGGATAAATAAAATAATAGGACACTTAAAAACAAAAGACATTTTAAGGTGTATTGAGAATGAGATAGAAAAATAGAACCTTCTTTCACACAACAAATAAACTTTCAGGATTTAGCACCATATTGGTCTACAATTCAGTTTAATTAACACAAAAATTGTGATTCTATGAAAAGAAACAGAGGAAGGAAACTATTTTTGAAATGTATCCGTATGAGACATTTTTTCTCCCAAGCATAGCCTGTTTTATTCTTTTTTTATTCCTTAGACTTATTAAATATTTGCAATATCCTAGGACTAGTACACTGTGATTCATAGGTATTTCTTTTTTTAAAAAAATCAATGTACTATCAAAGACACTTTTTTATTTCGTATACTTTTGCTAGACATGAAGACAGATTAGTTTTTAAGCCAACAATAATAGTGAGAATGTGCTACATTTTATGAACTCGGCACTGTTCCTGCTGGATCATTTAGCTGCTTGTGAATGGTAAATCCATGACTTTCAACTCCCCCCTCCCCCTTTATGGAGAAAAACTGCATTTTCTCACAATTCAAAAGCTTTCAACCATCCAGGCTATGGTTTCAAACTGGAGTCCAGGGAACATCGAGAAGTTTATTTGAGTTCCATAATTTTAGGATTTTTTTATTGGAAATTTATATGCCGCCCTTTTCCCTGAGGGGACTCAGGGCGGCTTACAACAGTGAAGGGAAGGGAGTGCAAGACAAGACTTAAAAAGAAAAGAATCGTGATTAAAAGAAAATTGATCATAAAAACACAACATTCACTCAACATTCGGGCGGGGTGAGAGTAACCTATCCCCAGGCCTGACGGGATAGCCAGTTCTTAAGGGCTGTGCGGAAGGCCTGGACTGTGGTGAGGGTACGGATCTCCACGGGGAGGTTGTTCCATAATGTCGGAGCAGCAACTGAGAAGGCTCTCCTCCGCGTAGTCGCCAGTCGGCACTGACTGGCGGATGGAATTCGGAGGAGGCCTACTCTGTGCGATCTGATGGGACGCAGGGAGGTAATTGGCAGGAGGCGGTCTCTCAAATAGTCAGATCCACTACCATGGAGCGCTTTATAGGTGGTAAGTAAGACCTTGAAGTGCACCCGACGATCAACAGGTAGCCAGCGCAGCTCACGGAGGATTGGTGTTATATGGGCGAACCGTGGTGCGCCCATGATCACTCGCGCGGCCGCGTTCTGGACTAGCTGAAGTCGCCGGATGCTCTTCAAGGGCAGCCCCATGTAGAGCACATTGCAGTATTCCAGCCTAGAGATCACAAGGGCTCGAGTGACTGTTGTGAGAGCCTCCCGGTTCAGGTAGGGCCGCAACTGGCGCACCAGGCGAACCTGGGCAAATGCCCCCCTGGTCACAGCCGACAAGTGGTGGTCAAAACTCAGCTGTGGATCCAGGAGGACTCCCAAGTTGCGGACCCTATCTGAGGGGAATAAATTTTGCCCCCCCAGCCTGATAGGTGGAACGTTAGCCAAATTTTTGGGAGGAAAACACAACAGCCACTCGGTCTTGTCTGGGTTGAGTACCAGTTTGTTAGCTCTCATCCAGTCTTTAACAGCCTCAAGGCCCCGGTTCATCACGTCCACCGCTTCATTGAGTTGGCACGGGGCGGACAGATACAACTGAGTATCGTCCGCATACTGGTGGTATTTTATCCCGTGCCTTCGAATGATCTCGCCCAGCGGTTTCATGTATATGTTAAATAGCAGGGGGGACAGAACCGAACCCTGCGGCACCCCATAGGTTAGGGGCCTCGGGGACGATCTCTCCCTCCCCACCAACACCGACTGCGACCTGTCCGAGAGGTAGGAGGAGAACCACTGTAAAACAGTGCCGCCCACCCCCACCTCCCGCAGTCGTCGCAGAAGGATACCATGGTCGATGGTATCGAAAGCCGCTGAGAGGTCGAGGAGAACCAGGATGGACGCATAGCCTCCATCTCTGGCTCTCCAGAGATCATCGGTCAATGCGACCAAAGCGGTTTCAGTGCTGTAACCGGGCCTGAAGCCAGACTGGAAGGGGTCAAGGTAGTTAGCTTCCTCCAAGGTACGCTGAAGCTGTAAGGCCACCACCTTCTCAACAACCTTCCCCAGAAAGGGGAGGTTGGAGACTGGACGATAGTTGTTAAGAACTGCTGGATCCAAGGACGGTTTCTTCAGGAGGGGCCTCACCACCGCCGCCTTAAGCGCGGTGGGGAGGTGTCCCTCCCGAAGAGAGGCGGTAACAACCGCCTGGATCCAGCCTCGTGTCACCTCTCTGCTGTTGGCAGTCAGCCAAGAGGGACACGGGTCCAGTATGCAGGTGGAGGAACTCACAGCTCGCATAGCCTTGTCCACATCCCCGGAGGCAACATCCTGAAACTCAACCCAGAGATGGTCTACCAAGTTATTCCCCTGTGTCCCGGCTGGATCTGCAGGGGTGGAGTCCAGTTCCGATCGAAACCGAGCAATTTTGTCCGCCAAGAACTGACTATATTCCTCAGCCTTACCCTGCAGGGGGTTCCCCGTCTCCCTCCTATTTAGGAGGGAGCGGGTTATCCTGAACAGGGCGGCTGGGCGAGACTCGGCGGACGCTACCAAGGAGGCAATGTGTGATCTTTTGGCGGTTCTCAATGCCCAAATATACTCCTTGGTGCAAGCTGTCAACAGTGCTCGGTTCGATACGGACCTGTCGGATCTCCACCGGTGCTCTAGGCGTCTCCTCCGGCGCTTTATCTCGCGGAGCTCCTCGGTGAACCAAGGGGGTCTCCGCGAGCCGCTGACCCGGAGGGGCCGTAGTGGCGCAATTCGGTCTAGAGACTCTGATGCCGCCGAGTGCCAGGCCGCAGCAATAGTCTCTGCCGAACTGTGGGCGAGAGCATCTGGAATAACCCCAAGCTCCGTCTGGAACCTAACAGGGTCCATCAGTCGCCTGGGGCGGAACCACCTGGTCGGTTCCTCCTCCCTACGGTGGGGGTTTGGCCTCCGGAAGTCTAACCTCAGTAGGTAGTGGGTAATGAGTTGGAGAGTAAATAAGACCAGATTTCCTTGAATGAAGGCTGTGACTTGGTTGCTGCCAGACTCATAGAAATTTATGTTGGATATTATTCTAGATTACATGGTCAATTCACTCAGGTACTTATCAGGCCCAAAAGACTTACGAGCCAAGAGAAAAAACTCCTTTCTGGGAAAGAAGTTAGAAACCTCCTTCATTATGAGATAGAGTTTAAAATTGAGGCAGGGGTGGGCTTTAAATTTTTTAGCAAGGGGTTCTCTGCCCAATTGCTGGGTGGGTGTGGCCATGGTGCATAGTTGGCCTCCTTCACCATGGCTGGTGAGGTATTTTTGCCCTCTCCGAGCTCTGGAGGCTTTCTTCGAGCCTCAGGGAAGGCAAAAACGGCCTCTCCAGGCTCTGGAAACCTTCTGGAGGCTAGAAACAGGCCTGTTTTTCACCCTCCCGAGCAGTGGTGGTTTCAAAAATTGTTAGAACCTACTCTGTGGGTGTGGCCTCCTTTGTGGGAGTGGCTTGCCATCCATGTGACCGGATGGGAGTGGCTTGCCACCCATGTGACCGGATATGAAGATGCCGACGACACTTGTCAGAACCACCTTAAATTACCTCACACACAGCACTGGCATGCATAAGAATATGATGTAAACTTGTTTTTTAAAAGGCATCTTTGGCAACTTCAACACATGCAATGTTCTGATTGCACCACAAACACAGTAGTCATCCTTACCTTTCACAGAGGCACTGAGTTTTATAAATATGAGCATGATAGTGTAGAATAATCATATCCAAGCACCAGTGGTGGGTTTCAAAAAATTTTGGAACCTCTTCTGTAGGTGTGGTCTGCTTTCCGGGTCCACTGGTGGAACCTCTTCTAACCGGTTCAGTAGATTTGACGAACCGGTTCTACCGAATAGGTGTGAACTGGTAGGAACCCACCTCTGCTCCTGAGCCTCCGGACGCGCCCTGCATACATCCAAGGTAAGTGCAGGGTGTGGGGACTTCTGGGAGGGGTGGGGTGGGCGGGTGGGATTTGGGGGTTCTCTGAACTGCACAGAATCTTAGCTAGAGGTTCTCTCGAACCCCTGCAAACCCCCAGCAGCCCACCCCGTTCTTCCATTCTCAGTCAGTTCTAACAGCTGGAGGGCTACAGTTTTCTCTGACAAAAACATAATATCAATGTTGAGGATGATCTAAATACCAACCTTTGGATACTTCTCTTTCTCAAAACTCAAACTCTCCTGATACAGGACAAAAGGCAATCTATAACATTGCTTCAACTTAGGACATAATTGAGCCCAAAATTTTTGTCGCTAAGTGAGACATTTGTTGTGATTTTTGCTCTATTTTACAACCTTTCTTGCCATAGTTGTTAAGTGAATCATTGCAGTTATTAAAATAATAACACAGTTGTTAAGTGAATCTGATTTTCCCATTGACATTGATTGTCAGAAGGTCATAAAAGATGATCACATGACTCTGGGAGACTATAACGGTCATAAATGTGAGTCAGTTCCCAATTTTGTCTCAATTTTGAGTGTGGGGATGCTGCAACAGTCATGTGAAAAATGGTCCTTTTTCAGTACCATTGTAACTTCGAACAGTCATCAAATGAACTGTTGTAAGTTGAGGACTACCTGTATTAGTAGAAAATAAAGGACAAACAGAACTGTTCATTTTCAGCATTTCATTCTCCCCCCCTTTTGTTATTTATTTCCTGATACCTTAGAGCCAAATCGTTTTTCATTCCTTGTTTGAAGTTCAGGACTGTAGCAACCAGCAGGATATACGTTAGATAAGGTTTGAATAAATGCTATTGAACCGGTCAGAATATCTAACATGCAATGCAAGTGAAATAATTTGGCACAAGAAGAATAAATTCCATTTTTAAATTCGAAGCAAATTGTCTGGGTCACATGAAGTCCTTGTTCCTTTGTTAAAATGTACCAAGAGACTGATTAGAACTCCTTTGCTGTAATTTATTTGACAAGTGCTCTAGGCATGGATAAGTTGTGGCATGGTCTGAAAAAGTAGCTTTATCAAGATCATTAAACTAGACAAGAGAGCTGTGACTACTTTTGGAGGTGAACAGAAATAGGCTCTCAGTTAGGAGTTATGCCTTATATCCATGTATGTATGTATGTATGTATGTATGTATGTATGTATGTATGTATTTATGTATGATGTATCAGAGGTGGGTTGCTGCTGGTTCAGCCTGGATCAGCCGAACTGATGGTAGTGGTGATGGGAGGCTCCGCCCACCTGGCCGGATGCCTCTATCTATCATGTGCAGAAGTATCGTGCATGCGAGAGCGCACAGGAGCACACCCAAACCGGTAGTAAAGAAATTGGCAACCCATCTTTGGTATTCATGTATGTATGTATGTTTCTTTGTATGTATGTATGCACAAACACACACACACACACAGAGAGAGAGACATTTATTTATTTATTTATTTATTTATTTATTTATTTATTTATCCTGATCTTGTTGTATTCGGGTCTTTTCCCATGTAAGATTGAGATTGTCTTAGCAACATTTCGGCGAGGTCCCACTTGCCACCTTCAGGCTGGTGTTTTTGGCTTCGTGCTTGTGCAAATAAGGTGTGGTCAGAGCTGTCATCTTTCTATAAATCTTGGTGGTGGTGTGTGGAGTGCTGGCTTTGTTGCTGTAAGTGGGTTGATTGGCTGTGTAGTTGCATCCTGATTGGTAGATGGAGTTGATGTTTGGAGATTGGTTGGCTGTTTTGTATCATCATGTGTGGCTGAGGTGCTGGCTGTGTGTCCGTTGTTCTTTTGTGTTGTAACGACCTGGGTGGTGGGTGGGGTTCGTTTGTTGAGTAGGGCTGGTTCCCAGATGTCTGGTAGGTGGGAGAGATCATCACATTTATTCATGTTGTGGGGGTGTTTCTCTATTTTGATGGCTTCCATAATTATTCTCTTGTTGCAGTGTCGTTACAACACAAAAGAACAACGGACACACAGCCAGCACCTCAGCCATACAGGATGATTCGAAACAGCCAACCAATCTACAAACATCAACTCCATCTACCAATCAGGAAGCAACTACACAGCCAATCAACCCACTTATAGCATCAAAGCCAGCACTCCACACACACACACACACACACACACACACACACACACACACCAAGATTTATAGAAAGATGGCAGCTCCGACCACGCTTTACTCACACAAACACAAAACCGAAAACACCAGCCTGAAGATGGCGAGTGAGACGTTGCCGAAACATTGCCAAGACAATCTCAATCTTACACGGGAAAAGATCTGAATACAACAAGACCAGCATACCTACACCCGTGAAAATCTACGAAAACTATATATATGTATGTATGTATGTATATATGTATGTATATATATATACACACACATACATACACACACATATACATACATACATACATACATACATACAGTACGTACACACACACATCTATACACACATCTATACACATACACACACAAATGTGTATGCACGTGTGTGTATATATATACACACATATACATACATGCACACATATGCACACACACGCGCCCACACACACATATATATACTGTATATCTTGAGCCTATTTCAGTTTACCTCCAAAAGTAGTCACAGCTCTTTATATATATATATATGTGTGTGTGTGTATATATACACACACATGCACGTACATACATACATACATACATACATACATACATGTATATATTTCTATATGAGCATAATAAGGTTGTACTTTGTCATCACATCTACTGACCCTCCAGGAGCTGAACGGGAGGGCTGTGCTTTCATGTGGTTTTGGGAGGCTGTGTGTGACTTGGGGCAGCCTCAGGGAGGCTGCAGGGGCCAGTCAACAGAAAAGGAACACCAACTGAAGATAAGGTGCAGATCCTGGGGAGTGCTGGGCTCTGGGGCAATGGCATGATCTTTTGACTGGCAGTGTTGGCACTACCACTGAAGTCAAGGGTCAGGTCTCAACTTCAGGCCGGCCTTGACCTGGCCTCTGAGTGCCACTGTTCAGGGTGACCTAAAAGTAGAGGAGGGTAGAGATTTTGTTTTCTTTTGTGTTTGTTTGTGTGAGAGAGGAGGGGGGGAGAGGCAGAGAGAGAGAGAGAGAGAGAGAGAGAGAGAGAGAGAGAGAGAGAGAGAGAGAGAGAGAGAGAGAGAGAGAGAGAGAGAGATCAGCAGTGTCAAGTTAGACATTTCCTGAATTTTTGACAAACCAAGCCCAAAAGGTTCTCTTTCACTGGTAAATATTCATCAGTGTGCTGAAATGGATCTTTGAATGGGACCAGGAGTGCAGGGTTCCTAGTGCTCTCGTGGTTGTTTTCTTGGAGATGTTTCATTACCAAACTAGCTAACAAGATCAGTGCAGTCAACAACAGCCTAATCAAGAAACCATTAATAATACTCCCACCAACACTGACAGGACAAGCCACCGGTATATGAACAGAGAGCAAACTCCATTCCTATCTAGCTCTGTTGATATTACGGTGATGAAAATCTGCAAGAAAATAACCAAGCTCAGAGAACGCCCCACAGTTTAACCCTGAGCTATAAATATTATCTTCTATTGGTAAATCAAGGAGTTCATGGGGTATTTGAGGCCAGTCAATAATATGATGTTGTTTTCATCTCATCCCCAGGCAATGAGTGAGATGCTCTGAAGTCATCCTTAGCTGTACTCATGCTAAAGTAGTATTTCCTTTTTTTTTATTCTGACACAATCCAAAGGCAGCCCTAGGATATATAAAATGCCCTGCAGTTTAAATCCACACTTAACCATTCTGTGATCTTGTGTGGGCAGCCTTATTGCCCTTAGAAATACACTGTCAAGATAAATTTCAAAAAAGAAATGATTGTGCTTGAGTGTGATAAGGGGAACCATGCTCTCCGAACCAGAGGCCTGGCATTTATTTCCAATTGTTTACAGCTGCCAGAAATACCCAGTGTCCTTACCCCAAGTTCCAGCATTTGAGCCTGTAACTTAATATTGCTTTAATCCTTGTTACTGCAGCAAACATAAACAAGAATATTTCTCTCAGGTTAATTTGAATGCTACTGTAATGTTGGTAGCATTCTCATGAAACTGAATTCTTTTTATCTGTATTTCCCATCTGGCTTGCTGCTACAAGCGTTTAATCTCATGTTTGGTGCCAGTGTTTCCCAGAAAGGCTTATAATTGCTTGGAATTTGTATGAACAGTTCCAGTCTGGTGCACAATTAGGGATGCGCTATAAAATTTTCATTGCTTGGATTTAGCTGAAATGGTAAGATGGATGGGGAATGATAATAACCACAGTTATAGCTTTGAAAATGATAGAAATTAGTGAAACAGAGGATAGTGCATAGTTTCTGATCTGTCTCCTTCCATCTTTTCATCATAAATAAAACCCTGTAGCTGATTTATGGAGGAAATATAGTGACTCTGTGGGAGTGTCCTTACCATTGCCTGTTGTTTACATTTTAAATTAAATGTTTGAAAAGGATAAATATGAGGAACTTAGATCCACAAAAGGATAATTGCATGTACTGTGTTTATTGGAGGTCACGGAACCTGAATCTGGAATGACAAGCATGTAAATTTAAACCTGGGTGTAAAGTTTTTGGGAGGCAAACTTTTATCACTGAACTTCTATTCTTTCTTAGTAGGTAAGCTTACATAGGAATATTTCCTGGAAATACAAAACTAAATAACAATTGAGTCTCACACAAGCAACCAACAAAACAAAAACCCAATCCTCAGTTCCTTTCAAATATGATGAATTTTGAGTAACAGCTTTCGCTTGCTTCATACATAAGCTTTATTTGGCTCCAACAATAACAACATAACAGCAGTCTTTGTAAAAAAAAGTCTAATAAACAGGATTATGTGAAATTGTAAGGTGTATACATTCTACCTTTTGCTCCAGCTGTTAGATGACAGCTTAATATGGCCAGTGGGAAGTCATTAAAGTGGATTTATACAGGGATGTTTTCTTTATGACTTTTCTTACTTTTTGTATGAGTTACCTTTCCTTTAAGGCTGACAAATTTTTTTTTGTATTTTTAGAATTTAGAAAATATCTAGTGCTTAGGCTACCCAATAGCATTAAGTGACAATTTGGATCCTCATGTGAGAGTTCATATGGCCAAGTAGGGAAGAAATCTTGATTAATGAGAAGTCCAAAAACCTGTACTTTTTAAAAAATACTTTGTACACTTGAATGTTTTTCAGTTGTTGAATGTTACATTTTGACCCAGATTTTATTTTTATCTCACCCCTTTTATCCATGAAATGTAAATGCATGGAAGACAGTCTTTTACTCAGACTAATGTGATCCATGTATTAATTTTGCATCGTTCTCCTTTTTCTCAAAGCTTTTATTAATTGCTTTAGGGATGCTGGAAATTTATCAACAATAAATTTCAGTTTTCCCTCACAATCCCAGTTCTATATATACAGATCAGAGCATGAAGACACCTCACAATTCAGCTAGCAAGAAATATAAACTTAAAATTAACTGACAAAACAGGACAGAAAACAGGCAAAATAAAAAAAGAGAACATAATCAGCAAGCAAAAATTTATATACATTACATATATCCCTATATACATCAAAAAACACAGGAAGTTCCAGAACCAATGGAAACAGTACTGTGGATAGTTAGATAGAGAATCCTTAATCTGATTTTTTGGGTGGGGGGCGAAGAGAATAGACATTTGTAGAGAATAGTAATGGAACCCCAGGTGATGCTTCCTCTACTGTGCTTTGTGCAATGAAAAAAGCAATCTGTTAGACAGGGATGATGTATCCAATAGCAGGAAGGTAAGAAATAACAGCAGCAACAGCAGTAGCAACAGCTTAAGGTAAAAATGGCCATTTAAGACAAAACTGTGGCTTTGGGGTACAGATATTTCTGTTTCCAATTTCTCCCACTTAGATTCAGTGTTCTAGCAGCTGCTTTTACCTTTGGTAGAACTAAATATCACACTTTTATTATGATTTCTGTTTTGTTCTTATGAAGAAATGAAAGGCAATTCTTCTGCTATTTACAGGAAGTGCATAAAACTTTAGTTGGTGTTATTGTTCAATATTGTTTTAAAGTAATTGAAGTCTACCCTTGCTTTTTCCTCACTTCCAAGGACTTTCCTTCAGTTGTTTTTCAACTTTCGAAGAAAAATGAAAAGAGGAATCAGACTATAGTTACACATGTTTGCATTTTCACTTGAAAAGTAGAAGTTGTGTATATAAATGTGTTAATAAGGAGTATTTGGAAGAAGAAGGTGCCTTGGAGCTTTGAAACGGTCTGCAATTTTTGTTCTCATGGATAATTTGTTTTTCCGTAACACTGTATTGCTAACTAGGGCAAAAAAACCTTTGCCAGACCAATTTTTGAATACAACTCATCCGCCTGAAACCCACAGTGTATATCAGACATTAACACAATTGAGCGGGTTCAGAGGTATTTCACGAGAAAAGTACTCCACTCCTCTACTCACAATAGAATTCCCTATGCCATCAGGCTTGAAATTTTGGGTTTGGTCAATCTGGAACTGTGCCGCCTACTGTTCAATCTAAGCATAGTACACAAAATTGTCTACCATAACGTCTTGCCTGTCAATGACTTCAGCTTCAACCATAATAATACACGAGCAAACAATCAATACAAACTCAAGTAGCCCATTTCAAACTTGATTGCAGAAAATATGACTTCAGCAACAGTGTGGTCGATGCCTGGAACGCTCTACCTGACTCTGTTGTTACAGCCTCAAACCCTCTCAGCTTCAATCTCAAACTGTCTACCATAGATATCACCCCATTCTTAAGAGGTCCGTAAAGGGTGGTGCATAAGCTCACCAGTGTGCCTACCACCCCTGTCTTACTGTCCCCATTTATCTGTATTTACTTCCTTTGTTCATGTTTATGTTTATACATATACTTGTTATCTTGTACATTTTGACAAACAAACAACCAAATAAATAATTTTGACACATCTGATTTTGATGTGACAATGAAATATGAACTATAAAGAGAAACCATAATATGTATATGCACCAGCTAATAAATGTATATGTTAGAAACATATGGGAAGAGATGGTTTCAAAGATTGGAATAACTGCATAGGTTCTTAAACATTGCTAAATTTCAAGAGAAGACATATGCTTCAATAATTCTGAACCGTTTCTCGGTAGAATGTACTACTTACATGATTAAGTAGAACATTCCTATTGAGAATAAAATGATCATTGTAGCAATTTTATAACATGAACTATGCTTGATCAGATATGTTTCCTTCTTTTTTATGGTATTTATGTGAGATGTCTATGCATGTTTATCTGAGGATGTACAGTAAGAGTTGCCAGCAAATTTTAAAATTAGGATGGCTAGAAAGAGAAGACTAGAGTGTATAGAGAAATCAAGTTTGTTTCACACGCAACTTTGAATTTGATATAAAAAGTTTATTTCTAAGTCTTGAACTACTTTGAAAGGAGGGGTTAGAGAAACCATGTCTGTTTAAACATGATTTAATGATGTTTATTGAAAAAAGCATATACATATGCATGGACATACAGCTAATTATCTGGGAAAAGCTAATTAAAGATGAGAACCTACAGGCCTCATTAAGATGACCATATTTGTGGACTAAATCATTGAAGTGGGTCAAAATCATGCTTGTTGCCTTTTCTTGTCTTCTGCACATTTATCACATCAACTGCAAAGATTTAATGCATTTCCAAATAGTATGCTTGTATGGTTCTCTAAGGAAGACATATGGTAGCAATCAACACTAGGTAAGCAAAATGAGGCACAAGATTCTAATTTCTCTTTCTCTGTGTTCTCATAACAGCTCTTAGAACTTCTATAATGCTACAGAAATGGTCAAGACTTCCTTCTGAATGAGAAGGCAGAGGAAAGGAGGTGATTTTCAAATTGAATAGATTCCCCTTATGTGAGCAGGTGCTCTACTAATGGGAGAAGTTCCCTCACAATTGCTAAATATTTCCTCTAAGCCCCTTTTCCATACCAGTACTTTGACTTTCTGAATCAGGTTTCCTTACAAAGTGCCTAGGTAAATAAGGAAGGGAAACTCAAGAAAATATCCCTATCTTAAAATAATCTAAATTATTGCCATACTAAATCTTTCTAGCCAACCTTATGTTGTGTGATAACTGAAAAGCAAACTCACTGATGGTAGAATAGCATCATAAGATTTAGATTTAATGTGAACTCAGTAAATAAAAATGTAAAAAGGAAAGGTGTGATTGTATCTATAATTATTGTTACACAATTATTGGCATTATTAATCAATAAACAACAAATCAGAAATATTTCCAACATTCCAATAACTTTATTCAGGTTGTACCCCAAACATCAGCTGCCTCTGTTTGAGCATAACTGGTTCTGCTTAGGTTTGTCTTCCTTAGCAGATATCAGTCACTGTAACTAAGCAGTTTTATAACTATCTATTATCTAATTCTTCACCTCCAACTAGTAGGGTCAGGAAGAACAAGGTGAAGGTAGTTTCCATTCATGGTCAGAATCTACTGGATGTGGGGCAGGAAAAGTGGGATCCACTGATGGCTCAAATTAGTTTCTAAAATTCTGAAATACATCATCTGATCTTTAGGATCCCAGTTTCTCCGCATGTGAAGACGATCTTGAGGCAGGAACATAACAAAAAACTAGCCTCCCAACAGTTTCTTCAACTGATTTGAAATGTATTAAATTCCAGACCAACTTATTCAGCCTGGCCTATGTACATCCATTCAAGAAATAATCTATTCTTTGCTTCACATGGAGATGCCAGACATTTAATTTAAAAGCAGGTGGACTAGCATTGAACTTTTGGCTTCATCCCAACAATCTGATTACATTTACCAGGTTAGACATGCAATCAGTGAATAGTGTCCCCATGTCCTTTCCCTCCATTCATTGATTATTTCCACATTTGCGGCCTTGTGTGTCCAGGGCAACTGAGTCATTTTAATTGAGATATGCCCGTCAGGATCTTAGGCAAAGATCTTTCTCAGATTTATTGAAAATGATATTGATTTGATACATTCAAGCAAATGTTTTGCCAGTAAACTAAAGTTCCCCTCTCCCATTATAATATTTAATAAATATGATTGATGTGCTGGTGGCAGGAACCATGCTGAAACCTTCCACAGAAAAAAAACAACAGTTGCCCAATATTCAAAACAGAAGCACAAGGGATATATTTGGTATACTGCTGGAGATTGCTGGAAATTCAGCAAATACTGGGTATGTCAAAGTGACCAAATTAGGGCATAACTAGTAGGGTTATGAGAAATCTGGATCTGAAGTCGAACGTGTGCCTTAGCTATAAAAGCCAGATTTGTGTTTTTCGTCCAGTCAACTCTCTGTCATTTGGGCAGTTGCAAGAAGGGTAGGACAACATGGCAAGGAACACATGTGGGTAGAAATATTGTGTTTACAGTTATCCTCAGAAGATTGCATGCATTGCTTTTCTGAACATGAAAAGTAATTGGGTGAAAAATACCTTCACCACAAAACCTGTTCTGAAATAGCCTACAGATGTTCATTCTCTCCTCTTCAAAATGTTCACGATAGATTTGTAGGTGCATCCATCAAAGATGCTGGTAGGGTTAAGATGGGGGAAAAGACCCCTGTCACAGAAGGATAAGATGGATGAAATGGTGCACTTCAAATACTGATGTCTAGATCTTGTTTTAAAGAAATAAGCTGTCTGAGGTTTAGTTGGGCTATGAACTGAATGATTCATTTATTGTTATTGAAGAGAATTACAGCCTGTCATAATCACTGGATTTGGATATTTAAAATAAAGATGTACAAAACAGTTCACATTCATGATTTTTATTTTAGCTTGAAGTGGATTTTAGGGTATTAAACGGCTTGTTCTAACACTGTTGACCTTTTTGGAAGTGGTTTGAGCTCCTAGAAGAGCTGTTTTAAACTTGAATCCCAGCACTGCAAACTCGTAGAATTTTAAGCACAATATCATTTTAAAATTAAAATCATTTGGTAAACTAACTATTTAAAAACATTAATTTGCTCTGATGTGGGAATGAGTGGGTGAAAGCAAGGAGATATAATTTTCTCCTACTTATTCCTTTTCTTCTCTCTGTGTTTTTTATATTAAAAAACCCACTCCTTTTTCGATGGTTCATTTCAAGCAAATGAAGCAAAGTACATGGAAGATTCTCTTGTCTTAATCTTAATTTGTGATCCCTGCCAATGGGCATGCTTTCTACAAATTCTCCATTATATATATTTCTTCTAAGTGCCAATAAAAGTAAATTATGAAATCCTCCTTTTGATGAAATGAAAATACAATTACCATATTGTTCATAATTATCATTAAGAATTCACCCTTATTCTACCAGAAAGAGAAATAGGACCATCTTACCATTGAAACAGCCTTAACATTGTATTTTTCTATACAAGTAACAATCACTGCTGTCATTCTGATTAAATGATTACTCATCTACTCAGGAATGAAGTGATAGTTAAGTTTCATAAAGACACTGTCAGCCTGATTAAGTCCCTTGAATATCAAAACATTACAAAAGAGAATGTTTGTATATTCACATCCACAAATAATCTGATGATAGAGCTTTGGGTGGAGTAAAACAAAATAACTCTGAAGATCAGATCTTTCAAGTGCCGGTGAGGGAATTCTTATATGTTTATATACTGTGGCATGTTTAAAAAATTCTTAAAGATGCTGGAGACTTTTCTTCCTTAGCAGCAATTGAAAGTACTTGTCATTCTATTTGACAATTTATCAGCTCTGCTCAAAGGAAACAGAAACCTTCATTGAAATAAGGGATTAACAACGTTTCTCTAATATGGAGCTCATCATGGATCATAATATGGAGGACATCAGTAGAGAAACTGGTTTCAGTGGATTACAATACAATACAATACAATACAATACAATACAATACAATACAATACAATACAATACAATACAATAGCAGAGTTGGCAGGGACCTTGGAGGTCTTCTAATCCAACCCACTGCCTAGGCAGGAAACCCTATACCGTTTCAGACAAATGGCTATCCAGCATCTTCTTAAAGACTTCCAGTGTTGGGGCATTCACAACTACTGGAGGCAAGCTGTTCCACTGATTAATTGTTCTAACTGTCAGGAAATATCTCCACAGTTCTAAGTTACTTCTCTCCTTGATTAGTTTCAACCCATTGCTTCTTCTTCTACCCTCAGGTGCTTTGGAGAATAGCTTGATTCCCTCTTCTTTTTGGCAACCCCTGAGATATTGGAACATTGCTATCATGTCTCCCCTAGTCCTTTTTTTTCATTAAACTAGACATACCTAGTTCCTGCAACCGTTCTTCATATGTTTTATCCTCAAGTCCCCTAATCATCTTTGTTGCTCTCCTCTGCACTCTTTCTAGAGTCTTCACATCTTTTCTACAACATGGTGATCAAAACTGAATGCAGTATTCCAAGTGTGACCTTACCAAGGCATTATAAAGAGTATTAACACTTCATGTGATCTTGATTCTATCCCTCTGTTTATGTAGCCTAGAACTGTGTTGGCTTTTTTGGCAGCTGCTGCACACTGCTGGCTCATATTTAAATGGTTCCACTAGGACTCCAAGATCCCTTTCACAATTACTACTATTGAGCAAGGTACCATCTATACTGTACCTGTGCATTTTGTTTTTGTTGCCTAAATGTAGAACCTTACTCTTTTCACCATTGAATTTCATTTTATTAGATAGTGCCCAATGTTCAAGTTTGCCAAGATCCTTCTGTATCTTAAGTCTATCTTCTGGAGTATTGGCTATTCCTGCCAGCTTGGTGTCATCTGCAAATTTGATGAGTTCCCCATTTATTCCCTCATCCAAATCATTGATGAAGATGTTGAAGAGTACTGGGCCCAAAACAGAGCCTTGGGGTACTCCACTGCATACTTCCCTCCATGAAGATGCAGTTCCATTGAGGACTACATGTTGAGTGAGGTTGGTCAACCAGTTACGAATCCATATGGTAGTGATGCTGTCTAACCCACATTCTTCTACTTTATCTAGTAGTAGGTTATGGTCTACCTTATCAAATGCCTTACTGAAATCCAAGTAAACTATATTGACGGCATTCCTCTGTTCCACTAATTTTGTCACTTTGTCAAAGAATGCAATAAGATTAGTCTGGCATGATCTGTTTTTGACAAACCCATGTTGGCTTTTGGTTATTACTTTGTTTAGGTATTATTAGGTGTTCGCTAATTCGTTGCTTGATTATATTTTCCAGAATCTTTTCTGGTATTGAGGTCAGGCTGTAGTTTCCTGGATCTATTTTTTTTCCTTTTTTGAAGATGGGAACCACATCAGCTCTTTTCCAGTCCTATGGCAGTTCTCCGGTGCTCCAGGATCTCTAAAAGATATAGTTCAGTGGTTCTGAGATCTTGTCTGCCAGTTCCTTCAGAACCCTGGGGTGTAATTCATCCAGTCCTGGTGATTTGAACTCATCTAGGGTGGAGAGCCGAGGTGGTGCAGTGGTTAGAGTGCAGTACTGCAGGCCACTTCAGCTGACTGTTAGCTGCAGTTCGACGGTTCAAATCTCACCGGCACTCACTATTAAATGCTTGGTTTTGCTTGACAGCAGAGTGATAATCTTACCCACCAAACATCTATGTTATATGTACTGATAACCTTATGAATTTTAGATTGCTGGGGACAGAAATATTCTGTATCAATTAATATTGTATTAATTATTATTATTGTAACAATTATTATTGTATCTGAATTACGAGCCTAGGTGGCGCAGTGGTTACATGCAGCACTGCAGGCTACTTCAGCTGACTGCAGTTCTGCAGTTCGGCTGTTCAAATCTCACCGGCTCAGGGTTGATTCAGCCTCCCATCCTTCCAAGGTGGGTAAAATGAGGACCTGGATTGTTGTTGGGGGCAATATGCTGACTCTGTAAACCACTTAGAGAGGGCTGAAAGCCCTATGAAGCGGTATATAAGTCTAACTGCTATTGCTATTGCTAATTCTCTGTCCCCACTTTTCAGTTTAAATGTTTATCCAGAAAATCTGTGAATTTAATGCCAAGTAACTCAGTCCCTTTCTTGGATGGGTGCAAACCATCTCTTTTGTACCGTTTTTCATTGGACCAGATGCAGACATCATGACTAATAAAACCAAAGTCTTTCCTTTTACACCACTCCTTTAGCCACACATTAAACTCTGCTACACTCTGGCCCTTCCATTTTTTGTTCCTTATATACTGGTAAAACCTCTGAAAAGATAAGCCTACAACATATGCTACTAAGTTCATACCCCAAGCTCTGGAAATCATTCTTCACAGAAAGTACATTTTTGGGGGTCAGATTGTTTGTGCCAAGATGTGTAATAGCATCAACATCACAGTCACAGTTCTTACTTGCATTCTTGACTATCTAAAGAATCTTGTCTCTGCTGGCAGTAGCACCTGGCAGACACCTGACCTCTTTTAAAACCTCCATATCCTTTCCTAAATTTACATCCCTTACAATTGAATCACCAAACAGAAGGTGACTTCTCTTTTTGCATACCTTCCTCTTGTTGTGTGATTGATGTGTGATAACTAGTTACCCATTTTGCCTTTCCGAAGAAAGTTCTTCATTTTGGACCACAATCCCTTGCTTATTTGAGTCATCATTATCACAACTACCTTGACCTGTCTCTTTGGTGTCCCCATTAAGGTCAGCAAGGGCCCATATATGTTATGCTGGGTCACAGCAAAAGCTTTGTGTTTATGGTTCACAGCTCTCACCCTGCCAGATCCCACAGTTGTCCAGACTGCTGGACAAAATCGATTCTTTCTTAGTTCCAGTCTTGCCTTCCTGGGCTTTCCATGACAAGAAAGATAGGAAAGAGATATAGGGAGATAGAGATAGAGACACAGATAGCATTTTTTTTTTTGTTTCTAAAAATGAAATGAAATTCCTAATTTGGGAAACAAGGAAAAATTGATGGTGGGTTTTCAAGCCCAGTTTTGGTGCTCAACTGCTTTGAAATTCATCGAATCTGTATTCAACGCATTTTGATGTGAAAATGTTGTTCTGTACTCATCATTTGTTTGGTACTCGATGCACAAGCTAGAATTTATTGGTGTCGGCTGCCTCGTGACTCACTACATTATTCCTTATGGGAAAAAAGTATTTGGTACTCATCATTTTTGATACTCATCATGCCTCCCAGATCCAATTACCAATGAGTGCTAAGGTACCAGTGTATAGAGAAACAGACAGGACAATATTCTAAAATGTGAGCAGATGCAGTCTATTCTGTTTTTGTTTCCTCTTAAGTGAGTTTTAGAAGAACTCTTTTTTTTAAAAAAAAAAAAGTCCTTTCAGAGAGGCAGACTTTCTGCCTGCCTGCCTGCCTATCTGTCTGTGTGTCTATTCATTATTATGTTTTCATAGGCCCTTATAGTCTCACTTATAGTGACTCTGGGTGGTGTACGTAAGACTAACAAAATAAATGGGAAAAAAGGAAACTTTAAAAAAATGACATTGATGACACAATTATACTGTTGAACATACTTTTTTTTAACTGATAATGAGTGTGCCATTTTCTTCATCTGACATGGCTACCATTGTATCTTTTGAACTGATTAAAAAACCCAGAACCTTAAATCAGGAATAAGCTATTCTAATGCTTGCTTTACTGAAACTTTTAGAAAAAAAACTAACTTTAGTAAGTCTGAAAAAGTATATACAGACTGTGCAAAGTAATTGAATAACAACACAAAACTACAGGGATGCCTAACCTATCAATAATTACAATAATCTAATTGTATACTCTCCCACTATCAAGATACATACTTCAATAATGAGTACCTTTTAAAGTAACAAGAAGTTTATTTATGTTTGGCAAATGATTGTTTTTCCTTTCTTTAAATTAATATTTATTGAAGAGATTTTTACAGAATAAAAAATAGAAATTAAAAAAGAAAAGGGTTAAGTGAATAAGAAATAAGAGAAAAGACAAGCAAATGAAAAAAAGATGCTTCTTCTGATCTTCTGTAAAGCATTTATAAATGCATTTGATTTTTATCCTCTCACTCTATAATTATACTGTAGTTCCCTTCATACCATATCCTACACTTTCTAATTGCCAGACCCATAACCTCAAGTTTCTCCCCCTCATTTTCAGCATAAAGTCCATAAAGGGTTTCCAGTCACTAAAGCAAATGTTTTTCCCTGAGTGACAGGATCGCTGAATATGTCCTATTTTCTTGCAATTTCACCAGATTTCTCTTTTAACTTTGCATTGACCTGGTTTATGGTCTGCCTTTACCACAATGAAAGCACAGTTCATTTTGACCTGTTACTGTCTGTCTGTAGGCTAATGCAAGTTTAATCACATTTCATTCTTGCCTGCAGCTTCCCAATATCTCTTGTAACAATTTCTGCAGAGATATCAATTTCAAATGCTCTATTCATTGCTAAAACCGTCTGTTAAAAGCTGTTTTTAGAATGTTTTATTTCAAAATTCCATAGAGTAATCAATCTCTTAATCACTCAATCATTTGCCAAATCTGAAATGAACAGACAGATTTTAAATTTATACTGCATATGTTGCGATGGATCATACCTTTTCTGCTTGTGCTAATGAAACATGAATTTCTCTGCAATCAATAATAGTTTAGGTGTCAAATATTCTTGCATTATTTTTATTTGTGATGCAGAACTGAATTGTGAGTTTTGGAGGCCAGTTCATCTTCTCAATAAATCCTAAACTTGTTTTCTAGGACACTGAGTAAAACAGGGAATTTGGGGGGGGGGAGCAAAATCTCATGTGTCTCGAAAAATAGTCCAAGTGTCTCTCTTTTCTTTATGTCCAGTCCAGAGGTTGTATTCAACCAGTTCTGATAGGTACTGGGGAACCAGTAGCGGAAATGTTGAGTAGTTCAAAGAATTGGCAAATAGGCTGACCCCACAGCTGATCTTCTTTTGTTGCCCGGAACAGGAGAACGGAGCTGGAAAGCAGGTTAGTGGGGTGGAGAGGGAATGGGGATTTTGCAGTATCCTTCCCCTGCCACACCCACAAAGCCACATCACACCCAGAAAGCTACGTCCACAGAACCGAAAGTAAAAAAAAAATTGAATCCCACCACTATTCCAGTTATCTGTGGCACTATCAAAAACATTCATATTCCCAATAAATCTAACCATCCTCCCGTGCAACTTTTCCCTCTGTCTTTACTTACTGCAATCACTCGGATGTCATTGATTTTATTTTTGGTTATTGAACTTCCTTTAAAGATATAGAGAAACTTGAGATTTTTTTTAAAAAAATCTATCTTTATTATCACTATTGTAAATTTTCTATTCATCAGACAAAACACACCTGCGTTTTTCTGGTGCTTGTTTCACGGAAACATCTAAAAGAAATAACTGTAGCTGGTCAGCATCATTAAGGCATTCCAGGCAGTCTAAGGTGCAGTAATTAAATAAAAATATAGGATCATGCTGCCACAATCATTGCTTTACATGGAGTTGCCTACATGGGCAGTAATATGGCCACCTTGTTCAGCACATATTATATCATTGCTCTGTACGAACTGCACTGGCTACTAGTTTGCTTCCAGATTCAATTCAAGGTACTGGTAATATGTGCCAGGTTATTTGAAGGAACACTTCTCCCAAGTTATATGTGCTTGTTCAAGTTGTGTGTACTATCAGTTTCATCCAATATACCATCTGGTGGGATTCAAGAAGAAAGCATTTTCTGTCATGATTCCTGCTCTTTGGAACATCATGCCCCTACTAATCAGATTACCCCAAGCACTGATACCCTTGGATAGGCTTTAGAGTGTCAATGGGGTCTGAATTATCCAAAACTTAAGAGATGTTTATGCTAACGTTGATGTTTAGTTTATGGTTTTATTCAGTGGTGGGGTTCAAATAATTTAACAACTGATTCTCTGCCCTAATGATTTCTTCCAACAACCAGTTCACCAAATTGCTCAGAAAGTTAACAAACGGTTCTCCCGAAGTGGTGCAAACTGACTGAATCCCACCACTGGTTTTATTCCCACTTCTGATTAAGTATTATTATTGCTGTCAATTTACAGTTGTTAATCACTCACAATGACAAGACGGAGGGCCATATATCTTTAAACAAACAAACAAAGAAGAAATCCAACACATTGAAGCCACTATATACAGCCAATTTTATTCCTGTTGAAATCATATCTTTTTGGAGCAAGGGGAACTGGAACATTTCATCAGACTATTTAAAAACAAACTGCTTTTCACTTTTACATGCTGAAACTGGTATTATATCCATTAACTCTATCATATCATAATAATTATCATATCATAGGGTTATTCCATTACAGACTCAATCTGCTTTCCATGCCAGGTACAAGAGTAGCTAAACTCTGTTTCGTGGAGTACATCAGAAATAAACAAGTAAAATGCTCATCTTGGCTCCAAAACCAGTGCATCAAATTTAACCTTACGCCTTCTCCAAAGATTTTATTTCTTCTCTGAGTTCTTTTCTGCCAAACACATTTCTAAAGAGATCAGGTTCACAGTGTCTCTGTCCAATCCAATTTAAGCACCATTGCAAATAACAATGTCTAAATGTGAACACTGTGAGAAGCTTCTTACCATCCTGCTCAGAAAAATTATTTAACTCAATTCAGCTTGCAGTAGATAACCAAGAACAGTTTTAAGAGAGGCACTTTAAGAAAATGGCTTATACCTTCTGACTCTGCTCTTGCAGCATCTGTTTGATGGAGGATGGTATTTGTCCCGTTGTTCTATTTCTTCCTGACATTTAATCCAGGTTGTAAAATTTAGCTCGTATGGGGAAAACTAGCCCTGTTGTTCAGAAAATTGATTTTTCTTTTAACTACCCTTTATAAGGTAGTCCTATGTCAGTAGCAATTTGCCCTTTCAACTTAAAAAGCTTGAGCTAATTTTTATTCTTCCAGCTATTCAACAAAGAAGCCAAGATAATAAGTATTTTTTTTTAAAAAAAAACTCTTCTGGAGATCAACCTTTGGTTTTGTTTAAAATCTGTGGCAACCATTTTTTTTGGTTTTTTGATCAAAAAAATAACTTAATACTTTTACTATAAAACATTGTTTTACTTCATTTACAATAACAAAATTATCCTGATTGTTCCATAGTCCATTTCCTAGTATAGCTTTTATTTCCCAGCTAAACCTGGCCTCTGTTATTCCATACCTCTTTCTTTCAGATATTAGCTCTCCCTTATTCTGTTCATAGACTAAGGTCACATTTTATGATCACATATAGATGAAACAATAAAACTAGACGTACTTAGGCAATTGCCCTGACCTTTTGTTAGCCAATTATTATTTGTGAGATGGAGAGGATGGTGAATGTCAAAGAAGTCACTCAAATGGCTAAACTTCCTTCTTTTATGCTACACATTTAGATGCTGAATATGTATTTTTGGCCATTCTAGAGGCCAGACAGTAAGTATGTTATGTTTTTGTTTCTTTCTTTCTTTCTTTCTTTAATTACCCTGCCTTTATTATTTTTACAAATAACTCAAGGCAGCAAATATATCCAACAACTTTCCTCCTCATATTTTTCCCACAATAACAATCTTGTGATGTACAGGAGGTTGGGCTGAGAGTGATTGGCTCAAAATCACCTGACTTTCATGCTAAGGTGGGACTTGAACTCATGGTTTCCTGATTTCTAGCCTAGTGCTTTAACCACTAGATCACACTGACTCTTACCTATCTATGCCTTGAGACTGCAATGCCTGAGGTAAGTTCTATTCACAACTGATTATTAGCAGTCAATATTGGCTGAACAATAATGCTTAACCAACTTATCAGACGAGATCTCTCTCTCTCCCCCCCCCTCCCTCCCTCCCTCTCTTCTATCTAAGTGAAATTGGCAGTAATGTGGAGATGAGTTTAGGTGATAATCTTGAAGTAACAGTAGCACGAAGACAATGAACATTCTAGATGTTTTAGTTTAACCATTCATTGTGAACACCCCAAGAGTGTGGGAAGACAAAACTGAAATGAAAGTAGCATTATAAACAGGAGCAAAATGATAAGAAAGGAAGACACATGTATATTCAGTGTGACATGCAAACAGTCTAGACAAGAATGGCCAGGAACAAACAAACAAATAAGGATACTGAATTTCCAGAAAAGAGCTCTTGGTCTGAAAAGAATATAAAACAGTTAAATGTCAAAGTTACAGTCAGCATTTTATTCTGACTATGGCAGAGATACAATAACTTTTTTTCTGATAAAAGTCTCTTAACTGACACAATCTGCTTGGTATGGTCTATTATATTCCCCCTCTCTTCTGCATCTGTTTGTAAGCATTTGTTAGAGATAGCATTTTCTACCATTTCTAGCGTTTATTGTGTTATGCCATTATAATATGACCATAAACCAATACAAAATTTAAATCCTATACATAATAGGCACACCATGTACTCAGTCAAAAGATGCCTTCCTTTCTAAATTATAGGTATAATATAGTTTTCACTAACAACATCCCTAAGACACTGTACTATTTAAACTTATTCCACTTTAGTCAATCCTAAATCCTAAGTCTAGTGGGTGTAGTCTATAATGCAGATTTTAAAAACTCATAAACCCAGTAATGTTGGCTGCTGAAGGACATTGTGTTAGTGCCAGGAAATAGCCTGGATAATTCAATGGGACATTGTAATCCCAAAAATATTTCTTTCAAATTTGCCAGGTCTAGTCCACTGTGTTTGGCATGCTGTTTGTATGTTATTTGATTATGCCAGCTGCCGTAGTTAGGTGATATCACTCAATTAGTTTGTTTAACTTGGTGGTTCATGGAAATTAGAGATGATGTTCATGGTGATTTGTGGGTTGGTACTAAAATTATACAAAATCCAGCCGTTACATTATACTTTTGCTTTTGGGAGGTTGACAAGCAAAATCATTGAATCTGAGAAAGGAAAAGCAATCACAATTAGCAAAACCTACGTATATTTTCTACTAATATATTGGAGGAGCTAAATATGTGTTTTACAGTGATGGCAATTCTTTGATTATGATGTTGTTCTGCAAATCAATGCTTGAAACTTTCTTATAATGCTTTTGTGATTGCTCAGGCATTATTTATTTATTAT
This sequence comes from Thamnophis elegans, assembly GCF_009769535.1. Taxonomy (NCBI): domain Eukaryota; kingdom Metazoa; phylum Chordata; class Lepidosauria; order Squamata; family Natricidae; genus Thamnophis; species Thamnophis elegans. The sequence continues at coordinate 82,746,270 of NC_045543.1, read as the reverse complement.
TTATTATTTATTATTTATTATTTATTATTTATTATTTATTATTTATTATTTATTATTTATTATTTATTATTTATTATTTATTATTTATTATTTATTATTTATTATTTATTATTTATTATTTATTATTTATTATTTATTATTTATTATTTATTATTTATTATTTATCTATATCTATCTATCTATCTATCTATCTATCTATCTATCTATCTATCTATCTATCTATCTATCTCTATCACATTTCCACAGTTCCCATCAGACTGAAGTGATTCTTACGGTAAGGTTCTAGCTTTGTCTTAGAAATGATATAAACAAGTAATATGCAGGCATTTCCATTAAATGGGAGATGAGATACAGTATCCAAAGTAAAGGACAGCAGTCAGAAGTAGATTATTTTCTTTTACTTACAAAGGAAAATAAAATGGGATGGGATACTGTGGCCCTATAGATATGACTGGTTTTCTAACTTCTGCAGTGTCCACTGGTAGCTTTATGCTGAGATTTATTATGATTTATTTATGATGCAGCATCTAGTGGAAGATTTTGCATTTCTTTTTACTGCATTTGTAGATGTTGTGTCTGCTAACCATTGTGTGGAAGTGTGAACAAAAGTTTCATAGCTATACAAACGACAACTCTTATTGTGATGGCATTCTGAACAACCCAATAGCAAGCATCCAGGTTTTTTTATAAACATCTAAATAACTTGAAGGGCTGAAAGGTAGATTATTTTAAATAAATTACAGAAAGACTACTCTACTTTGATCTAAGTTAATATTGCTTTAAAATGATACAATTTAAAGTACTAATAGATAACTCCTAATGTGCAGTTTGGTGGCAACTTGAAAGCAAATCTGTTGATCTGATACAAGAAACAACTTGAGCATGAATTTAAGAAGGAAACTTGAAGGATGGATGTATTTGGTACTAAAAGGGGGAAAATGCTATTTGTCTTTCATAAAATGCATGCATTTTTAAGCTACAGAGGTTGTCAAAGAAATCAAGATAGCTTTCCTTGCTTTATATGTGCAAGGTTTTATTTATTTATTTATTTTAACCAGACTCTGCAGAAACTCCCAAGGCTTGAAAGTAAGGCTCAGCATGTGGAGGAAGGGAGACTATGCTTATATCATAACTAAGCTAGCATTGGAGGCAGTGGTGGGATTCAATTTTTTTTACTATCGGTGTGGCTTGGTGGGCATGGCAGGGGAAGGATACTGTGAAATCCCCATTCACATCCCACTTCAGGGAAAGGTTAGTGCAAAATCCCCATTTCCTCCTGATCAGTTGGGACTTGAGAGGCAGAGAATAGATGGGGGTAGGACAAGTCAGAGGTGATATTTACCAGTTCTCCAAACTACTCAAAATTTCCACTACCGGTGAATATCACCTCTGATCTAAGGCATGTTGCATTAAGAAAAGAAAAAGAATGGAATAAAGCCCCAAGACATTCAACACTGTGTCAAACTGACCAACCCAAAATCAAATTAGGAACCACGAATGGAGGAAATTAACTTATCATGATGATCTACATTGTTTTGTGAAAAAGAATCACCTTCCATTATGGTTTTCATTTCAGAGGTTAATTCAAGTGAGAACTTTCAGAGAATCAACTCGTGGGGTGGCCTGTTTCTTTTGAAGGATTTTAAAGGCAGTTGTAGCATATTACACTGGCCTAACTACCCTTTTGATGGGCAGGCTACTTTTTAATGCCACTCTTGCAGTGCAATAAAGGGAAAGAATAATTTATTTTTTAAAATTGCAATATTTCAGACATGGGATATGTCTGGAGTAATGTTCAAGTAGTTAATTAGACTATATTAGCTATGCATCTCTTACAATCCCCCCACCCGACTCCCAAGAAGGCATTGGCTATTGGCTAGAGCCCTCCAGAATTGCCTGTGTACATTGGCCAACATGAAAGCATGTAGCAAATGTTGTTTGGCTGAAACCTGAAACCATTCATGTGGCTTTGACATAGGGAAGCTGTGTCTGCCAACATCAATAGAACTTTGTACTACAAACTAAAACGGTCATTTACACATGTGTACTTTCTTGCTTGCAAATGCGTGGAGGTCAAATATTTTTGATTCTTGGGAATTTCAGCCCCCACCCCCATTCCTGGTCTACGGCTTCAGATTTCATGCAGGAAATGAGTCTGAGTGCAACAAACACAAATCACAGAGACTGACAGAGACTATTGGGTTCAAAACCCAGGCTTTGGCTATAATTGCTCTCCAAAGGCCTCCAGCTCAAGGTATCTGTTGATTTAGTTCAGCTGTTTCCAATCAACACTGTAAAGTCTTGCTAAGACAAACTGGTTAGGCCACATTACATGTGTATCGTTTGATCCCTATGGGCCTCAGCACAATACAGTTAGCATTTTAAAAGACTGGCATTTGTCTTGAGGTAATTAAGAGAAAGAGGACAAGGAAAAGGAGGAGGAGGAAGGTAAAAAACAGAGGCAAACCAATGCTTCTATGTAAATCACAGAAATGAGCCTTTGTCCTATTTGAAGTGAAAAAAGAGATACTGTTGACATGCTGTGCATCTGCTTTTTAGATTCACAAAATGTGATGGCAGACATTCGTGTAAGGGTACTACTTCAGAGTTAGACTTGACTTTCCACTTGAGAAACTGCTTTTTTTTTTTTTGCAATGGTGAAAGTGGATAAGGGAAAAAGGAGATGCTGGAGAGAGGAATTACTTCATCCCATTATTTATCAGAGGCTGGAATTTATCTTCTAAAACTAGAAATGAATGGCCCTTTGGGAGTTCACTTTCTTTTTTTTAAACTGTAAGAATATGATCCTATGGAAGCTATCATTTAGGTTTGCTAAAATGAAGCAGGTGTGTGCTCCCTTTAGAGTAATCTCTCCAATTCACTGTCCTGTTTTGTTACCAATTCCATTAAAAAATAATTTAAACTCCATAACTCCAAAATAATTTAAACTCCATAATCTAAAATGTGTTCCACTTTTTTAATCGTACAGCCTGCAAGATAGCTAAGAATATCTGCTGAAAATTGGTTATGACACAATTTAACAAGACAAACTAAGCAGTAGTAATATGACCCAACCCTCATAAGACAAATATAGAAAAAGAACAAATCAGCAATGTCTCCCCCCCAAGACATGCCATATGGGCAAATTAGGGGAAATGATGCCATGCAGATTGGTTTCTGTTCAGGAAAGCTTTATGCAATGTTAAGTGCCATGTTGAACTAAAACTTTAGTTATGTGTTCCTAGCCACATCTAATTGAACAGCTGACAGTGTCCAGTGCTGACTGGCATATGAAGGCATATGAAGGCACATAGGCATGGAAGTAGATGCCTCCTCTAGGCTGAAACTTGATAGACATGTTGAATTTCAACTTGCATAAATCTTAGCTAATGTCACCAATGACTACCGTATATACTCGAGTATAAGCCGACCCGAATATAAGCCGAGGCACCTAATTTTACCCCAAAAAGCTGGAAAAGTTATTGACTCGAGTATAAGCCTAGGGTGGGAAATGCAGCAGCTACGGTAAATTTCAAAAATAAAAAATCAGTGTTATTTGAAACTCAAAGTTATGTTTATTCAAGGGACCCGCTTAATTAAAGTGTTCTATAATATCAGTATGACTTATAATACTGCAAGTCTGCAATATTAAAATACTTGTATAGGGGATCCCCGGGATCCCCCGAAGAGATCAAATCACAACCAGTATGCCACCTTCTTGGTATATTGTTTTTATTTTCACTGAGTTTTTTAAAATGAGCATTATTTCATCCTTTTTTTCTTTATGTTTGATTGGTATCTGCAATTTGTATTAATTCTGTTCATACATATAATATAAATGAAAAACCCAGCTCTCTTAAAAAATATTTTAAGTTCTTTCTGGTGCTCCCTTTTAGAATTGGCCAACTAATATTTCTGTTCACCCAACTAATGTCAGGCAGAGTTAACTGAAAAAGTAATTTTTCATGAAAGGACATTTTCCTAGGATTTTAATTGTTCTTACTGTCAGATTGCTCGTTATTTCCAGCTTGAATCTCCTTCTGACAAGTTTCCATTGCTTCTTGTCCTGTCCTCAGGTGCTATTGCTGCCGCCGCCTCCTCCTCCTCCAACAGCACCAGCACATTTGCTGCCCAGCGCTGCGGCTGAGGTGAAGCCGCCAAAGCTCCCGCTGGCGCCCCCGCAGCGTTGGGTGGATATCCGGCAGTGCTGTTGGAGGAGGAGGAGGCGAACCAGCCTGCCATCGCCGGCCACTGCCAGCCCCGCCGCTCTTCCCACCCCCTTCCAAGCCCCACAGTCCAGCGGATGGAGCAGCGAAGCCCCGGGGCTTCGCTACTGCTCCCCGCATTTTCTGCACGGGGATCCCTTGGAGAGGGGATTCCAGCCTGCCATCGCCAGCCACCGCTAGCCCTGCCGCTCTTCCCACCCCCTGGCTTGGAAGGGGGTGGGAAGAGCGGCAGGGCTAGCAGTGGCTGGCGATGGCAGGCTGGAATCCCCTCTCCAAGGGATCCCCGTGCAGAAAATGCGGGGAGCAGTAGCGAAGCCCCGGGGCTTCGCTGCTCCATCCGCTGGACTGTGGGGCTTGGAAGGGGGTGGGAAGAGCGGCAGGGCTAGCGGTGGCTGGCGATGGCAGGCTGGAATCCCCTCTCCAAGGGATCCCCGTGCAGAAAATGCGGGGAGCAGTAGCGAAGCCCCGGGGCTTCGCTGCTCCATCCGCTGGACTGTGGGGCTTGGAAGGGGGTGGGAAGAGCGGCAGGGCTAGCGGTGGCTGGCGATGGCAGGCTGGTTCGCCTCCTCCTCCTCCAACAGGCAACAGCACTGCCGGATCCAGTTGTAGACTCGAGTATAAGCCGAGGCGGCTTTTTTCAGCCCAAAAAGTGGGCTGAAAAACTCGGCTTATACTCGAGTATATACGGTAATTACAATGGGGTAACAGGAGTTATTGTATTGGCCTTGAAAGCCATCAGTACTGAATGGCACCAAGTTAAGGAGGGCTGTTTAAAGCTGTTTCAATAGATCCAGAAAACAAAACTGATATTCAATAAAGCTTAAATAATTATCCAAATGTTTGGCATCCTACAAAAGAACGGTTGCAGTTTCCTGAAGTAAGTGGAACGTTTGGATACTTTTCAAAGGAAAATCAACACAGAACAAGTTACAGTAATCTAATCTGGATATACTAGAGCATTGCTGAGGCTGCTCCTGGCAGAAACATTTCCAAGCTGCTCATCTATTTTTGAAAAGGCTATGCAACCTGTTATACGTTTAGGAAAGTAATATGATTTATCCACTGACTGACCTCTAAGGACAGATTGCTACATTGGCCAAATACGTCTGAGCATATCCAGTTGGCTTTAGCTTTTTAAACTGGAAACCAAACCTACATGGGTGCTTACAGTTCAGTTGCATTCATGATGCAAATGCTGCCTCTTTTGAACATGTGTGCGAGATCACAATCTATGCAAAAAAAAAGTATAGGTCTTGTCTGATCTCAGCTTGACATTGCTTTTGTCAGACTGATTGGTTTGACCCCACACTGCAGAAGCCATTGCAAGCACAGCATGGCCTGAAATATGTATGAGGAATAAAGTTACAGTGCAGTCTGCATGAATCATTCATGACATTTAAACAGACATCAAAACCTCTCAAGACTAAAATATTTTGACTCCAAAATGTCCGATTCTGATCTCAAAATTGATTATTTTCAACCTTATCAGAAATGTACTGACCTCACCTGAAATGTTCTAACACTATTGCAACTTTAGCAAAAATATGAAGAGTTTCAAATAGACTGCTTTAACCTCTATTACACAATAAGAACAATCAGCTTTGAATTTGGAATACTTCAGTAGATTGGAATAGTGTCATAACACATCCAGCCAATGAGACATTTCATAAAATTTTGCCCTATCTCTAATTTAAACTTGCTGGAGCCGCATTGCAGAGAGCTGCAGTGGCTTTTCTGGATTGAATTTTAGTTTATACTTTCATCCCATTTCAGATATCACTTTGTGAATGGCCTGTATCTTAATTTGTGAATTTTGGCATGGTCATGTTGGTTTCTACTGAGAAAATTGCTTTGATCGTAGAGAAAATGGTATCTGGCCCATTGATATATTGATGTCTATGTAGTACTGTAAATGCTTATAAGGGGAAGACTTTTTCTTTGTCCATCTGATATATGTCCATCTTTAATGAAGACTTTGAACAATGATGTGAGATCACCCTGAATATCTCAATATTTTATTATAAAGTTTTCTTTGGAACGTTTCTTTGGATGTAATGTCTGCACATATCCTCACTGTTGGAATAACAGTTTAGATTGTATCTAAACCAGGATCACATCAAGTCATGATCAGTCATAAAGTGTAACATAAAAATAGTAACACATCACTAGAGGGAAAAAAAACATGTCCACAAAAATATTTGCATATTGCATTCATAAGGTCTATTGAGAATGGGGTACTCAAGGGTCCTCTTTCTATTGAATGGAATCATATTAGCAATAGGATTCTATAATATGCAGAATACTAATGTTCAAGTAGATGCTCATAACCTGACATCCATATTCAGGTGACAATTAAAAGTTATATTAACTCAACAACATAAAATCAGATTTCAAACCAAAAGTAGTTCTATCATCAAATGGGAGATCTGGGGTGTAGCGGTCTAGCAATTAAGATTCTGAGCTTGTTGACTGGAAAGTTGGAAGTTCAAGACCCAAGCACAGGATGAGCTCTTGCTTCAACTTCTGCCAACCTAGCAGTTTGAACACATGCAACTGCAAATAGACATTTGAGTACAGTAGCTATTTCATTTTAAACAACTACTTCATTCTCAACCAGCCCATAATCTATTAATGTGTCGATGTTCAAAGAAAGAATTCAGGAAGTTAGATTTACTTTGGTGGCACTTCACCCCAAAGCTGAACAACTCTCTAGCTACTGTATGTGGGGAAGATGAAATTCTGTCAGATACCAGAACAGCAATTCCCAGAATGTTGCCTTGGACCGAAATGTATGGTTGTTATAGGAGAAACGCAGACTGAGTTGGAAGGTAGAGTTAAACATGTCATCAGTTTACAGTCATTGCATTTAGGTTCATCTCCCCCCCACCCCCAAATTCAGGTAACCCTTATCTAGCACCAATATAATTTGATTGATATTTGACCAGATACTTGTATGTAGGTAACATTAATAAACTCTTCTGGGCTTTGAATTCAACAAATGCTCCTGGTTATTTGCACCTGATGATTGTTCTTTCTTTGGAGACAGACTATCTCTTATTGCCAGTTCAATTGCTTTTGATACATGTTTCTTGGAACAACTACTGAGTTCTTGTGGAATTTCTGACTTACTGTGAATTTAATCAAATCAATTTTAGGAAGAAATGGTTCTGGATTGTATAGATTTTAATGAACAATTGTATGCCTTGACTTACAGCAGGGCTTCTATGTCTTATTATGAGGGGGGGAAAATCTTGTAGCATAAAAGCTGAAAACAGCATGATCTCTTTTAAGTGGAATAACATGCAATGGCTCTCTGGATTGTACCTTCTAAAACAATACACAAGAAAATTTATAGCAATAACCAGTCAATCTGTTGCCAAAATGTATGGTGGAAAGAATCAAGCTATGACTTAACATGTCTGATTTCTTAACATAACTGATTATAGAATGTCCCTTGTGGGACATTCTGCTTATGGAATTTATTATTTTATAGACTTTGGCCAGGGTGTGAGATAAGTATATTACTATATTACAGAAGCTATGAAGGAAGGATAGTAGCTGTGATATAGATCACTTCTGAGTGTAAGTTACCGAAAGACAGTAAACTAAGCATACTAAGAACATAATTTTCTTCTGTTATGGAGATTCTTAACAATGTGGGGTTTTAAAGCAATTCCAAACACAAATTCTGATCAAGAGCCAGGGGTTAAATATAACAGGTTCTGGAGAATTGGTAGCAGAAATTTTGAGTAGTTTGGAGAACTGGTAGTGGAAATTTTGAGTAGTTTGGAGAACTGGCAAATGCCACCTCTGGCTGGCCCCAGAGTGGAATGGGAACGGAAATTTTGCAGTAACCTTCCCCTGGAATGAAATTGGAATGGAGATTTTGCAGTATCCTTCCCCTGCCATGCCCACCAAGCCATGCCCACAGAACCAGTAGTAAAAAAAAAATGAATTTCCCCACTGCCAAGAGCTAATGATCTTTCAATATACAAATTGAACACAAGTGGAGAATTTAAAAGTCCAAGCATATCAATTTGTTGTTATTCTTGGGAACTGTTAATGCAATGACTTTGATATTCTGCTCTCATTCTACTAGCAACCCACCTGGGCATTACCCTAATTGCCCTGGTGTGTATTATTCAAAGACCTCCTCCTAATTCTCTGATAGAATGAAAGCATTTGTTGAGAGTGATGAACATAAAATTTATTCCACTATTCTAGTTTTTGTTTTGTAAATAGGAGCAGCTTGACTAAATTGGACTAAATACAGTAGCTCTCTTATGAGTAGGCCTCAAATAAGAGAGTGCTTTCTTTCTCAACCTTGTTCAATCTTATTCCTCAATTTCATAGTAACAATAAAGGCACATCCTATTAATCAATCATCTTTGAAAGGGTAAACATCACAATGTCAGTCCCTAATCATGCTTTCTTTTTGTATCAAATAGTGACTTTACCATTTGTTCTTGATGATTGGCATCAAACTGTGCAAGTCACAGCTGTCTCTTGCTGTAATAAGATGATTTTGTAAAGAGTTCATAGTGCCAGAATCTTGTAACTTGGTGTAATTTATTGATGTTCAAATAGGACAAGTTTGGAAGGAGATTGACAGGTAGTATTAATGCACATTGTAATCAGCCTATTTACACAAAAACTATTTTGGCTTCAGATGTTTTACCTATTTTCCTTTCTTTCTTCCTGTGTTTTTACTATTATAAAACCAATTGAATGTCAGTTGTATGTCAATAGGCACTTACAAAACAATAATAAGTTAGGGGAAAATAACATAAGAGATTATTAATTAAATGAAAGCCAAGCTAGTCAAGCTAGCCAGAATAGACAGGATATGTTGATTGAAAAAAGTATCAAGACAGCCCTTTTATTTGTCCACAAATGCTAGGTATGAATTGATACTGATGTATCTTTCACTAGCAACTTTATTCAATTGATAAACTCAGAATGACTTTGATCTTCAAATCTCATGATGTAATTACTGTGTATCTTTTTTAAATATTTCATTTTACTCATCCTTTGCTGTATTAACATTTTGCCTAAAGATGGGTTCTGGGGAACTTGAAAGCTTGCCTAACCTTTTATGTTTTTTTTGTTTGACCTATGTAAAATAATATTGGACTTTATTAATGGATCAACATTGTAATCATAGCTTCTAAAAGTTTTAAGTAATGCATATTTCTATTTAAGCTAAATAAATAGTTTGCTTTTTTCATGAGAAATGAAAAACCAAAAATCTCAACATTTCCTGTAGAGATGGAAGTTTTAGAATATAGACCATGTAGTCCATGACATAGCATCAGTCCACATTTTTTCATACTTTTGTCAAAATCAGACATTACCTTTTTCTACTCCACTTTCATCAAGTTTCAATTAAAACCAAACCAAAAACCCTCCACAAAAAACCAAAGAGAGACCAAGTAGCAGGGATTTATGGAATGGCATCAAAAGTGTTACACACCCTTAATCTTGATTGTCTGAGAAAGTAGAACTGTTGGGACCGATTCTTAAAAGTGTATTTCTGTTCAGATATGGGATAATATCTACCACAATAAAGCAGAGGTAAAGCAGAGGTAACTTAAAAAGCTGTACTAAAAACAATAAATAGGTGAAGTAATGCTACACATCAGTGTTCTTTGTCAGCCAAAACTTCCCTTTTTGATGGCTCAAATGATGTTCTGGGACAGAATTAGTAGACGAGAGACATTTGAAAGAAGAAACATATTTTTTTATAGTGTGCCTAAGTACTTCTGAACAGCAGGTGCTGTCACGGTCCTATGCTTTGTAGTCTCAAACAATCAAGCTTTCTTTAAAAAATAACATTGTTTTGAGGATAATCAAAACACATTATACATGTTTAATATCTGAATGAATCACAGTTATTATTAGAACACATTAATGCTATATTAGAATAATTACAGAATGTACCCTTGCGCTAAAGAATGTTAAATTATTACTGAATGGCACATACTGTAGCAGAAATCGGAAATTTCCACTTTCATTTTTTTGGTAAACAAATAAAAAAGAAAAAAAATCTACCACTGTTTTCACTCACTAAATTATTTTTTTCTTGATCTGTTGCCATCGGGTTTGTAATTCTCAACAATTTTGTCTTGGAATTCTGTAAATTCAGTACAATACATTTGGAGCAAAGTATGTTGGACAAAACTCTTAAAAATACAAACTACCGTATATACTCGAGTATAGGCCGACCCGAATATAAGCCGAGGCACCTAATTTCACCACAAAAAAAACTGGAAAAGTTATTGACTCGAGTATAAGCCTAGGGTGGGAAATGCAGCAGCTACCGGTAAATTTCAAAAATAAAAATAGATACCAATAATGTTTTTGAATATTTATTTCAAAGAAAAACAGTAAACTAGCGGTGTATTCAATGAAATACTTCACTCACCTCATGATGCTGATGTCCCGCTGTGATGATGATGTCCCGTGCAGCCGCGGGAGCGATGTCCCGCCTCCTATGACACACGGCACAGTGATTCCTATCATTGGATCACTGTACCAGAGGAGGTGGGACATCGCTATGTGGCTGCTTGCCATAACAAGGAGGAGGTGGGACATCGTTGCAGAGCGGCAGGAGGGGAAGGAAGGGGAATCGTAAGACAGCCCTGCATTACATTAGAACGTGAGGAGGGGGGATGGTGCGGTGCGCGCTGCGCGGCAAACTGACACAGAGGGAGGGGAAACTCACAGGGGCACTGGGCCATTCACGAGTGTCACCCAGTGGCATGGCCCCGCCCCTTTTTCTCCTCCATTTCGGGCAAATTTTTCACTGACTCGAGTATAAGCCGAGGCGGCTTTTTTCAGCCCAAAAAGTGGGCTGAAAAACTAGGCTTATACTCGAGTATATACAGTAATGTGGTTATCACCCTTCCTCCTCAGTAGATATATTATGTTTCTGTGATGAATTTTCCACAGTATATTGTACTATTACTGTCATCAATATAGTTCCAATAGAAGCATGGTATTGAAATGATAGTATGGAGGATGGGAAGGCTATAGTAGATTATTTGGTGTAAGGATGATTAAACTGAATCAGAAGCAACTTAGATGGTTGTAGAATTTTACTTTCCAGTCAAACTGAATGAAAATCCAAAATGGATTTGGAATGTCAAATCCACACTGCTTCAATTTTTAAAAGGATGCTAGAACTTGATTGCATTGAGACCAAAATTATAATCTATAGCTGTGATGGCAGACCTCTGGCATGCATGCCACAGGTGGCATGCAGAGCCCTCTCTGCAGGCATGTGAGCCGTAACACAGCTCAGGTCCACCATGCATGCACGCATGTCTCCCACCAGCAGCTGATTTTCAGAGGTAGTATTGTGCAATGGAAAATGGTAATAACAAAATGGTACTAATTATGAACTATTCATAAACTTTGGCCAAGAACAGCATATACTGTATATAACAACAGTGATGTATGCAGATATATGCATAAGAATCAGAATATTAACAAGGTTTCTCTGATAAGTTAGAAACAAATTCTAAGATGCCAGACATAAAGTTTAAAAGACAGCATAACCATATCCAAGTAGAGCATCAGCTTATTTCCTCAGTGTGTGTGTGTGTGTGTGTGTGTGTGTGTGTGTGTTTTAATGAAAAACAGAAACTAAAACTGCACAAGTCAGTCTTGGATAGGAGGAATTGCTCACATAACAACAAGCAGAACCACATCAAACAACTTGTAATTCACATCTAATTCCTGGGATATCAGAACTGGTTGCTCCTATTTGCCTGATCCCTTGTGGTCCTCTAATTTGAAGGGTTATTGGCCAGTCAATGAAACCCAATACACTTTTCAGCTGTTCTCTTTCCTGCCTCATGGCAGTAGTTGTCACAAAATGTTACTTTTCTAAGAACACAACTTCAGTGCCACAAAACTCTGAAGATGTAAGTCCTTTCACCACTCCTGAGATGAAATGTTAAGCACCTATTCTAAATCAGCAAAAAAAATATGTCAATGTGAAACTTGCTGTCTCCATTGCTTATCCCTGTCTTGTGTCTGTATCTTCCAGGTCACTGTTTTTCAACCTCAGCAACTTTAAGATGCATTGAATTCAACTCCCAGAATTCCCCAGCCACCATGCTGGGAGTTGAAGTCCACCCATCTTAAAGTTGCTGAGGTTAATGAGTACTGCTCTGTCTCCTCCTTGCCTCTCTTGACTACCAATGAAGCTAGTGCAGGGGTATCAAACTCACATCGTCATGGTGGCGTCACGTGATGTATCGGGACTTTCCCCCCTTCGCTAAACCGGGCAGGGGCGTGATGCATCTCGCCCGCGGGTGGCGAGTTTGACAGCTCTGAGCTAGTGTGTGACCAAACCGACAGATTTTATACACACTATGGCTGTAATACAATCAGGTCAAAACAGGTAGAAACATACAGCTTGAATATCAGTGCAGATAATAATAACTTAAGCCTGTCCCATAAACGCCTCACTGTGAGTTATTCCTGTGTAATAATTACATGCATTTATTTATTTTGAGCCTTACTATTTTACCTCATTCTCATAAACTGTAGCTCAAGGTGAGATTGTCCAGATTGTGAGTAGCTGATAAATACATTAATTAGTCAAATAAACCACAAATATCAGAAATAACTCTTCTGTCTCTTTACCCTGTTTTTAAATTATTGGATCTATTAACTCACATTTATATTGACCTGCTATTTTATTTGTATGGTTAAATGGAAGGATCTATCACTTTTTAACAGTTAGCAATAGCAGTTAGACTTATATACCGCTTCATAGGGCTTTCAGCCCTCTCTAAGCGGTTTACAGAGTCAGCATATCGCCCCCACAGTCTGGGTCCTCATTTCACCCACCTTGGAAGGATGGAAGGCTGAGTCAACCTTGAGCTGGTGAGATTAGAACCGCTGAACTGCAGATAACAGTCAGCTGAAGTGGCCTGCAGTACTGCACCCTAACCACTGCGCCACCTCGGCTCTTAGAGGGGGAAATTAATTATTTCCACCTCATATGACATGGAGGCTCATAAATCTAAGAGCAAGATCCATGAAAGTGTAGATACCCATTGTTGTGGATTCTTGAATTTGGGTGCATCAGCCCGGTTTATGCATATCAAAGAGTATTCTTTTCAGATTTAATATCTATGATAAAAAGAAACTCCACACAGGCCCCATGTATTTATTTTTGAATCAAGAACATTTTGTTTGTTAAGAACAGCCTTCAGAAAGGCTGTGAAACTGTCATAATATCAGAAAGTGGGGGACAACATATTCTAGATGTGCGTTCCAATTTAATTTATGAACTGTTTTGGCACTAGGCGGCAATAGGCTGACAGCAAATCCCGGTCTGTTGTAATTTCCTCTAGAGAATCAGTTGTACAGCCGCCAAAACCCTTTAGGGCTGGGTGGACAGGAATCTCATGCTAATGCTTTAATACTTATGTGCAGTAAATCATCGTTAGCCCTGGCATAAAGTCTAGCAAGTTGTCACCACCCAACAGCTGAACCAGCAAAGATGAGAATGCTATAGGTCAGAGGTTTCATCACCCGAAAGGTCATAAAGTATATTGCAGGTGGGAAATTTACACCCTACATCATGTGGATACATCGAAGAAGGGTAGCTCTGCAGCCTCACAGATATAAACCAAGTCCTGTTTGTACTGAAAGCTATCCCATCACACCCTGCACAATTAAGCTGCCTGGAAATGTCATGTTTTATTACCCCCACCTGTTGGAATCAACTCCCTGCATTCGTGTGATGACATTTGCAGCTTAAGCTTGGAAGGCTGCAAAGGGATTAGAGAGGGAGAGAGAGAGCAGGGAATAGGGATGCGCTACAATTGCATTTAATACATTTTCCAGCCTGCACAGAAAGCCAAGAGTACAAGTGGCCAAACACACAAGAAACTGGCTTTTGTATCGAATGACACTCAGGGGACATTCAAGCTCTGAATGGTTGCCATTGCTGGCCAGGGCCAACTCAACAGAACAGATTGTAACAATAACTATTTTTAAAGGCTAATAAAGGTTTTGATGGTTTTATGACTGAAGAAACATGGATGGTGGAGTGACAGAAGTTAGGCACTCTTCTCCAGTAGGGTATTTATAGTTGCAGTTTCACTTAGTTCTACTATTGGATGATTTATATGCTGTACTTTCAAATTTGCTAATAAATAGCTCAGCCAGCGTTGAATTGTCTGACATTTTATCCTGCAACAGGGCATGCTGAATAACTAGTTATAGGAGGTCTTTGACTTACAACCACAGTTGAGCCAACATTTCTGTTGCTAAGTGAGACAGTCGTTAAGTGAGTTTGCCCCATTTTATGAACTTTCTTGCTAGAGTTGTTAAGTGAATCACTGCAACTGTTAAGTCTGTTAATATGAGTCAATTGCCAAAAGGCTGAATGTTGATCAGGTGACCATGGGGATGCTGGAATACAATACAATACAATACAGTAGCAGAGTTGGCAGGGACCTTGGAGGTCTTCTAGTCCAACCCCCTGCCTAGGCAGGAAACCCTATACCATTTCAGACAAATGGTTATCCAACATCTTCTTAAAGACTTCCAGTGTTGGGGCATTCACAACTTCTGGAGGCAAGCTGTTCCACTGATTAATTGTTCTAACTGTCAGGAAATTTCTCCTCAGTTCTAAATTGCTTCTCTTCTTGATTACTTTCCACCCATTACTTCTTGTTCTACACTCAGGTGACTTGGAGAATAGTTTGCCTACCTCTTCTTTGTGGCAATCCCTGAGATATTGGAACACTGCTATCATGTCTCCCTTAGTCCTTCTTTCTATTAAACTAGACATACCCAGTTCCTGCAACCGTTCTTCATATGTTTTAGTCTCTGGTCCCCTAATCATC
Source organism: Thamnophis elegans (assembly GCF_009769535.1). NCBI lineage: Eukaryota > Metazoa > Chordata > Lepidosauria > Squamata > Natricidae > Thamnophis > Thamnophis elegans. The sequence continues at coordinate 82,731,170 of NC_045543.1, read as the reverse complement.
TTTGTTGCACTTCTCTGCACTCTTTCTAGAGTCTCCACATCTTTTCTACATCGTGGTGACCAAAACTAAATGCAGTATTCCAAGTATGGCCTTACTAAGGCATTATAAAGTGGTATTAACACTTCATGCAATCTTGATTCTATCCCAAGTAAACTTGATTTATGTAGCCTAGAACTGTGTTGGCTTTTTTGGCAGCTGCTGCACACTGCTGGCTCATATTTAAATGGTTGTCTATTAGGACTCCAAGATCCCTTTCACAGTTACTACTATTGAGCAAGGTACCACCTATACCATACCTGTTCATTTAGTTTTTCTTGCCTAAATGTAGAACCTTACTCTTTTCACCATTGAATTTCATTTTATTAGATAGTGCCCAATGTTCAAATTTGTCAAGATCCTTCTGTATCTTAAGCGTATCTTCTGGAGTGTTGGCTATTCCTGCCAGCTTGGTGTCATCTGCAAATTTGATGAGTTCCCCATTTATTCCCTCATCCAAATCATTGATGAAGATGTTGAAGGGTACTGGGCCTAAAACAGAGCCTTGGGGTACTCCACTGCATACTTCCCTCCATGTACATGCAGTTCAATTGAAGACTACACGTTGAGTATGGTTGATCAGCCAGTTACGAATCCATCTGGTGGCGATGCTGTCTAACCCACATTCTTCTACTTTATCTAGTAGTAGGTTATGGTCTATCTTATCAAATGCCTTAGTGAAGTCCAAGTAAACTATATCGATGGCATTCCTCTGGTCCACTAATTTTCTCACTTTATCAAAGAATGCAATAAGATTAGTCTGGCATGATCTGTTTTTGACAAACTCATGTTGGCTTTTGGCTATTACTTTGTTTGCTTCTAGATGTTCGCTAATTTGTTGCTTGATTATCTTTTCCAGAATCTTTCCTGCTATTGAGGTCAGGCTGATAGGTCTGTAGTTTCCTGGATCTATTTTTTTTTCCTTTTTTGAAGATGAACATCAGCTCTTTTCCAGTCCTTTGGTAGTTCCCCGGTGCTCCAGGATCTCTGAAATATGTAGTTCAGTGGTTCTGAGATCTTGTCTGCCAGTTCCTTCAGAATCCTGGGGTGTAATCCATCCGGTCCTGGTGATTTGAACTCGTCTAGGGTAGACAGGTGTTCACTTATCATTTTCTTCCCTATTTTTACATTTTGTTGTATGAAAAACAGTCATCAATCACTGTGTGCAGTGTCATTGCAACTTTGAACAGTCACTAAATGAACTGTTGTAAGCCAAGGACTACCTGTATTGTATTGTTATATAGCAGATACTAATTTACTGCATTTACTGAAATACATTTATATCTTCAAGTCACATAGATGTAGACATTGTTTTGTTTTGTTATTTTTTTTAAAAAAAGTTTTTTATTCTGGTATTCAGGAGTATCCTCCAGGTATGGCCAAAAAGGTAAAAAAAATGTGGCTATGATGTTGTCATACATGCAAGAACAAAGAGAACTTTGTTTGTAGCACTATGTTCATCATCTCAACTTTTTCTGACTGCACCTTGCATGTATCGTTTCTAGCATTCTAACTGGTAGGGATGGAAAGAGGGAAAAGCTTTCAGCAATTTTATGTGGTGTCTGAAAATGATGCAGCTAATTAATATATATGCTAATATCTATTAATGTGTACAAACAAAATGTAAAAATATAGAATTAACTGATAGAGCTAATTGGCCCAAAGCAATTGCAAGGATAACATAGCCAATATAACATCTGTGGAAAAGTGAGACTAGAATTTTTCAAAAAGTAAACTTTGCTGATATTTTTAGCTGGGGGTTGCACTGGGGTGCTCTCTCATCTTGGTGGTTTTCTTGCAGATGTTTCATTGTGAAATGTCTAGGTAATATCTTCAGTGCTATAAGGGATTGGAGTTTGCAAACCCCACTTCCTTCTAGCACTGATGTTGTTACCTAGCTGGGTAATGAAACATCTGCAAGAAAACAACCAAGCTCAGAGATCACCAAGAACGAACCACACATTAAATTCTGCTATAGACAAGTGATGTCAGATTTCCCCTCAAAGTAAATATGCCCACACATATACAATATACCAAGACATAGAGAAGATACCCAACTATACAATTCATTCCATTCATTCAAGAAAGACATTGGTGATCTGAAATTGAGAAATGATCTGGATAAAAGCTATTTTATCCTGGTTTAATTGAAAGGCAGATTAGGGAGTTACACTTTGGCTGTACTTCTGGATTTAATCCTTAACCTAAATCTCCAAGTTTCAGTGCTGGCTCGGAATGCTTTTGTTCAGCTGAGCCTGACATGGTTACTATCTCCATTCATATTGGTGTCAGATCAGGTCACGATGACACATGCCTTCATCTAACTTGTTTGCTTACTGCAACACACTTATGCAGGGCTGTGTTTTGCTTGAGGCTGAAAATTTCTTATGGAATTTGCAGAGACAGGAGATAAACTCAACACTTAGCATTTTGTAATCGGTAAAGTCTAAGCCAGAAAGTCACATGGACACTACAGAGCAGGTAGAATCAGGTTCTGAAGATGGAAATCAAGATAAATAACCAAGGTCAAAGATATGATAATCTACACAACAAATTAAAGAGGAGTCCAAAATTCCAAAGGATGATGAAAGCAAGTAATCCTGACAACAGAAACCAATTTTTCTTTTTTGGTAATGAATGTTCCCTGACCAGAAGCACTTAGGCTTTCTTTAGTCTCTTTTCCATTCCAACTGATTCTAGATAAGCTTAAACCCTATTTAGGCATTCAAAAAAAAAATTGGCACCTTCATCACATGAAGGTTGTAGTTAAGTTTTGATCTCCACTAACTTCATTCAAATGATTTTAATTCCTTGCAGGTAGTCACATATTCCACCCTTGAGCCAAGAGTTCCTAATGCTTCCCAACCTTTCTTTTTGGCCATGCCCCACCTAAGCAACTTTAAAATCCGGATCCCCCTCCCCCGGACATATAATTCTTACTTTATTCAAAAAGTGAACTCTACTCATGTGGAGGAAGCCTACAAGGCTATTAACTTGGTTTAAACAAGGCTCAAATTGCCCCTATTAAAAATCAAGTTGCCCCCCTGTGGGGCCTGGGCCCCACATTGGGAACCATTGATTATACAAAGGGGAAAGCTAGTTAGTATAGTGTTGGGCAAACATGTTACATTGTAGGTGTGACTGCCAATGTTAGGTCAGCATCATTTCAGTGACATCAATCTGGAATAGGACTAAACTACAGTGTTTGTTTTTAGGGGGAGGGGTTGAGGTTCATGCTTGCAGAGTTTGATAATATGATAAGCACTCTTCTCTTTGCTGGTCAGATCAGATGGTGGTGCATTCTACTCTTTTCTTCTGGTTCAAAATTTTACCCATTCATATTTTTGGTGAGGTTTAGAATGCTGCAGCCAGAGCACTGAATATAATTAGTTATAGGGAACTCAGTTACAATAGTTACACAGCTAGTCAAACTTTTTGTTTTTACAACCATTCAAATAGCTGGTCAGTAATACTGCCCAGTTACTATGGTCCACAATTATCTAAATCATAAACTTTGATCCACCATAGGCCAAGAATGTGTGTTTGATATTATTCAACTGACATTTTAAAACAACAAATTGAATCCAGACTTGGTCATACTGAAAAAAGATCCTTGAAATCAATAGAGTAAGCTAATCAAAACTGCCTAAAGTCCTAATGATTATAATGGGTCTTCTCTGTGATTACATCTACCTCCAGCCCCCTACCAATATGGAATTAACTCATTTGAAAAAGGGAATTATGTATCTCTGTTAGAAGATACAGAGAATGCTAAGAGCTTCAGGATGTACCATTTGAATAGTAATCATTCTTGTCTGTAACCAGTTTCCTCCTCCTCCTCTGTTTTGCATGGATATTGTATGCTTCATAATAATCAAAACCTGATGGCTTGGATTAAAGAATCAGGATGCTACAGAGCGATGTTTTAAAAAAAATGAAGAAATTAGATTTGTATGATTTTAACTATTCTTTAATCTGCTTCTGGGCAACCAATGTGATTTGGGTCAGCTGTTATTGCATTAAACTTTAATTTTCTTCCACAAGCAAAGGATTATATAAAGGAGTATTGGATTGCACTCAGCATGGATTAGCTGAGCAGTGTCTTTGCTGCCAAGGACCAAATGGATTTCCTTCCTTTTGTGATTTATATTTTTATTACCCTCCCCCCACCTTCTAATTCCCATTACCCTTCTGTTTGCCAGCGTGGTGAGCTACCCTCAACTGTAGACAGAATTATTGGCTTATTGAATGTATTTATGCTCCAAAGTTTCTCGCTAGCTCCAGTCAAAGGAATAAAGGCGCCTCCAGCTGCTAAAGCTTTTTGCCTGCTTTAAAATAGGAATGCTGAAAAGTTTGCAAGGCAAACAAGTTGCTTTCTTTTCTGTAAAGGAAGAACATTTTCATCATTAAAGCTGTGCAAAATAAGATGTAGCAAATGGTGCGGATGTTGAAATAGAAACCAACTGGCCCAATTCCATCTCACTACAGACTTAGAAAAAGCTGTATTCCCTTTTAAGATTTGATAGCATTTAAATTAATACAAGAAGGAAGCACATGGAAGTCGCATGCAACATTGCACTCATGTATAGGGATACCTGCCCTTTATATCCCCTTGTTCTCTTTCTTCAGGCATGTTCCAACATCACTCTGGGGTCACCAGCCTTCAGTGCAGACTTAAGTGATCTGGCACATAGGGAGTACAAAAAACACCCTTAACTACAAAACATTACTTTTTAAAAATATGCACAGAGTCCAGTCACTGAAGTGCTTTTATCTTTCTCTGCAGGGAATATTAACATTCTTATCTATGTCTTTAAAATCAAGGCACATAGAGTACAATCCTGAGACGTGTTCATCCCGAAATAAGTCTTAGAGAGTTCAGTGAGGTTTATTCCTTAGCAAGTCTGTGACTACAGCTTGAGAATTTCAAAAGAATAATGAGCTAATGTCATTATGGAAGCAATAGCTAATGCTAGGATAAAGTCTGCAGATTCAGAAGTCCACACTTCTGAATCTGCAGGGGGAAAGCTTCTGTTTTTCTATCTTGTGCCCAGAATGTTGCACAATTCTTTGATTTTCTTATGAAATGCACTGCAGAAGGTGCTGTTTTCCATATGTCTCCTTCTAGCACTTTGAAGCCCATCAGGAATGACCACCAACAAGGACAATGCAGTGGGGAAAGGTCCTTAGATCTATAAGAAGATAGATCTCATCCAGTGGCTTGCTCATCAGACATGTCCATCTGTAAGTTTCCTTGACAGCACAGAAGGATATTTTTTCTAGGCCAATTATTAAGCGATACTTTGTACCAGAGATGAGTTCCTACCGGTTCAGCCCGGTTCAGCCGAATGGATAAGTAACTTGGCGGCCTGGGTTGCTCGAACCGGCAGTGACCCCAGCCTGCCACGGCCCCGAACTGGTTCTATCGGCAGCACTGTAGGCTCCACCATCTTGTTTTTGGCTTCTGCGCATGCACAGAAGCATTTATTAGTACTGCACATATGCATGTAGTGTGCATCAAGAGTGCGCACAATGCATCCCTGAGTAAGCTGGTAGTAGCAGCAGCCAGAACCCATCCCTGTTTTGTACCCACAAAACCTCACCCAATAAACCTATCTTTTAAAACATTTTAATGCAAAAATGTTTCTTTTTATAATGAAGTTTTTATATTAAGTGAAATTCCTTCCTTCACCTGACAGGAGGACGACCTGACACCAGCCAATTCTTAGTAGCTACTAAATACCAAAATGAGAAATCTGATTCCTTAATCTAGTATGTGTGGTTTTAGTTTATGACTACACCATCTTTCAGGATGGCTACCTTACCAAGACCTGTAATATCAACCAGTAAACGTAAGTAACAAATTATAAATAACATCTAGCTATCTATTGATGTTTGCTCTGATTTCTTAATTTCTACTTATTTTCATCAGCAGTCCAATGCTTGTAGTCATTCTGCTCCTGGTATTCCTCTTACTACCTGTCTTCCCTCCCTATATAATTCATTTGTATTCATTTCTAATATCTTAGGTTAGAATATTCAAACTGAGCATCTGGACTGTATGCTAAGAGGTTGGCATATTAAGTAAGGCTTTGCCTCATCTATAGAATTTATGGGTGATTTTCTGCTGTTTTTTTTAAAAAAATTATTAATCTGTTCACATGTTAGTGATTTTTTGAGTTCATTGTTCCCCCTAGCTTATGAATTCATAGTTGCTGAATGAACTTTATCTCTTTTTGTTTGTGGATTCTGAGTATGCTAATTCTCCTGAATTAATAAATTGGAAGTTTCTCTCTGTGCACATGTACAGTATATGTTTGTGAGATAATGCCAGTTAAAAGATACTTTACATCAGCTGCTAGTATTAGCTGTGTGCATATATGAGTTAATGGAATAAAGGACCTCATAATAGTAAACATCAAACTAATATAATCTGAGCAAGGATATGAGGAATTGAATATTGGCTGAAATTTCTAAGTCATCTTTGTAGTCAGCTCTTGTAAAACAAATAATAGAGCATTTTGGATGTTATTCTATGGTTCATAATTGATATATGCCTACTTTTCTATATAGGTTACCACCAGTGGTGGGATTCAATTTTTTTTACTATTGATTCTGTGGGTGTGGCTCAGTGGGCGTGGCATGGCTTGGTGGGCATGGCTTGGTAGGCATGGCAGGGGAAGGATACTGTAAAATCTCTGTTCACTCCCCACTCAAGGGGAAGGTTACTGTAAAATCCCCATTTCCTCCTGATCAGCTGGGACTCCTGAGGCAGAGAATAGATGACGGTGGGGCCAGTCAGAGGTGCTATTTACCGGTTCTCTGAACTACTCAAACTTTCTGCTACTGGTTCTATTCTATTCCATTCTATAGGAGGTGCTGAAATCTCAACATTTGCTCACATGCAAGAACCTACCACCTTCCTCCTTTTTGAACCTCTCTGTAATTGCATCCACCCTGTGCTCTCTTTCTCTGGTTTTCTTGCACTCCCAACACACAGATTGTATGTACCCATTCATTGGTTCCCTCTTTCCAAGGTCTCTGAACTCATCCACATGCACACATCTACCAACAGCCTCCTTGCTGGCTTTCTTGCGCTCGCAGGCACTTTGCACCCTCGTTATCCATGTGCATTGCAACACTCCCCTTTTACTTGATGCACTCCCACAACAGAAATATTTTCACATCACACCAGACCAAATTCAAGGGAAAAACACAAAAATTTAAAACACAAATCAGTCTGTGCATGCCAGAGAGAAACAAAATGGCATTTAAGGGCATACTGGCAGTCCTTGAATTATGACCCTAATTGAGCCAGGCAATTACAGTTGTAAATCATGACAGTTGTAAAAAATCGGTCATTACATGACCAGACCTAATTTTAAAATCTTTTTTTGCGGTGCTGTTAAGTGATTGCTGTGATCCTTAAGCGAACACTGCAGTTCTTAAGTGAGCCTATTGTTCACTACGTGATGATTTTGCTGGAAACTGCAAGTTAACAATACTTTCCAGCAAAATTGTTGTAAGTTGCAGTCAGATGATTGCAAGACATGCAAATGGTCAGAAATAAGGGCTGGTTGCCTAGTGCCCAAAATTCAGTCATATGACCGGGAATGGGGGGGGGAGGTAAATTTGCAACTTTCAAGCAGGGCCTTAACTTTTTAAGGCGGTCATTGAAATTTCAAATGGTCATAAATTGAAGACTATCTCTATATTACATAATAACAGAATAAAGGAGTTGGCTGGGACTTTGGAGGCCTTCTAGTTCAACCCTCTGCTCAAGCACGAAACCCTATACCACTTCAGACAAATAGTTAGCCAATCTCTTCTTAAAGCCCTTCAATGGTGGAGCACCCACAACTGAAGGCAAGCCATTCCACTGAGGAATTAATTAATTACAACAATATTTCAATTAAGAAAACAGAAATATTAAAACAGGATAATTAGCTGCCACTGTAGCTGAACAAGCTGGACGGGGTCAAGGAGGCAGCAGTCTTGCCTGAGCTGTGCTACAACTGGCTGTGTGGCCTGGGCCCTGGGCTGGCCCACTCGACCTCCATGTTGCAGGAGTTGCTGCTGAGTAGGAACTGGTCTCCCAGGGCTCATGTTGCCCCTATCTTTGCCCACCCATGGAGGCCACCGGTCCGGCCTGCCTTCCCTGCCATTGCTGGGTTCGCTGGAGGTGGCCAGGAATGAGCTGGAGGTGCTGGGGCCTGAGGTGACCCACCTGGCCACGCTGAAGGTGAGCTGAGAGGAGCGTGCAAAGACAGGATCTACAAACTAATATTTGCAACTGCATGCCAGTCCATGGCATGCCAAACCACTCCATGCAAATGCATACAAATCCAAGATGTGCCAGTAGATCACATTTCATTAAAGTATGCGACCATACAGACATCTACTAGCAATCCTGGGTTTACATGCAATTGCATACATACAGATGGTATAAAGTCTCGTGCATGAGCTGGGGGTTGGATTAGGAGACCCCCAGGGCCACTTCCAACTCTGTTATTCTATAGTCTAATGTTTTAGTTTTCATTTATTTCAGTTGCTTTTCTCTAAACAACCGGGCAGCCGGGGGGGGGGAGGGTCAGTCAGAGGACTTAACAAAGGCAGAAATCAAAGCATTTTTCTTTAAAATGGACTTTGTGGGTTTACCAATTTATTTATTTGTTAGATTTGCTTGCCATCCATCTTGCCTTGAGGTGACTTTGGGCAGCTTACAACATTCCAGGAATTTTGTACAAATTAGCATCAATGATAAAAAAAATATGTAAAAGTGGTTACAGACTTATCAGATCGTGCAGACAACATTTGTATGAATTCTAGCAGTTTATTTCAATTATTCAGGATTTAAAATAAGGCGAACACTGTTTTCAAATATGTCTCTATTACTGCACCCCAAATCCTATATTCCAACCTTCTGATTTAATATTTTTTCTTCTTCATTTAACTGGGTGTTATGTGCTTCTAATAGTTTATTAGCGTCTCCATTCTCTCTTTTATGGGAATAAAGCAGGGCTGCTTTCTTTTCTTTTCTTTTCTTTTTTAAATTCAACTCTACAATAAAATTTAATTAGAAAAATATACAAATTACTATTATGGTTTTTCAAAGCACCCATTCAATTTTAATGTACATCAATAAAACAAAAACAGTTTAAAAAATTAAATATACCCATATCTATCTGTTTGTTAGTGCACATTTTGTATCTCAATCTCTTCCTCTCACTTCAGTATTATATGGAAAGTTTTGTTGGATCAAATATTCTGGATTGTGTAAGGCTTTATTAAATCCATTTCCTATATCACATTGTACCTCTTTAAGTATGGTAGAAACTAGAGGTGGTATTCAGCCAGTTCTGACAGGTTCTGGAGAACTGGTAGTAGAAATTTAGAGAATTTTAGAGAACTGGCAAATAAGCTACTCCCAGCTGATCTTCTTTTGTTCGCCTGAACAGAAGATCGGAGCTGGAAAGCAGGTTAGCATGGTGAGGAGGGAATGGGGATTTTGCAGTGACTTTCCCCCAGAAGTGGGGAGGGAATGGGATTTTGCAATATCCTTCCCCTGCCATGCCCACAAAGCTACACTCACAAAGCCACACCACGCCCACCAAGCCATGCCCACAGAACCGGTAGTAAAATTTTTTGAATCCCACCACTGGTAGAAACAGAAAAGACAAGTCAAAATCTGGATGTGAAATGTTTGGAATATTGTCCAAAAAAAGCAAGTGAGGGGATAGTTCTAGCTGAACCTGCAATCAAGTTTAAAATCAAATTGTCGTTTAATTTACCATGATCAAATGCATTTTTCCATTAAAAAAATCTACAAAAATGCTAATAATTTAAGCATATGTTTGTATTATTGAACAAGTAATTAAAAGCATTAAGCCTCCTAATTTTCATGATATCTCTGTTTAGGTAAGGAAACATCTCTGAAATGATGATCCAATGGGCTGCTACAATCAATTGCAGTTCCGTGATGTCATTTACAATATTCCCAGGCAACTTCCCACAAAGAAAATCAATGCAGATGCCAGCAACAAGTCAAACGTTGCCCCCCTCCCACTGTTTTTTTTTGCCCTTGGTCATTCTCTGTGTGTCTGTTTAGGTGAAGAGATATCTCTCAAAGGATGACCCAATGGGGCATGGGTTGTCTTGTTATTTATATTGCTGTGTTAATTGTTTTCAATCTGAATTACAAGAATGGCAATTGTACATGATTCAGAGTTGGCCTTGATTTATAACCAGAGCTGGTCATAAGTCTTGCACAACAAACAAACAGACAAACAAACAAACAAACATGCTACCATTTTCTACATTGAATGACACTGGCTGCTTCTCCAAGGGTAAAGTAGTGAAAGGCGGGACAATATTTAGCTTACTTCATTTACATTTATGTTTTGTTAAAACTACTCTCCACTCACATATCTGACAATCTAATTGATTTGGGAACCAATTTTGAAGGTCTTCTGAGCTACACTCAGGATTGTAGTGGGCCAAAGAGGAAGTAATCAAATCATAAGGATGGAGAACAGGAGCCCTAACAATTCTTAATGGTTATCGTGAAGCTGCTTTTTATCATTCATCAGTTCATCTACACTCCTTAAAAAAAAAGCAAGGGAAAGCTATTAAGAAAATCAGCAGAATCATACACTAATGATAACTTAAGGTGTATTTTCTGCAAAAACAGAATAGCAGGAAAAAGCACACATGTGGTGGCGTCTCCAATATTCTCTTTCTGAGAGATCTAATGAGAGTTCTTCTATCTAGTATCATCTGCACTATCTAGTATCATCTACAATGGTAGCAGCAGCATTTCAAGGGTACATCAAGATATTTCTTTTCCATCTGCTTCAGCTTTATGAAGAACTCTTTCTCCAGTTACCCTGTGTCAATTTTTGCAGCATGGTTTAATCAGTTGATGATTGCTGGATAGGTTTTGGTTAGGTAAAGAAATGATTGTTCTTACTATAAAAGGGAAGGTTTCCTAGTTGCATCCAACTCTAGGGCATGGCGCTCATCTGTGTTTCTTAGCCAAGAGAGTGAGCATTGTCCAAAGACATTTCTGTGGTCATGTGGCCAACATGACTATATGCTAAGGTGCATGTAACACTGTTACCGAAGTGGTACCTATTTATCTTCTTGCATTGTATGCTTTTGAACTGCTAGGTGGACAGCAGCTGGGGCAAGTAACAGAAGTTCACTCCATCACACAGCACTCAGGTCTTGAACGCGGGCTGTCAACTTTCCAGTGAGAAACTCAGTATTTTTAACCATTGAGCCATCGTCCATCCCCCCCTCTTACTATAGTTAATTTTAATGCCTTAATATGTACTTGTACTAACTTGTGATTTTTGAGGGCCACATCAATGAAAGGCAGGAAAGAGTATGACAGAAGCAACCTTAAATATGCACAGCACATACATTTCATTGAGCCTAACCCTTTGAGTCAGTGTCTTCCTTCTGAGGTCCTGATCAATCATGGGATCTCAAAGAGATTTGCAATTCACATTCATTCTGTTAATCAGGGCCTCTGAAGTGGCAGTGTCATAAAATGTGTTGAACTCAATATATATTCAGTGCACCTTTGAAGTTCTCTTCTTTGATTTTTCCAGTTCCAGCCATATGCAATCCAGACAAAAAAGCTTTTCTCTGTAAGTAGCAGTTGTTCAAAAGGCCTCCCTGTACACGATTGTAAGATTGTAATTGGATTGTAAGATCCAAAGCATTTCGACTGGATATGACCATTTTAAGTTAACAAAGTCAGCGACATAAGCTGGACTTCTTGGTACATTTCTTTTGATGTGTGTTCACTGATTTTGACCCAATATATGCCTCTTTCTAAAGAGTCCTGGGTTTCTTTTTCTTTTTAAGCACTATATATTTTCCAGTTCATTGGGAAATATGACATTAAATCATGATCAAGCAAGGCAAGAGTGTACTGAAGCTGGTGACAGAAAAGCTGTCCTAACAAAAATGTAGTCAGAAAAAAAAATCATGCTGTTTCTATCTCATCAGTGAGACAAACTCCCTAGGTGGCTTGGCAATGTGTTGTTACCAGTTGCCTCTCATGCCAGTTTTGTGGCAGTTCTGTTTTTTTTCCTACTAACAATCATGTCCACAATTCTTCTTTTTCTTTCTTTTAATGATGGAAATTCATGACTGCATTTTCAACAGGATCTGCATGAATTGGAATGCTGATCAGCTACAGCATTGTATATATATTGTATATACAATATATATCAGCTTCAGTATTGTACATATATTGTATATTGTATATGTTGTATATATTCATGCTATTTTTAAAAAGGGTGCCATTTTAAAAAAAGCATGTAGTAAGGTAAAGGTTTCCTTCGCACATATATGCTAGCCATTCTGAACTCTAGGGGGTGGCGCTCATCTTCGTTTCAAAGCCAAAGAGACAGCACTGTCCGAAGACATCTCCGTGGTCATGTGGCCGGCATGACTAAATGTCGAAGGCACACAGAACAGTTGTTACCTTCCCACCAAAAGTGGTTCCTATTTGTCTACTTGCATTTTTTACATGCTTTTGAATTGCTGAGTTGACAGAAGCTGGGACAAGTAACGGGAGCTCACTCTGTTAAGCGGCACTAGGGATTTGAATCGCCAAACTGCTGACCTTTCTGATTGACAAGCTCAGCATCTTAGCTATTGAGCCACTGCACCATCCCCCCCCCAATGTAGCACTATTTCTAATTCTAGGATTATGGGGTAATCCTTTAGATGCTTACATGAATACAGAGATCTCCTTTCATGCCCCTCATATTAACTAATGCATGCTGAAGTGTGTGTATGTATGTGTCTATATGTCTATGTATATAAGATATAGAAACTGGTATGGTGCAAAACAATAAAAGCCTATCTCTAAGAACTCTTCTGGGCTTCAAATAGGTGCAGCCCAGTGTTTTGTTGGAAAGTGTGCCTGTTTGCCTGGAAAAATTCAAAATAAGCAGGGATAGCAGAGAATATCTCATTTCAGGAAGGACTAGGGAGGATCTGGCATCCTGGTTTTATCTTAACATTTCAACTTTTCCTACACAGCTGTCAGGCATAAAAGATTAGGGCCATATGTTAAGTTGCAGTTCAAAACATTGTTGCTCAAGGCCATTGTTAGGAATATAATCTAACGGTTGGGTTGGCAATATATAAATCATATAACAATGTTTGTACCTGTTTCTTTAAACCATACTGTAAAATGTGATTGGTTGCTGTTTTCCTCAATAAGAGGGAGCCAGAACGACTGCTAGCTCTCTCTCTGTTCGTTAGATGCTGGGCTGATCTGATCTGAGTGTTTATGGAAGCTGGCTGTTAGAAAGTGCCATGAGCTATTGTGAGTTTTGCAACTTTAGCAAACTTTGTGTACCAGACTGATTATATGATTACTGGACTATGTTATTTGGATTATCCCTTAACTGAAAGATGTTGATGACTGACTGAATTATCCGTGTATGACTTGGACTGTTTGATGGACTCTGATACCTCTATTTCCATGAAAGTAAAAGCCTATTTAAACTGCAGTGTCTGCATGCTGGTTTGTGCGTTCTCCAACTCAACTCTCACAACGCTTCGCTGAACGTACTCGCTCTCCCAACAGGAAGCTTAACCTAACACCCATACACAAGAATCTAGTCAACTAAAGTTCAATACTAATTTGATGACAGATAAGGGTCAACTGAATTCTATAGGGTTTGGACGTGGGCCATTTGTCAGAACGTAATGATTCTAAGCTGATGATGCACTTAGCTCTACCTCTTGTTCTACCTGCTCTTTTCCATTGTTTCCACCAGCTTTGCTGAAATGACTGAATTCTTCAATTAACATTGTTTAAATATAGAAAATGTAACAGCTGGTAGATCTAGGCATCATTTTAGTTTAGAACTGTGATTCAAAGTTAAATCATTTGCATCTCCAGATCAAATCTACATTGTAGACTGGACAACAGTTTAGATTGAACCATTGAATCAAATTAGACCCCGCTAAATAAATTTGACAATTTAGAATCACAAGAGTGATTAAAAAATTAAGTCCCATCATTTGATTTGACATTTCATATCTGCAGCAAATGAAATTGTTTATCAAAATCCCCTTATTAATATTTAAAATTGGATCTAATTTGATTCATACACCTCTTTCATATATATTCATATTCATTTGTGGTGTGCCCATATATGGGAGGGAGCATACTGCTTACCTTTCACCTTTCAGCCCCACTCCAGGAGCAGGCAGTCATGTAAAGTTTGTTATGTAAGCAACTGCCTGGAAGGCTCCTGGAGTGGGGCTGAAAGGTAAAAGGGAAGCAGTATGCTCCCTCCCATTTTTGGGAACACCAGGTGCTTTGACAAAAAAAGCATTTAATTACTCCCCTAGCTTAGTTAAAAAGGGAGGAGAACCCCCTAAACACAGCTGGACCTGACCAACCACTGCCTAACCAACACATACTTCATCCATAATGGACAAAAATACAAACAGATAGAAGTAGCACCCATGGGATCACCCCTCTCACCT